>NC_081421.1:64050441-64650441 GCF_949786415.1 Peromyscus eremicus
AAGTGATTCCGACACACACACACACACACACACACACACACACACACACACACACGCCCCAAAGCAAAGCAGAGCAGATAGCTCAGACTTCCAGGTAAGTCCCCTCAGTCTCCTCCCCTGATGGTATCACAGAAGACAGAACAGGTAGGCATACTTTTCATCCTCCAGGAAGTAAAGAAGTCACTCACTCTCAGGCCCAGTCTGGATATCAATGGAGATCACTTGAGAAGTTTAGACATTCATGCTTGCCCAGAAGGATTAAGACTCTCCCTTTCTCTACCCACTGGAGTAAGTCCGAAGAAGTCAAGGGCAGAGTCAGAACTTTCCCAGGGACCATGGCCACACACCAGACTATGTCAGTGGGAAGCATGAGCCAGAGCCAGCAGTAAAAGGAGCTGCTGTCACCTTAAGAAACTGGACTTGTATTTGTACCTTCTTCCCAGGCCACAGCAGTGTGAAGAAGGCGGGAAGCACAAAGCCAGTCACAGGGCTGAAGAGACAGCTCAGGTGTTAAGAGCACTGGCTGTTCTTGCAGAGGACCCGGGTTCAGTTCCGGGCACTCATACATGGCAGCTCACCGCTGTTCCTAACTCCAGTTCCAGGGGATCTGACACCCTCTTCTGGCCTCTGCAGGCTCTAGGCATGCAAGAGATGCACAGATGTACATGCAGGCAAATCACCCATACATATAAAATACATAAACAAACAAAGATTTCAAATCCAGTCACATAACTAAAAGAAAGAAGAAAATATCCAGGTTTCCAATGAAAATCTCAAGCAGAATAAAAAGGGTAATCAAATCTTGCCAACAGCATGATATCACACTACCTGACAAACATTTTTCAGCAGACATGAGAGAAAGCGTAAGTGTGAATTGCAAACACTCTTAAAGCAGATGAGAAATAGAATTCTCGTTAGAGGCCTAGAAAGCTGCAGGGGAAAATTACAAAGATTTAAAATACCTTTAAATGGACATTTTAAAATAGAAAAAATATAATAACCCAAACCTCAGCGGATAAACTCAACCACAGGATGAGGGAAGCAGAAGGAAAGGTGGGAACTAGAAAGTAGAATGATGGGAGTTACGTGTGTGTGTGTGTGTGTGTGTGTGTGTGTGTGTGTGTGTGTGTGAGTGAGAGAGACAGAGAGACAGAGAGACAGAGAGACAGAGAGAGAGAACAGGACGACTGAAAAACTTCAATTCAAAAAGGGCTGGAGAGAGGGCTCAGTGCTTCAGAGCACTGGCTGCTTTTGCAGATGACCTGAGGACCTGAGTTCAGCTCCCAGCTCCCACACTGTGGCTCACAACTGTCTGTAACTCCAGTTCCAGGGACTCCAGTGCCCTCTTCTGACCTCCACAGGCAGCAGGCATGCTTGTGGTGCACACACACACATGCAGGGAAAACACTCATACACATCAAATAAAATAAAATAAGGAAACCTTTCAAAATTATATATAGGGTCAGGCATAGTGGCACACGCCTTTAACCCCAGCACTCAGGAAGCAGAGGTAAGTGGATCTCTGTGAGCTTGAGGCCAGCCTGGTCTACAGAGTGGGTTCCAGGCCAGCCAGAGCTGCATAGTAAGACCCTGTCATACGTGTGTGTGTGTGTTTGTGTGTGTTTGTGTGTGTGTGTGTGTGTGTGTGTGTGTGTGTGTGTGTGTGAAAATTGGAGGACTATGTGGGGGGAGGAGAAGGCCTAAAAGGAGGCAGAATGGGGAACAGAAAAAAAACACATATCACATTTTCTCCCCCTGGAGAAATCTAGCAGAATCTAGATTTAACTACACACACATTGCTCTGGTTAGTTTCATCAACTTGATACAAGCTAGAGTCATTTGAGAAAAGGGAACCTTAAGTGAGAAAATGCCTCCATCAGACTGGCCAGTAGGTATGCCAATGGGGAATTTTCTTGATTAAAGATTGATATGGGAGGACCCAGCTCACAGTGGGCAGTACCACCCCTGGGCAATGGTCCTGGGTTGTGGAAAAGCAAGGTGAACAAGCCACAAAGAGGATGGTGGTTTGAATGAGAGTGGACCCCATAGGCTCATGTACTTGCCCGCCCCCCCCGCCCCCCCCCCCCCCCCCCCGCAGATGGTGGAACTGTTTGGGAAGGATTAGGAGGTGTGGCCTTGTCAGAGGAGGTGTGTCAGTGGAAGGGGGCTTTGAGGGTTCAAAAGCCCACACCATTCCCAGTTAACTCCCCCTCTGCTTCCTGCTTATAAATAAAGATGTAAGCTCTCAGCTACTGCTCCAGCACCATGCCTTCCTGCCTGCTGCCAGGCTCCCTGCCACAATGGTCATGGGCTCACCTTCTGAAACTGTAAGCCCCGCATAAACTTTTTCTTCTATAAGTTGCCTTAGCCATACTGTCTTCAGGACAATAGAAAAGTAACTAAGCTACAATGCAAGCCAGTGAGCACTCCTCCATGGTCTATGCTTCAGTTCCTGCCTCTAGGTTCTTGCCCTGACTTCCTTCAGGGACAGAATGCGGCCAGGTGTTATAAGATGAAATACACCCTTTCCTCCCCAAGTTGCTTTTGGGTATGATCTTCATCACAGCAATAGAAAACAAACTAAGACATACACACAGATAAGAGATGAAATCAGAAGATAGATCATGGTACATGTTCACCTGTGTGTACATATTTGTGCGAGAGTGGAGGTCCAAAGTTGGGTGCCTTTCTTGCTTACTCTCCACTTTTTATTTGTTGATCTAAGGTCTCTTGCTGAACCTAGAGCCTGGCAATTCCTGCTGTCTATCTAGCTTGCTCTAGGGGTCTCCTGTCTTTGTCTCCTAAGCCCAGGGATTACGGGTGGCTAGCCCACATGCCAGACTTTTGCATGCCTGCTGAGGATCTGAACTCCAGTCCTTTTTTTTTTTTTTTTTTTTTTTTTAAGATTTATTTATTATGTATACAATATGCCTGCAGGCCAGAAGAGGGCACCAGATCTCATTATTGATGGTTGTGAGCCACCATGTGGTTGCTGGGAATTGAACTTAGGACCTCTAGAAGAACAGCCAGTGCTCTTAACCTCTGAGCCATCTCTCCAGCCCTGAACTCCAGTCTTGATGCTACATAGCAGGCACTCCATCCAGTGAGCGATCTCCTTGTCACAGGTATTACAGATCATTTCTTCTTCTTCTTTTTTTTCTATGTAAAGAAACATTAGCCGGTGAGATGTCTTAGTGGGTAAAACACACTTCATGCCAAGCCTGATGACCTGAGTTTAATCCCAGAAAGGGGAGAATTGACTCATGCATGTTGTCCTCTGACTGCATCATCCATGGCACATGCACCCTCATACCTTGTGCTGGATAGTTTCAGGTCAAATTCACACAAGCTAAAGTCATCTGAGAGGAGGAAACCTCAATTAAGAAAATGTCTCCATAAAATCAAACCTGTAAGGCATTTTTGTAGCTGGAGTTTTCCTGCCTGGCCCACAGTCAGGACAAATCTCTGTCACCTGCCAGTCCCACAGCCACTCAGACCTGACCAAGTAAACACAGAGACTTATATTGGTTACAAACTGTATGGCCGTGGCAGGCTTCTTGCTAACTGTTCTTACAGCTTAAATTAATCCATTTCCATTAATCTATATCTTGCCACGTGGCTTGTAGCTTACCGGCATCTTCACATGCTGTTTGTCATCGTGGCGGCTGGCAGTGTCTCTCTGACTCAGCTTTCCACTTCCCAGCTTTATTCTCCTCCTTGTCCCGCCTACACTTCCTGCCTAGCCAATGGCCAACCAGTGTTTTATTTATTGACTAATCAGCAACACATTTGCCATACAGACCATCCCACAGCACATTTTCTTATTTTCTTTTCCCTCCTCTCTTTTCTTTCTTTCTTTTTTCTTTCTTTTTTTTTTTTTTTTTTGAGACAAGGTTTCTCTGTGTAACCCTGGCTGTCCTGGAACTCTCTCTATAGACCAAGCTGGTCTCGAACTCACAGAGATCCACCTGCCTCTGCCTCCCGAGTGCTGGGATTAAAGGTGTGGACCACCACCACTCTAGCCAATAAGGCATTTTCTTAATTAGTGATTGATGAAGGAGAGCCCAGCCCATTATGGGTGGTGCCATCCCTGGGCTGGTGGTCCTGGATTATATAAGAAAGCAGGCTGAGCCGGGCGGTGGTGGCACACGCCTTTAATCCCAGCACTCGGGAGGCAGAGCCAGGCGGATCTCTGTGAGTTCGAGGCCAGCCTGGGCTACCAAGTGAGTTCCAGGAAAGTCGCAAAGCTACACAGAGAAACCCTGTCTCGAAAAACCAAAAAAAAAAAAAAAAAAAAAAAAAAAAAAAAAAAAAAAAAAAGAAAGCAGGCTGAGCAAACCATGATGAGCAAGCCAGTAAGCAGCACTTCTCCACGGCCTCTGCATCAGCTCCCACCTCCAGGTTCCTGCCCTGTTTGAGTTCCTGTCCTGACTTCCTTTGATGAGAACAGTGATATGGAAGTGGAAGCCAAATAATCCCTTTCCTCCCCAACTTGCTTTTTTTTTTTTTAAATTTATTTATTTATTATGTATACAGCAGTATGACTGTAGGCCAGAAGAGGGCACCAGATCTCATTACAGATGGTTGTGAGCCACCATGTGGTTGCTGGGAATTGAACTCAGGACCTCTGGAAGAGCAGTCAGTGCTCTTAACCTCTGAGCCATCTCTCCAGCCCCCCCAACTTGCTTTTTGGTTATGGTGTTTCATTGCAATAATAGCAACCCTAACTAAGACACACTCTTGTGGAATATTATTTTAAGGTGTGTTATTTTTGTTTATGTTGCATTTGTTTAACACTGTGAAGCTGTGTTACTTTGCCTGTTGAAAACACCTGATGCTCTAATAAAGATCTGAATGGCCAATAGCAAGGCAGGAGAAAGGATAGGTGGAGCTGGCAAGAGAGAATATAAACAGAAGGATAAATCTGGGAAGAAAGAAGTAGCCAGAGAAGGAGGAGGACTCCAGGGGCCAGCCACCCAGCTACACAGCAAGCCATGGAGTAAGAGTAAGATTTACAGAAGCAAGAGAATAATGGGAAAAGCCCAGAGGCAAAAGGTAGCAGGGATAATTCAAAGTTAAGGAAAGCTGGCAAGAATCAAGCCAAGCTAAGGCCGGACATTTATAATTAAGAATAAGCTTCTTGTGTGTGATTTATTTAGGAGCTGTGTGGAAGGCCCCCAAAAGACCAAAAACAACCACCAACAACACACCCCATACATACACAATAAATAATGTAAAAAGAAGAAACATCTCCCGCAAACAATTTCCTTCCAATAACATGTGTCTTTATTTTTTATGTCTTACTAGGTAACTAAAACCTCAAGTGTGCATTGAAAAGAAATAGTGACAGTGGACATGTCCCCATCTTAAAAAAAAATAAAAATAAATAAATAAACCAACAAGAATGCTTCTAAGAGTTTGGAATGTAGCTCAGTGGCAGAGCACTCGCCTCACACACTCATGCCCCAGGTTCCATCACCAGTACTGTCCAAAAATGACAGAGTTTTAGAAATCTAAGAAGAGAATGCTAGAACTATGTTCATGTCATCTAGGTTCCCAAAATCATCACTTTAATATCTTTCATTTTAGCATCTGCTGGATTGGTCTCTTTTTCATTGATAATAAAAATCTGTGTTGTAGCCCACTTTCTCCTTGATTTATCAGTTTGCTATTTGTTTTGAGGCAAGGTCTTGCTTTGTGGCCCAGGCTGGCTGCAAGACTGTGACCCCCCAAGCTCAGACTTCTCAGTGCTGAGAGAGAGTGCCACTTACACGCCGTACTTTCAGATCCAGAGGGGTTTGTTGTTTGTTTGTTTGGGTTTTGGTTTTTTGAGACAGAGTTTCTTTATGCAGCCCTGGCTGTCCTGGAACTCACTCTGTAGACCAGGCTAGCCTCAAATTCACAGAGATCCACCTGCCTCTGCCTCCCATGTGTTGGGATAAGGGTGTGCGCCACCAATGCCTGGCCAGAGTTTTTGTTTTATTAATTTTTTTTAAAAGAAAAACCGTTTGGAGAAATGACCCAGTGGTGGACGGCACTTGCTTCTCTTCCAGAGGACCTGGGCTTGGTTCCCAGCACCCACATCAGGTGGCTCACAAACACCTGTAACTCCAGCTCCAGGGGATCTGACACCCTCCTACCCTAGCAGGCATCTGCATATATGTGGTGCACACAGATAGGCACACAAGATAACCAGGTAGACACCAAATAAAAATGTTTCTGAACAAAATAAAACTTTGGCTCTAACAATCTCTTTGACTATAGCGTGCTTGCATGCGTTCGTGTGTGTGTGTGTGTGTGTGTGTGTGTGTGTGTGTGTGTGTGTGCTTGTGTATGCTACTGGGGTAGAACCCAGGGACTTCCCAACACATGCTAAGGCAGCACTTATCAACCACGAACCCTCCACCTTCTCACCTTTGAGATAAAGTCTTCCTAACTGGTCCAGGCTGGCCTTGAACTCTTCTGCAGTTAAGGCCAACCTTGAACTTGTGATCCTCTTGTCACAGCTTCTCAATTAGCTAGGGTTACAGTTCCACACCCAGGCACAGCTTATAACATTATTATTTTTTTTTAATTTTCAAGTAAAACTTTTTTGCAATAGCATCATCTCTCTATTTGGTCTTCATTAATCAACTTTTTCCATCTGCTAATGAGTTTTCAAGCTCCCTTTGATAAGACTGGACCTTTCCCACGCAGCACGGCTCTCATTACATCTCAAAAACTTCTTGTGGGCTGGAGCATCTTTATTGTTCAGTTCTGTGTTTTAACGCTTTTGTTACAATTTCCATTTAACCCATGGGTTGTTCTAGGAATGTTAGATTCCCAAATGGGTGGGACTCTGCACTCCCCTTCTGATGATTTACTTCCAACTTAGAAGCATTTAGGAACCCACATCTGGCCAAAAGAACTCAAGGGAAGACCCAGGGCACATTCCATAGCTTCTGGACCCACGTGACAGCTCCTACACACAACGCTAAAGGTTGTTGCACAGATAGTAGAGGGCAATTTCCACAGGAAAGAAGATTCTAGCACTTTACCTTCACACTGACCTTTAGCCTGTGGACTTTCCCACTCACAGCACAGCCTGGCAGAGTCTGTGCTGATAAGACAACCTAGACACTGGAAGGATGGCAAAACAGGTTCAGTAACAGGAATTTTGTGAGCTAGTGTCCCAGAGAGGACAGGGCCTCGGAGAGGTTCCAAAAAGTTAGAGTTAACCGCATGCTTGGTTCAGATTCTAAGCAGTCCCAAGTACAGGGCATTTTCTAGAAGGCCTTGAAGAGAACAGACGCTGTGAGGGATGAAGGGTGGGAGCCAGCCCTCAGCACTAAGGGGGAAGCAGAAGCAGCTTGAGGGTTCGTCTGAGACCCCGGAGACACCATGCTACGAGCTCAAGCTGACACATCGGCAGCCTATCAACAGCAAGGGCTCCACCCTAAGTGGATGAGAAAGCCATTACTCATTCCTTTCTTCTCTTCTTCTTCCTTCCTTTTTTGGGAGTGGGCAGGGGAAATGGGAAGACAGGGTGTCACCGTGTAGCCCTGGCTGATCTGGAACTCACTATGGTAGACCAGGTTGGCCTCGAACCTCATAGAGATCCTCTGCTTCTGCCTTCGGAATGCTGAGAGGTGTGTGTCACCATGCCTGGCTTTGTTTTCCAGTACTGACTGGGGTTTAAACTCAGGGCATGTGCACGCAGCTGTTCAACTCTCATTGTATCCCCAGCCCTTGTTTCCCTTTTTATGTTGAAAGAGGGCCTCACTGTGATGCCCACGCTGGTCTTGTAGTCTTTTTTTTTTTTGCTTTTGTTTTTCAAGACAGAGTTTCTTTGTGTAGCTTTGGAGTCTGTCCTGGAACTTGCTCTGCAGACCAGGCTTGCCTTGAACTCACAGAGATCCACCTGCCTCCACCTCCCTTGTGCTGGGATTAAAGGTGTGTGCCACCCATCGAATCTAGGCATGCTGTTAAAGAAAACCTTGTTTGTTTTGAGTGTTCATATATGTGTAAGTGTGTGTGCACATGCATGGCCCGCCACTGGCATGTGGAAGACAGAGGACAATTTCTGGCAGAAAGCTCCTTCACCATGTGGGTCCTTGTCCAAGGGACGGAACTCAGGTCAGCAGGCATTGAGGCACTTGCCCTTACCTACTAAGCCACCGCAATCCTCCCCCAACCAGGCAGGCTTTGAATTCACGATCCTCCTGCTTCAGTCTCCTAAGTAGCCTGTCTACACCACCAAGCCCAGCTATTAATTTAATTTTTGCTATAAAAATATAATACTATTTAGAAGACAAACACATTATATAAAGTCTCGATATCTCATCTAAGGTATCTAACTTTTAACAAATATTACTGTGTTTGTGAAAATTTTGAAAATTTTACCTATAATCACAGGGTAAATATCAATAAGATCAGATTCACAGATGGCCAGATATTGGTATTAACAAGAAGTTATTTCATAATCGCTACCATAACTATGCTAAGGGGAAGAAAAGAGACACACTAAGTGAACAGTGAGCTAGGGATGTGCACCAGCCTAGTGTGCACGAGGTCCTGAGTTCAAGTCACATTGCAGTATTTTAAGGGGGAGAGATGGCTCAGCAGTTAAGAGTACCTCATTCTGTTCCCAGCACCCATGTTAGGCAGCTCACACCCACCTGTAACTCTAGCCCTGGCAGGACAGACACCAACTCCTGGCTACCAGGGGCATCTGTACACACATGCACATACCCCACCATACCCACAAACACACCACAGAACTAAAAACAATAAAAAGAATATTTTTTAAAGGGTCAAGGATGGAGGATCGTAGAAAGATATGGAGAGGGGAGAACCACGTAGAATTTGCGAAGTACACACTCTTAAAATGCAAATGTCCTTAAGAGCAGACAGCACAAAGCAACAGAAGTACAGAGATGTGGTCAACATGTAGCCCTAGGCCACACATCCCAGGACACCTGTAAATGAGGCCCAGCACATTGTAGATGTCAGTGTCGTTTTGAAATGTCAGAATGTTGGGCACCCTGCCTCGGTCAGTTTGGAAGCGTGAGAAAGCCTGTGACTGCATGCACACTGAGCTCGTGCCCAGGTTGTGCAGATGTTGTTAATAGCTCAGAGAGCTGATTCTAAACAGGCAGAGGGCTTGGCTCAGCTAGTGTTGGGGTTTTACAGGGCATGATCCAGTGAGAAAAGCCCGACTTGGACTAAGGAAACTTACAGACGGTGGGAGCTAAGCTAAGGAGGAAACAAAGTCATAAAAAGGATTGATTCGATTTTAATTTTAAGACAACAGCTCTATGTAGCCGGCACCGGACTCAGACTCCTGACCCTCCCGCCTCAGCCATCTGGGCACTAGGATTGCAGGTGTGTGTCACCATGCCTGGCCCTGTAGCTTGTCCCAGCAGACTCATCGGATACTTCTGTTGCTTGTTAGAGTCTGTAAACCAGACTTGTAGAAAGAGAGATTCAGGGTCGGAGGTGCACAGCAGGATACTTGGGATGGAGGTTTTGGAAATACTTGGTTATAACAAGGTCTGAAACACAGCTAAAACATGAGAAGCTGTGAGTTGAAAGACCATGGAAGACAATGGGCTAAGAAGTGGATGGATCGTTACCAGGGACTCAGTCTGAGTACTGAGTGAACCAGATGAGGCAATTCGCAGTGAGGGAGAGGTTGACAGAACAAGGGTATCAGTGGAGGAGCAGCAGAGAACCACATTCAAGAGCGGTCCTAAAGAGGAGGACAGGAAGTGGCCAGAACCACTCTCGGAATTCGGACCTGGCCCATGCCCACACTCCCGCGCCCATCTCTCCAGCGTGTGGAGCTTGCCAGCTGCCTGCAGACCTGTGTTCTCGCCTCCTTTGGTGACAGACCCAGAAGTGTAGCAACAATGTGCTTGTCTCCAAAAGCCACATCTCCAGCATCTCTGTACAAAGAGGCCAGGAGCCACAGAACTGCTCGGTGAAGTGCCAGCAAAATGTGCTTGGGGGTTTGAGGATGCATCTCTGAGGAGGATAAGGGGCCTTTGTCCTGATTCCTGCTTGGAACCCCTATAACTTGGTGGGCTTCCAGAGCAGCCTTGGATACCTCTGGACTACTTCTCCCGGAAGGCAGGTAGGGAGTGAACAGGATCAAGCCACTGCATGTGGACTTCAGTGGGTGCAGCCAGCCCTGACATTCAGGCTCTGAAACGGGATCCCTTGCTCCTGATTCACCCTTCCACACTGAGCACGCCCCCCCCCCCCCAACAGAGGGAAGCTCCTGCGGGTTCCTTCTCTGCCCACAGAAGCTCTGCCACTGACCTCCCTCTTCCCGTGCCTCAGTTTAGCAATGTTTGTCTTCCTGCCAAGAGGGACCAGATTTTATTCACCGCACACCAGCATCCAGAGCCAGGCTGTGCAAACCATAACCAATTAATATTTGCCACAGTAAGCAAATGAGAACAAGAATTTCAGTATTCCAAGTGGGAAAACCCCAGCTGAACTGTCACATGACTCTTTCTGCTCTTGCCAAGAAGACAGACTCCCCTTTATTTAAAAACACAGTGCTCAGGTGGTGGTGCACACCTTTAATCCCAGCACTCGGGAGGCAGAGGCAAGCGGATCTCTGTGAGTTCGAGGCCAGCCTGGGTTACAGAGTGAGTTCCAGGACAGCCAGGGCTACGCAGAGAAACCCTGTCTCAAAAAACCAAAACAACGACAACAACAAAACCCACACCGCTTTCTGAGCCTGGACGGCTGCTGACTGTCCAAGGCAGTCAGAGGCTATGACGGTCGGCTGAGGTCATCTAGCCCAGACTCACCGGGTGAGCCATCTTAAAGTCTCCACCCTGGGGAGTGAGAGCAAAGCAACCAGAGCGGAGGCCACCAGACTCACCAGAAGTGGGGTGGCTGGGCCCCCTGGGGATGTTCCAGAGCCTTCTGTTGGTATTCATAATCTCTGCTCTTGGGAGAACTTGCCATTGAACTGGACCACAAGTGCCACCTCCTGCAGGGAGCCCAGATCTGCCATCACAAAGCTGAAAAGAAAGACAAGAGAAGCACCCGTGAGCCAACGAAGCCACAGCTGAGCTGGTTCTGGTGGCACAGGCCTGTGATTTGCACCACGGAGAGGCCTGGCTTGCACTTCCAGGCCTGGACTCCAGGGTGAGCTCGAGGCCTGGACTCCAGAGTCAGCTCAAGGCTAGTCCGGGTAACTTAGTGAGGCCCTGTCTCAAAGAGTACAAAGAGGGAGGAGGGTATGATGACTCAGGAGCAGCGTGGTGGCAGAGACCCTAAGGATCTATCCCCAGTACTGGGGGGAATGCCGACCAGAGCTGCTGGGCGGCAGCAAAGCCTCCAGTAGGCTTCTGTCCCCGCTCCGGGGCCTCAGAAGAGAGCACCACGGGCCTTCCAGTCAGGGCTTCCAGTCAGGTCAGTCTCAGGAGTGGGCTGTGCCTCAGGAACTAGGAGAAAATTGTTTTCACCATAAATAGCATACCTGTGACTTTGTATTTCTTTAGTCCACCCACCCGCAAGGCTCCAAGAGCTTTTATTACTTTGAAAATAGCGGCATGTGCCTCAAGTCCCAGCACTAGGAAGACTGAGGCAGGAAAACCTTGAGTTCAAGGTCAGTATGGACTACATAGTGAGACCCTGTCTCAAAAGGGGGTCAGGGAGAATATAGTAGGTCATTCTGGGCGGCCGGGGGGGGGGGGGGGCACAGCTAAGTCTGAGAGCGGCCTAATCACCTGTCTCAGGTTAGAAAACAGCATAAACACAGAAGAAAAAGTCACTCTGGCCACCGGACACCGACACCAGGGCCGGGTGGAGCAGACAGTGCTGCTGAGCCGGAGGGTTAAAGACGGAATGGGGAGTTTCCAGATGACACTTTGCCAAAGTGTCTCATCCGCAGCATCCACATATCAGCAGAGTGGACAGAGGAGGAGGAGCAGCTTCCCAAAGCAGACAAAGGAAGCAGTCAGCGCCACTTCAGCTCTTTTGGATTCTGCAGACATGGAGAGGGTTGTGTAGTCCGTTAGAAGGGAGAGAATCCCCTCCTGCAGCAGCAGCAGGAGAGAGGAAGTGGAATCCCTCACAGTGAGCTCCTGAGGCCTCGGACCCCAGCCCGCTAACCCCAACTCAACCAAACACACTGAGTGAGAGAATCTGCCACATGCAATGTGGGTCAGACTTCATGCCTAAGAACACAGAATCAGGCAGGAGGGATGGAGACTGCCTTCAGTGAGCCTGGGCAGTTGAGTGGGGATGGATGTGAGGGTAACGGGCAGACATCACAGAGCGACAAATTCCACTGTGAGCGTTGTAGGACCAGTGCCGCATCTAGATTTGAAGGCCAAGGCAGAAGGTCCCCAGGAGGAAGTGACTTGCACGCCTCTGCAGACCCTCCCACTGCTCTTGAACATAGCCTGGTCTCTACTGTCCTGGGATATGACCATTTGGCCCCATGCATCCCCGTTCCTCCTCTTTACCCCCACATTGCCCTTCGCTAGGGAGCCCCAGTCCTCAGTCCCAGCCTACTTTGACGCTCTCCTCTGCTCTGATACCATTCCTGCCACCCTGGTGCCCTGTAAGCGACACTCTATTATGCTGGTGGAAAGCCGTCCTGCCCTTCCCCTTGTCTGCCGATGGGCTGCGGTCCCCGCACTGCTGAAGCGGCATCTGAAGGTCACAGGTGCTGGTTGGTGCCATTGTGATGGCTTGCTTGGCCAGCTTCAGCCTGCTCATCTTGTACCTGCACACCTGCAGGTACTTCCGGCTTCCTCCAGCCACCTGCATGTTGTACAGTAAAACACTTCCCAACCACCATGATGAAGACTCATTCGTCCCTGGGAAGTCCTATTCTGGAAAACTGTTATTTATGCCACCATTTGAAAAAGCACATCGTACCAACCTAAAGGCGAGGTTGGTGAGGAAAACAAAGCAAAGGAAATATGCATTATGTATAACTCCTGCTTCCCATGCTATGTGTTTATATTACATTTAAATTCAGATTTTTAAACTTGCTTTACTTCTAAATATTTAATGCTATTACACTTGAATCTGTGAGATGCAGAGCAACCAGAAATCTGCAAGGACAACTCCACATTATCTGTTTAAGAAGAGCTTGCACATCTTTATTCTGCAGTCATCATAGCCACCCTGTGATGGGCACATTGTTATATGATCCTCATCACAGTGACTCATAAAAACACGGAGAAGAGGTTAAGTGACCTCCCTCAGATTACACAGTCAAGCTTCAGTTAGGATTTGTGCTTGAGGGCTTCTAAGTCCATTCTTCCATTTTTATCATCAAACCATAATGTGACCAACATGATGCACACGCCTTTCATCCCAGAGGCCAGCCTGGGCTACACAGTGAGCTGCTGTCTCAAATAACAAAGGCCTTCAAAAGGGCTGGAGAAATGGCTCAGAAGTTAAGAGTGTTCGCTGCTTTTGCAGAGGCTCCAAGCTCACAACTGCTTGTTCCTCCACCTGATGACTTCATGGCACCTGCACTCAGGTGCACAGACCACCCCCACATACATGTATAGACATAATTAAAAATAAATATTTTTTTTTCTATACATGATTTAAAAAAAAAACTTAGTTTGTCTCATATTTCACCAGTATTAAAACAAAATGGAGCCCAGTGGTGGTGGCACACGCCTTTAATCTCAGCACTCAGGAGGAAGAGGCAGGTGGATCTTTGTGAGTTCGAGGCCAGCCTGGTCTACAGAGTGAGTTCCAGGAAAGGCACAAAGCTACACAGAGAAACCCTGTCTCGAAAAACAAAAACAAAAACAAAAACAAAAACAAAAACAAAAAAAAAAGGAAGAGGATTTAATATTTTTGTATCTTCTATATTGGGTCTCAGGAAACCAAAGTCTTGAGCCAAATTCAGCCCACTACCTCTTTGTTTTGCAAATAAAGTGTGTTGGCACGTAGGCGCGCACTTTCATTATTTGCTGTCCATGGTCCTCTGACTCCAGCCTGTATGCTATACTACCCACAGAAGCAAACGGCACTGAAAGCCTAAAATTAAAATATTCAAGTCCGACCTTTGCAGAAGGATTGCCAACATGTATTCTATAGTAATGGTTCTTTTTTTCAGGTTTACTTATTGATTTTTTAAGAGTTAAAACATAAGCCAGGTGGTGGTGGTGCATGCCTTTAATCCTAGCACCGGGGAAGCAGAGGCAGGTGGATTTCTGTGAATTCAAGGCCAGCCCGGTCTATAGAGCTAGTTCTAGGGCAGCCAAGGCTACACAGAGAAACTCCGTCTCAAAAAACCACACAAAAAAATATTAAAACATACATGTGTGTGTGTATTCCTAAATATATAAATACAACTTGCTCAGTCTGTCCATATAATGTTATATACTGGGCTGACCACTGGAACTGGGTAACAAATTGGTATGCTCTTTTTGGGGGGCGGTATTGTCAGCCCAAATAGGAATTTTTCTTCTAAACTGTATATATATATTATACACATATACATGTATACATATACACAGACTTGTCTGTATTTTATGTAAATAAACAATAATATGATTCCTTATAACTTTTCACATAAGACTTATTTCTTTTTTATGTATATGGGTGTTCTGCCTGCATGCTGTCTGTTCACCAAGTGTATGCAGTGCCCAGGAGTTCAGAAGAGAGTATCAGATCTGTGAGGAGAGTTACAGTTGCAAACTGCTATGCAGGTGCTGGGAATCCAGTTGTGGAACTCTGCAAGAGCAGCCAGTGCTTTTAACTGCTGAGCCATCTCTCCAGCCCCAAACAATGGATCTTAATTCTGACTGCTGACAAGATTCAGATGGAAAAAAATCACTATTTTTTTCCTTTTTGACAGCTGATGAAGTGCCTAGCCCATCCCAGAAAAACAGAATCAGAATAGGAGTAAAACTAAAGCATCAGTTCTTTGAAAACCTCTCCACCTGTACATGGTAAGAACATCTGCAATCCCAGCATCCAGGAGGTACAGGTTCAAGGCCAGCCTAAACTACAAGGGAGGCCCTACCTAAAAACAAACCCGATACTCCCTGGACAACTTTAATATTCTACCGAGGTCAGAAGCCACTGCTTGTGAGTGCACGGCAGGCCCAGGAGGAACTGAGTCTGGAACATGTGCTTGAGAAGGAGAGAAGAACCCTCCCCCTCCCCTCCTTCCTCCAACACACATCAGGATACAAAATAAAGCAAAATCCTGCTGCCCTTTTTTCACCCACAAAATGACACCACCACTGTTGGTAGTTGTGACTAGGCACCCCCCAAACCCGAAGACAGGCCCCACCCATCTTAGGTTGCTTTCTATTGGTGTGACAAACACGTGACCAGAAGCAGCTCCAGGAGGAAAGGGTTTGTTTGGCTGACACATCACTGGAAGTCAGGGCAGGAACCTGGAGGCAGACACTGAAGCAGAGTCCAGGGAGGGGTGCTGCTTTTTGGCTTGCTCCCATGGCTTGCTCAGCTTACTTTTCTCATATGCCCCACGACCACCCACAGCAGTCCGGCCCCTCCCATATCAATCTTAATTTTAAAAAAAAATGCCCCTCAGTCTTGCCTAAAGCCAATCTGATGGAGGCATTCCCCAGTGGAGGCTCCTCTTTCCAGGTGACGCTTGTGTCTAACTGACAAAAAACTACCCAGGACACACCCTAAGTAATATTTTTCCCTGATAATTCTTAATAGTTTGAGTACTTAAATTTTTTTCATTGATTATAGATCTGACAGAAGGCTTGGTAGAGTAAGCTAAAAGTGCCTTGTGCCCCATAGGAACTCATTTATATCTCATTTTAAATAATGAAAATAACCTATTAGGGTTTTTTTAAATTACAGACATTAAATGTTCGTTGAAGAAATATTAAAAGATGCAGATAAACAAAACAGAAGTGTCATCCAAAAATCTGAGCACAGCACATCTATCTGATGGGCGAACTCCCTGCGCCTCGTGCATCATGGCAGTTCACTTAGCCATGTGCCCCTTTCAGCCACCATCCCCAGCTCCACTTGTCGAGGGATCTACAGATGACTACCAACTGGAGCCCCACATGGTGTCCTTCCTGTCCTCTGCCCAGTTATCACTCCATCCCTTTCTCCTGAGACAACTTCTCAGCATCCCTATGACCTGTTGTGCCGACACAACAGGCAGGCAGGAGGTCACAGCAGCCAACTGCCCGCACTACACTCTCACACTCATCAGGCCGGCAATAATTCACGGCTGGACAGCAGCGAGTGTGGTGAAGACAGATAACACTTGAGCCGCGTGCAAGCCCCTCCCTCTTAAGCTGGGCACACTGTGTGGCTCTGAGGTCCCACACCCAGGTACAAGCCCTCAGCACACATGTGCCCAGACATGTATATAAGTAAGTTCACCAAAACTGTTTGAGGCAACCAAGCCTGGGGAAGTATTAGCTCAAACCAGGTGAAATTAATGCTTTTGCCAACCAAAACTGGTCCAATATTTGTAAGCCCAGGAATGTATACGGTGAGCAAACACACTGTGAAAGACTCACACAACAGTTAAAGTACTAACTGGGGCGGCACACACCAGTTTTGTGAAATGATTTTTAAAATGAGACAGACTGGAAGACAGAGAAGGGAAACTGCCTGCCCATCCTCTCGTACCCCACTTTCTAGGACACAGGCTGGCCTGTCATTCCCACCCCCAATGCCAACTTGGAGCCCTGCCCTCTGTGACCCCCTACCATCCACCAGCCCATACCTCTAGCTCTCCAACCCCCATTCCTGGGAATGGGGACCCCACCATTCCACTACCCTCCTGTGCCCTTCAACTCTGTTCTCAATTCTCTATTCTGCCCAGCCCCACATGATGTCCTTCCTGTCCTCTGCCCAGTTATCACTCCATCCCTTTCTCCTGAGACAACGTCTCAGCATCCCTATGACCTAGCACTCACCATCAGGCTCCCACTTTGCCCAGACACAACCACATGTGCTTCCCATGCCCTCTCTCTGCTCAACTGATAACCCTCGGGTCTTCTCAAGCCCTCTGCTCCTCAGAGGTCTCTTCTGCCTTGCACCAACTCTCCAATAAATGAGCTCTTCATCACATTCTCAGAACAGCCTCGGCCCCACCTCCCGCTATACCCCGCCCCCTTCCTCTCCCACAACACTGCAGTCCTTAGGTGATGTCACCTTTCATTCATTATCTCTGCTTTGTCTCAGGCAACAAATATGTGCCAGCTCCGTGCTAGAAAATGTTTTCGGTGGAGCCCCAAAGAGTAGCTAGCAGAGTGTTCAGAGCTACACGTAGTCCAAACTGCAGCCCAGTTCTAGAAAGCAAGTCAAATAAAATTTGTTATAAGCCCCCCCAAAAAGGAAAGAAGGGGACCACCAGTAAGCAAAACCTTTTCATTCCCGAGCTTATCTTCTTTGCAGAAGATGGAGAATCAAGCAGAGAACAAGCAGGGCCTGACAAGATAACCCGGTGGAGAAGGGTACCGGCTGCCAACCCTGTCAGCCTGAGTTCGATCCCTGGGACCCACATCCTAGAAGGAGAACAAACTCTCACTATTGTCCCTCTGATCTCCGCACATAGGCCATAGTGCAGGTACCTGTGTGTGTGTGTGTGTGTGTGTGTGTGTGTGTGTGCGCACACACACACACGCTTACACACCCACAAAATAAAAAAGATGGTGAAAAGAGAGAGGAATAAGTGAAGCACATGGCAAGTGTGCGGGGATGTGTTGAAGACAATCCAAAGCAGGAGAGGACTGAAGAGCAGAGCCTGGGCCTCCTGAGAAGGTGAGCACCAAGAACAGCGCATGGAAAGCCAATCACACCCACCCCCGAGGCAGGTTAGCATACAGTACGGCTACCGGCTACCGTGTAGGCAGAGAAGAGAGCCGGCTACCGTGTAGGCAGAGAAGAGAGAAGACCATGGGCAGCGGGGAGCGGCTCAGGTCTCCTGGTTCTCTAAGTGAGAACGGCAGTGGCTGGAGGCACTGAGGCTCTCCATCAGGTTCCACACACTACCCCACCATGTCAGCTGCCACGCTGAAACATGGTGGGAGGGGAGAAGGAAAAGGAACTAAGAGGCCGTTGTTTACTCAGGTGAGAGACACCATGGCCTGAGCCAGCGAGCAGAGCGTGTGATGGAAAGTGAACAGACATGGCTAACGGCTTGTTAGGAGACATGCTATACACACAGGATGACAGTGAACTCACAACCGTCTCCAAGCTTCACAACTGCCACCATCTTGCTGTAACTGCTTCCTCTCTCTCTCTCTCTCTCTCTCTCTCTCTCTCTCTCTCTCTCTCTCTCTCTCTCTCTCCACATACACTTGCTCGAGGGAATCTTAAAGTGAACCTCAGACATTGTGTCAACGCTTACACTTCAGTGTGTACCTCGGAAAGGCCATTTCATATGTTGACACATGCCATTGTCAAACTAAGGAAGTGAACAATTTCTTACCAATAGGCAAATTTCAGTAACTGTCTCAAAAATATCTTAAGCTTGTTTTGTCCAAACAGGACAAAAAAAAAAAAAGAGTTAAAACAGTGACCCCAAATGTGACTAACACACGGCCAAGATAGCATCTAGGAGAGTGACATCTACCACTAGAAGCCTGTGAACACAACCACAGCTTTTCCCCATGATAATACTACCACTGAGGTCACCTGCTTCGGGCTAGAACATAAAGAAAAGCATAGGAGCTTCTGTCCACATAATTCAACAGTTAACGGTATAGTCTGGCAAACAGCACCGACTTCCCTTCTGTGCCTACCATCTTAGCTCAACCCACCACCTCCCTCCCTCTCCACCGGCCGCTAATAATCGCACTGTGAGACGCCAGCCTCACACTCCGTGAAGACCTGTCCCTGGTAGCTGGTTTCATCGGAAGACTCTCCTTGACCTTGGCTGTGAAAGCTGTAGTTTTCTATAAATTCTGCCAACCTAAACAATGAATTTACCAGTCTGTAAAGGGACCCATTAAATGAACGAGGACTGGAGATTCACTGGTGTAACTAATTGAAACCAAAATACTTTCAAGGAGTCCCACACGGAAGATGATATTCCAGGTTCTCTAAATTTCCAAAGGAGGCCTGTGAGATGACTCAGTGGGTAAAGGTGCTTGCCGCCAAACCCGACAACCTGAGATCAGAGTTCAATTCCCCAGGACCCACATGGTGGAAAGTGAAAACTGACTCCTGAAAGACACACACACACACACACACACACACACACACACACACACACACACACACGGGGAAGGAGAGAGGGGTAGAGGGCTGGAGAGGGAGAGAGAGATTTAAAATAAAAATGTAAATGTTAATTTTCTAAAGGCTATATTTAGGGTATTTTAGAGCATCCTAGGAATCAATTGTATCTGAATGGGAACAGTTAGAACGTTCTCTATGAGTCCCTGTGGCAGTCCCTATTTGGCTCCTCATGCCAGATATAACCTTCTATGAGTGGTGGAAATTCTGCTTTGCTCAGAATTGTCCTGACTCTTTGGCGGTTAAGTGCAGTCATCTTGGGCTGGGGAGATGGCCCAGTGGTTAGAGTGCTTGGTTGGTGGCTCACCCATAGCTCCTGTGCTCCCCCAGAGGGTGGAGACCTGATCCTGGGAGCCGGATGGGCAGCTACAGCAGCTTTGAGAGAGTTCTCTGACCAACTGAGGGGCGCTGCCTCAAAGGTGAGGTGGACTGCAATCAAGAAAGACCCTGCTACAAACCCCAGGCATGCACATCCCGACATTACACACACATATACCCTCACACACGTGAACACACATGCACATGAATGCACACTACACACACACACACACCAAATCATCTTAAAACCTAAACTACTTATTCTTTTCATCCTAATTCAAGATAGAATTTGGTGACCAGAACTGAGAGGAATATGTTAAATGAGATCAATCAAGGGGACTTTGGATATCATTTCAAAAATAGAAAGGTTGTTCATTTAGAATTAAACTGTATCCTTGGAGTAAAATTTTGAACTTAGTCAGTTATTTTTTTCTACGTTAGAGATGAGATGCCTCACAGGGAATCGAGCTCCTGACTTAAAGAGATGAGTGGAGAGAATATAAACCATAATTACTTCACAGGGTGCGGGCTTGTCCTCACAGTACATAATGCATCAGGAATACAAGCAGCAGTGCCCAACAAGACAGGCTGAGCAGAAGGCCAGTAACAAAGACTAACGGGGTCCAGCCCCTCTATAGTCTTTTCCCAGAGTTCTAGAAGAGACGCGACCAGCAACCCGATTTCACTAATTTGAGGGATTCTTGAATGAATCTACATACATGAATCTCTTTAATCCATTCACGTTATTCTTCTGAGTCAGTTCTCCCTCGACACAGCTTCTTTTCTGCTCCTTTCTTGCCTGATATTTCTCTTAAATTCTCCCTTCTTAGTCCTTCCCATCTTAGTTCTGCCCATCTAGTTCTTCCTGTCTTAATTCTCCAGTCTAGTTCTTCCCAAGTCTCTGAGGTTTACAGTTATATACCTATGCAATCAGCAATGCTCTGGCCAAGGCAAGGTCACATGGCTTGAATTATTTCAGGGTCAAACAGAGGTGATAAGATCCACACGAAGAGCAGAAAGTGTCAGCTTCATTTGCAACCCAAAGGAGGAGTGATTTGAGGAGGTGGGGCCAACGAAGGGCTAAAATCGGTAAATAGATCAAAATGGGAATTTATGTGCTCAAACTATATTTTTAGAAGTGGTTAGGTAAAATGTTAAAATTCTATAAATCATTAAGTTATGAGTGAAAATAAAACTGCCTTTTTTTCCTTTTGGAGCTGTATCTGTCTCAGCCTAATCTCGGCTGTGCTGTTTTTTGGCAGGGCGGGGATAGCCAGGCAGCCTGTGTCACAGCTTGATATACCTGGTATGTAAAAGCCCTTTTGTTCTGAGTTAATTGTTAAAGGGGAAGTCTAGAGGTACCACCTGGGCTGTGGGAGAAAGGAGGGTTTAAGCTTAATTTGGACAAGAAACAAGGCTTTGTACCTAACATCTGCCCAGCCTTGGTGGTTGTCTCAGTATGGATATTTACCTTATTTTCAGGAGACTAGCAGGTGGTCTGGATGCTTATCTATCTGCAGTCTGTCCTTGGATGTTGGAGAGGTGTCTCAGATAAAATGCTTTTGTCCAGAGATGGCCCTGGCCCTGGATACTTGCTAAAGGAGATAATTACAGAAGCCAGGTATCGGATTCGAATGTTAAAAATGGGAAACAAATGCCTGGAAAAAAAGAAGTCTCGCCTGTGTGACTATTGTCAACACAGTTGGGAGAAGTTGTCCAAATACCTTAATTGTATAGGAAAAAACTGTGCCCAGTGAAGAATCAACCACACTGTTAGAAGTTCTTAGAATCAAATGGGAAAGCTATAATAGCACGCATGAAATTCATAGCAGGAAACAGCTGATATATTCAAAAAGCCAATAACACCAAAACTCCTTGAGCCTTGGCTTCCTCTGGAGACGTCCTTGACTCTTCCAGATAATAGCTTTGCCATAGTTGGTTGAATTCCTACTTCACGTTTCTGCAGCTTGCAGCAGGCCAGGACAGAGTGTACACAATCAGCTAGGAAGGGAAAGCTCAGCACAAGCAGTTGTAGCCATAGACAACACACTGTTAGTTCTTAATTAATATTGTACATTTTTCCAGATCTGAGAACTTAAGACTATTATACTAAGCTAAAGGTTGAACTGATTGAATCTCCCAACATTTTTTTAGGCCTCTTGAAAAGAAGAGAGATGATCTGATGGGGAATGGGGAAAACAGGAAGGTTCTAATTGGGGAGGAAGAGAGAGATAAACACAGGGGGTGCTAAGGAAGAGAAATAAAATCAATCTCCTTCCCTTAGACACACAACAAAGGATCCTAACACTGTTATGCTTTGGAAGGATTTCTACCCAGCTTCTCTGAGAAGTAGTTTTTTTACCTGAGGCAAGAAGGAAGCATGTTTTATCATAGTAGTATTATTAATACTAATAATACAGGCAAGAGCAAGTTTGGGTCAGGAAGAAGTCTCGTTGGTTGCTGCTGTGCATGCAAATGGTGCAGCTACTTAGGGAAAGTGAGCATTTGCACCAAGTTAAGCATGGAATCGCCATATGACTAGAAAGCTTGTCCTTAGTTATGTGCCCAAGAGAACACGTATTTACACAACAGAAAGTTGTATGGTGGAGCTGGAGAGATGACTCAGAGGTTGAGAGCACCCGTTCCCAGCACCCACAGTTCCCAGTACCCACAGTTCCCAGCACCCACAGTTCCCAGCACCTACAGTTCCCAACAACCCATAACTCCAGTTTCAGGAGATCTTATTCCCACTTCTGGCCTCTGGGGGCACCAGGCATACATGTGCTACAAATACACACAGGCAGGCAAAACACACACAGAAAATCTTCTTAAATGTTTAAAGTTATACACTAATGTTCATGATAACCAAAAAGTAGAAATGACCTACATGTTCACCTGACAGGTATACAAAGTGCAATCTATCCACACCGTGAAATACTGTTCAGCCATAAACGGGAATGAAGGGTGGGACACACTATCCTTGAATGACCCTTAAACCACCACAAAAAGGAAAAAAAAAACAGTTCTGTGAATTATCTGAGCCTATTGCTGTGAAGAGTCCGGAATAACCCAAACTCTTTTTTTTTTAAAGATTTATTTTATTTATCATGTACACAGTGTTCTGTCTGCATTAATGCCTACAGACCAGAAGAGGGCGCCAGATCTCATTACAGATGGTTGTGAGCCATGTGGTTGCTGGGAATTGAACTCAGGACCTCTGGAAGAGCAGCCAGTGCTTCTAACCTCTGAGCCATCTCTCCAGCCCCATAACCCAAACTCTTAAACACACATGAAAGTCGGCTCCTATGTGCACAGAGAGTAGACTAGGGGCTTTGCTAGGGGCTGGAAGGACAGGAGAAGAGGGCCTGTTGAGTTCAGGGCTTATTTTTGAATTAATAAAATGTTTTGGTGAAGCTTATGAATATGTTACTTCTTGTGAATGCATTTTTTGAGCCAAATTTGAAGTAAGATTTATTAAAAAATACTGGCCGGGATGATGGACACAGGCTAGGTCCATATCTGGGACTACCAGATATGGAGGAGTTATGTCACTGGGAGTGAACTTCGAGGTTTCAAAAGCCTCCTGATACCCTCAGAGCTCTCTCTGCCTCCAGCTGCTGCTCCATCACCACGCCTGCGCGCTGCCATGCCGTGCTCCCCACCACGGTGGTGATGGGCATCTGTCTCTGAAACAGTAAGTCCCGAGTAAATCCTTCCTTCTATAAGTTGCCATGGCCGCGGTGTTTTATCCAGCAGTAGAAAAGTAACTGAGACTGGGAACGAGAGAGCAGTACCCTCAGAGGCCAGAGGAAGGCACAAGCTCCCCTATATCTGGAGTTGCAGCCACCTATAAACTGCTTGACATAGGAGCTGGGAACCAAACTAGAGTCCTCTGCAAAAGCAGTACGTGTGCTTAAACATTAAACAACCCCCTCCACATCCGAACCGTCCATTTCTAAAGGTGAATTTTACTATAATACAAATTATACCATAACTTTAAAAAAAAGTTAGTAGATGATGCCAGGCGGTGGTGGTGCACACCTTTAGTTCCAGCACTTGGGAGGCAGAGGCAGGTGGATCTCTGTGAGTTCGAGGCCAGCCTGGTTTACAGATCGAGTTCCAGGACAGTCAGGGCTCTGTAGAGAGACTCTGTCTCAAAACAAAACAAACAAGCAAAAAATGTTAGTAGATGAAAAGCGTTCTAAAGAGAGAAAGAGAGAGTTAGGGGTAGGTAGCTACATTATTGTTGTAAGTCATAGACCATCCTGCAACTCTGATCCAGAAGTCTTGTGTTTGAGTGGCCTCAGTGGGTGAAGTGCTTGCCATAAAAGCCTGGTGACAGGAGTTGAACCCCAGACCCACAGTGGAAGAAGAGAACCAGTTCCTGACAGTTGTCTTCCGACCTCCACACACAAGGCACAGCACTCACACACATATCACACACGCAACACACACATGTATAAACATGCTTAAAAAAAACCAACATTTGGGCTGGAGAGATGGCTCAGCCGTTAAAGGCTAGGCTCACAACCAAAAAACCAACATTCTTAGTCTTCCATTAGTGGTAAGTCTCCTAGAGAGATGGGCAGCATGGTAAGTGGTGCCACACCTGTGGGAACAGAGCCCAGGGGCTCCTCTGCCCATTTCACTGGCAAGGATTGGGTTGTGCCAGCCTTCCCAAGATGGACAGGACAGGCAGCTCTGTCAGGTCCGAGGGCCACCAACTTGCCTCTTGGATTATGATTTAATGGTTCAAGTGAATTATTTAATTCTCGGTGGCCCAATGCCATTTTCTTCTCTCTTAAAAAAGTATTATTTCATGTGTATGTTTTGTCTGTATGTATGTCTGTGCACCATGTGCATGCCTCATGTCAGCAAAGGCCAGAAGAGGGTGTTGGATCCCCTGGAACTGGAGTTACAGACGGTAGTGAGCCAGCATGTGAGTTTCAGAGAATTAAACCTGAGTCTTCTGGAAGAGCAGCCGGTAAACTGCTGACCCGACTCTCCAGCCCCACCCCCCTTTTCTTCCCTCTGTCAGTAGAATACAGGAGGCCCCCCTGTTATCGTGGTGAGTCGTCTCCATGTATAATCACTTATGCAGTTTGGTACAAGGCAAAGAACATAGATAGGACTTAGGAACAAGCCGACCTAGGGTCAACTAAAAGTTTATCTCCTGAAAGTTCATGGTATTGGGAGGTAGTCGATCCTTGAAGAGGTAGGGCCCAGTATAGATAGGACTTAGGAACAAGCCGACCTAGGGTCAACTAAAAGTTTATCTCCTGAAAGTTCATGGTATTGGGAGGTAGTCGATCCTTGAAGAGGTAGGGCCCAGTAGGGAGTAATCAGGCTGGAGGAGACTAACACCCTTCTTAAAGCAAGGAGTTAGGGGTGTTAAAGAGGAAGGCCATTCTGTACGGCTTGCCACTGCCCCACAAGAAAAAAAAAATATTAAAGATGTAGAGGAAGACAGCACTTGCATGTACAACACTCCCTAGCCTTCTTCTGGAAAACATTCGGTAACACTGGCCCTCAGCAAAAACTTGTGCATGGAGGATGCTGAGCACCAGCCACACCCGTCCCTGCCCTTGAGGCAGGAGCTCAGTTGGGGTGGCGGCTCACAAAGTGAAGGAGAGATCCAAGCTTCCAGTGAGGTTCTAGGAAGTGATGGAGAAGAGATGGAGCTGTGCTTCAAAGAGCTGCCACCAAGGGGGTGAGGACAAGGCAAGTATCTGAGACAAACCAGAAGGAATCCACAAAGGCACGAGGAGCCACCAAGGCTCCCTGGGGAAACTGCGGGCAGTCAGAAACAGCTGGACTGCACACTTGCCACCAATGAGTGGGGTGAGGTGGGATGCTGGAGAAGACAGCAAGTCGTCAAGGAAACTCTCTGTGGTCATAGTCCATCCCCCTGTCAGGAAGATGCAGCTGAAAGGCTTAACCAGAGTGGTGACATCCCCATGTCAGGAAGACCATTCTGAAGATGTCAGAGAACATGATGGAAGAAGGCAGAAATAAAACCGCAATGCCGCAGCAGAGTGGCCAGGGCACAGTGGAGGTGATGGGAGCCGTGAGAAAGGAAGCAGAAGGAAGCACAGCCACTGACGGTAGGACGGACAGAAGCCATACAGACAAGGCCCATTCTTCAACAGAAACCAGGTACAGTGGCCTTCCTTAATGAGACTGCAGTCAGGGCCCCTGCACCTCCCCTTTCCCCAGGAACATTCACCCGGGAGCATCTGCTTCTCCAACACTTATCAGAAGACACGAAGTCAATGATGTTTCAACACTGTCAAACACAGCATCAGCACTGCCCTGCTGAACCCAGATGCCCAACCAAAAGGAAGGGCAAGGGTCTCTACACAGACCTGCACCCCACCTCCTGCCTGAATACACCCCCCCCTCAGGAGTCCAGTCAAAGGCAGGGAATACGCCTCTCCAGGTCTTTTAATCACTCAAAGCACTCTGGAGCTGGACTCAAGAGGTAAGAGATGCTGCAGATGATTTGGGAGGAGGGAGCACTTTTTGAGGCAGAGTTATGCTACGTAGCCCAGACTGGCTTCAAACTCCAGGTGATCCGCTTGCTCAGCCTCCAGAGTGCTGACATTACAGGTGTGTAACACCACACCCAGTTCAAAGGTGATTCTTGTTAAAAGTGTACATATAGTGTGTTTCTCTGTGTGTGCCAGATATATACAGGTGCCCACAGAGGCCAGAAAAGGGCATTGGATCCATTGGAGCTGGAGTTACAAAACAGCTGTGAGCCACCCAATGTGGGTGCGAGAAACCAAACTCTGGTCTTCTGCAAGACGAGCGAGTACTCTTAATTCTCACTCCAGCCCCTCAAAAGTTATTCTTGAGGACAGGCTTTGTGGGAAGGGTGGAGATGGGGCTGGCAAAGACAAGAGGCTTGCATGCTATAGTTGTTTTCCATCAAGCTTCTACAAAGCAAAGCAGTCCAGTTAGAGACAGGCTGAGGGAATCTCCACTCAGTAGGTGATGTGGTAGTCATGGTAATGTCTCCCAGCCCTCCACATCCTCATCCATAGGACCTAGAAATATGGTGGCGGTGGTGGGGGTGCTAAGCAACTTACCTTAAAATAAATTCTCTAGATGGGCCCAATGTAATCAGATAATCCTTGACAATGGAAGAGGAGGGCAGGAAAGAGAATTTTTAAAATTGAAGGCTAGTAGTAATATTGAAGTCGTGTGAAATGAGCTACTGGTCAGGGAAGAGCGTCCACCAGCAGAGGGGTGAGGGTAGCCTGAAGAAGCTGGAAAAGGCAAGGATTGGGAGGCTCCAATCTGGTCCCTTTGTGTCAGCCGGGTGGACAGCCTGGCTTTAGTCCAGTGGAATGCACATCAGAAGTCTAACCTGCAGAACTGAAAGATACCATATTATTTACGCCACTGTGTTCCAAGCAACAAAGGAAAGTAACACAGATGCTGTGAGCAATATTGTTGCCACTAGCAACAAAGTAACACAGGTCTTGTGCACAACTTTTAAGATAAAAAAAAGTTCTTGTTGCTGTCGTTTTGTTTTGTTTTTGTTTTTTGTTTTGGTTTGTTTGTTTGGTTTGGTTTTTCGAGACAAGGTTTCTCTGCATAGCCTGGCTGTCCTGGAACTCACACTGTAGACTAGGCTGGCCTCAGACTCAGAGATCCATGTGCCTTTGCCTCCCCAGTGCTGGGATTAAAGGCGCCCTGTATATGGGAGTTTTTGCCTTGCAGGTGATGTGTGTGTACTGCATATATGCAGTGCCTACAGAGGTCAGAAGAGATCACTAAAGTTCATGGAACTGGAGTTACAGACAGTTGTGAGTTTCCATGTTGGTACGGGGAATCGAACCTGGGTCCTCTGCAAGAGCAGCCAGTACTCTTAACAGCTGAGTTATCTCTTCATTTCCCCAAACCATGAACAACTTTTAAGCTCCACATACTTCTACACAGTGGTTGGCCTGTGAGAACAAGGCCTGGGAAGCTAGATCTGGAGTTCCAACCTTGAGCATGCTTTTTCTATAAAATGGGGATTAAAGCATCCATATCATAGATAGGGCTTCTGAAACTTTCCATTTGAAAATCCTTTTGTCTAAGAAAATTTTACATGGTTCCAGTCATATAGGTGTCTTTGTTAGGTTTCTACTGCTGTGATAAAATACCATGGCCATAAACAACTTGTGGAGGAAAGGGTTTATTTTACTTATACTTCCAGGTAACTGTCCATCACTGAAGAAAGATAGACAGGAATTCAAGCAGAGCAGGAACCTGGAGGCAGGAGCTGATGCAGAGGCCATGGAGGGGTGATGCTTACTTGCTCATCACAGCTTGCTCAGCCTGCTTTCTTATAGCACCCAGGACCACCAGCCAAGGAATGATAACACCCACAATGGGCTGGACCCTCCCCCATCAATTATCAATCAAGAAACTGCCCCACATAGCCTTGCAACACATACTGATTTGGTGAGGAAACTTTTTGTTTGTTTGTTTGTTTTTCAAGACAGGATTTTTCTGTGTGATAGCCCTGGATGTCCTGGAACTTTTTTTTAGACCAGGCTGACCTCCAACTCCATTGCATTCCTCGGCCTCCTGAGTGCTGGAATTGAAGGTGTGTGCCACCACCTCCTGGCTTGGTGAAGGTATTTTTTAAATTAAGGTTTCCTCTTCCTAAATGACTCCTTATGTGTGTCAAATTAACACAAAACTAACCAGCACTTATAGGTAAGTTAAATGGGTATATAAATCAAAGATTTAGCCAGGCGGTAGTGGCACACGTCTTTAATCCCAGCACTTGGAAAGCAGAGGCAGGTGGATCTCTGTGAGTTGAGGCCAGCCTAATCTACAGAGCGAGTTCCAAAACAGCTGTGGCCACACAGAAAAACCCTGTCTCAAAAAAAAATGAAACAAAACAGATTAGAACAAAATCAAGGATTCACTGATAGTAAATGATAAAGAAATTTACTTTAAAACAATTCTTTGGTACAGATATAGTTTTACTGTTCGTATTTTCTAAAACTTTGTTTTTGTTTTACTATTGTGTGTGTATGGTACAGATGAATGCAGACTCGTCCATTCTTGCTGCAGCATGTGGAAGTCAGAGGACAGGGAGCCAGTCCTCTCCTTCCCCCGCTGGTTCTGGGGACCAGACTCGGGTTGCTGGGTTTGCATGACAGGCACTTCCACCTACTGGCCATTGAACCCACTCAATGTTACCGTTTATTGAGGAGGAAAGTCAGGCCAGTGAGATGGCTCAGTAGGTAAGAGCACTTATTGCTGAGTTTCACAACCTGAGTTCGATGCCCTGATTTCACACTGTGGAAGAAAACTCAGTCCCACAATTGTCCTTGTCCCCTACACGAATGCCATGGCCCATGTGCACCACACTCATATACAAAATAAATGAGCAAATACTTTTAAAAAAACTGATGAAAGCAAATTTGCATGGTAATGAGATGGATGTGTTTGGTTTTGCATAAAGAATAAAATCTGGGATGAATATTTGATACCAAAGGAATACAACATCTTCAATGCTTTTCAGAGTTGATCAATATTTTGATTTTATTATCATCAGTGCTGAGTATGACACTTCACATAAACACATACCCAAATGGCAGAAGTAATTCAGGGACATTTCAGAAAGTGCTGGAAACCTGTTGTACTTCAAAATGAAACCCAAATCAGCAACCCCAAAACCATTTTGTTTCTCAGCTACAAGAGCAAAAAACCTAGGACCTCCTACATACTGGCCTTAAGTGCTCTACCACTGGGCTACATGCCCCAGTGGTTAAAAAAAAATTAAAAATCAAACAGTCTAACATGATATGATCCAAAGATGCACTAATTTGATGCTGGGCAATGGCAGTGGAAAGATATTGTATTGATTTCCATAACTAGACTGTTGTTTCTCTATGAGTAGGAAACCATGCATGTGCCATAAAAATAAACAATTCAGAACATATGATAATGCAAGTCCAAGCTGCAGTGTTTTATGCCACGCTCCCTGGCATTGCCTAGCAAGATGGCATTCATAGTGCAAAGTGTGTATGCTGTATGTTCAGAACCAAAGTTCAGCTGAGCAGTGGTGGTGTACACCTTTGATCCCAGCACTTGGGAGGCAGAGGCAGATGGATCTCTGAGTTTGAGGTCACCTGATCTACAGGGAGAGTTCCAGGACAGCCAGGGCTACAGAAAGAAATCCTGTCTTGAAAAACCAAGGAGAAAGAGGAGGAGGAGGAGGAGGAGGAGGAGGAGGAGGAGGAGGAGGAGGAGAAAGAGGAGGAGGAGGAAGAGAAGAGGAGGAGGAGGAGGAGGAGAAGAAGAAGAGTTCAGTTATGTGTTCGAAGCAACACAGCTATGGTGTCTGGGTTTTAATTAATGTTTGGCTTGCTATTTAGAAACTTCTGATTGTTGCCAATTCCTCATAACCTCCATGTGAGTTGTGCCACGGAGTGTCAATGGAAGTCAGAGACAACTTCTGGGACAGAATGCTCGCTGCCCATCTTGTTGGGGCAGGGTCACTGTGTTCCTGCTGCCGCACTGTGCACTCCGGGCGACCGCATCTGGCTTTTTTACGACAGTTCCAAAGATCAAGCTAGGGTCATCAGTCTTACGTGGCTAGTACTTTCATGCACTCAGCCACTCTCTGGCTCATCATAACCCTATGTGAAAAGCTTTGCCATAGGGCCTGTGGGATGGCTCAGTGGATAAAGACAAATGCCACCAAGCCCGAAAACCTGAGTTCAATACCCAGGACTCACATGGTGGAAAGAGAGACTATTTCCTAAGTTGTCCTATGACTCCCACACCTGTACCAGGGCATTTGTATACATTCATACACACACATATTCTTTAATTATTTGTACTTGTGTTTTATTTGTATTCATATGATTTTTTTTTTACCTGTACATATATATGCACACTGTGTCCATGCCTGGTGCCTTTGGAGGCCAGGAGAGGGTTCCCTGGAACTGGAGTTCTGGACATGTTGTAAGCTATTATGTGGGTGCTGGGGACCAAACTCAGAACGTCTGCAGCTCTTAACCACTCAGTCATCTCTCCAGCCCCATAAATACAATTTTTTATTTATTTGCTGGTCCCAGAGGAGGAGAGTGAAGTGAGACTGTGACTCACGTGACTAAACCATAGATACTGGGAATTTGTGAACCTTTTGTTGGCAGTTCCTTCCAGTCTGTGAGGCTTTATCTTTGTTTGCTTTCTATGGCGGTGGAGGTGGAGCCCATGCCCTGCTGCCAAACTACCCGCCCCCAGCTGGATCACGTGGGTGGGCACATCAAAGTGTAAGGTCACCCGCTCACAGTCACCAGCAGAACAACTCAGGCCCGAGACCACACAACCCTCATTGCTCCTACAGACAAGAAAGCTGTCAAATTGATTCTGTTTTTCCTTTACTTTAGGAGAAATACAAATTAAAACATTACTAATAATCTACTTATTTTTGTTTTATTTACTTATTTACTAATTTTAAAGACAAAGTTGGTGTACCTTTGGCTAACCTGGAATTTCTGTGTAGACCACACTGGCCTCAAACTCACAGAGACCTATTGCCTCTGCCACCACAGTGCTGGAATTAACACCTGGCTTAAAACTAGCATTAAGGGGCTGGAGAGATGGCTCAGAGGTTAAGAGCACTTCTTCCAAAGGTCCTGAGTTCAATTCCCAGCAACCACATGGTGGCTCACAACCATCTGCAATGAGATCTGGTGCCCTCTTCTGGCCTGCAGGCATACATGCAGGCAGAACACTGTATACTAAATAAATAAATCTTAAAAAAAAAAAAAACAACTAGTATTAATATTAGTATTAGTATCAGTATTAGTATTATTGCTGCTGATTTGTTTTTCTGAGACAAGGTCTCATGTAGCACAGAACAGCCTTGAACTCACTAGGTAGCCAAAAATGGCCTTAAACTCTTGATATTCCAGTCCTCTACTTTCCATGTTCTGGAATTACCTGCACGCACCCCCAGGTCCAGCTAAAGTGTTAACTATTAAAGAGAAATACTTTTTTCTAAAATGTTCCCAGCTGTGGGAAGAAAAACTGCTTTGTGGGCAAATAAATCCAAACAAAGCCAAGAGCAGCTAAGGAAATACTCAGGAGTGAGTGAAGAAGTTTATGGAGAAAACTGGACATAGACTGTCCATCCAAACTTCCTGTTGATCCACGGAAATATACTGAGTCTTTTGGACTCAGGCAAGCACCAAGACCTCCCAAGTATAGACTCAACAGAAACAAAGATGCCTCATTGGCCTGCCTGGCGTTATGATGAGCACACTCTTACACAGCCTCATTTAATCCCCAACAAAAAAAAAAAAAAAAAACCGAAAAGGAGGCACCAAAGCTCAGAGACCAGAACCTGGTCATTTCTCCGTCGTCTCCTAGCACACTGGTTCTCAGCCTTCCTAATGCTGGGATCTTTTTATATAGCTCCTCAATTGTGGTGACCTCCATCAAGTTATTTTGTTGCTACTTCATAACTGTAATTTTGATACTGTTATGAATTGTAATATAAATAATTTTGAATTTAGAAGCTTGTCAAGGGGGTCAGGACCTGCAGGTTGAGCACCAGTGTCCTGGAGTCGGCTCAGAAACCTAGAGTCTTGTTGTTCTTCGGTTGTTGACTGTCTATAATCTAACCTAGTGACTTGAGTCCTGAGATCCTCCCACTTCTAATACTGGGGCTGAGGAAGTGTCACATGTTTCATTTCTTAACCTTTGTTTATTAACATTTTAATTACACTTATTTATTTAGAGTGGAGTGTGTGTGTGTGTGTGTGTGTGTGTGTGTGTGTGTGTGTGTGTATGCAAAGAACTTGTAGTAACCAGTTCTCTCCTTCTACTGTGGGTCCCAGGGATAGAACTGAGGTTCTCAGATGTAGTGTCAAGTACCTTTACCTGCTGAACCATCTTTTTGGTCCTTGTTTGCTTTTTTAAATGTAAGAATATGTGAAAAAAACTTTACAAATCAGTAACAAGACAAACCAAAAAGGAATAAACAATCTGAAATACTTTTTCAAAACTATACAAATAGCAAAGAGATGTTCCGTGTCTTTTTTTTAAAAAAAAAAAAAAAGGCTCTGAATGAGAATGATCTCTATGGGCTCATATATTTGAATGCTTAGTCACCAGTTAGTGGAACTGTTTGGGAAGGATTAGGAGGTGTGGCCTTGTTGGAGTAGGTGTGTACTTGTTGAGGGAGGTGTGTCACTGGGGTGGGCTTTGAGAGCTTCAAAAGCCCATGCCAGACCATGATTCACTGCTACTGCTCTAGCACCATGTCTACCTACCTGCTGCCACGCTCCCCACCGCGACAATAATGAACTAACCCCCTGAAACTGTTACGCAAGTTCCCAGTTAAGTGCTTTATTTTATAAATCATCTTGGTCATAGTGTCTCTTCACAGCATCAGAATAGTAACTAAGATGGGCTCTCAGATGGCTGGCCTTAAATTCCTGGCCCTCCTGTCCCCGCTTTCTGAGTTCTGGGATTTCAGATATGTACTCTCACACCTAGCTAATGTTCCACATCTTTAGCTATTAGAGAAATGCATGATGCTACTACCACTTCAGTGGGATAGCTCTAAGTCAAAACACCCAACTCCGGGGTGTGGCGTGTCCAGGTGTGGACAGCCTGGCATGCTGTTGGTGTAAAATGATGCAGAGAGTTTGAAAAGGTTTGGCAGTTTCTCAAAAAGTCAAAACATCGAGTTACCATGTGACTTGGCCATTCCAGTCCTGAGAAATTTGAACATATATCCACAAAAGGACTTTTTTACTAATATTCATAGCATTTTTATAACAGTAAAAAAGTAGAGCCGGGCGATGGTGGCGCACGCCTTTAATCCCAGCACTCATGAGGCAGAGGCAGGTGGATCTCTGTGAGTTCGAGGCCAGCCTGGTCTCCAAAGCAAGTTCCAGGAAAGGCACAAAACTACACAGAGAAACTCTGTCTCGAAAAAAAACAAAAAAACAAAACAAAAAAAAAAAAAAAAGTGGAAATGATCCAAATGTTATCAGTGACACATGAGCACCACAAAAATATTACTGGGCAATATAAAATGAATGAAGGGTGCATATGTGTGCAGTGTGCATGGATTTCAAAGTGGATACTAAGACAACAGGCAGACCAAGGAGGTCACGTGTGTGATTCCAATGACACGAAACTTCCAGAGCAGTCAAACATGTAAAAACAAAACAGATAGTGACAGCTATTATGGCCAATCTTCCTTGTCAACTTGATTGGCTCTGGAACCAACTAAAAGGCAAGCTGCTGGGCACTCCTGTGAGGGACTTTCTTGATGGTGCTAAATGTGGGCACACCTTCTGGTGGCAGCCCAGATGCAAAGGACATGGAAGAAGGAAGCCTGCCTTTTGCCTGCTTGCCGGCACTCTGCAGGGAAGTTCATCTAGCCTTTGCTACTGCATCCCTTTGCTGGCAGTAGAACCAGCTTCTCCAGGCTCCCAACACAGACTCAGGCCATAAGTCTCCAGGAATCCTCCAGGCCTTCTGTGCCAGGCTGGCACTGGTGAGACATTCAACATGGTGGACTGAATAACTACCAGGTTCTTGGCCTCTCCAATGTGAGAAAGCCACTGTTTAGCTACCCAGACTTTATTTTGTAAGCCAACAATTCAGTGTGTGTGTGTGTGTGTGTTCTGTTCCTCTAGACTAGAGAACCACAGCTAATAATACACTGCCCATGGAGTGGGGGATGAGGAGTAGCTGCTAATAAATACTAAGTTTCTTTCTGGAATAGTGATTTTTTTTTTGGGGGGGTGCCTGTAGATATTCAAATGTGGTAGAGGACATGTTTGCACATGTATGCAGGCCAGAAGTCAACCTTGAATGTCCTTCCTCAACAATGTCTACTCTGTTTTTTAAGAGGTTTCTTAATTGGGCTTGGGGCTTGCCCATTAGGGTAGGCTAGCTGGCGATGGAGTCCTGGGATCTGTTCTCCTCTGCCTCTCCAGCACTGGGATTAGGAGAGTGTGATCCCCAGGAGTTTTCTTTCTGGGTGCTGGAGTTGACACTCAGGTTCTCATGCCTACATGCCAAGCATGATATCAACTGAGCTACCTCCCCACCTATTAGGGGGATCTGTCTTAAAATCAGATTATGAGTGAGACTTCAATATATTAAAATCCCATAAGTATACACTTTAAGTAGCTGAATTTGGTGACATCCAAATTATGCCTCAATTTAAGTTAAGATGAATTTTTAGAATCTGAATGGTCAGGTTGAGCCTGCATTTCTTCCAAGCTGATGGAGGCTGCTGCTATCCAATTCCCACAGCCTGTAGCTCCAACTTTCGAACCTGCTGCGTAAGTCTCTGTAGCACAGTTAGGGTTTTTGTTGTTGTTATTGTTGTATATGATATTATTGTTTTATTTTTACTTTGAGGTTCGAAGATGATTTTATTCGAGTTTGAAAGAAAAAAAGACAGAGCAGGCAAACTGTAAACTCTTGCAGCTGAGAGAAAGGGGGGGGGGACCACAGGGGCGGAGAAAGTTACACCCCTGAGATCAGTAATGGTAACCTGTCCAAAGCTGCACATGGCTGGATGGCTGGAGACTAGCTCTGTTGGGAGAGTGCTTGTCTACCGAGCAGAAAGCCCTAGGCTCCATCCTCAGCACCATGTGAGATTCGCAGCGGTGGCTCCATCCTCAGCACCACGTGAGATTCGCAGCGGTGGTACGCCCTTGGCCAGCCCAGCTACGATCCATCGTCCTCCAATGCACAGAACTAGGGGCAAATTTGGATTCCATAGGAGAGGGAGAAGGGAGAGAGGGAGCGGGGAAAGAGGGGAAGACTAGGAAAGAAGACATCAGCACCACAAGAAAGTTCCAACTGTCAGGTCAGGTGAGCTTGGTATTTTGGCCTGTATCTGGAAAAAGAAAAAGATACATTTTCTGACTCAAAAGTACGCAGGTCTACCAGTGAAGGCTTGTAAGTAACTGCCACGTTTAACGTTTTTTAAACGAAAAGATTTAGTTTCACGCTCAGACTTAATCCTCTTAACCAAAAAGCTTGGAAATTGCTTTGAGGAGAGAGCGAGCATGAGAGAACCAACTAGCTAGAGAAGAAAGAGAGAAAGAGAATACGCAGAGGCGCAGTCTCTCTCTGTCTGGAGCCGGTCAGGGCCACCACGCTCTTCCTCCTTGGGGACCCGGTCGCCCTCCTCGCCCGGCCGGCAGCCCAGGCCGTAGGTGCGTGGGAGCCCGCGAGGTCCGCGTCCAGGCTCGCACGCGGCCGCCTGGCCGAGCTTCGAGCCTTCGCCCCTCGCGCCTGTTTCCATGCGCGCAGGGAAGGCCGCGCCCCGGACGCGGAGAGCAAGGGACGTAGCGGGGGGCGCTGGCGACAGTCGTCCCCGAGCGCGACTCCAGGCCACTCTCCCCGCGCACGTCCCATCTGCAGAAAGGGGGCCGCGGGGCGAGGCCGGCGTGCGCGCGGGGGTCCCCCGACGCCCCCGAGGGAGGGGTGCGTCCGTCCGTCCGTGCGTCCGTCCTGTGCGTCCCCCGTGAGGCGGGCGCCCGGGCACTGCGGCCGCCGTCGTCCCTGCGAGGGTGGGCAGGGCTGCCGGGGGCTTCCGTGGGCTCGGCCTCGCCCACCTCTGGAGGAAAAGCAGGGGAAGCCCCGGCGCCCGGCGGCCGCTGGCGGTGGAGCGCAGAGGACACGGCGCCGCAAGTGCCCGCGCCCGCCCGTCCAGCTTCGGGCCAGGGTCCCACCCCGCCCGGCGCGCGCCTCTGCCTCCAGCGCCCAGCCCCGGGGAATGCGGCGGCCCCCGGCTCCTGGCGCCACTCGGTGTCTCGGCTGGGCCTCCTCGCTCGTCTCTTCCGCGGCCCCGACGCTCCCGGGCCCCCTGATGGCGGCCAAGTGGTTCAAGGAGTTCCCGCTGACCCTGAAGACCGCGTCGGAGCGCGCCAGGCCCGGGGGCGCCGGCGGCAAGCCGCGCAAGAACTCGGAGACGGGCGGCTCGGCGGCCACCCCGGGCAAGGGCCGGAAGAACTCGGCGGCCGAGCTGGGGGGCAGCAGGGCCGGCAGCGGACCCCCCAAAGACAGCCGACTGTCACGGGACAGCCTGCAGGGTCTGATCCAGGCCGCGGCCGGCAAGGGTCGGAAGAACTCCCGGGTCACCGCCACCGCCCCCGCTGCCGCCACTGAGGAGGAGCCCCACCGGGGTGCGGTGGCCAAGAGCGCGGGCTGCAGCACCTACATCAGCAGGCTCATCAAGGTGGACACGCAGGAGAAGAACGGCAAGGGTGGCTACCCGGGTGGTGGCAGCACCAGCAGCTCCAGCAGCTCCTCTTCCTCTGCGTCCTCTTCACCTTCATCCCTGGGCCCCGAGCTGGACAAGGCCAAGATAATGAAACAAGACACGGTAAGAATACAGCGTCTCTACCCACCTGTCTCAGTGCGGGGAAAGGGGGGGGCGGGGGGGAGGTTCATGGGAGCCTGATGAACCCCAATATTTTTTATGTGTGAGATAAGTTGAAGCTGTTTTCTAAGGTCCCCCCGTGTCCATTCTGACTCCCAAGTGACCATTTAAAAATCATTAGACTGACTTTCTCTTGGAAAGATTCTCGCCCAGGCTTCAAGACCCTGGCTGCAAAGTTTGATGTATTTGGTTTTTGTTTGTGATTTAGAAGAGCAGTTGATGGGAAGGGAAAGAAATTGGCCCTTTTATGGGTGTGGTATACCCTGGTTCTTGATTTCAAGTTTGTCGTCAAGGGGTCTACCAAAGCTAGACTTCTGTATGGCTTACACCTCTTGAGCATACAGAGCAACGGGAGCCTGTAAACTGTGAAGTGTGGATTGCCCATCTCCCCAGCCTCTCAGAGTTCCAGCATCGCCAAGATGACAGGCCTTCCATTCATTCTGTGGATATTTGCTGTGCTATAGAGTAAGGGCCATGGGCACTAAGGGGGTGAGGGGGCAGTCCATAACAAGGAAATGCCCTTAAGGAAATTGCAGATCAGGAGAGAAGGTGTTTCCTGCATCTTAGTCACCAGAGGGCTTCTGGGTGCTGTCCAGTGTGGGAAAGGTTAGGAAGGGGAGGAGAGGACCTGTGAGCTTACTCTCCATCCTCACAGGGCAGAGCTGGGCTTTCTGTCCTGTGAGAAATGGGGAGCAAGAAGAGCTCCCGCCCAGACTTTAAGCTTCAGCCCGAGCAACCTGTTCCTGGTGAGGGGCTTTAATTTCCTCTTGGCTTTCAACAAGCTGCCTACCTAGGCTGCCAGGGAGTTGTGGCATGTGTAAGGTGGCATATATTGGGTGCCTGTTCACTGCTCCATTTAAGAGTTCACAGCGATGTTTAGTGTGCCTGTCCGGTGCCAGGCACTGAGCAGAGCCATTGGAAGATGGATGTGGACGCGTCTCGTCTATAACTGGGGGGTGTACCTCACTGTTGGTCGAGACCCTCACAGCAGCTTAGAGCTAAGGATTGAGTGTCACGTCCTGTCTTTCCTGCTGTATCTGAGTTACAGCATGTGGAGCAGGTGTCAAGAACGGGTGGAGTGAGTGGCAATCGCAGTCCCCTGTGGTGGGTGTCACTTTTGGGTGGCTGACATCTCTTAGGTTGTCTTCTCCAAGGTGGCAGATTCCTCCAGTCTGTTCCATTCTCTTCACTTCTCCTTTAGCTGTCTGAGTTCTTTCCTCGTGCTCCTGTACTACCTCATGAGCTTTCTAGAGGATGTTCTGCCAGAGACTGTGGAGCGGGCGGGGCTCTGGCTTCCTCCTGAGAAGGGGTCTCACCCCGTAGTGTCACTCAGCCGCTACCGAACAGAACTGCTGTGCACACAGAGCTTCTCCATGTGCCCTGTGGATTTGGTATGATAGATGCTCTTGGACACAAACACCATCAAAATTCTGTCTGGTTTGTAGCTGCTGAATCACTCTCCCTGTGAATTATGGAACCCAAAACTTCTGCCGTACTGTTCGGTGCTAACCTGTGAAGCCTGTCTCTTTGGAGCTCGTAAAAATTCCTTGAGGCATGCAGGGTGGTGGTGGCACATGCCATTAATCCCAGCACTTAGGAGGCAGAGCCAGGTGGATCTCTGGGAGTTGGAGGCCAGCCTGGTCTACAGAGCGAGATCCAGGGCAGGAACCAAAACTACACAGAGAAACCCTGTCTCGGAAAAAAAAAAATTCCTTGAGGCCAGGAAGCAGGTCTTAGATTCATTTTGACCCAGCTCAGTGCTGTGAGGTGACTGATTCACTGGGACTATATCACTTAGCTGACAGCAGACTCTGAGCTGTCAGGATGTGGTAGAACAATTCTTTTGTGCACTGAGGCTACAGATACCCTGCACTTCCCACTGCCCACCCTGCCACCCTCTAACCCACGAGCAAGAGTTTAGGTGAACTGTCACAAATCAAGTACAAAAAGAAAGTTTGTCTGACAGAGATATATGATCAAGTACAAAAGCTGTCAGAACTAATGAGAGATTTCTGACTCCTTGTTCCTGTAGGAGATTTCGGTAATGCTGTTGGGATTTTCGTATCTGGGAACTCCTTAGCAGCTGTCCTTTCTCATTGGACAGGTTATCATTTTAGAAGACTATGCTGACCCGTATGATGCCAAACGGACGAAAGGTCAAAGAGACGCAGAGAGAGTGGGCGAAAATGACGGCTACATGGAACCCTATGATGCCCAGCAGATGATAACAGGTTTGTGGCTGGGTTCTGCGTGACGAGGACAGAAACACCATTCTCATTCTGAGTGTTAGAGAATTGTAATCAGGGGTGGGCGTGGTGGCGCATGCCTTTAATCCCAGCACTTAAGAGGCAGAGGCAAGAGGATTTCTGTGAGTTCAAGGCCAGCCTGGTCTACATAGTCAATACCAGGACAGTCGGGGTTATGTAGAGACCTTGTCTCAAAAAAAAAACCCTAGAAAGATATAGATAGATAGATAGATAGATAGATAGATAGATAGATAGATAGATAGATAATAGATACATAGATAGAAGATACATACATACATATATAGACACATAGATAGGTGATAGATCTATGAGGAAGAGAGCAATTTAAGCAGATCCTGTTGACTGGAAGAAACAGAAATTAGATCCAAATCTTAAAGGGAAACGTTCTGAATGTCTTTCTGAGTGTCCTTCAGAGTTCTAATTTGAAGAGTTTTGTTTTTAAGTTTTTCTAATTCTGTGCAAGATGGCGTTTGAGAGTCTGCTCAGTATGTGGCCCTCACCTTCTAAAAACTTTTATTGCATTGTATTCGGGCACACTTGTGCACTAACCTGTGGGAGACAGTTATCTCATCCGCTGTCATATCAGGCTTAGTGCTGGTTGGCGCCTTTACCCGCTGAGTGTCTCACTGGCTTCACGGTCTTTAGTTTTTAAGATTGCTAATACATATATCTTGGCCACATTCAAAGGCATTGGCATCCATAATGGGAGTCCTAAGTCAGTACAAATATATACTTAAGGGGTTTGTAAACATTTGCAGATGTAATATATTTTTTTGCATTGTGGTAGAAGATTTACCTTAAGTCCTTCAACATTGAAACAAAACAATTAATTACTAGGGAACAATTGGTTAACGGTCATTGTCAGCCATTCCAGTCTGTGGCCTGAACAAACCCTCTCATGAGTCTTGGGGTCAGACCCTTCCCCTTTCACTCAGTTCTCGTAAGTTGGTGTAAGCAGTCCTCAGGCAAAACATCAATCTAGTTGTTCAGATTTACTTGGGGAATTTTAAAGTAAACACCCGTAATGGAATCTGTGGCTCCTGAGTGCCAACTCGAGTATCCTGTTCACACGTGGAAGACTTTACTGTGTTGAGACACACCGAAGAGCTATCCAGCTCGGGCTGGGCGAGCCGTCCCTGCAGAGGCCGGCGGAGAGGTAGCTGTCACACCCTGGAAAGCCAAGACAGGCAAGAACGAGCCAGCGACAGGAAAGCTCGGCTCTGTTTCCTGCTTCCCTGCTCACAGAGATAAGGTACCACCATGGGGAGGGTGTGCCCTGGCCAGGCTATGACCCTGCAGGTCACTGGACTGCGGCCCCTAATGAAATCTGTGAATGAAAGGAAGTGAAAACGAAATTAGTCACTTTTACGAAATATCAGCGGTTTAAAAGGAATAAGGGAAAGGATTGACTTTTACATATAACCAAGGAAAAGTGTTCTATTTCCTTTTTATTCTTTTCCTTTTTATTTATTTTTAGAATTTGATACGTAAGTACAATGTGTTATGGTCACACCCACCCTTCCCCTCCAAATCCTCCTGTGTCCCCACACCCCCCCTCAAATACATGGCATCTTCTTCTATAGCATATATAATAGATGACATATACGCATCACTGTATGAATATAATATACATAGAGCCTACTGCATCTGATCAGTGTTTGCCACACGCACATGGGTGTAGGGCTGCCCCAGGGGTATGGGCATCCCGGGCTTGTCCCTGACGGAACTGTCTCTTCCTCTTTTAACAGCCGTGGATTTCCTGAAGCTTCTCAACTTGTGGGGTTGGGGATGATTGTAAGCCCTTCCCGACCCATGCTGATGTGTTTGCTAGTGTGGTCTTGAGCCCGCAGCCACAGCTGCTGAGAATTCACGACTGTAGCCCCTCTGCCAGGTCCAGAGGACATTGTTACAGCCATTCTCCTGGTCCTCAGGCTCTTACAGTGTGTCCCCCCTTCTTCCACAACCTTAGCCTCGGCTGTAGCAGTTGTTACAGATGCCCCCTTGGGGGATGGGTATCCAAGGTCACTTTTCTCTGTGTTTTGACCAGTTGTGGTTCTCTGTGGTAACCTCCACTGGCTGCAAAATGTAGCTTCATCAGAGCAGTGGTGGCAACTCACACACACCTTTAATCCCAGCTCTCAAAGGGCAGAGGCAGGTGGATTTCTGAGTTCAAGACCAACCTGATCTACAGAGCAAGTTCCAGGACAGCCATGGCTACACAGAGAAACCTTGTCTCAAAAACACTAACCTACCCCGCCTCCAAAAAAATAGAAAAGGAAAGCAGCTTCTGTGAAGGGGTGAGAGGTGCACCAGTCAGGAGAGCCCAGGAGTACAGCTGCCTCTCTAATTGCTCCTCTTCTAGTCCCCATGCCGGGGATTGAACCCAGAACTTGGAGCTTAGTAAACCCGGGTTTTGCAACTGAACTGCATCCCCAGTTCCACTATCTTTGTTTAATCACCACAAAAGCTCTCTAAAGGGGCTAACCATTCCCCTGTTGTTACTAGCTTAGAGGACTTCAGGCTTGTCCCACTCACAAGACTTATTTATTTATTTGGTGGGTGGGTCAGGCGCTTGCCACAGTTCATGTGTGGAAATCAGAGGGCAACCGGTAGGAATCAGTGCCCTCCTTCTACCATGTGGGCTCTGGGAATTGAACCCCGGTCAACTGAGAGCATGCACCGTTACCTGCCAAGCCATCGAGACACACACATACTTTTTTTTTTTTTAAGTGTGTACTTTTTTTTTCTTTTAAAGAGACAAGGTCTACTCACTATAGTTTTTAAACTTGTTTGTTTGTTTGTTTTTCAAGACAGGGTTTCTCTGTGTGGTCCTGGCTGTCCTGGAACTTGCTGTATAAACCAGGCTGGCCTGGAACTCAGAGATCCCACCTGCCTCTGTTAGCATTAAGGCATTGGCCACCACACTCAGCAAGGTCTGTTCCCTAAGCCAGCCAGGCTGGCCTTCTGCATCAGCCTCCCAAATGCTGGGATTACGGTCATGAGGCACTCTGGATGCTGTTTTGGTTCTCACTGGGCTTTGTTCATTTGTTTGTTCTGAGAAAGGGTCCTGCCCTGTAGTGATGCTGTCCTTGAGCTCACGGCTCTCTGCCTTCCTCAGCCCCCAAGTGCTGAGATTACAGTCTCTCGCCCGGCTTCACAAGACTTTTTCAGAATAGATGAAGAATTTGAGTAGAGATCTGCCACTCCAAAAGGGAGTACTCTCTTGCCAGTGCTGCGTCCCTGAGAGACACATTTAAAATAATACCTGCTCAAAGTCATGTGGTATACCAAAGTCAAAATTGAGCCTGAGCTAGTAGCATGTACTCCAAGACTTGAGAGCCTGAGACAGGAGGATACTGAATTCAGGGCTAGCCTTGGCTACACACTGAGTTCTTATTCCCCTACCCATGTACCAAAGAAGTTTAAAATGTCCAATATGAGATAAATATAATAAGCTGTGCATGGTAGCACACACCTTTAATCCCAGCACTTGAGAGGCAGAGCCAGGCTGATCGCTATGAGCTCAAGGTCAGCCTGGTCTACAAAGAAAGTTCTGGGACAATCAGGGCCGTATAATGAAACCCTGTCTCAAAAAAAAAAAAAAAAAAAAAAAAAAGGATAAATATAAGAATATTTAGGGCTGAGTGGTGGTGGGGCATGCCTTTAATCCCAGCACTCAGGAGGCAGAGGCAGAGGCAGATGTATCTCTGTGAGTCTGAGGCCAGCCTGTTCTACAGATTGAGTTCCAGGACAGCCAGGGCTACACAGAGAAACCCTGTCTCAAAAAAAAAAAAAAAAAAGAGCACTTAATATTTGAGTATTTATCAAGTTCTTTGCTTTGTTTTAAATAGTATGGATAAATATAAAATTAATTTTTTCAATGGTAAGTTAGTTCAAATGTACTACAAATAATGTAAATTACTAACTTTCAACATTGTGTGATGGTGCAAGCCTGTAATTCCAGCACTCAGCAGGCAGAAGCAGGATGATCGGTGTTAAAGACCACCCTGTATTACATTTGGAGTTCTGGCCCAGACAGTAAGACCCTGTTTCAATAGAAAGATAAAGTTTAAAATTACCTTATTTATGAAATTAGTAATTTAAGAATGCAATGCTTTTCTGGTAACAAAACAATCTCTGGGTCAGTTTAACTTAATGTTTCTTCTTTTAAAATACATACCACGTATACTCTGTGCAAGCGTCACAAAGACGAGGTTTCATCATATAGCTCTGGCTGTTCTGGAACTCATGCAGACCGGTCTGGCCCTCCAACTCACGGAGATCCTCCTGTCTCTGCCTTCTGGTCCTGGGATTAAAAGTGTGTGCCACCGCTGCCTGACTTCCCCCTGAAAACTTTTAACTTGCAGAACTTAAGAATTTACAAATAAATTCTCCTTGAGGTTTAGGATTGTTAATTAAAAAAAAAAAAACAGGACTGGGTACGAAGTGTGATTAGCGTAAACCTGTCACTTTTCTGCTAAATGACAGGAGCGGTTTCCCTGAGCAGCTGATCCCGTGCTCTGTGTAATTCAGCAGTGGAGCCACAAAACTGAGAGTTACGCACTAGGCGGGTCTTTAGGAGCTCCTCAGGCACCTGTCAGTTAGCAAGAGGATTCTTCCACAGGAGGCATTAGGATGCTGCTCGGCAGGAGCTTTGAGGTGCCAAGCTTGCCAAATAACCTCACCAAATGCCCCGCCACCAGTGTAAAGGCTGGGAGTGCTAAACAGTCGAGGAAACCTAGGTCCAGAAGAGTGAACTAAGTTGTCCAAATCACTCAGCTGAAAAGGGAGTTACCAGGGCAGCTGGCAGCCTGTGGCTTTGACTGCTCAACTCCTGTCAAAGACTGTTTTTGTTTATTTTTTTAATTAATTAATTAATTTATTTATTTATTTATTTTTGGTTTTTTGAGACAGGGTTTCTCCATATGGTTTTGGTGCCTGTCCTGGATCTTGCTCTGTGAAACCAGGCTGGCCTTGAACTCACAGAGATCCTCCTGGCTCTGCCTCCAAGTGCTGGGATTAAAGGCGTGCGCCACCACCGTGCGGCCAAAGACTATTTTTAAATTTTTGTTTTGCCTCTGAGTGGTTTTATTGGCTTGTTTAAATAGTCAGGTCTGAAGGACAACCCCAGCATGTTAAAAATTATTGTAGAGAAAAATCCACATGAATGTTTGTTTTTTCCTTAGTGCTGGAGATTGAGCCCAGGGCTTCACACCTGCCCAGAAGTGTTCTGCCATTAGACTGCACCCCAGCTGAGTCTTTAATCTGTCTCTCCTAGGTAAATTTCAGGGTGTCTGAATTAGATCTGCCTTTGTTGAAGTATCCTGAGTTAGCTGATAGGAAATGCTAACTTCAGATTAGGAACTTGAGCACTGGTAGAAGACCGTGGTAAGACAGTTGTACAACAGCCCCGTTCCTGACTCCAAGAGGAAACAGAGCTTCACGAGGCTTCGTGTTTAGTGATTTTGGAAACATGAAAAGGATTGGGGGAAAGATATGTTATTTAGAATCATAATTAAAATTTTATATGTGTGATTGGAAAGATGGCTCAGTGATTTAGAGGACCTGGGTTTCATTCCCAGCACCCACATGGCACTCACAACTGTCTGTAACTCATTCCAGAGGGTCTGACGCCCTCTTCTGGCTTCCACGGGCACTGCACACTCATGGTGCACAGACATATGTGCAGGCAAAACATTCATACACATAAAATAAAAGTAAATAAATCTAAATTTTTTTAATGAAAAAAATTACAGGAACTCTTTTTCGTAAAGATACATACAAAGTAAGGTATGGATGGTAGAGAAGCATGGACTGCCCACTCAGTGGCCTGCAGGGCAGAGGCCTAACAACACCCATCAGGACGCTCCAAGGCTTCAGTGAGATTCCAGGCATGGCATACCTATGATGTACATGGCGAGCAAATGTAGTCAGCTTGACTGTTGAGAGGGAACCCTATTTTTAAAGAGAATCCTAGATAATATAGGGTCATAATAGTAGTTAAATTTGTTGCCAGGTGTAGTGCACTCCTGTAATCCCAGTCTCTGGGAAGCTGAGGCAGGAGGATCACTGCAAGTTAGAAGTCAGCCTGTGCCCACAGAGTGAGACCCTGCAAAATCAAAGTTGTTGATAGTTAATTAAGAAAGACACTGGCCTTCTGCTGTGTGTTGGATGTGAATGACTTAATTATGTGCGCTGAGAACTACGGGCTGGAAAGGGGAATTTTCCAGTCCCGGTTAGGCTTTGTACATATCAGTAGCAGTTTTCACTGGCGTGGGGCAGCCCTGGGTCTCAGAGAGGCTGCAAATGAGTGTTTATCTGCTGCCCAACCACAGCACCCCGTTGTCTGCCACAGTAAATGGCCTCTATCGGCAGCCAGGGTGTAGCTTCCTCTTGCCATTTCCTCCTTCTCAGGCTCATTTCCTCTTGGAACCAGCCCTGCACGTCAGGGGCTATTCTCCCTGCAGGAAGGGTCGGCTTACAGCCCTGCGATTGTTTCTGTTTCTATGGTGCCTCAGGTTGGGGACAGCCAGGTGTTGGAATGGGCTGGAAGGTTAATGCCCTGGAAGGGGGAGGTGTCTAGGCTCTTTTCCGCCTAATCAAACATTGTTTCAAAAGATGTTTTACCAACATCTCCATTCCTGGGCCATACAAGGAACGAGGGTTTTCAGCTGTGTGCTTTCCAGTTGGCTACTAGTCCATTTCAAATGGAGGGAACAGGAAAACGCCACTACAAAGACATACTGCACACAGATGGAATAACTCAAGATGCCGATCACTGTATCTCATTGGAATGCAAGTCTATTGAAATTTCCTTGTGAGCAAAACTTTTACCCTAAGGAAGGACTCAGGACCTCTACCTAAGGATGGACTCAGGACCTCTACATAAGGAAGGACTCAAGACCTCTACCTAAGGATGGACTCAAGACCTCTACCTAAGGATGGACTGAGGACCTCTACCTAAGGATGGACTGAGGACCCCCACCTAAGGATGGACTCATGACCTCTACCTAAGGATGGACTCATGACCTCTACCTAAGGAAGGACTCAAGACCTCTACCTAAGGATGAACTTGGGACCTCTACCTAAGGATGGACTCAAGACCTCTACTTAAGGATGGACTCAAGACCTCTACCTAAGGATGGACTCAAGACCTCTACCTAAGGATGGACTGAGGACCTCCACCTAAGGATGGACTCATGACCTCCACCTAAGGATGGACTGAGGACCTCCACCTAAGGATGGACTCATGACCTCTACCTAAGGAAGGACTCATGACCTCTACCTAAGGATGGACTGAGGACCTCTACCTAAGGAAGGACTCATGACCTCTACCTAAGGATGGACTGAGGACCTCTACCTAAGGAAGGACTCATGACCTCTACCTAAGGATGGACTGAGGACCTCTACCTAAGGAAGGACTCATGACCTCTACCTAAGGATGGACTCAGGACCTCTATCTAAGGATGGACTCATGACCTCTACCTAAGGATGGACTCAAGACCTCTACCTAAGGATGGACTCAAGACCTCTACCTAAGGATGGACTCAAGACCTCTACCTAAGGATGGACTCAGGACCTCTACCTAAGGATGGACTCATGATCTCTACCTAAGGATGGACTCAAGACCTCTACCTAAGGATGGACTCATGACCTCTACCTAAGGATGGACTCATGACCTCTACCTAAGGATGGACTCAAGATCTCTACCTAAGGATGGACTCAAGACCTCTACCTAAGGATGGACTCATGACCTCTACCTAAGGATAGACTCAGGACCTCTACCTAAGGATGGACTCATGACCTCTACCTAAGGATGGAATCAGGACCTCCACCTAAGGATGGAATCAGGACCTCTACCTAAGGATGGACTCATGACCTCTACCTAAGGATGGAATCAGGACCTCCACCTAAGGATGGTCTCAGGACCTCTACCTAAGGATGGACTCATGACCTCTACCTAAGGATGGACTCATGACCTCTACCTAAGGATGGACTGAGGACCTCTACCTAAGGATGGACTCGGGACCTCTACTTAAGAATGGACTGGAGCTACAAATGATTGTGAGCCACCATATGGGCACTGGGAACCGAACCTGGGTCTTCTATGAGAGTAGCAAGTGCTCTTACCCACTGAGATGTCTGTCTCTCCAGCCCTGAAGTCATGATCTTGGGAAACACTGTCTGAACTGAGCATGAATAAGTTTTAATTAGAAACCTAAAAATTCTAAATCCATCCCCTGAGTTCCTTTGTGTGTTCTGCTTCCTTTTGCTTAGTTCTTGAGAAAAGATCTTTTATTTTTTGAAATGCCAGCCTTATCTCAACTGAGCCAAGAACAGAGTATGTTTTTGTTTCTTGTTTTTCATAGCTACCTCTAGAATAGGCAAGGAAGAAAAAGCCATGGGTTTAAAGTCAAGAGACTAAGACAAAGACACAGCTCTGGCCTCAGACAGCTGGGCCCCTGACCTGATGTGAGGTGAGCAGGGGTCAGCCCTGCCAGCTGTGTTCACAGCATCATCTTGTGATGTGTCCTTCTGTGTGGGGATGAGGCCAGGAGAGATTAGCCCCAGGGAGTCAGAGGAAGCGGGTGAGAGATGTCCTCAAGTTTAACTGCTCATTAGAATTCCTAGTAGTGTGTACCATCTGGCTCGCAGGCTCCATCCGCCAGTGAAGTCAGGTCCTGTGAAGGTGAGGACCAGCTAAATAAATGTAGATTACAGTTTGCCCAGGTAATTCCAGTGAGCGTAGACTTACATGGGATTGGAGGCACAGGGGTGGTTGCTGACAGGGTTCTGAATTCCACAGATCCAAAACCTCACTCTAGAAATAAAGTCATCACACATACCACGCACACATACATCATACATACACATACACATACACACACACTATATATATATGCACACACACACACACACACACACACACACACACACATATATATATATATATTCCTCACTAGTCTAGAACTCTCTGTGTGTCCTGGAACACAGAGACCACCTACCTCTGCCTCCTGAGTGCTGAGACTAAAGGTGTGCACCACCATGCCTGGCTAAAGTTTGCCCTTTTTAATTAGTGGCCTTCCTTGAATAGCTTTCTCCATCTGTTGTCCTTTCTTTGACTAGAGCTCTTACTGGGTCAGTGACTGTCCAGGGAACATCATTTGTCCATTTGTTCTCCTCTGTGGGAAGTCCTGCAGGCTCATTGGTCCTTTTGCTGCCTGCCTCGCCACCCTTCTAACCCTTCCTTGCTCCGTCAGCCACCCTTACATCAGAACCCCTTGTCTGGAGCCCGCCCTGGGCTCTCCGTCTTTTCAAATGGCCGTCCTCTTCTCCAGCAGTTGCTTTTATTCTCACAGTAGTAACAGCTATCCGTGGCACAAATCTCCTTGGCACACTCTTGCAGATCCACATTGTCCTGTGCCTGGACATCCCATCGCATCCCATCATGACACAGTATGGGTCCTGCCGACGTAAGTGAGGTGTGGTGGTCCCTGCCCCGGCCATCTCTACCCAGTTGGAAACATGTATGTCGAAAACTAAGCACACCGTAGTAAACACACAAGGCAAGAATGGGCCAGGACACCATGGCAGCTGGTGAGCTCTGAAGGACAGCAGAGGACCAGCTGGGCAGGAGAGGCTTTTCCAAGAGGAGATGCCGAATTAGATTCCAATGGACTAAAAGACCACAGATGCTAATAGACCTCAGTGTAATATGTAGGAATCTTCAGAGATTCCATTTGGTTAGGGCGACCCGGTAAGGCCCCTAGGCCCAGACTGGTCAATCGCCAGACACTACTGACCCTGTCCTACAGTGGCTAGCTGTTTAACTGTTAATCAGCTGGTTTATATCAGGGTTTCACTGTACACTACTATGCATCAGTTCAGGCCAGATATTTATCACTTCATCCGATACACTGCTGTTAGAGTTACCATAAAGTGACTCATAGATATAATTGCCTGTTTTTAAATTTTTTAAATGGCCAGGCATGGTGGCACCGGCCTTTAATCCCAGCACTTGGGAGGCAGAGACAGGCAGATCTGTGTGAGTTCAAGGTCAGCCTGGGCTACAGAGTGAGTTCCAGGACAGCCAGGGCTGTTACACAAAGAAATCCTGTCTCAGGGGAAAAAAAAAAATCTTTAAATGGATTTGCACTGTACACAGCACAATCCAAACTTCTTATTCTTGCTTTTGAAAGAAACCTCGCTTCCAGATGAGTTGCAAACAACTGTAATCCTAGCTCTTGGGAGGCTGAGGCAGGAAAGTCCTGGAGTTCAAGACCATCTTTCTCTACATCACAATCTCCAGGATGGCCTGGCCTACACGGCACCTTGTCTTTAAAAGGAGCAAAGACAGGGCTGGAGAGACGGCTCAGGGACTAAGAACACTTACTGCTCTGGCAGAGGACCAGAGTTGGGTTAGCAGAACCCAAGTTCATTGGCTCAGAACTGTCTGTAACTGGAGCTCCAGGGGATCTGGCACCATCCTCTGGTTTCTGCAGAAACACACACATAATTAAAAATAAATAAATCTTGAAACTTTTATTTTAAAAAAAGAGAAAGATAACAGAGCTGGAGGGATGACTCAGTGGATAAGAGCAGTTGGCTGCTCTTCCAGAGGTCCTGAGTTCAATTCCCAGCACCCACATGGCGGCTCACGATTCAATGCCCTCCTCTGGTGTGCAGGCTTACGTGCAGACGAGGCACTTGTATACATACGTAAGTAAATCTTCTTTTAAAAGATGACAACAAAACTAACAAACACCCCACATTTATGTCTCTGGGCTTTCCCCTTCTCCAGCTGAGATCTTCTCCCAAATCGCCTCCTTTTCTCTGGACTTCTGCCTTTGAAGCTTTCCTCTCGGTCCCCCGGGATGGCAGCGCACCCCTCATGTTTCCCAGCTCCCTATCTTCATTCATGCAGCTTCCTCCGCTGGAAGTGACCTTCTCCATCAGAGTCAGCTCATCTTCCATTTTTCTTCCACTTGGAGTCCATCCAAGTGTGTGTCAAAGAGTAAGGTTTCTAGCGCCCAGCTTCCTGCTTTCCACCCCGGGCCCTGCCACGTACTGGTCTGGGTCATTTCCTCAAGCTCTTTGTGCTTCGATTCTCTTTAACATGGGGACACCGTCCTGTGTATCTCACAGACTGGCTGTGAGTGTTACCGCACTGAGAACAGCGCCCGCTGCCGGGGCAGGTGTTACAGAGAGGCTATTTTGTTTTCTATCGTAACACCTTTTATTTGGATTTATCCTTCAGTATGCTTTTTGAATGTGTCTGCCTTCCACTACCCTGAAAGTGTCTGTATCTTAAGAACCAGGATGGAAGCCAGGCATGGTGGCGCATGCCTTTAATCCCAGCACTCAGGAGGCAGAGGCAGGTGGGTCTCTGAGTTCAAGGCCAGCCTGGTCAACAAAGTGAGTTTCAGGACAGCCTGGTCTACAGTGTGAGTTTCAGGACAGCCTGGGCTACACAGAGAACCCCTGTCTCAAAATAAACATAAACTGACGAAGGCGAATAGCTTTCCTGGTATGTTGTGAGCAATGCTTTCAATACCACAAACAGCTGGTTTTCCTTCAAATTCTTTCATCTGGGCTTCCTAGCAAGAAGTGTAAGAACTGAAGGAAAACTTTACTCAGAGCAGACACTAGGGCAGGAAGTGAAACTGCTCTGCAGAGGCCCCCTCTCCACCACCCTGACAGGGGACCTGGAGGCTGCTGCCTGCAGGCATCAACCCTCCTCTTAGGCTGGGCCCAGGCGTTCTTCTTAAACCTGTCTCTAGAACTGACTCTCGGCAACTGTGCAGACTGTCTGGGGACGGTGTGACATTTCAGATCATGTGCATGTTGGTTGTGCAGTAGCCAGGAAAGCTCTGGTGCCTTCCTCTGGCTTCTGCAGCGTGGCCGGAGAGTTGCCAGCCCAGCCCAGAACAGTTTTAGAGCATTCTACCGCCTTAGCCGAAGGTAACGGGGTTACCCGCGGGCCTCATGACACCTGTCCATGTCCATTGAGGTGCTCTGTGTGACCTGTATGCCCGATTTTCAGAAATCAGACGTCGTGGTTCCAAAGACCCCCTGGTGAAGGCTCTCCAGCTGCTGGACGGCCCGTGTGAGCCAGGGGAGAGCATGAAGATGGAGGCCACAGCCAGGAGACGCAGCTCCAAGGACCTGCTGGGGAAGCCACCACAACTCTATGACACCCCCTACGAGCCCTCGGAGGGTGGCCAACGGGTGGCAGAGGGGAAGGCCCGGCCAGCAGACAGCAGGCTGCCAGAGGAGGACGATCGACCTGCCGCTGAGTATGAGCAGCCCTGGGAATGGAAGAGGGAGCAGATCGCACGGGCCCTGTCAGGTGAGGGTGCAGCACCTGCCACTCAGGGCCCTCTCGTCCTAACACTTCCGGCTTCTCAGAGCTGACACACTCAATGGTCCAGGCTCACCCACAGTGTGCCCCTCAGCACATGTGTATGTTGAATAAGGGCCAAGTGCAGGTGGTGAACATACCCGTCACCTAGCATGAGTTCACTCAGGTGGACACTCTGAAGAAGTCCTCAGAAATCCAGAGCAGAGTTCTGGATACTAGAGGCTAAGGGAGGGGAGGAGGAGGAGGGGAGCGGCTGGTCTCCCATGCCCGGCTCCAGAGGAGCAGCATCTCTGATGACCCATTGCAGAAGGTACTGAGAGAGATGCACAGTTCATAATGACTTTAAAGGCTGCGTCATTGTCTTTGTTTCCTGACTGGCAAGTCTCTTATTTTTATTACATCTGTTTGTTTGATTATTTGTTTGTTTATAAGTGGGAATGAGTGTAGCATGGTAGACCAGAAGACAGCCTGAGGAAGTTGGTCTCTCCTTCCGTCATGTAGGCCCCAGGAATCGAACCCAGGCTGTCAGGCTTGGTGGCAGGCACCTTCACCCCTGAGCCATCTTCCCATCCCACAAGTCTCTTTTGTAAGAGGGCATTTGAGGTAGAGAAATAAGAATCTAGCTACGGATGAGGCCCAGATTATGCCTGCATTGCCAGGACTTGGAAGGCAGGAAAATCAGGAGTTCAAGGCTAGTCTGAGCTCTCCAGTACTCTGTGTGATCAGAACGACAACCAGGCCGAAATCGTGCCCTTGAAACTATTGTTTCCTCTCTTTCTGCATGTAGCTGTGGAGATGCCTTCAGGGGCTGTTGGAAAAGCCTCCTTGATCACTTTGCGTTGGTTTCCCATCACCGAAGCTATCAAATTGGAAACAGCTTCTCTAGTTCATGGCCTCACTTCCTCTTCAAGCCTGTGAGCTGCTCACTGGGAAATAGCAGGTCTGGGTGAGATAGGTTAATGGCCAAAAACCGGAGAGAAAACTGGATGGGTTTTGTTGTCACTTATTTTCTTCGTGCCTCAGTTTCCTTAGTGAGGGTGTTAGAGGCATATGCCACAATTCCAGCTACAGATTGATTCCTCTAGAAAGATATTCCAAAGTAAAACCTAGATTGAAGGTAGAGCCACGTCTTCAAATGTGGATCTTTTGCTGCAGGGGCCAGGGAAAGCATCTCCTATTTAGTTAGCCCAGGCTGATCTCAAACTCCTGGGCTCAGCCTCTCAGGTAGCTGGGATACCACCATGCTTTGCTTGTGTGAGGGTTTCTAAGTAATTTAAGGGAAAGTTGATAAGCTGTCCTAAAGCAAAACAAGGAGAATGGGGTGGGAGTGTGGGCTGGAGAGAAGGCTCAGTGGTTAAGAGCACTTCCTGCTCTTGCAGAGGACCTGGGTTCAGTTCCCAGCACCCACGTGGAGGCTCACAACCATCTGTAACTGCTGCTCCCCATACATAATTTTTCCATTTGGCTTTCACAGAATTTATTTTGCCTTTGATTTAGAATTTTCAAGGTATCTTTTCCCCTTAACAGTAAATCAAATTAGAAGTGGAACCAGCATGCTACTTGGTGGTGCATGCCTGTAATCCCAGCACTTCCTACACAGAAGCAGGAGCGTGGCAAGTTCTAGGCCACCCTAGGCTGTATGAGAGCTTGTCTGGAAGAAAAAAAAAAGCAAAGCCAATATGAAGTGCCTCTGCTGGGCCTCTCCTCTGCCTGTCCTGGGTCTCTCCACAGCTCTAAGGTCTCATGTCATGGCTTTGTTCTGTTTCTGAGTGTTTTGTCTTTTTTGCTTTATTATTTCGTAGTGAAAGTTGCCGCTGATTCTATAGAAAGAGATAGACTCACTACATTTCACTAACTGTATGTTTAAGTCCTTTGAAAAACAATTATTCTCCGAGAATTTCATACAGTGTATTTTTATCATATACTTTGCTATCCTCCAGCTCCTCTCTGATCTTACCCCCTTCGCCCACACGACTTCTCTCTGAAAAGAAAAGAAAGGGGGAAAGCCACTGAGAACGTGGAGTCCTGTTGGTGTTGGCTCACTGCTCCTGAGCTGACGTGGTGTCCGTTCTGGAGTGTGATGGAAGAAGACGGATTTCCCTGTCCTAGCAGCTGTCATTTGTGAATAGCTTCTTGGCTAGGGGTGGGACCCTGTGCCCGTCCTCTCCTTCTGGCTGGGATTCTGTCGGGCTTGGGCTTGTGCAGGTTTGTGTGAGCTGTCACAGTCTCTGAGTTCATGTGTGTCTGCCAAACGCTGTTTCATCTACCACATGTGGCTCTGACGGTGTTCCCGCCTCTCTTCTGCGCAGGTCCCTGGACCTTGAGGATAGGTTGTTCAGGGCAGAGTGCTCTAGAGTCACACTTGAAATTTATGTTTAATCTTTAAAAAAAAAAAAAAAAAAAAAACTTTTAAAGCATTTTTAGAATAAAAGTCCATGCTGAACGTGAGTCTCCTCTTTGTGTTCCAAAACTGTTTTAAACTGATGAGTCACCTCAAGGAAAGTGGTCCCATAGGGACAGTAGCATTGTAGTCAGATGTCCATGACAGCAGGGGCATGCCTGTCTAGGGACACTGCTGCACAGTGGAGCTTACCTTTAAGGAAGAAATGTTTCTTCCCTGGGCTAAAGCAGGCATGAGGTTTTCCCCTCTGAGGTCACATGGCTAGCTTCTGTGGTCTGTGGTACTGAGTGACATCTTCCTTCCAGTCCAGTTTGAGGGATCCGATCGACCTCCCAGCAAAGAGGAGACGGGCCGAGCGGCACACCACTGGCAGAAGACCTTGAAGCCAACCCTGTCAGACCACAGTGACAGGGAGAAGGTGGACCCGGGCCTGGCCCTGGAAAAGCAGCCGTGAGTCTCCCTCCGTGACTCTGTCACAGCCTTGTGTGGGGTCCCCTGGCCCATTTGGGGCCATCCCTTTCGTGTATGAATTCTTGCGTAGTGGAACTTCCAAGCACGGTGCGTTTGTTCAGGATAGAAGGGCCTGTACCCCAAGAAGTCTGCTTAAGCCTCCTTCATACAGAGGGGAAGCTTGCTTTATTTTTGAATGAATGTTTTATTTTTATGTTACAAGCATTTTGCCTGCATGTGTGTGTGTGTGTGTGTGTGTGTGTGTGTGTGTGTGTGTGTGTGAACCATGTACATCCTGATACCCGAAGAGGCTAGAAAAGGGCATTGAATACCCCGGAACTGGAGTTGTGTGAATTCACCGTGTGAATGTTAGGAACTGAACCCAGGTCCTCTGCAAGAGCATCAAGTGCTCTTAACCACTGAGCCATCCCTCCGGGCCTAGAGGGAAATGTTTCAAACGACACCACCCTCCTTGACTTGGCTGTGTATGACTGAAAGGCTTAGTGATGGGGACCACTGGAATCTGCATCGTGTCTGTTCTACATGTGAAACCGGGTCCACCGGGGCTGTTGAGCATCTTTAGAAGCTCCGTACAAACCGTGCCTTGTGGGGTGGTTTTAAGTGATGCTTCCAGTGGGGTGTAAGCTGCACCGTGACACTGTTTCTTCTCTGCCTCTGTTCAGTTGGTATCATGGCACCATTACCCGAGCTGAGGCCGAGAGCCGACTCCAGCCCTGCAAAGAGGCTGGTTACCTGGTCCGAAACAGTGAGTCAGGCAACAGCAGGTACTCCATCGCACTGAAGTAAGTGTCCTCACCCCGCGAGCATCCTTGTCTGAAGGCAAGGGTGTGCTGTACAGTCTTTCCTCCCTGGGGTAGATGGGCAGTCAAAACAGGTATAATTTGAAGGTGGTCACAGGGTGCGTATCACCACAAAATGAAAGGCATTTACTTAGACAGCAGATGGTGAGACGCTGATCAGAACTGACACTGGGTAAAACCCCCAGCGTCTGTTACAGTCGTGACGCTCCCGTTTTCATCATTGAACATTATCGATTTCTACCTTATGTCATCAGATCTAAGGCCTCTTAGAAGAGAAATAATTCCTGATTAAAAAAAAAAAAAGTGAAGCTGGGCATGGTGGCCCAGGCCTTTAATTCCAGCATTCAGGAAGCAGAGGCAGGTGGGTCTCTGTGAGTTCAAGGCCAGCCTGGTCTACAGAGTGAGTTCCAGGACAACCAGGGATACATGGAAAAACCCTGTCTTGAAAAACAAGAAAACAAAAACAAATTTTTAAAAAAAAGTGCCAAGGCTGGAGAAATTGCTCAGTAGTTAAGAACATTGGCTGCTCTTCCAGAGGACCCAGGTTTAATTCCTAGCACCCACATGGCAGCTCACAACTGTCTATAACTCCAGTTCCCAGGAATCCAATGCCCTCTCTGGCCTTTGTAGGTACCAGGCATGCACATGGTGCACAGGCATGTATGTAGGCAAAACACTCATAATATATAAAATAAATAATAATAATTTTTAAAAAAGAATAGTGTCTGGGGTTGGGGTGCAGTGCAGTGGTAGAGTACTTGTCCAGCACACACAAGCCCAAAGTTTGTCCAACAGCAGAAAAGTAAGTCATAGGCCAATAAAAATTAAAAAGACAGTGCAGTTCAATCTCTTCTGTGGTTTTTTGTTTTTTAATTTTAAAAACTTTTATGTTAACAAGTTTTTGCCTTCATGTATATCTGTGCACCATGTGCATGCCTGGTACCCATGGAGGCCAGAAGAGGGCACCAGATTCCCAGGAACTGGAGTTACAGATAGTTGTGAGCCTCCTTGTGGGTGCTGGGAACTGAACTCAGGTCCTCTGCAAGAGCAGTAAGTGCTGTTAACCCCTGAGCCATATCTCTGGCAAACACACACACACACACACACACTCCACTTCTTTCCTTTCTTTTCTTTCTTTTTTTTTTTTTTTTTAGACAGGGTTTCTCTGTGTAGCCCTGGCTGTCCTGGAACTTGATTTGTAGACCAGGCTGGCCTCAAACTCACTGAGATCCTCCTGCCTCTGCCTCCTGAGTACTGGGATTAAATGTTATGTGCCACCCTGCCTGGCACTCCTTTTTTCTTTGGAGACGGGTCTCACTGTGTGGGTTTATCTAGAACTTAGTGGTCTCCTGCCTCTGCATCCCCGGTGAGAGAATCTCAGGCATGTGCCAACATGCCCAGAGCCGGTTGGTTTTCGTTTATTCCCCAGTATGAGGGACCTTAATGAATATCGAATCCCTGATTGTCAGAATGCCAGCTGCACTTGATACCAGTCTCTTCTGGTGCAGAAGGAGATGCGGCGTTGCCTGTAGCTCGCTCTAATTGTACACAGAAAACTCACTTTGGCCTGGTGGGCTTGCCAGAATGCGTCTCATGGAAATTCTCATTGCTCGGTGAATTCGGTGGCACTATATTGGAGGATCATTGTCAAGAGCCCCAGCAGCACTTCCTTCCTGAGGAAGCTGAGCCCCTGCAGCTGAAACAATCAGACTGGAAGGGAAGGGTGGGGGAGGGGCACGAGCGCAACACGGCTCAGAAAATGGGGCAGGCCGCTGCGTAGACAATGCCAGGAACAGCCACTGTGCTCCCGAAGCGGTGTTTGGGGATTAAATCCTTGAGCCTCCGGTCCCAGCTGTCACTATGTGCAGCCAGGACTGGTCTTCCTCGTGAGGGCAGGGGCCAAATGGGCAGTTATTGTTGTTATTATTATTAATGTGTTCCTTTGGGGGAAATAAAGGAGAAGAAACGTCACATGTCTTTAGCAGTGGAGAGGGGTTCGGTATGAACGGTACAGTGGCGGCAGCAGGCCCAGGGTCATTCACTAGTCCTACCGTTTGGGCAGTAGAAGGGATTTATTTGACTGTTCCCCTCCAGTCCCGACCACTGGTGTGTAGTAATGATAAACAAGTTGAGGTGCCAGGCATTTAGAAACTTCCAGACACTCCATCAGCTTGCTGAATGCCTTTCTGTGTATGTAGAGTGGTTGCAGGACAGGAAGAGGGCCCGTCCACCTCTTGTGAGTCTGGCTGGGATGGTTTCCAGTGGGGATGGACACTCTGCTCACTCATTCATGTCTTCTTGTTTTTCCCCTCCAGGACTAGTCAAGGGTGTGTCCACATCATAGTCGCTCAGACAAAAGACAACAGATACACACTGGATCAGACGAGTGCCGTGTTTGACAGCATCCCTGAAGTGGTACACTATTATTCCAGCGCAAAGTTGCCCTTCAAAGGGGCAGAGCACATGACCCTACTCCACCCTGTGCACAAGCTTCACTAAACTTTAGCCAGCCAGAGCCCAGGCACCTTCGAGGGCGTTGGCACCCACCAGCATCACGTGGACAGGACTCTGCTGCTGCAGACCGGGAGTCAGGTGTCTAGAAGTCAAGCAGTCTTTGGTCCTAAATCCAGGACACATGGTCTGACCTGTTCTTTCTCTTCCTGCCAAGTAGCTACACTCTAAGAAAGTATTGCTTGCCCGTTGCCTTCACCCTCAGAGCAGGAGGTCTGTCTGGGGTAGATCTAGAGTTCAGGAGCACTGACTTGTCCCTCAGTGCTGTTCTCTGGAGTGCCTGGCCCCTGAACATCAGAAAACCCCTCGGCCTTTGCTAGTGGCCACGTGGACTGGAAGATCCTGCAGTGAGCCCCTCGTGGGGAGGTGGATGGACAGTGGGAAACGGAACAATGGACAGGAAAGCTGTCTTTCTCCATGTCCTAATGCAGCTGTGGCCTTCACACACATTCACAACTTAAGGACTGTGCAGAGGATTATTCGGCTGGTTGGCCTTCCTAAGAAAAGTATTTGCTTTCTCGGTCTCTCTGGACATCCGCTTCCAGCAAATCAGTAATACAAGCAATAATTGGATGGAAGATCCCAGATTAAAGTGTTACCAATATAATCAAGTAATGACATCCTTTGTGAAATTCTGGTTATTATTAAGTGTACTCCAAAGATTTGGTTTCCGGTTTAAAAAAAAAAAAAAACTGTACAGAGCTCAACAACCATTTTGTTATTGGATGATTACATAATTCAGACATCTTTTGTTTTCTCTTTGTGGATTTTAGTTGCACAAAATCATCTTTAAGTTTTCCTTCTAAAATTAGATTTGCTCTGTATTTTTAGTAAGTTTTTTACAAGAAAATTGGGATCCAGTTGTAGGAACCAAGTCACTGGTGGGAAGATTTCCCCGTATGTGCAGAACAAACCAATTTGTGCCTACAGAAACATTTTGAAAGGACTGAAGTTATCTGCTGCTCTCTAAGACACTCCATCATTGTATTTTTATCCTTGTGATTTCTCTATTGTGGAAAATCCCACCAGAGTGGCATGCCATGAGCCGGCGCTGTGGGGAATGGGCCAGACCAGAACTGGATGGACATTTCTTGCTCAGGTTTGTAAACTGGGTCTCAAGACTGTTCCCAAGGCAATGCACTGACCACCCTCGGTGGAAAGTGAACCTTTGTACAAGTATTAACCTGGTCAGACTTCTTAGGAAAACACCCATCACTCGGCTGTTGTGACTGAAAAATAGGAAGACTTTTGCTCCTGGTTCAGTGAAAATGTTAGCCAGAAGGTTGTATGATTCTCTTTTTGTTTGAAAAAGTTGAAGGGATTTTCTCAATGGAGCACCGTGATCTTCACAAAGGCTGTTCTCACAGTACTGATGATTACTTGTAGTGCAGGGCGTTCATTTTAAATGTTCAGTAGCTAGAGTTCCAATTCCATTCAGCAGATGTTTATTATCATTTATTATCTTGTATGTGTGTATTGTTCACTGTGTTAAACCTATTTTTAGCTCATCATTCTAGCCACAGAGACTTATTTTTTGCTTAGCTTTCCTTAGCCTTCAAAGGAAATCGAGCTGTCGTCTTTAATGAATGGTAAGAGCATTATAAAGTGTTGCTGTGTGTGGAAGGATTTGGGTCCACACCCAGCGACTCTGATGAATGCCGGCCTGACGCGGCAGTGTCTCCTGGGCTCTGCCGCGTGCCCAGGTGTTCTCCCTCCCTTTACGTGTTTGGAAGCGGGGAGGGGGGGGGGGGACAGGGTTTATATATAGTCCAGTCTTCACAGTAGGGAGAAGGGGGCTGTCCAAAGCAAAAATATCATCGGTTAGTGGAAGGCCAGTGAGGGAGTGGGTTAAAGCTGCCATTTTCTTCTTCGGCTGCGACACAAGCTGATGGAAGCCAGGGAGCTCACAGCTGGGCGGTGGCAGAGAAAGAACTCTAGGTTCTAAAAACAATTAGACCCAGCGGGTGTCCTAACCACTCACGCGGGAGCCTGGCCCAGTTGCTCTGGAGCCCTGAGGCTTGTCCTCTGAGCTCCACACACTTGGGCCTCCTTCCTTTTCCCCTGATAAAGTATCTCCCTGTCATCTTCATTCCTGTGAGCTGATCGAGTCTCCCAGAAATGTTTTTCTAGAAAGATTGTCTTTTGGTAAACCCTCAGGATGCCTTGAAGTAAACATCTGTAGAGCGGTCCGCTGTTTCTCCTTTAAAAGAACGTACTTGTAAAAGCTGCTCTGTTCCTTAGAGAGGGCCCCTGAGAACAGAGGGCCCCATGTAATCCAGCTAGCTACCCAGGAGCTGGAGGCAAGAGTTCAAAACCAGCCTGGGCAACAGAGTGAGAGGGTCTCCAGAAAGAAAACAGAAAGGCAAATGGCATTTCTATTTCCTGTGACACCGCAGTGGTTTCTGTCGGGCTATACTTTAACCACTGGGTCTGCGTATTTACGTAGGAATTGGTGCAGGCCAGGAGGACGCTGAAGAGGTAGAGGTGGGTGGCTACACTTCAGGGCTGGAGAAATGGCTCAGAGCCTGAAAGCATCTGCTGCCTTTTGCAGAGGACCCTTGTTCAGGTCCCAGCACACTTGTGCTGCCCGGTCCCAGGGGATCTGATGCCCTCTTCTGGCCTCTGAGGGCACCAAGCACGCACATGGTGCACATACAAATAAAACACTTATGCACATAAACTCTTTTTTAAAACTTGAAAAATAGGAATAAAATAATGGGAGAACTTTAGTGTGTATTCACAAAGGCAAGTGATGATAAATGCACAAGTGCCCTTTCAGGTTATTCAGAGTGCTGTAATAGGCACCTGTAAGAACAGCCTTTACTCTGGGCCGTTTAAAGTCTGTTCTGCTGTATTGGACTTCGGTGGCTGGCCTCTGCACACGGAGGGGAGCTGGGCCCAGAGCCTGCAGAGAAAGCTGTTCTCAAGACAGACCCTACTATAATAGTCCTTGCTGGTTATTTGGATTATTCACCAGTGTTAACCACTCAGCAACTAGCCTTTGCTGTTGGATAGATCTGAACATTTAATTCAGAGGAAGAACTGTGAGACGTTCTTTAGCTGCTTGTTAAATGAGTCTGTCCCTTCTGCTAACATGCTCTTTCAGTCACAAGCTAAGGCCTTATTTTTCCTTACCACTGACAAGAAGAAACCAGTGCGTTGTAGATTTTCATGTCTCCTGGACGTGCTTTTGATACTTAGGACTTCACTGATCCCTTCCCTGGAGCCCACATCCACTGTTCATCTTTCTATCTTCTGTAGCCAGCACCAATTTAACCTTACACCCCTTAGAACGCCTCTTCTTTATTCTCCTTGCCGCTTCTTACATCCCACTAACCTGGCCCTGGAGAAACCTGACCTGAGGTGTGTGAGCCTCTCTTCTTGGCGGAACCTTTGTGATGAAAGATGGTGTGCTACTGCCATCTACTGGAGGAAGAGAAAACTGCAGGTGAGGATTCAGCTGTGCATTTCAGGGTGGTTTGGCTAAAGGATTTCTGATAGAGTTCATAAATCAAAATAAATGCCCACACGGCGATTGCCGTCTTGAAATATGCCCTTTCCTACGGAAAGGGTGGTTTGACTCCTAGTATGACAATCACCCGTGAGGACCCTGGGCCCGGGCTGGGTCATGTAGTTCACAATCTTATTTCTGTTTTTGAAGGCTACGCTGTCAACGGATCATTGAGACAGGCTTCGTTATGTCAAGTTCTTAGCTGTTCCATATGTTGTCAGGAGGGTTTGACATTTTAAATACCAATTAACACATTGTTTTAACTTTCTAAAATATTTAAGAGACTGTAAAGCAGGTGACTTGGCAATCCGTATTGTATTGGAATCTTATAAACTGTTGGCTCTCTTGCATGGGCCAGTGTGGCTGCGTGCCTTCCAGAAGATGGTTTACTCTGAATGTTACTTTCAATAAATGCTTTGCCAGGAAAAACCGTCATTTAGCTCTGTTCAGTTAGCTGGTGTTTGGTTGGTTGGTTTTGTTGTGTTGTGATGATGGGTCACGTGCACCAGGGCTCTACCACTGGGCTACCCCACCAGTTGCATCGGTTTTGACAATCACCTCCCTTCATGGAAGGTCCTCCCTGTGCAGTCATCGACCTGGAGCTTTCTGTGAAACTGCTGGTGCCAGAGTGTACCAACGCAACAGACAGCCAGCAGCCCGAGCGTCCCCCCCACTTCAACTTTAGAGCCCTGCCACTCGGCTTTCCCTGGAGAATACCGTAGCAGTGAAGTTCTCCCCAGTGGCTGAGACTCTTCCCCGGCATATCTCTGTTCTCCTCCTCCGAGCTTCAGAATTAGGCTCTGTGTGTGTGTGTGTGTGTGTGTGTGTGTGTGTGTGTGTGTGTGTCTGTATGTATGTCTGTGTGTCTGTGTGTGTGTCTGTGTGTCTCTGTGTGTGTCTGTGTGTGTCTGTGTGTGTCTGTGTCTGTGTGTTGTGTTTCTGTGTGTGTCTGTGTGTGTGTGTCTCTGTGTGTGTGTCTGTGTCTGTGTGTGTATGTTTTGCTGATACAGCCACTGCCTCCCAGTTGTGAGATTTCACACTTAAAACTTGGTTGTGAAGCTAGAGAAAATACATATATTTAAATTTATGTGTGGGGCATGGTGGCACATGGCTAGAGCCCCAGCACTGGGGAGGTGGAGGCAGGAGGACCAGGAGTTCAAGGTTATCTCTGTTACATAGAGTTCAAGACCAGTCTGGGCTACCTTGTCTCAAAAATGGGGGAGGGGTGTCTGGGAACTCTAGCTCATGTGGCTCACTGTCAGCCTTGGTAGTGTATCCCTCTATAATCTATACCAGTAGTTCTCAACCTGTGGGTCTCGACCTCTGTGGGACAGAATGACCCTTTCACAGGGGTTGCCCTAAGACCATCAGAAAACACAGATATTTACATTATGATTTATAACAGTAGCAAAATTACAGGTATGACGTAGCAATGAAATAATGTTATGGTTAGTGTCCCCACAACATGAGAAACTGTATCAAAGGGTCGCAGCCTTAGGAAGGTTGAGAACCACCTCTCTATTACTATCTTGACTATTTCAATCCAAATAAAGTTACCTCACTACTTTGGCGGGCGGGGGGGGGGGGGGGGGGGGGATCACCAGGTAATTTAGACACACAGTCATGGCTGGAAACCACAACTGCACATTTAGAAATGGTCATCTGAGGTCCTAGGGCAGGTACACTGTTCAGCCCAGGATTTTTCACATGATTTACTTTTTAAATAGTTACTTTTATTTTTAATTATGTGAAGAGGAGTGGTTGGTACGTGCACCTGCCTGCAGAGGCCAGAGGCATCAGATTCCTCAGAGCAAGAGTTACAGACGGTTGTTAGCCAATGAATGTGTGTGTGCTCCTAACTGCTGAGCCATCTCTCCAGCCCTGATTATTTTATTTGTGTGGATGTGTGCAGCATCTGCAGGCGACAGAAGAGGGCATTGGACCCCCTGAAGCCAGAGTTACAGGCTGTTGATTGTGGTACTGAGAGTTGGAGTCTGGAATGAGCAATCTAGCATCCAGTTTTTACCTTGCACTGACCATTGTGATTTGCCTCCAGGTGGTATAAGTACCTATTGTTTCTCTTTGTTTTGTTTTGTTTTTTTTAAAGGATGTTTACATGCAGTAATGTTCCCTCTGCTCCATCTAGAGAGTCAGAGTAACATTTTTCCAAATTCAAACTTAGGTGTTGAATGTTGGAGTCTAGCCTGTGAAGGGGCAATGTGTAAGTAGTGAGACAGAATAGGTACCTGACAGACTAGATACAAAGCAGGTGTCCTGATGAGCAAGTGTTTTTCACACCACATGATCTTGTTTTAACCCTCCACAAGTCAGGAAGCCAGGTGGGAGCCTCATTTTTCAAATAAGGGCCTGATGCTCAGAGTGATCAGTAGCATCTCCTGGGACATCACATAGTAATAGGCAGCCTGGGTCTGCCTCAGATCCAGGGGTTTCTTTGTCGTTGTCCAGACAGGGTTTTTTCTATGAAGCACAAGCTGCTTCAATCTTGAGGTCCCCCTACCTCTACCTTCCCAGGCCTGGGATTGCAGGTGTGTGCCACCATGCCCAGCTATGAATGACGCTGTGAGTGACTTCTCATTGCCCCCTCCGCTTGCCCGCATGCCCAGCCATCTGAAGGACAGAATCAGTAAAGAGGGCTGCAGAGATGCTGCTCTTGTGGAGGACTAGCCTTCCCTTCCCAGCACCTGCATGTGGATCCACAGGGGCTCCACACCGCTGCAGGCGAGCACTGAATTCATACGTCCAAGCAAACACGCATACACATCAAATAAGAATGAATACATGGTTTTAAAAATGCACCTCTGTATTCTCTAACAACGGAAGTGTGTCAGGTGAACGGGACGTGAAGGTTGGGTGACCACAGAGTTCTCTCCCAGAGCCCACTGAGTCTGAGCCCAGTGGGAAAGGCGCGAGCCAAAGGCTCTCTCCACGTCCCTGAGGCAGCCAGGACACAGAGAGAAAAGGGGTCAGAAAGAGGAGAGGCAGCCCCTCCCTTTAACTTCTCCCTTAGGGTCAAATCTAGGCCCTCCCCCTTGGCCTGTGTTCAACCACAGCTCTGGACTGCATCCCTGCAGACTTGAGGCTAGGAAAACAGGCGGGGGAGGAGGGGTGGAGGTGGGGCGGGCACGGGGACACTCCACCTCCAGGACAAGGCGGGGCTGGGGCTGACAGGTGGCAGCCTCCTCCCCCCACTACCCCACCACCGTCCATGGAGCCCTCCCCCTTCTGAGCCCCAGGGACCCAGACAGTTGTGAAATGCTGAAGACTGCCAGTCTCTGCCAGTCAGCGTAGGGTGACACTGTAGCGCTCTGCTCTGAGGCTGGAGGGTCATTTCCAGACTCCACAAGGCACACCAGTTTCTTTCCCCACACTGTGAGTCATAGTGGAGTCATCCTTGACTCAAAATGCTTCCTACATGACTTTTCAATGATTCAGCTCGCCTTCCGATACATGGGCACAAATAAACGGGACTGCTAACTTGAAATAATTATATTAAAAGTCCATTGCTTCACTTGCAAATAAAATCCAGTTGGTCTATCAAAGAATGAACCAGTGTGCTGGTGGCAAGAGAGCAGAGCCACTGAGGGCTAACCCACAGCCCGGTCTGCAGAGAGCAGAGCCACTGAGGGCTAACACACAGCCCGGTCTGCAGAGAGCAGAGCCACTGAGGGCTAACACACAGCCCAGTCTGCGGGACAAGTTCCAGGCTAGTCTGTGCTACATGGTGAGACCCTATTTCAAAAAAAAAAAAAAAAAAAAAGCCTAAATAAATAAAACAGAGAGAGGGAGTTAACAAAGGTGTGTTTATTTTAAACTGAGTTTCCAACTAGAACATTGTTTCTACAACAACACTTGTCCTTTTAAAAACAGAGTATCAAGTTTTATAAGAAGGTAGAGCCAGCTCCTCAAACCTACCACCCCCGCTAGGACTACTTACTGTCTTTAGGAGATTTGGGCTCTAACTGCTTTGTTCTCTTGCTGGGTTTCTTTGGCCAGTTTTTAAAAATCAAGTGGCTTTAAATTTGCATGTCATCCTTGGGCAGGGGCCATGCTAGTCTTCTCTGTACTCTTTCTATTTTAGGATATGTGCTGCCCAAGCGGGCACTTTACTGTTAAATACCGAGTCTGGCTATGTCGCCCAGATTAGCTCTGAATGCCTGGGTTCGAGAAATCTCTTTGCATCAGCCACCCAAGGAGCTGGAACCACAAGTGTGCACTATTGTACCTGGCCTTAATAGACAACGTTCAGCGACAGTGCAACCTAAAAAAACATGGGGCACAGGGGTGCACACCTTTAATCCCGCACACTCGGGAAGTAGAGGCAGGTGGATCTCTGTGAGTTCAAGGCCAGCATGGTCTATAGAGCGAGATCCAGGACAGCCAGGGCTCCATAATAGAGGGAGATCCTCCTCAAGAAACCAAAAACAAAACAAAACAAACAAATAAAAAAAAAAACAGAAACAAAAACAAAGAGATGATATTATAGTTACTTAATGAAAAGTTTTCTTTCGTTGTAAAAAAAAATGCTCATGGCAGACGTTGATCAGTAATACACATAAAGGGGGCTGGAGAGATGGCTCAGAAGGTTAAGAGCACTGGTTGCTCTTCCAGAGGTCCTGAGTTCAATTCCCAGAACAACCACATGGTAGCTTACAACCATCTATAATGAGATCTGGTGCCCTCTTCTGGTGTGCAGTCATACATGCAGGCAGAACATTATATACATAATAAATAAATCTTTAAAAAAAAAAAAAGTAAAAAAAGTAATACACATGAAGGGAGAAGAAATTGACACACCCTCTTTGATGTCCCAGGCGTTCTTAGACCACCTTGCTGGATGTAGTTCAGGTCCAAGGCAGGTGTCCCCAAGAAGAGCTGCACAGCAGCCACCGGTCCCTGCACAGCGGCCAGAACAGCCTGGCTAGAGAGTTGTGTCCCCACCCCAGCCCCCAGGACATTGCCAGCCCTGGAGAGGAGGCAGGAGGATCAAGGTTTCGGGGCCATTCTGAGCTACAAAGAGGCCAGCTGGGGATACCTGAGACTCTGTCTCAAAAAAGTGTGTGTGAAGCTGGAGAGATGGCTCAATGGTTACGAGCACTAGGCTGCTCTTCCAGAGGACCTGGGTTCATTTCCCAGCACCACATGGTGGCTCACAACTGTCTGTAATGGGATTCAATGCCCTCTTCTGGTGTGCTGATGTATCTGCTGACAAAGCCCCTGTATACAGCCCTTAGGAGGCAGAGGCAGGCTGATCTCTCTGTAGAGAGACTATGTAGATTGACAGATAGATAGATATAGATAGATAGATAGTAAGTAGAGAGACTGTAGACAGACAGATAGATAGATAGATAGATAGATAGATAGATAGATAGATAGAAGAGAGACTGCAGACAGACAGACAGACAGATAGATAGACAGACAGATAGATAGAAAAAGGAGCGGGGAAGCTGAAAATCCCAGCTGCCAGGAGGAGGAGGTCCTGCCCTTTAATTAGGCTTAGAGGTCAGAGAACAGTGAGAAAGCCCAGCATGTCAGGGAAAGCTATATTTAGGCTTCAGCCTGAATCCAAAAAGAGATAAGAAAATAAAACCATGCTTAGTTCCAGACTGCGTATCAGAGTTCAGAGGACACCCGAGTCCAGGCTCTTGTGTCCTAGGCCAAATGACTGCACCAGGGCCAGTTGGTTAGAAATAGAAACAGAGATCGTCTATTTAAAGGGGGGTGGGGAAGCTCCAGAGAACAGAAGTGGGTAGTGAACTGAGGGATGAGCCCTTAAAGCCAAGAACTTGTTTTTCTTACAACTGGCTGGGTGTAACTCCCGAACAGGGCAGGCTGAGGGGGAAGAACTGTGAACTGGAGGCCAGCCTGGGATACATAGCAGACTCTGTCTCGGAAAAACTAAAACAAAAGCCTCCTAAGAGGCGCTCGGTCGCTTTCATCTTGTGAGATCTAAAAGAACCCAAGTTTATAAGTCCCCCTGTGAGACACACCCACAGGAAGCCAGTGGTGAAGGCTCTTCCCCTTAAGTAAGACCTTCTCAGTAAGGTATTTCAAGTAACTGAGGGATGTTTCTCAGAAACGGCTGTGATTTGATTCTGGGTGCTCCATGTGAACATTTCCGTGATTTCTGGGTTTTCCATTGACTTTAACCTTCTGGAAGAACAACTGGTGCTCTTAACCTCTGAGGCACCTTTCCGGGCCCAGATTTGAACGCATTGTATTTTATTTGTGTGTGTCAACCACAGAGTGCAGGTCCCCCCAAGAGGCCAGGGGAGCTGGGGACAGAACTTCGAGAAATGGTTAGAAATTTTCAGAATCAAAACTTCTGTCTTCTGCAGCTTGTGTAAGGTCAGATGTTCTGGTGACCTCTCAGGCTGCTGGTCTTTCTGTACCGCCATGACAGAGCCCTGCGATCCAGAGCAGAATTGGAGGGTTTTTAAAAAGTCTATAAAGTATCTGCAAAAAAAAAGCCACTGGCAAGGAACAAGTCTCACGAGGTCAAGACCAGCTGAAAGGGAAGCCCCTGACTCTGGCCCCTGGCAACCAGCACTAAGTTTAAGGAAGTGATTTCTGCCTCGCCTCTCTGTGCCCCCTCAGCTGTGGCTTCTTCGAGCTCACCTCTGAGAGTACCTGGACCATGCCTTTGCCTGTGGGACCAGACTCCCAGTTGGCTCAGCTGTTGGCCTCATGGTACACACAGGAGCACGACAAACCCCGTGAGGGACCAGGGACACCTGCTGAAGGGAGAGGTCCAGGCCTCTGCCACTGCAAGATGGAGAGTGTGTGCCCTGCAGAGAAGATCCACCAAGGTCGCCAGCAGCTATGGGCCCTGAGCCCATGGCAAGGAAAGTGCACCCGCCTTGGGGTGCAGAAGACCTAAGTTTGGGGTCTAGCTCTGCCTCCCAACTAGCCTGGGTATCCTGGACCACCCTATTTGTTTGTTTGTTTGTTTTTTGTTTTTTGTTTTTTGAGACAGGGTTTCTCTGTGTAGTTTTGGTGCCTGTCCTGGATCTCACTCTGTAGACAAGGCTGGCCTCCAACTCAGGAGATCTGCCTGGCCCTGACTCCTGAGTCCTGGAATTAAAGGCATGCGCCAACACTGCCACTCAGCCTCCTGAATGAGTCTTAGCTGCCCCACCTTGAAATGTGTGAAGTGTTTACCTCGAAGCATCCCCAGGCTGAAGCAGAATGGCTGCATATAAACAACACACAGAGAAACTGGTATGTGGCAGCCATTATTAGCTACCTTTATGTATCATTTTACGAGGGTGGGAACAGAACCCAGGGCTTGTGTATGCTGGGAACGCTTTCTACCGTTGGGCTACCCTCCAGTCCTTATGAGTGGATTCTGATGGTTAGTTCTACCGAAACAGGTCTGTGGACTTCTTGGTAACCAAGAAGGGCTGATGATATACCTTTTCAGTGCCCATCGATGTTTCCTGACTAATAACTACTGCTGCTAAAATTCCTTCCTTGGGAGAGAGTAAAGCAATGTCTGCCCTCCTCTCAAGGTCCCAAACCACAAACCCAAACTGAGGCAGGAGTCTGGCAAAGTTCCCTCTGGGGACCAGTTAATTTGTTGGGCCTCGGGGAGGGGTGCTTACAGGAGTGTGGACATGCACCCACAACCAACTACCCCTGGACAGGCTTACTGAACACCAAGGAGGGTTTCCACCCAATATGTATACATGGATTCCCCCATATACTCTAGCCCCTCCCCCCCAGGCTGCAGCAGCTTGCCAGGTGATGGGGAGCAGCTAGATACTCAGGTGAGAATCTCAGGTCTGACTCTGGGCTTCTGCTGGGGGGGGGGGGGAATGTCAACCAGTCCCATTGGGATGAACATTTGCGAGGAGGCACACAGCTGAACTCCCAAGAGAGTACTTGCTTAGCTCAGTCACACCTACAGTAACAATGCTTCAGAAACTTACCTCAGCTCTGGGATCCAGCGCAGAGAATGTCAAGCTGGCCACCCATCTGTGGGGACACCCAAGCAGTGACATCTCCGCCACTGGAATTCTGAGGTGAAATCTGCCTTGCCCTGATAAGCTACATCTACCCAGGGAATCAGCCACTGACGTATACCAAGTCGGGAACTGTGGACCCCCACCTCCGAGCCCCAGGCTCATCGTGGAAGCCTAGGGTTCATATCTGTCTCCAGCCCATCCTTATCCCAGGAGAGCCATCTGGAGAGTTCATGTAACTTTCTGAGACACACATCAGATCTTCCAGACTTCGAGAACAGGATTCTAACAGGGTGTTGCAGAGACACAATTGGGCTCTGCAGGAAAACATGCTAAATACATATGTGTGGGGGAAGGGGAGCTTTCCTCCTCTGGTTTGCATTTCCTTTAGTTGCTTACTGGCCAAAGGCTCCTGTGTGCCATGATTCGATGTCTCCATCACTTACAAACTTTTACTGCAGGGTTCAGGATGCAACATGGTGGAAGGGTACCTGGATTTCAGCCTCAGCACCTCACGAGGAAAATGAATCAAAACCTTATTAGACAACCCAGAACTTCAAAATCCAAACTAGAATGCAATTGCCTTGACAGATACATTTATTTACTTGTTTATTTTCGAGACAGTCTCAGTATGTAAGCTTTGAATATTCCCTCGAGGACATTGGGTAGTTTTACCGATTTTGGCAGACGATTTCCTAGACCGGTGGTGTGAGCACTTCATGGCCTCACTGACACCCCCACCATCAAGGTGTCTCTGCAGTTTTGGACCACCACTAGCAATGCGTGCAGTGCTGAGGGACAAACCCAGGGTCCTGTGCATGCTGCGACTGCATTCTACCAACCGGGCCACATACCCAGTACCACTTTCTTCAGTTCTGTATTTTCACCCTGGGCCCCAAGACTCTGCCCCACCCCGATCCTGCCTAGCCCTCACACAGTGTACTACCCCCAAAAGTGTGACCACTGTAGCAGGATCTGCACTTCCCAGAGATCTGCCGAAAGTGTTACTTTCCTTGTGCTTTCAAAAATAAAGAAAACGCTTCTTAGCGGAGACTTCCAGCAACTGCTCCTTAGGTCCTTGCGAAGAATCACCATCTGCTCCCCCCGGTATCTTCTGGAGACAGCAAAGGGCTGCTAACAGTCTCACACGACTCTCCACTCCTGGCTCTGCCCAGGGGACACCTGGGTCCTGTGCTACTTTCCCAGCCTCAAGGGAAGAATGGCTGCTGTGGAGCTTTCCAGGGTCCAGGTGAGGGGCAGAGCAGAGCTACCCAACTCCAGCTTTACCTGGAGCTTCCTCTCCCCCAACCTACTCTCACCTACAAAGCATCCACATGACCATTTTTCTTCAGTTTAGAACGTAGAGATGGCTGGGGCCCAGGTTTTTCTTGTCCAAGACCCTTTACAGTGGGGGACAGACTCAGCCATCTGATAACCAAGAGTTCAGGGTGGCTCTCGGATGCCATTGTCACCTCCACAGTCCAGTAGATGCCTAAATTGAGGGCTTTCCTTCTCCTTCCCAACATGCCCACAATCTGGCAATGCCAATCATTGTAAATATGACAGACACATGAGCCTCCTTCCAGAAACCCCAGGGCTTGGTTTGGGGGGAAACTTTTATTAATTAAAGCCTTTTGAGAAATTGCTACTTCTCTCTCTCTCTCTCTCTCTCTCTCTCTCTCTCTCTCTCTCTCTCTGTGTGTGTGTGTGTGTGTGTGTGTGTGTGTGTGTGTAGGTGACACAGGGTCTCACTAGCCTCAGACTTGGAGAAACCATCCTGCCACCTCTGCCTTTCTAGTATCAGGATTACAGGAATGAGCCACTGTGCCCCTCAAAATACTCCTAGTTAATTATTTAACCCTTCTTCATTCTTTACTCCCCGTTAATCACACAAAGTTTTCCTTTTAATGAAAAGGTTCCCAAAGCAAAAATACACCAAGTGCCGTTTTAGAAAGGATTTATTTCAAACAGCTACAATTTTCACTTTAAAGCAAACAGTGGTCCCCAAAAAAAAGCACTGAAAAAACATATTAGACTACTTTGCAGAAACAGCCTAGGTATCAGCTTGCAGGTAACACAGGTAAAAAAACAAAACAAAACAAAACCCTTAAAACATTGTTTCAAAAACAAAAACATGTAACACTGAGGTATTCTGCTTAACGGATATGATCTCTAGCCAAGAAAGTCTCTGTCCGTTCCAGCTTGCTACACACTGTACCAGCTTTCCCTGCAAACTAGCTCTCCATCTGAGCATATGTTCACAAAACTGACAGTGTTCCTTAATAAGCATTAGGGTTGTCATAGAAACTCCCTGGAACTGGCACCCAACCACACCAGGACTGGAAAGACCTTTGGCAGACCCTCCCCAGCACCAGCCCTAGGCCCTGCGCCAGCCAGCCTGCCTCCTCCAGCCACAGTCTCGCTGTAGGCTGTAGCATGGCAAAGGCTCTGGGGATGAGCCTGCCTCTCCAAATGAAGCCGGGATTCTCGCCTCCACCTGCAGCTGAGTGCGGGAATCCTCCCCAAACAGGTCAGCCATAAAGAACTGCTAGGGGGAAAAGGAGTCAGGCAAGCCAGGCATTCCCCAAACCTGCAGAGCCTGGCCAACCCTGGCCCACCCTGCTGGGCTCTGCTCCACACTGGCTCCTACCCAATTCCAGGAGTAAACCCCACGCCAGTTTCCTTTCTCCCAAGACATCAGGGACATGGCAAAGACGCAATGTGAGCGTACAGCCAGGCGAGAAGCTGCAAAGAAAATGCTCACGGAGAGAAAGCCTTCAGTCACCAAACGTCTCGGGTGCACAGCCAATGCCTGAAAGATTTCAAAGCTATTTCACTAATGCCAGAAGAACCAAAGATCACCTTAGAACTTGAGACTTGAGCCGGTACGTGTGCTCCTCCTCCTACCATGCAGGGAAGGTCATGTTTAACCCATGTCTAAACCCTCCACATCTGGCTGCCTGGTTGCTGACTGCAGGTGTTCAGTGAGTGGTGATGATACCGTTGACAAGGCAGCCGGCCTGTGGGCTGCAGAAACTCCAGTAAGAACGACCCAAGGATGGAGACACGCATTCAGCCAGCACAGATTTGAGGCCAGAAGCAGCCGAGGGCCTATACCTGTGTGCACTGAGCGACGCTGGAGCTCAGATGGACCAGACTTCATTGCCATTAGCTTATTGAGAGTCAAAAGGAAAAAGGAAAAAGCATTCTTTTGATACTGGGGGGGGGGGGGAGGGGGGGCTATCCTGTTAGAATGACAGTGAAAGCAATAACAACTTGGAGATCAAAGCTCTTTGGCTTTCAGAGATAATGAGATATCTGGATTTCAATCTTCCACCAGCTCGCTCTGCCTGGCTTTGGTAACAGCGTGCGGGCAAAGGCATGTGAAGAACTGAAGAATCGTGTGTGCGTGGGCACAGTCACCTATCCCCTAAAGATCACTGTTTCTAATATTTCCCTTTCACAGCATTTTTGCTACTCTTGAGTCCCAGAAACTTAGCAAAGAAGAGGGAGGGAAAAAAAAAAAAACCACCATGAATACCTGCCTGTTTTTTGTCAACTTACACCTTTTTCTAAGACAGCAACAGGCCCCTGAAATGTACAAAACCCGAAAAGAAAATAGCTACCTGCTTAAGACAGAGGCACCTTGGCGCGACAGAGCAGACAGCACACTGACTCCCGAGCTCCACCGCCCGCCCCATGGTGGTGGCATTTTCCGAAAAGGTAGGCTACTAGCAAAGTGTTGGGATTTGGTAAACGTGAGGGTTAATGACTGCAAAACCCACTTTAATCACAGCACACCGCTCGCTGTCTCCTGGGTGACCGCTAATATCACAGAATTCTCAAAGCCCCAGGGAGAAGCCGGAGGGGGACTGTGCTTCTGTGGGGACTGAAAGGAGGGACTCTGTAGAGTGAGGAAGGCCACGGTGGCAGTGAGGTGTCACAGGAAGCGGACACCTTCCTTCCTGAGCCTGGCAAGCATTCATTCCCTAAAGCCGAGTACAAACTATTTTTGTACTTTTTAGGACCAAAAAAAAAAAAAAAAAAAAGATACAGAATGAAACTGAAGTCTTTTCTGTTACAGAAAACAGTCATTTTTCTCGATTTTCACTTGACTTGGCTTTTGCGCTAAACAAAGCTACTGTGTCACCCCACCCCCACTCCCAGGGGTGGTTCATACACAAGCACACAGTGAGTGGCCTCTTCCAGAATCAAGAGAAACAGGCAACAGGTTTTTGTTTGTTTGTTTGTTTTCTGAGAAAGGTTTTTCTGTGTAGCTCTGGCTGTCCTCGAACTCACAGACATCTGCCCGCCTCTGACTCCCAAATGCTGCGATTACAGGCGTGCGTGCGCCACCTCCACTACCACCTGGCTCAGGAAACAGTTTCGTAAAAAGCAAACTAGAAATGCTTTCTTGCTAGTTAAGTTTTCCTTTTTGCATGAATGTCATCTTTTCTAGCAGCTCAGGTCCAGTTGAAACCAGTATAGGCAAGGCCGGAGGTAAGGCAGTTGCACTCTGCCCTGGCAGAGGCCCTCACTGACACCATCCCTCCCCTGGGGGAGTAGCGGGGCACAGAAAACATGTTTTCAGAGGCTGCGTCCCCCTCAACTACAACAGGGACAGTGGACATCTGTCCTCCCCTACTTCCTTTCTGCTTCTCTTCTCCTGAAGTCCTGAGGTCAAAGAAGGAAATAAAACTTCTACAGTCAGCAGTGCCTAGGATTATCATTCACATTTGGAAAACGCTTGTAAGAAGTTAATTGTCATTCCCTTTAAAACCATCAGGCCCTGAGATATCAGTCACCACAACCGGGACTTCCAGCGGCGTTTCCAGCGGCTTTCCAGGTACTGAGAAGGAAGGAAGGAAGGAACGAGCTTCCTCCCCAGCCTTACCGGCCTCGGAAAAGAGAAATGTCAAAGGCGCTTGGATTTTAAGAGTTCCAGCTAAAAGGTGGGTTAGGGCAGTGATCCAGAGCTAGGCAACTGGGGCAACCTTTGGCACCCCTACCTGAGGTTATCCTGCGGGTGCAGCTTGTGAAGGCTGATCAGTGTGTAGATATCTCTATCTACACACCTATCCAGTCATCGCAGGTCCCTGTGTCCCTCACAACCCCTTCCTTCGGAGCGTATGCAGCACACCAGTCTTGACCGGTTCCGAATATTCTGCAAGGTTCTTGTGGGAAACGGAGCTGCAGCCCCACCCACACCCACCCCCGGCCCAGGTGAACAGGAATGGCAGTGAGAAACATGTGTGCCCATCTCCTGACACCGTGCCAGCTGCCAGGTACCATCCAGACGCCTTATCTGGGGAATAAGTAGTCTCTATTGCCGGTGCCATACGGGCTCTGCAGGTCCCTGACACCCAGGCAGCCGTGGCTTAAGGTGGTGTCAGGCCAAGGGCTGTCGTGGGACCCTGCGGAGGTGAGGAGAGGGACCAAGATGAAGGTCGGCTTCAGCTGTCCCAAGGAATATGGCGGGGGAGAACTCATCTTGCTCTCCTTCACGGCCTGGGACTTCCATGTCTTCTTGAGCCTTTACACAAACACAGAAAAGCAAACAAGCAGATGTGAGCTTCCTCTCGAGCCAATGTCACGGTGAAAACACCAGCAGCTGGCGTGCCCAGGCTGCTAGGCGTGCCCAGGCTGCTAGGCGTGCCCAGGCTCAGCTTACAGAAATGCTGACGACTGACTCTTACATTATCATCACCGGAGGACTCCCCACACCCTGAAGAGCTGGTGAGCTTCCAAACCAAGACCACATCTCACCGGCCCCGTTTACAAAGGGAAAGAAATGTGAATGTCCCTTTACACACTCCCGAAGTCACCTGACAGCTCCTTAACCTGCCCTGTGCCAGAGGCTGCCCGTGAGGCGCGTACCATCAGCTCTCTATCCGTTCACGTAAAAAAAGAGAAGGAGAATATTCTCTCAGTGGGGAAGGAAAATGGAACTCGGTCCAACTAAGGCTGGCAGGAGGCAGATCATTCAGAGCCTGCGATGAGTAAGGAGCAGGAAGCGGGCTGTGTGGTCCCTGTACTCTGTCCTGTCCTGTGCCGTCAGCTGTCCCCTCCTCAGACCTCCAGACACCTCCACCCACCCCACCCCCAGGAGGGAGAGACTTCATGCTCCGAGGAGGGCACCACTGGGCACGTGTTGACTCATCTGACAGGAAAGTCAATGGCAGGCAGGAAGGAGATAGGCATCGCTCTGATCACAGCTCCTCAGCGTGCTATCTGGGCCCGAGGCCAGGCTCAGCAACCATGAGAAAGTCAGCTGACGGTGTGAAGAAAGCTGAGCCGCAGATACAGATCTGCAAAGGTGGGGGGGGGGGCTCCTTCCCAAGGGGCCCTTTTTCTAGGGGTGCTAGACATGGGCCTCCTCTTCTCCTTTGACCTCCTCCTCCTCTACAGCTGGCCTGCTGTGTACGGACCCCCAAAGTGGGGAGTAAGGTGACCCCCACTCAATTCCATCACATGCCAACTACCCAAGGAAGGGCTGTGAGGGAGGAGGGGACGCCGATGTGAAGAACAAGATTTGGGCATTTTTCTTGGGCTTTCTTTCTGTACCAGCAGGCTGTTCTTGTTCTGGTTATGATAAATGATTGATAGCTGGCTCTGAATCTGCCGTTGGCTCTTGGCCTGTTAGGCAAACAGCATAAACAATCTGCAGAATGTTACTTGGATGCAGGAAGAGAGCCCAGCAGGGGTGCGAAGGGAGTGTGCCCAGTCGCTGAGTGGAGTTCTCCCTGTGAGAATTCTACTACACTGCTACACCATGGAGAGACTGCAAAGCACTCAGACCCTCTGACCCAGGGATTCATGTTCTCAGAAAATACCCTAAAAGTGACTGTGGTGGCTTCGATAAGAACGGCCTCCATAGGCTCACAAACTTGAAGGCTTGGTCACCGGGAGTGGCACGATTTGAAAGGATTAGAAGGATCAGAAGGTGCGACCTTGTTGGAGGAAGTGTGCCACTAGCGGTCGGTTTGAGGTTTTTAAAAGCCCAAGCCAGCTAGGCCCAGCCTCCCCCCCCCTCCCCCTCTCTCTCTCTCTCTCTCTCTGCCTGTGGATCAGGATGTGGCTCTCAAGGACTTCTCCAGCACCATGCCCACCGTGCCTGCCTCCATACTCCCTGCATGATGACAAAGGGCTAAGCCTCTGGAACTGTAAAGAAGCCTCCACTTCAATGCTTTCTCTTATAAGAGTTGCCGCGGTCATGTGTCTCTTCACAGCAATAGAACACTAAGACACTGATATAAACATGGAAGAACTTTAAGCACAAAGATGCTTAAAAGCACAGTGCTGTTTATCAATGCAAAACATCTTCCAATCCTTGCTAACAGTTAACTGGGTTTATGTCCTTACAAGAAAAACTTACTGCTAATGAATATGAGGTTTACAAAGAGTGTGAAACTGGGCCAGATGTGGTGGCGCACGCCTTTAATCCCAGCACTCGGGAGGCAGAGGTAGGCGGATCTCTGTGAGTTTGAGGGCAGCCTGGTCTACAAAGTGAGTTCCAGGGCAGCCAGGGTTTCAGAGAACCCTGTCTTTAGAAAGCAAAACAAAACAAAACAAAAGTGAAAATATTTACAAAAAAAGTGAAAATATTTTTTAAAAAGGTAGGATTCATAAGCATATTTTAAAAATTATTTTTAATTCTCTACACATGTATCTGTGTGTGGGTATGTGCATGTGAATGTAGGTGTCCAAAAAAGCCAGAAGAAGGTATTGGATCCCTTGGGGCTAGAGCTACAGGTACTGTAAGTCACTAACGCGGGTACTGAGAACCAACTCAGGTCCTATGCAAGAACACTAAGTACTCTTAACTACTGAGCACAGAATTTAGAGTTATATACACAGAATAAATGTGGCAAGGAACAGTAGACCACACACACACTCATACACACACACACACACACACACACGCACACGCACACACACACACACACACACACACACACACACACACGAATGCAGAACTAGAAGCAGAACACTTGAGTCTGTGCCTATGGCGAGCGTCACCAGCAGACCTCAGGTGTTGGTACACTCCTGTTGGGCCCCGGTGTATAAAGCTGATCCGGCCCACTCAGATCCTTGCCTCCGGCACAGCTGTTCAATAGTTTGCTGACTACCTCGCTGGGAAATCACAATTTGAGACCAGCTCAATGTCAGAGGCCCTGCCTAGCCCTGGATTTGAACTCCCACACTGAACATAAGGAAAGGAGGGAAGGATCAAAGAGGAATAGTCCCGGGCTGAGCACGGCCTGATGTCTTTGGCTGTGTAAGCTGTCAAGCCGGCTCAGGGCCCCTGTGAGGACCCCGGGAGCTGGCGTGTGGAGACCTCTCTGCCAAAGGTCCTCCATTTCCTCCTTACCACGGCTGTGCTACTGTAGCTCTGGCCACGTCAGCGCCTCCTTGTCAGGGACTGGCTTCCTCACTAGACAGTACCTGCCCTGTCCCCGGCCTCCTGCAGCACCCAGGGCCTCAGAGTGGTTGTAAGTGTAGTGGGTGTGTTGTGTGCTCATTTGCTGAATAAAGAAATGAATGAGGTTCTGACGACCACACGGGCAGATGAAAGCGTAAGACACAGGGTACAGCACCGAGCCCCAGGAACCATCTCACCTCAGGATGATGCAGACACAGAGGAACAACCCAAACACCAGGCTTCCTCCAGCCACCAGGAACGTGGGAAGCGCTATTGAGGAAGATTCGTGCACTGAGGCTGGGAGGAAGGGGAGAGGGGTAGAGAAAAGGAAGTTAGGATGAAGGGTAGGAGAGAGGGAAGGAGGAGCAAAAATTCAGTCAGTCAGTCGGCGGGTACTAAAACCGCCAACTTGCTGGCCAAAGCCAGCTCTGAAGAGCCCCTGCGCAGACTCCTCACATAATGGCTGCACCACTCACAGGCGATACGGGGCTGATTCTCTGCTGGCAGCCAACTCGAGGGCTTACCTGGTGTCCTTTACCAGGCACAGGGCACCTGAGAGACAGAGACTCGGAGGACTCCATGGTGGTAGATCCACTGGGAGCGGGTCAGCGAGACTCGAGGACTTTCAACAAGTATTTGGGAGCCATTTCTCCCCTGGGGTGTCATCTCATGTCTATTCCCAACTTGGCATTCAAGCTCCGGATATGCCATGTCCTTTCTCCTGCAGAGCTCCCCTGATCTCCCTTCCCACTCAAAATGCTCTCCCTGTCTACCTTTGCTGAGACCCTTTGCGGCCCAGTCCCTAGAAACCTTTGTGAGTCAAATGAGAGGCCACACTCCTGGCTGGGCCAGTGCAACTCTGCACACAAAGCCATCGACTCCCTAAACAGGTTCCCTTCCACGGACCCTCCATTTCCGTCTCCAGCAATGCCGACCATAGTCTACTCAATCAGACCGTAGACTGACGGCAAGTCGGCTTACTGGTCTATTCTTCTCATGGGCCTCACTGTGTCTTAGCAGACAACATCAGATGGGCACATGAAGTAACGAAAGACGAGCTGGTCCCGCAGCTCAAGGCCCTGGGTTCAGTCCTAAATACTGAACGAGTTACACAGAACGATGGAAGACTGTTGTTGCCTCTGATCCTCTGCTAAGGGTCCAAGTGAGAGATCTGCAGGCCAGAGGAAGACCAAGACACTAGCACTTGCTTACCCGGGCTGCTTGTTACTTCTCGAGAACTGTACCAATCCTCCTCATCATCATAGTCTTCATCGGAGACCTAGGAGAGATGACCCTCATCATCAGCCTGCTCGACATTCATCCGCACTTCCGCAAAACACCACCTCCTTTCGGTCTCCTGAACCTGTCCGGGCCCAATTTTCATAACCGTCACTGGCGTGGTTCATGCGCTCGCTCTCCCTACCCCAGGGGAAGAGTTCTTTCCACCCATGTCTCTGCCAAAGGCACGGAGATGTGCTCGGTAAACAAAGCAGCGGTCCATGGGGTCTGTTGCCAGGTGCAGTGGGAGCCTCCCGGAAAAAGCCCGTCCATGCACCCCAGCTCCACTTCTCACTAGCTAGCTACGAGATGGGCAGATTTCTGAGTCCAGACAGGCTTCAGTTCTGCTTCTGGAGCCAATTTTGAGGTTTTACCCACACCGTGGAGAAGGTGGCCAGTCCTCAGTTAGTGTCAGTTCCTTAGGACCTGCCTGGAGCTCTCTGACCTGACAGGAAAGAACTTACCTGCCTCTGCCTGTAAAGGCACCAAAAAGCCTCACAAGGACAGCCCCCTGAAGACACCCCTTCTAGGACAGCCCTGGGAAGCCTGCATGTGAGGCCCAGACTTCTGCCTCCTTCCTCTGTGCTTTGGAGGGCAGAGGAACAAAGGCTCCCGCTCAGTATTGAGGGAATTAAGGACCACGCAGGGAGATAGAGTTGGGTGGGAAATTGGATTAGTAAAGGAATTTGTTAAGCAGCTTCAGACATAATCCTCTTTCCAATACTTCACGACACCAGGCTACCACAGGGGAGGCCATGGATAAATTGAATCTGGTCTCAAAGCAAGCTGTCAGTGGTGTCCAAACAGCTCGGGATGAAGCAGTAGCCACCAGAGCCAGGCAGATGGTGCCTTACAGCTTTGAGGGAAGGGAACTGGCCCAGAGCCACACTCTAGAAGACCCAAGCGGCACTGAAACCATATTCCAGGGTAGGGCAGTGCATGTCCTGGCCCTTTCTGGGAAAGCTCACCTGCGTGGGGCTTCCAAGGATCCCTGCAGGAGTGCTCCTGGGCTCTGTCGGTAGAAAGAAGGGCTGTGTTAGGGACTCATGAACCCTGGAACCCAGTCAGATCAACACAATGAGCTGGGTATGGTGGTACATCTGAATCCTAACACCCGGGGACCCGAGGAGGAAAGAGTGCCTCAAGTTCACGGTCAAGTTCACGGCAAGTACAGAGGAGACCTTGTCTCAAAAACAAAGACAAAACATACAATCCTTTTATTTATTTGTTGGTTGGTTGGTTGGTTGGTTGGTTGGTTGGTTGGTTTTGGGTTTTTTGAGACAGGGTTTCTCTATGTAGCCTTGGCTGTCAAACTCACAGAGATCCACCTGCCTCTGCCTCCCTAGGGCTGAGATTAAAGGAGTGCGCCACTGCCACTGGGCCACACAATGTTATTTTTTAAAAGCAGAATCTGGGAATAAGGAACTCTCCAACACTAGAGGACTAGCCATGTCTATTATGATAGATCTATATAAGACAACTGCCTGGAGAAAAATCTGTTTTGTGTTACATGATGTAAATGTATATCAAAGTATTACATGTTCTCACAAATGTGCCTGATTATTCTGTATCTACTAAAAACAAAACTTCAGGGAGCATGCCTTTAAGCCCAGACCTTGGAAAATCAAAGGCAACCTGGTCTACACAGAGCATCCCAGGCCAACCAGTACTTAAGAACAAAAACAAAAAATAAAAAACTTCAAGGGGTCTGGAGAGACCGAGAAGTGGTTAAGAGCACCAGCTGCTCTTCCTGAAGACCTGGGTTTGATTTCCAGCACCCACATGTCAGCTCACAACCCTCTGTAACTCCAGTCCACCTGAAGCTCCTCCACATGGCCTCTGTAGGCACTGCATACGTGTGGCAAACAGGCATAGGTGTAGGCAGAACACCCAGAGACATAAAACAAAAATGAAAAAAGAGGAGATAAATCTTTAAAAAATAAAACTTCAAAACATATATTTTTAAAAACATTGAAGATATGATATAATGAATAAAAAAAAGACATATGCTTTGATCCAAAGCTTCTAAAACTCATGTTTATATTATCATATATTATATATTACAATACATACATACACAGGAAGGGAAAAGTCAGAAGGATACACATCTCAAGGTATAAACACTATTAACAGTAATTCCTTAAGCTTGCCTTTTTGCAATAAAATACTTGAAGGATCAGTGACTCATGCCTGGGATGGGTGAAGGAAACCGTGATAAAGAGGGGTGGGGACAGCTGTGGCAGAGGCCACTCCCTCCTGGGAACTGTCTTCCACCGCTGAGGCAGGAGGCGGCCCAGAATCAAAGCTGAGCTAGGCCCCAGGGACCTGGCTCTGGCCCTCGCCGTGCAAGGGGTGGAACAACTCAGATCTTCTTGTCCTCTCAGCATTTTCCACTAAGAAGTTAAAAATACCACCAAGCATAAGACATGAAGCGCCCCAACCCAGGAGTAGAGTAACAGATCACTAAGAGACAGAGGAGAGGGTGAGTCTGTTTCTGCTTGGGAGAGAACTTTCAATGGACTATGCCATCTCCAGAAGGAGAGAAAACCACACAGGAACAGTGGAGGTGCTGGAAAAAGAACCCGTCTACCCGCTTCATTGTCTATAAAGGAAATGGGCCCAGAGAGGGAAAGCAATTTGTCTAAGTTCACACAGCAAGTTAACTCATAAATGGACCTCAAACTGTGGCAAGGACACAGCATCTCATGCCTTTATGCTCCTCCCAGCTTAGCCTAAAAAGAACAGTTCAGCTGGGCAATAGTGGCACATACCTATAATCCCAGCACTCGGGAGGCAGAGGCAGGCAGGTCTCTGAGTTTGAGGACAGCCTGGTCTACAAAGCGAGTTCCAGGACAGCCAGAAACACACAGAGAAACCCTGTCTGGAAAAACAAAACAAAACAATAACAACAAAAAGAACAAAACCAAAAGCTAAAACCAGGAGGGCAGCAGTAAACAGAGAAATATGTCCAACCACGGATGACCGTTCAGCCCATCAAGTTCAACATTTCATGAAACCTTTCAGGCTCATCCATCCTACGGGCCTCAGAACCCTGGCAATAAGCCTCATCAAATCCCCCCCAGGGACTGTATACATGTGTGCACAGATGGATTGGTTTTGTAAGACAAGGGCTCTCTGTCGCCTACAATGACTTGGAGCTTACTAGGTAGATAAACCAGGCTGACCTTTGACCTTGAACGAGTGCGGGGATCACAGGTGTGAAGCACCATGCCGCCCGCCCCTCATGACTGTTGTTGTTGTTTGATTTTGAAACAAAGTCTCACATTTTAGCTCAACTTTTCAGGGACTCACTGTATAACTCAGGCTGACTTAGACTCCTGCCTCTGCCTCCGGGTGCTTGGACTGCGGAGTAGGCCACCATGCCCCGTGTTTTTGTCATTGTTTTGATCTTTGAGACGGGGTCTCATTCTAAAGCCCAGGCTGGCCTGGGACTCACAGCAATCCTCCTGTTTGAGCCTCTCAAGCGCTTGATTACAGATGTGAGCCACCACACCTGGCTGGGTTCTGAAGTTGGGGAGAGGGCTGGAGAGATGGCTCAGGAGTTAAGAGCCCTTGCTGTTCTTGCAGCACCCACACAGTAGCCCCAAATTAGCTGTAAATCCAGTTCCAGGGGATCCAATGCATTTTTCTGACCTTCGTGGACACCAAGCCCCCATGTGGTGCACATACATACATGCAGGCAAAACACCCATACACATCAATAACATTTTAAAATAATAACTAGGTATGGAGTGTGCCAGCAAGATGGCTCAGTAAAAGCGCTAGTCATAAGCCAGGAGACCCAAAGTCCACCCACAGAATTTAGTGGGGAGAAGGAGAGAATCAATTCCTCGAAGTTGTCATCTGACCTCTAAATGTGTGCTGTAGCAAGCATGCCTACTCTCACATACACAGCACATACTGGGAAAAAATACATTAAAAAACAATTAAAGATGGGAAAACTGGGCTGGAGAGATGGCTCAGAGGTTAAGAGCACTGACTGCTCTTCCAGAGGACCTGAGTTCAATTCCCAGCAACCACATGGTGGCTCACAACCATCTGTAATGAGATCTGGTGCCCTCTTCTGGCCTGCAGTCATACGTGTTGCATACATAATAAATAAATAAATCTTAAAAAAAAAAAAAAAAAAAGATGGGAAAACTGAGGCAAGAAAGGGGAAAATAACTTTCTCAAAGTTAGCAGAAAGTGGCCAAGCTGTAATTTTTGTATATTTATTCTGTGTGTGTATGTGTGTGTGTGTGTGTGTGTGTGTGTGCCCATGCGAATGTGCAGATGCTAGAAAACATCAAGCACGCTGCTCTGTCACCTCCTGCTCCCTCCCTTCCCTGCTCTGTCGCTGTCTGCTTCCCTGGAGACAGGGTCTCTCACTGAATCTGGAGCTAGGCTGGCAGCCGCCAGCCATCCCGGACAATCCCCCTGTCTCTCCCAGCAAGCATCCCCTCAGCTCCCAAAGTGGTATTTAAACCAAGTCTGTCTGGCTCCAATAATGAACATTTTTAGAAGTTTTAGAATATCCACTTTGGATCCGGAGATGTAACTCAGTCTGACCCTCAGCACCGGGTGGCGCTGGCCTGGGGGACACCCCTGACTCCTGGCACTGGGGAGGCTGGAGGCACGAGGCGTGGGGAACATGTCTTGGAGTCCTGGGTGCAAGCCAGCTCACAGCCTGCACTGTGATGCCACTTCCCTTGTCACTGAAGCCTCGAGGCTCTGGGAGGCAGGTGCTAGGTCTGGGTGTTTTTCAGGCAGGTGTCAGTACTCCTAAGTGACAAATAACCAAACTGGGGCTGAGCTGGGTACTTCCCCAAAGTCGTACCAGCAAGGGACAGCGCCAGCTGTCAGACCGGAGACAGACCCTCTAACTCCAGATGAGCGCTGTGTGCCAGGTGCGGGTGATGTGCCAGGAGAGCGAGGCGCCGGGAGAACAGAAGGTTTGAGAAAAGCGCAAAAGAGGCAGAAAGGGGAAAAGTGGGGGAGGGCAGAGCAGGGCGGGGCCTCTCCAGAGACTGCAGCCCAGAGCCCTTGAACCTGCACAAGTCCCACTGAAGGCTCTGTGAAGAGAAACAAAATCACCTGTAGCTGCAGGACCATGCGGACTCAGCTTTCTGGGGCACCCCCAGCCCTGACAGTTACTGTGACCTCGTGCTGAAGCCCCCAGCAGGAGAGGAGATACTGCCAGATCCTTTTCCTCTAACTCCATCCTTTTCACCTGAAAAACTGGTGTGTTTACCAGGCATGCAGGGGTCAGAACTGAAGCTGACCTCCAAAGTGAGGACATTAAGCCAGGTATGGTGAGCCATGCCTGGAATCCCAGCACTCCAGAGGCTGAGGCCAGCAGGCAAGATGACCTAGTGGGTAAGAATGCTTGCCATCAAGCCTGATGGACCTGAGTTCGAGTCCCAGAACACACAAAGAGGAAGGCGAGAGCCAATAATCACAAATTGTCCTTTGACACCCACAGGTGCAATAAGTAAGTAAATTGATAAATAAATATGAGGCTGGGGCAGGAGGATCTCAAAGAGTTCAAGGCTGGCCAGAACTACACGGCAAGTTTTATCTATAACATTTGTATCTAAGCCGGGCGGTGGTGGCGCACGCCTTTAATCCCAGCACTTGGGAGGCAGAGCCAGGTGGATCTCTGTTAGTTCGAGGCCAGCCTGGTCTACAGAGCGAGATCCAGGCAGGCGCAAAGCTACACAGAGAAACCCTACCTCAAAAAACAAAACAAAAAAAAAACCCATTTGTATCTATAAAAAAATTTTATCTATAAAAATTTATATATATATAAATATAAATAGGCCGGGCGGTAATGGTGCACACCTTTAATCCCAGCACTCGGTTGGCAGAGCCAGGCGGATCTCTGTGAGTTCGAGGCCAACCTGGTTCACAGAGCGAGATCCAGGACAGGCACCAAAACTATATGGAGAAACTCTGTCTCGAAAAACCAAAAAAAAAAAATAGAAAAAAAGAAAAAAAAAGGGGGGGTGGGGATTTAGCTCAGTGGTAGAGCGCTTGCGAGCACTTGCCTAGCAAGCGCAAGACCCTGGGTTCAGTCCTCAGCTCTGAAAAAAAAAAAAAAAAAAAAGGAAAAAATATATATAAATATATATATATATATATATTATATATATATATATTTGTTGACACAAGCCACAAGTTAGTCATCTGGGAAAAGGGAACCTCAACTGAGACAATGATGAAGCCTATGGGCAAGTCTGTGGGGACATTTTCTTGATTAATGACTGATGTAGGAGGGCTGGGCAGGCCATGGAGAGCAAGCCAGTAAGCAGCACCCCTCCATGGCCTCTGCTTTGGTTCCTGCCTCAACGTTCCTGCCCTGGCTTCCCTTGATGCTGGACTGTGACGTGGATAGATAGATAGATAGATAGATAGATAGATAGATAGATAGATAGATAAATAGCCCCTTTTCCCCTCAAGTTGGTTCTGGTCAGTGTTTTTTGTTTTTTGTTTGTTTGTTTGTTTGTTTGTTTTTAATCATTTTTCGAGACAGGGTTTCTCTGTGTAGCTTTGCGCCTTTCCTGGAACTTGCTGTGTAGACCAGGCTGGCCTCGAACTCACAGAGATCTGCCTGCCTCTGCCTCCCGAGTGCTGGGATTAAAGGTACAAAAACCTCCGCTCTGTCTCTCAGAGGATGGACGGAGGGACAAGGAGCTCCGCCAGGCCCCAGTGAGTGCAGATTCTTAAGGTTCTGACCCATTCCTCTTTCAAAAACGGAGCATCTTAAGACCCCACTGTCCTCATCCCAGACTTAACAGAGAACTCTTTCTGTAGCAAACAGAGGCAATGGAGGAGCCATGGCCAGGTTCTCTGGTGTTCTGATGCCTGTCTCTCGGTTAATTTACCTTCCTTTAACACCCTTTATATCTAAATGGTGAACAGGTCACAGGTACTGGGGGTGGCGTGGATTTAGACTCTCCCTCCCCATTTTCCTCTGTCAATTCTTGTTTCCTAATGCAGGGAAACTGAGGCAGTGGGCTTTTAGACCTTTCCACATGAGCAGACACTTCTCTAAAGGAGATAAATAGTGGCATGTGGTGGTGCGCGCTTGTAGGCCATCTCAACAAAACAAATCAGAAGGAAGAGTGGGCACTAGGTACAGGGGGAGATGCTGTAGTCCTGGCTACTAGAGAGGCTGGGACAAGAAGATTGAGGCCAGCCTGGGAAATGCACACACACACACACACACACACACACACACACACACACACACACGAGAGAGAGAGAGAGAGAGAGAGAGAGAGAGAGAGAGAGAGAGAGAGAGAGAGAGAAACAGAGATTTACATAGACAGAACATTACTATTATTAGTAGTATTATTAGTATTAATAAGCTGAAGGGAAAATGGAAGGTTTTTAATCCCAGCAGCACATGGGAGGCAGAGGTAGGAGGACCTCTATGAGTTTGAGGCCAGCCTAGTCTACATCATGCATTCTGTGTCAGAAAGAGTTATACCCTGTCTCAAAAAGAGTGGGGGAATCTTTGTGAAGTCAAAGTGGAACAGCCACTATAGAGCAGTGTAGCCATTCCTTAAACACTAAAAACAGAGTTGCCGTGTGACACAGTAAGTAGTCCCACATCTGAGTATATACACAGAAGAACGAAACTCAAGCAGTCAATGGATGGTTCACAGCAGCATCAGTCACACACCAAAAGGCAGGGGCTGCCCAAGTGTCTGCTGTCAAATTCGGAGAAATGTAGCATGATGTTTGTGTACAGCAAGATGTTCCCCAGTCTCTACCAGGAAGGAAATGCTGACCCATGCCACAGCTTGAACGGACCTTGAAGACACTGTGCCGATAAGTCAGACACAAAAGGTTTCCGTACAACCCCACTTGCTTGAAGTGTTTAAAACAGTCTAATTCAGAAACAGAAAGTAGAATGTGCGTTGCTAGGAGCTAGGGAAGAGGGAGGGGAAGGGGAAGTGTTTGAGGGCGTGGGATTCCAATTCTGCAAGATGCAAGGACCTGGAGATGGGTGGAGACCAGTGGGCAGCATTAGGAATGTACTTAATGCCACTAAACAAAGGTTAAAATCAGGGCTGGCCTTTCAAGCTTGAGGACCTGAGTTTAATCCCCCAGAACCCATGTCAGAAAAAACCAAAACAGGCACGGGGACATGGCTGTGTGATCTCAGCTCTGGGAGTTAGGGAGGTGGGGCCAGGAGCATCCCAGGGGCTCTCTGCTCTACCAGCCTAACCCACTCAGTGAACACCGGCCAATGAGAACGCTTATAGCAAAAAATGAGGGGGGACAGTCCACGCAGAACAACACAGCAGGTTGACCTCTGGCCTCCAAACACACACACACACACACACACACACACACACACACACACACACACACACAAGGCTATAATACGGTGTGGTGGTGAGTGCCTGTAATAATGTAAAACCAGAGCTTGGGACAGCCTAGAATACATGAGGCTCTACCTCAAAAATCTCCTGCAAGAGTTTTTAAAGTAAATTTTATGTCATGCACATTGTACCACTATCAAAAAAAAAATTATGGGTTTTTGTTGTAGTTGTTTGGAAACAGGATCTCATCATTAGCTGAAACAAAGTTTTAAAATAACTTCAGGTTAAATCAGATGCTTTGATAATAGCCTTAAGACAAAAAACCCCAGAAAACAATCTGGAGTTCACAAAGACACATAGCTCAAGTATAGACTCATTAGATTAGGATCAACAATACAAAGCAGCCCAATTGTTGCTAGCTAACATTCTTTCCTTGCTAGGTTTGGTTGATTAATTCCTTGTACTCATTCCTACCCTCAATCTCCTGATAGAAAACACTATTGATGAACGGGTATGTACCCTAAATCACAGCTGACTGATCGTTTCTATGTACAAAATCTTACGTTTGTGATTCCTTTAAGATTCCTTATAAGATGACCTTTCAAGATAAATAATAAAGTGATTGATTCTTTCTTTGTAACCACAGTATGCAGCCTGCCAACAAAAGAGTTGGCTGAGAAAAAAAATGCGTTCTGCTTGTTCATGTTCTGTTAATCTGTAACAAGTTACTTAGATGTAATGTATGTGGGTTATCAGGGTGACTTTGTTTTTAATCATGTAAGGGAGATGAAAAACATGTTTTTACCTGTATCCATTATAATCATTCACTTGAAAAATAGAATGTAACCACATTGTGATTCCTGTATTGCCTGAAAGATTTTGTTGGGGTATGTAAGTTGTAGAAAAACGCACATAGTATAAAGAACAGAGAATAGAGAATAAAGAAGGAAATTATCAAGAGAGTGTGTGAGTGTCTTTTTCCCTAACCCCCTCAGATAGAAAAGTCTAGTAGGCAAAAAGTCTAGACTCTGTGGATTTCCCTTCGAGCCCTGAGCTGTCTGGGGGCTGGTCCCCTAGGCAGCGATACTAACCCTTCACAGCAAGGTACCATAGATACCATCTCAAGTGGGTTTTATCAGGGAGCAAAAGGAGAAGCCAATACGATGAGTTTGAGGTCTGGAGTTAAGAAGGACATTAGCAGAAACACTCCAAATGGAACTCCAGGAAAGCAGGCACCAGCTGATGGGCAGAATCCTGAGTCCTTGTACTTCTTTCCCATGGACATGTATTAACTGATAAAAATTTCAGAAGATCGGAGTGGCAGCACACGCCTGTAATCTCTCAAACTGGGAGGCTGAGTCTGTTAGAGAGCAGTGTGGGTTACCTGTGGAGCCCCGATGCAAAGCAAACTGCCGATAATTATTATCTTCCTTCTATCTTCCGGGAATTTGTTTTATCAGAAGCATGTTGTTAGGTCTGGATATGAAATATACCCAACACTCACATGCTGTAGGCTTCATCTTAATACAATACAAAGGCTTTGCCTCTCACTTAACCTCTTTTCAAATTATTATTTTGTTGTTTTTCAAGACAGGGCCTCATTATATAGTTTCAGCTGTCCTGAAACTCACTCTGTAGACCAGGCTGGCCTCAAACTCAGAGATCCACCAGCCTCTGCTTCCCAAGTGCTGGGGGATTAAAGGCGTGCGCCAACATGCCTGGCTTGGGATCATAATTTGCTGTTACTGGGAGGTGGCGCCTAATTGGAGGAAGCAGGTCACTGGGTACACCCTCGAAGGGGACATCTTGTCCTAGCCTGTTTCTCCTGCTTCCTGCTTCCATGCCCTGAGGTCGGCAGCTCGGGTCTGACACACCTTCTCTGTCCCACCTCAGACCCAAAGCAATGGAACCAGCCAACCAGCCCCAGTCCTCAGAAACTCGGGAGTCAAAAGAGTCCCTTTGCCCTTAAGCCGACTGTTCAGACTTTTGTCACTAACAGTGAGAAGTGACTCACATGCACGCTTTGGGAGATTTCAATAATTCCCCCAAACATTACCACCTTGTCATTTCCTAACGATAAATAGCATCAGTCAATTAAGCACGCCTGTAATTCTTTGGAGATCCTCCCATCCTCTTCCCTCGCCCCCTCCATGCTGCCCTCAACTGAGGCTGGCCCACTAGAAGGAAGAAGTGTAAGGAGAAAAGGGTCCGGCCTCTAGTGAGCTCCCAACTCACGAGTGCAGCTACACTTGACCCTCCAGGTCTGAGAGCCTGGGATTCAGAGCGTTAGTGACTTGGGTAAGACACGCAGACAAGCTGCCAGACTTGGGCAACTAGAGCTACGATTGACCCAGTGCTTGGGAGGTGGAGACCAGAGAATCAGAAACTCAAGGTTTTCTTAACTGTGTGGAAAGTTCTGGGCCTGCCTGGACTAAAAGAAGTACTCTCTGAATGAGATGAAATGAAGGGGCTGGGGGTGTTGACTCGGCATGGTTTGCCATACACTACTGGACTGCTGATACACTCTGTCCCGACCTCCCTCCGTGTAGACCCAGGTACCTATCCAAGGAGTGCCCGTGACTTCCGGGGACCACTCGCTCCATTGGCCAGTCTCAAGCTCCTCCTTTCCACGGAGCTGCACCACGTGCTTCACTCCTCGCAAGGCATCATGGATGATGCACTGGTACTGGGCCACCTGGAGCTGAGGATAGAGACACGGTGAGTCCCGGGGGCCCCGGTGGGGCAACGCTACAGGGAGAGGGCACCCTTTGATTACCCTGCTGTCCACTTGGCAGACAGGCTGCGTGAGATGGAGTTGTTCTCAGCCACGCGGGCTTGTGTCACTGTGGGCTAGAGAACCCTTCACGCTGCAGCCCTTGCTTTCCAGAGACCCCAGCATTGTCCTTTTGCCCTGATTCTCACGAGCAGGCCGGTCAGAAGGGGCCCGGCGTTATTAGTCTCATTTATAAAGACACAGCCAAGACTCCTAAAATTAAACGGCTCACCCAAGACTATGAAGGAAGGAACGATACAGAGCCAGACCCAGAATCCCCTGTTTTTCTAGCGTCCTACTTACCCCCAAGGATCTAGGGGGCATTTTTTCTGTTTAGAAATAGTTTTGATCTGGGCATGGAGGCTGACTTTAGTAATTACAGCACTTAGGAACAGGAGGTCAAGGCGGGAGCATTGTCAGGAGTTCAAGGCTACTTCAGGGGGAAACTTTGTCTCCAAAAAAAAAAAAAAAAAAAAAGGAAAAGAATTACCAGCCACACGGTGAATGTCTTTGACCACACGGGTCGGTATCGAAGCTCAAACTTCAGCATGTAGTAGCGTGAGTCCCAGGACTTGGGGTCTTGCCAGGTGACGTTGAGCCAACGAGGCCTTCCAGGTATGGCCGATACGACCAGATTCATAGGCGGGTCAGGCTGCACTGTGGAGAAGGAACAGATAGGGCTTCTGAGCAGCAGCAAGCATGGTACAGAAGGGACCCGCAAAAGCTCTGCAGACACCCCCACCCCCAGGCACACCACACCCCAGAAATGTTTGCATTCGATGTATTTAGTGAGAATGGAACCCAGCACCTTGCACCCGGTAGGCGAGAACTCATTCACTGGACCACCCCTCAGCACCCCGTGTTCATCATAAGAGGCTCCCCCGCCATCCATTTGTCAGCAAATACCCCCAAAAGACCCAACTCCACCCATTTGTCAGCAAATGCCCCCAAAAGACCCAACTCCATCCATTTGTCAGCAAATGCCCCCAAAAGACCCAACTCCATCCATTTGTCAGCAAATGCCCCCAAAAGACCCAACTCCCAAGGCGCTCTGCACATCTTCCCTGCCTCTCCCGGGAGCAGATCAGGAACATACCCACAAGAGAAGGAAGCAGCTGTGGGCTGGGACCTGCTTACCAATTTTTAAGCTCTGAAATGCCACGTTGCTGCTAGACTTGCTTCCGACACTGTTCGAAACACACAGTGACACGACATGGTAAACTCTTTCACCCTCTAGGATTTCCACCTGGCAGGAGAAGCTTCTGGACTTCTGAGAATACTGGCAGGGCACCTGGAAGTCACTCTTCGAGTTGGTGCTGTTGCTGTGGGACACAACGGAAGAAGGGCACACACATTCTAGCAATTTCCGTTCTTTTGCAAGAGAAATTTAAGTCTGGCCCAGGGATTGAAAGCTTGGGAACTGGTGTCTAGTTTCTGGGCTTCAACTCAGCCAGTGTTGACTCCTGTTAGTTTCTAGGCAAGTTTTTCAACCCAAGAGTTTGTTTTTCTTCCTAGAAAATGGAAAGCATTAATACCTATACGATAGAGTCTATGCTAAAGGCATCAATACCTCTCCGATAGAGTCTATGCTAAAGGCATCAATACCTAGCTATCCAATAGGGTCTATGGCAAAGCCCAGCCAATGGGGGCGGGGGGGGCAGAGGAGAAGGCCCCTCTGGTCTCTCTCTTGTCTGTGTGTCCTCTGAATTCCTTCCTGGCTCTTGTCCTATATGCTATAAAGAATGCAGAAATGAATGAGAAAAGTCACTCCCCGTCCCAGTGCTCAAAAGACCTGCCCTCGGGTGATGCAGTATGCTTTGCAAATGCTCACATGGAAGGGGGGATAGATGGGAGGGGGTCTGCATATTGAGGATGGTCAAGGGAAGTCAGATACCATCATCCCACCTGACCTGGAAGCCTGAGACTCCTCCCACTTTCCTGCCACTGGGAAACAAGTAGCCAACCTCAGACCCAGGTATGAACCCTGGGCCCAACCCGTGCTGGTCACCACACTGGTTTCCTAATATGTAAGTTCTCTTATATGTGCTGGGGATGTTTCCCAGACCCTTCAGTGAGAGACCTGAGACCTGAGAGTACCAGGCTCTGCCCTGGTATACCATGTGTGTCTACTGCCCCGCAGTAATGCCACACACACACACACACACACACACACACACACACACACACACACCGGTGAATCTGCTTTCATGTTTTCTGCTCTGGTGCCTACTCTTGATCACTTCCTGCTCTTGCCACTCTTGCCTGGGGCCAGGCTTGATGCCCACAAACACCACCAACCAGATGACTAAGAGTTCTGTGCAACCGCACAGGTAGCCTGGGAGGGACTGCACGGGGTTTCATAAGATTACTTAGAATGATACAACTTAAAACATGCATTTGTTTACTTCTGAAATTTTCCACTTGATATTCTGGGGCCGTGGATGACTGATGGTAACTGAACCCGCAGAAAGAACCAATAAGGAGGACTAACATACTCCGATCACTCAAACTTTATTACAAATATCTGGGCTTAATAGGCTAGGCTCAGGATGAAGACTGCAGTTTAGCATGTAACACTTCCTGTAAATCGCTGGCTGAAGCCACCCTAGGTCCCAACTTCTGCCTGGATGGGTAGCACCTCACCCCCACCCATGACCACTCCCTGTCCCCTGCCTTTGTAATGCTTACAGGGTCAAGGCATCGATAACAGCCTTCCAGCCCTCACCCTACCCCCAGGGCCATTTGCACTTTCTTTAGGGAAACACCTCAAACCTTTGGACCTTGATGGAAATTGGGCAGCCCATCCTGGGATTGGATTCTCTTCCTGGCCACCTAGAACCACTTTCTAGCTAGATGACCTTAAGCAAATTAATCAATCTCCTTGAACCGCAGTACCCATTTCCCACAGCTGTTGGGTTAGCTACACTGAATTAACACCATGCCCAGCATAGGGCTCGGTTCCTTTATTCCAAAGGAATTCTTTTGACTTATTTATTTATTTATTTTATTTTATTTTTTTTTTTTTTTTTTTTTTGGTTTTTCGAGACAGGGTTTCTCTGTGTAGCTTTGCGCCTTTCCTGGAACTCACTTGGTAGTCCAGGCTGGCCTCGAACTCACAGAGATCCGCCTGGCTCTGCCTCCCGAGTGCTGGGATTAAAGGCGTGCGCCACCACCGCCCGGCGACTTATTTATTTTTTAAACTTTTGGAGTAAGCAGGGATCAAAGACAAGGCCTTACACAGGTCACATGACAGATTTGGAATAGCTTTCTACTGCTAAAACATTGGTCCTGAGGCTGGAGAGAAGGCTCAGTGGCTACAGGCACTTGTTGCTCTTGCAGAGGACCCTGGACTCCTAACACCCACACGGTGGCTCACAACCCTCCATAGGTCCCAGAGGGATCTGATAGGCATGCATGTGGTACACACACATGCACGTAGGCAAAACATTCTTATGCACCAAGTAAAATAAACCTAAAAAGAAAAAAAAAAAAAAAAGGTCCCTGTCCAGTGAGTTCATCAGTTGCTTGGGGCCTTCCAACCTTGTCCCCCCAGCTCGGGGACCCCAGTGAGCATCAACCAAACATGAACACTCAGCCCCGCCCATCACTTACATTTTCTTCACGAACAGCACAGCCTTGGTCGCTGGAGAAGGGCTGCTGCTGGGAAACCACTCACAAGTAGCACTTACAAGGGGGTTCTTCCGGAAGCAGGAGAGTTTGGGCTCCTCTGGAGGAACTGAAAGAGAACTCAGCGGGATGAAGGGGGTGCAAGGCTTCCTGGGCACCTCTGTTTACACATCACTCCTCCTGGCTGAGGGGACACCTTGGTTCAGCATGGAGCCACGAGACACAACTCCCCCAGGGACATACTGGCCAGCAGATCCCCAGCAAGGGAAGAAAGGCACCATCACCCTTTGGGCTTCTGTCTAAAGTAGTGGTTCTCAAACTGTGGGTCACGACCCCTCTGCCAACCTTCTGTCTCCAAAAATATTTACATTATGATTCATAACAGTAGCGAAATCACAGCTATGGAGTAGCAACGAAATAATTTTATGGGTGGGGGTCACCACAGCATGAGGAACTGTGTTAAAAGTTCGCAGCCTTAGTAAGGTCGGAAACCATTGCTCTAAAGGGTTGAAAAGATGATGCAAACCAGCACCTTTGACTCAGCCAGGCTCTCTTCAGGTTCCTCATCTGAAATGAACTGATTTTGATATAACATGAACAGGGACACCGGAAGGACTACAGGAGAGAAAGGAAGAATGTGGCTTGCACACAGGGCATGGGACCTACAGTCTTCCTGGGAGACCAGGGAGCCCTTCACCGGCCAATCCTCGGAGTATGCCATCTGAGCGTTTCATGTGTGCTGGGCAGAATCTTCACCCTCAGACACTTCAGCTTTGCAACACTCTCCACAAACATGATAAAGTTCACTTTATTTTGCCAGAGGAAGCTGAGGGATGTAGCAAGAGTTAAGCCCGGATGCCTGGCTATGAGTCCAGGGCTATTAGATCTGCCACACAGCTTCCACCAGCAGCCACACGTTCCTGTATCACAGGCAGAGCAGTGGCCCCTTACCCGAAACTCTTAAGCCAAAAAAACAACCAAGTTAAAGGATAAATCGGGGAACCTCTCCGGAACGCAGGCGCATGTTTAAGGACATTGGAGCTACCCGAGGACCAATTCCAAGGACACTGAGGGCACAACTCACCATCCACCAGCAAGGGCACAGTCCCAACCAGGTGACCATCCAGGAAGCATGAATAGTTCCCCGTGTCACTGAGCTGCACTGCCCTCAGAAGCAGCGTGTTTCCCATGGTCGTCCACCGTCTGTGTTGTGAGCCAGAGTACACCCATCGAACGGTGACATTGCCTTCTGCTTCCTTCCCAGGACAGATCAGGGTGACAGTGGCCCCGGGCAGGCTGGTCACCGTATCCTTTGCCACCTCTGGGGAAGAAAATACACAGAGTGAGCCACAGCAATAGGACTTTGCTTGTAATCTGGGGACGTCAAAGGCTTCCACGGTAATACTCTGGAGTCCTCCCTTTGTGCAGCCTCCATCACATCTGCCTGGCCTCCAGAAGCCTCCCAGACCACCTAGCTGTCCGCTAGAATGCACCTTCTCAAGCCATGATCCAGCAACCCAGCTCCCTTGATTAGAAAACCCTTTAAGGAGACGATTGTGGTGGCGCACGCCTTTAATCACAGCATTTGGGAGACAGAGGCAGGCGGATCTCTGAGTTCAAGGCTGAGGTCAAATGGGTCTCTACATAGCAAGTTCTGTGTCAGTAAGAGCTATATTTCGAGACCTTGCCTTAAAAAAGAAAGAAAACAAACAAACAAAGCCACGACCCTGCTCACAGAATGAAGATCCAGATGCTCGGTAGGGCCCAGGGCACCTCCCACCTACGTATTCCTGCCTGGCCTCAGAGCCTCCTCTCACCACCCGCTGGTGGACCTCCAGAGCCTCCCTCTCTCCCTCTCTCCCTCTCTCCGTTTTGCTCTGCCTGGGTCCTAGCACTCCCATGCCATCCCCACAGCAGAACATCATGTGTATTTCAGGTCCCAGCCTCAGTCCCCTTCCCTAAGTGGTTCCCTAGTCCCAGTTGACTTAAGTCTTTCTTGTGTCAACTCCCCGACTATGGCACCCGTCACACGAGTCACACAACCAAATCCAAATCTCTCTTTATCAAGACTTTACCACAGAGCCAGCAAGATGGTTCAGCAGGGAAAAATGCTTGCCACGCACGCCCGAGGATCTGAGCTGGGCAAGGAGAATCAACTCCCAAAAGCTGTCCTCTGAGCACGTGTGCTACGGCATGTACACACACAGACCATACGCACACAATAATACTATTATTTACTTTTTATTATTAAACCAACATTAAAAATAAGTTAGGCAGTGGGGGTGCCTGCCTTTAATCCCAGCACTCAGGAGGCAGATGCAGAGACAGAGGCAGGCAGATCTCTGAGTCCAAGGCCAGCCTGGTCTACAGAGCAAGTTCCAGGATAGCCAGGAAGCCAGGACTACACAGAGAAACCCTGTCTCAAACACACACACACACACACACACACACACACACACACACACACACACACACGGGGGGGGGGGGGGGGGAGAATAAATAGATAAGACAGATGGGTGAATGAATGAATGAATGAATGAATGAAAGAAAACCACTCCCTAACTTAAAAAAACACCCTATTTTACCTCAATGTCTGGAACGGTGCCTGGCACATGGAGGCAGCACCCTTTTGCAACTGACAAAATGCACAAGTGAACAAATGATTCACCTGGGTGTGAACCCAGCATGCACAAATGCACAAGTGAACAAATGATTCACCTGGGTGTGAACCCAGCATGCACAAATGCACAGGTGAACAAATGATTCACCTGGGGAGGAACCCAGCATGCACAAATGTACAGGTGAACAAATGATTCACCTGGGTGTGAACCCAGCATGCACAGATGCACAAGAACTCTCAGTGTCACAGGGTGCATGCACATGGGCCCATTTTATAGGTGGTAACCAACATAGAGAATTACTATCAGCAAGGAGAAAAGAGCCAAGTCTTTGGACTCTCTCTGCTCTGACCAGGACTCTAAACACATACCTATCTTGTAAACATCTGGGCACAGCTGTTTTTATTCTAGGAAGCAAGTCGGGAAGTAAAAACTAAACATATTCTTCATTCCCTGGGGGAAAAAAATTCATGGGAAAAAATAAAGATTCAAGAAACATTGAGACAGGCAGGCATAGTGATTCATGTCTGTAAACCCCACATTTGGGAGCCTGAGACAGGGAGATCACCAAAAGCTTAAGGCCAGCCTGGGAGTCTCAATCCACTCGTTTCCTAGTTCAGATTAAAGACTCACAGAATCTAAGACAAAAATGAGCCCGGGTATGAAGAAAATGTGGTCCGTATACACAATGGAGTACTACTCAGCAGAGAAAAACAATGATATCATGAAATTTGCAGGCAAATGGATGGAACTAGAAAATATCATCCTGAGTGAGGTAACCCAGACTCAGAAGGACAAACATGGTATGTACTCACTCATAAGTGGATACTAGATATAAAGCAAAGGACAATCAGACTGCAACCCACAGATCCAGGGAGGCTACATAGCAGGGGGGACCCTAGGATGACTGTGGCTTATAGTAAGTTTTGGTTTTACCCAGTCACTGGGCAAGCTTCAGTGAAACATTTCACTATTATGATAAGAATTTGTATTGTATCAAGCTGATGGAAGGATATGCTGGCTGTACTTTCAGGAGAGGAGGCTAAAATCTTTTTAGATTATGGATTAGCATATAGAAAAATGTCTGCCATAAATCAAACAGTGAAGGGAAGATGAATAGGAATCTCACTTACACAACTTAAGTAAAACAGCTCTCTGAACAGATGAAGATAGGTCTTTTCTGTATCCCAGAATCTAATAAATAGTTATATGTATAATTCAGCTATTATTTGGCTTCAAAGGGCTTACTGGGAAATGTTATCATTTTTACTATTTTCTACAGAGAAAATATTTTCCAGTTTCAAATAACTCTGGACTTTGGAATTATAACCTGTTTATATGCTAAAAAAAAAAAAAAAATTAAGTGGAAAATGCTGAAGGACCACTGAACTCATGTTGTATTTACATATCTATAGCTGTATAAAATAATGATTATAAATGTTTGTTTAAAAAAAATAAACCATTCATTAAGCCAAGGGAAAAAAATGAGCCCAAGTACCTTGTATAAATTAACCCCACTGGCTGGGAAATGGAGTCTAGGGAACATAGCGTTTTTAAGTTAGGTATATGTGACTCTTCAAACAGAACGTCTAACTTCCTATCAGCAAGCAGCAGCAACACATCTGGCCAGGGATTCAGAAAAGCCGAGTGCCTGACCTCATGTCCTCACATGTGTTCCTGGATAATAAACACAAGAGTCTCTCTTCGCCCTCCAAGGATTGCGTGCTTGGAAAGAGGCTTTACCTGGTGCCTGGCCTCTGCTCTCTCCACCTCTCCTCGGGGCCTCAGGGAGGGACAAGTAGACCACAGCTGCCGAGCCAGGGCAACCTGACGTACCCAGCAACCAGCGGCCATGTTTAGGTGCCCTGCATGAGAGAAGCAGGGATTCTGCCTGGCTACACGGACGTCCTTTGTGCCTCCTCCTACTTAACCACCGGGAGGATGGTACAACAGGAGCAACACCAGAAGGGTGCTCTCTCTGTTTTTCTCTATCTACCTCCAGAGTCTTGATCCTTGGGTGGAAAAAAAAAAGCAGGGGCTAGAGAGATGGCTCAGTGGTTAAGAGGGATTGTTGCTCTCTGAGGACCCAGGTTCTCCCAGCACCTACATAGGGCAGCTCACGACTGCCTATAACTCTCGCTGGTCTCAGAGGAACCACACACACAGAGAGAGAGAGAGAGACAGAGAGACAGAGAGACAGAGAGACATGTATGCATAAATAAAAATAAGTTGTTTTAAAGAAATAGTCAGGTGTGGTGAAGAACACCTTCCTCCTTCTTCTTCTTCTTCTTCTTCTTCTTCTTCTTCTTCTTCTTCTTCTTCTTCTTCTCCTCCTCCTCCTCCTCCTCCTCCTCCTCCTCCTCCTCCTCCTCCTCCTTCTCTTCCTCCTCCTCCTCCTCCTCCTTCTTTTTCTTCTTCTTTTGGTTTTTTGAGACGGAGGTTTCTCTTTGTATCCTTGGCTGTCCAGGGACTCAGAGATCCTCCTGCCTCTGCCTCCAGAGTGTTGAGATAAAAGGCGTGCGCCATACCTCGAGCTTAATCTTTAATCTTAATAGAAGCAAAGTGGGTCTCTGTGAGTTCCAGGACAGCCAGGGTTTCAAAGTCTCAGACCTTGTCTCAAGAAGATAAAATTAGGAGTTGGGGATTTAGCTCAGTGGTAGAGCGCTTGCCTAGCAAGCGCAAGGCCCTGGGTTCAGTCCTCAGCTCGGGGCGGGGGGTGGGGGAGATAAAATTAAATGAAATTAAAAAAAAAAAAAAAAGCAGCAGCTTGTCACTTTGTAGTCAGGTGAGTTTGAGGAGGCTCCCTAAACTTCTCTGGCCCACAGTGAGTAAGGAAGCCTTCCCTCTGTCAACCAGCACCCAAGGTTCCAACATCAGGTTGGTGGGGGGACATGCTTGGGCACCAGAGAGCCCCACCTGTGAGAAATGCAGCCTCTGAGGCAGAGTTCACACAGTGCCCACAGCAATAGCCTGAGTGGTGATGCCAGAGTCCTGGAAGCCCAAACCTTCTGATGGTGGTGAGGGGAAGGCTTCCAGGAGCTTCCAAAGGCCGGAGTTCTAGCAAGCATTCGTACATACTCTTTTTTTTTTTTTTTTTTTTTTTTTTTTTTTTTTTTGGTTTTTCGAGACAGGGTTTCTCTGTGTAGCTTTGTGCCTTTCCTGGAACTCGCTTTGGAAACCAGGCTGGCCTCAAACTCAGAGATCCGCCTGCCTCTGCCTCCTGAGTGCTGGGATTAAAGGCGTGCGCCACCACCGCCCAGCCGTACATATTCTTCAATGACATACTTTCAGTATTTCAATTGTTCCTCAACTACTTTACACATAGTTACATATGCAAGTTAATATATGCAGTATTCATAAGAGTTATGAAGCATAAAACACCCAGAGCTTCCCCCAAAACTAGCACACCTGTTATCTCTGAAGGTGGCTTGGGTTCCCCTCATTTACAGCCTCCGGACCTCTATGCACTTCACAGCTGTGGATTTATCCTCCCTCACTGTAAAACATTTTATTACATCTATTACTTACTTATTTATATTTATTATGGGGCTGTACACGCCATAGTACATGTCAGAGGACAATGCGTGGGCATTCTTTCCTTAGATCATAGGGGACCCGGGGTTTGAACTCAGGTTGTCAGGCTAAGCAGCAAGCGTCTTTACCAGCTGGGCCATCTTGCCAGCCCTCTTCCTCCTTCCTTCCCTACTTTAAAAAATAAGCTGGCTACCCACGGGCCCCTTCTTCTTTTGTAACTTCACGTGGTCTCTGAGCTTCGTGAGACGGTTTATATGTGTTCTCCTGCACTCTGCTTTTCTCAGTTGTGTTTCCACGGTATGTGGGTGGAGTTTGTTTACCCTTACTTCTGCTTAGTATTCCACTGTCTGAGGTTTCAAGATGTTTCCAGTGCTGTGGTGTTTGAATGATAACGGCCCCAAAGGCTCATGTGTTGGAGTGCTTGGTCCCCAGTCAGTAGAACTGTTTGGGAAGGATTAGGAGGTGTGGCCTTGTTAGAGGAGGTGTGTCACTGAGGGTGGGCTTTGAGGTTTCAGAAATGCCATGCCAGCCAGCCAGGCTGGCCTGTTACCGCACTTCTTACCATGACAGTCATGGACTAACTCTCTGAAACTGTAAGCAAGCCCCAATTAAATGCTTTTCTCTTATAAGTCACCTTGGTCATGGTGTCTCCTCTCAGCAAGAGAACAGTGATTAAGCAAGTACTTTGTCATAGATAAAGAGTGTAGCTGTTAGCGCTCTTACAAGTAACTCTAAGCTTCCCAAACAAAACTGCTGGGTTCTGTGTTTGAGACAGGGTCTCATGTAGCCCAGGCTGGCCTTAAACTAATTATGTATCTGAGGATGACGTTGATACACATGTCTCCCCACCTCCTGAGTCCTGGGATTACAGGCGTGTACTACCATGCCTGGCCTGAATGAGGTGAAGTTTTAGCAGGCCCAATGACCCTCCAAATTACCATAGCAATATTCTCACTCTCCCATTTTCCACTGGACAAAGCAGACATAAGGATAAAGGCTAACACAGACATCAAGCTCATGCATTGACTTTGAACATGTAGGAGCTTAGATAGAAATGCTGGCATAAGAGAACTCCGCCGGCAGGCGGCTCCACTGCAATGCTAGCAAGAGCCCCCTCTGCCAGCTGAAGAGCGAATATCAGAATTCACCGGGCAGCCTGAGAGCGCCACTGGACCACAGATGCAAGGCAGTTTTCGTGAAAGTCCAACAACCATGGACAGCTCATGCTTTCTTTGGCATTTGCACATGCCGCTGTCCTGAACCAGTCATGGGCACAAGATGTTCTGGTCAACCACAGGCCACACAGAGTGAGGCACCATAAGATCAGAAACTAGTGCAGTCCATGGCCAGTGATGCAGCCACCATGAGGTCACACCACAGCACGACGCGCACACGTTGGCAGTGTTGCTGGTGTGACCCAAGCTACTGACTCAGCTAAAGGGGGAGCTCAGGGATCGGGTCTGGCTGTGAAGGGTTATGAGTGTGTTGCCTTCAGAATGGACTCCCTCCCATTTCCTTTTTTAAGTTTTAGCCAGGCATTGTGCTACACCTCTGTCTCAGTCACTGTTCTACTGTTGTGAAGAGACACCATGACCAAGGCAACTCTTACAAAAGAAAACATTTAACTGGGGGCTTGCTTACAGTTTCAGAGAGTTAGTCCATTACCATCATATCGGAAAGCAGACAGGCAGGGTCCTGGAGCACTAGCTGAGAGCTTCACATCCTGATCCGGCGGGGAGGGGGGCGCTGCACCTGGTGTGGACTTTTGAAACCTCAAAGCCTACCCCCCAGTGACACACCTCCTCCAACAAGGTCAATCCTTAGGAGTGTGTGTGACCTAATCTTCCCAAACTGAGAACTCCAACACAGGAGCCTATGTGGTCACACTCATTCAAACTCCACAGCATCTGTAATCCAAGCACTGCTGAGGGAGAGGCCTAGGGAGCAGGAGTTCCAGATCCTGCTCTCCCATGGATCCAGCTTGAAGGCCATCCTGGGTTATCTGAGACTGTCTCAATAAAACAGCAGGAGCAGGCCAGCAAGCGGGCTCAGTGGGTAGAGATGCTCCCACAAAGTCCTGCCAACCTGAGTTTGATCCCTGGATCCAAGATGGCAGGACAGACTGACTCCTCAAAATTTGTCCTCTAGTGTCTCTAAGTGTGTGCATCACACACACACACACACACACACACATTATAAAAAAAATACAGCTGGGGAAATGGCTCCAGCAGTAGCGTGTTTACCACACAGGCCCCGAGTTTGATACCCAGCACCCATGTGTCCACCGGACACAGCAGCAGCGCCTGTAATCCCAGTGCTAGGGAGGTGGAAGCCAGAGGGTCCCTGGGACTTGCTAGCCAGCCAACTAGCTGAATTGGCCAGCTCCAGATTCAGTGAGACACCCTGTCTCAAAAATAAGGTAGAGAGAACCAAGGAGACGCCTCAGCTGGTAAAGGCCCTTGCAGACAAGCCTGGAAACCTGAGTTTGACCCCTACAATCCAAGTCAAGTGGTGTGGGGAGAGAACCAACTCCTGAACATTGTCCCCTCGGCTCCATGTTCATGCCACGGAATATGTGCACCCCACACTAAGTCAGTAGACGTGGTGGTGTTTTATTTTCTGAGATAGGGTTTCTCTGTGTAGCCCTGGCTGTCCTGGAACTCGCTCTGTAGACAAAGCTGGCCTCAAACTCAGAGATCAGCCTGCCCCTGCCTCCCAAGTGCTGGGATTAAAGGTGTGCGCCACCACTGCCTGTCTTTAGATGTGATTTTTTTTTTTAATTGAAAAGTAAATAAGGTGGAAAGTGATGAAGGAAGACACCCTATGCCACCCTCTGGCTTCCACAAGCATATGTACACAAATGTATGCACACACACAATTTTCAACAAAATAAAACTTTACTATAAAACAGTATGCCACGTTATGGTGGCAGGAGATGCATCTGCTTACCGCATCTCTTGGTAATATCAAGAGGCCATACGCTAAGTGATTGACGTATAAGATCTAGGATTGTGTAACTCTATCTGCCCATCAACAAAATCACCAGACAGCACATGTTCCCATTATCAAGTGTTCATAACTGCCTGTACAGGTCACCACCCAGCCATGGCTGCAAGACTGCAACATCCAGTGAATGCAACAGGTGCTTGTTACATGCTGGTCTGAGGTAGGACTCTCACAGACAAGGTCTCCACTCACAGACAAGGTCTCCACAGCCACTCCCAGAAGGACCAGTGGTGGATGACACAGTGGTCCAAGTGGAGTCGTTGAGGTGCAGTGGGCAGAGCCTGCCCTGGGGACCAGCCAGGAGGTGCTGCAGAAGCAAAACAAGAATGGGGAAACGGAACTCTTTTCCGTCCTCGACGGCTCCAGGACGAATGCTCCATGGCCACTTCCCTATCCCTCCCCCCCCCCCCCCCAGGAGAAACCTCTGCATGTGTGGTGACCAGCCTGAACACTGGTGAGGACTGTTCAGTTACTGCACTTGCAAACAATGAATAATACATTCAGGCAATTTGGAGAAACACCCACCCTTCCCCCTCCCCCCCCCCACACCCTGCCCCCCCCCAAAAAAATCTTTATTTTCTCTTCCACAAAAGCAGAGCTGTAAGGAGCAACATAATGGCCACTTCCTCTGCCAAGGAACTTGATAATGGTCTTCTGGATCTTTAAAATTGAGTCATTGGTCTTTGCTTTCTTTAAATCAGGAACAATTAATTATAAAACCCATTTGTAAGTGGTGCCAGTCAGCCCTGCTTCAAAACATATTTCTTCTGGGACTGTGAAAAAAAAAAAATGCTGTGTTAACTTTGATCTCAGAAGCGTGTTATGCCTAATGATCAAAAGACATTCTCACTGGGGAGACGAGTCCAGAGGAACCTAGAGCCAGTCCAGAGGGGTCGCCTGCCCTCCCCATCCCACCACTGCTCTGCCTCCTGACCCAGCTGAGTCAGTACCTAGGTCCTGGACAGTGCTGCGGCATCCTCAGTGGCGGCTCTTTGAAGGGGAAGAAGTGACCGTCTTGGAAGCATCCTCCCTGGACCTCTCCCCGTCTGCCTAGCCAGAGGATGGAATACCAGTGATTTCTTTCCCTTTTACCCTCGTCAGCTTTGCTTACGCTTGCTTTGTTTTCTAAGACAGAATGTCACTACACTCCCCAAGCTGGCCTTGAAACCATGGCTAAAGAGATCCTTCCGCTTCAGTAGAAGCTGGGCCAATGGGCACAGCCAGGCTTTCCCAGGTTTTAAAGCTCTACACGGGTCTTGTCTTACTCTTGTATATTTTTGTCTTTACACAAAGACACTATAACTGGGTTATAGTGGGTTATTACCTAGAGAGGGGTACAGTGTGCGTGGGGTGCTGGTGACAGGGTGGACTCAAACACTTCCAGACTGGAGAGTCCACCCCCACCTTGTAACTCTTTGTCAGACTGCACCCGGAGCCCACCCTTTCCAGCAGGTTTGATTCCTGAGGGGAAACAAGGAGCCATCTTTGGGCCCAGCTTCCATTTTCTCCATCTGCACATCTCATCCCGTGAAGGTTGCCAGGACTCTGCCTCAGTAGGCCCCCCGGGAGGAGGTACAAAGGGAATCAGGTGGGCAGGTACCATAGTGACCATAGGCTCCCTCCCAAACCCAGCAGGCAGTGTGGGGTGTGGCCGCTGCTCCACAGAATGAAATTCAGCAAAGAGCACGCAACATCTGCCCCTGAGCAATCGCTCAGCCCGTGAGATCTCAGGCAGCAAGCTTGTGCCTGTCTCCTTCTGAAGAATTCAAAAAATTTTGTGCAACCTAACAAGCAAGGCCACAAGTCCCCTTAGGAGGGAGTACTGGCAGCTACTGAACATCTGCTCTGTGCTGTGTTCTCTCCACCTCTTCCATATTATCATCTTTTTAATCTCCAGATTCCTGACAGCCTTAAAACTACCCATAATCCTGGCTGCCCTGAAATAAAATGTTCCTGATGCCGAGACCAGAGGAGAGATAAGTCGCTCGTTCTAAAGGGCAAAGAGAAACTGGAAAAATCGCTGGGAGTTTGATAAGCAGCTGCAGAGAACCAGTCCATTAAAAAAAGGAACAGTACATTTAAAGCATCCAGAAGTGAAAGTCCTGGGGATGGCTGGGGTCTGAAGTTTCCTTACCCAGCGAGGAGGGAAGGGAGCCCCACAGGGAATGGGCAGGGTGTGAGTAACCTCCCAAGAGGATGGCTCAACACTGGCTCTGCTGGTGGAGGAGGCCCCTGCTAAGGTATGTGCAAGTTAGAAGCCATCCTGCCCCCCATGCCAGCCGCTATGAGAGTGGCCACATTTTTGCCTGTTTCTACAATGACCTTGAGAAGGAGCCAGCTCCCCACGCCCAGCTCCAAGTGCATCATGAGGCATCACGGGAAAAAGAGGGGCATCTGAGGACTGTGAGTCGTTCTGGTCCTCGCCAAGGCCTGTCCCATGCAGAAAAGGACACTCCGTCCCAAGCCCTGACGAGACATTGCAGGCCGGGCAGATGTACAGAAGTTAGGACTATAATTGGGAAAGAAGGCAGAATGCCCCGCCAGTCTCCCAAAGTGTGTCCCTGCCCCGCAGGCACACTTGGCGTCTGACCTGGCCCTGAGCTCAGTTGCTAGCTGGCTGGTTGGGGTCAAGCTAACATATTGCCTGGCCTGGTTCATTTTTGGAACAGGTTCTTGTTATGTGGCTCTGGCTGACCTAGAACTCATAAAGACTAAGCAGCTGCCTTCAAAGTAAGAGTGATCCTCCTGCCTCAGGCGTCAAAGGGCTGAAGTTATAAGCATGTAGCATCTGGCCTTATCCATGAGTTATAGGCAGTGTGGGTACCCCTGGCAGGGCCCATTTGCCTTCTCTGAGGAACCAGAGTTCCCCTCCTGAAGTCTAGTATTCCATCCCTCCCCAGAGGGCAGGAAGCAGCTCTGTTTCCCATGGTAATGCCTAACTTGAAACATACACTTTATCTGAGGATGGTTATTGGATGATCACTGGGTCAGGGGACGGTTGATGGCCAGGCCATCCCAGGGGTCTCAGAATGATGGTTTTCTCTCCCCGGACAGCTTTAAGGGAGGGAAATTCCCTTTACCTTCCCTGCTTCCCTACCTGTGTGGCCTACATTAGCCCACTTTCTGGGCCACTAGCCCCACCACCACGCAGACATCCCTCTACTGAGGATTCTGCAGCATGGTTCTGGAAAGCGGAGCTCTCCCCCATTACCCTAAGGTCTGGTTCCAGAAAGCCGACGAGCTCTACCGCTGGGGTTACCCCGCTCCTCTTCCCTCCTCATGTAAACTTGCAAATGTCAATAGCCAGAGAGAAGTATGCATGATGACATGTTTCTCAACTTCTCCCGAAGCTATTGCGGCTCTTGCCAGCAAAAACAAGTTCAGCTTCCTGGCCCTGTTTATGTAAGCAGTGAACCAGCCACTGAGGACAACGACTTAACATGTGCCTGCTAATCCCACCCACTGCCCCACTTCAGGCAGCCCAGGGTGGCCTCCAGCCTCTTGGGTTGCAAGGCGCAGCACTGAAAGTCCTCTTGAGGCACCGAAGCCCTCGATCTGAAAGGAGGTGGGTGGTCCAACTGGACAGACTCTGGAGCACTCAGTCCTAAATGGGATGTCTTCACGAAACCCCTCCCCCGTCGGGGCTGAGAGAGCTGCGTGGAAAAGGAAGCGAAGAGAACGTAAGAGCCAGAGGTGACAGATGACTCCAAGGAAACGGCGCAGTCCAGACATGACAGCACTAATGTGCACACGAGCTCCCAGAACTGTGGCAGCAGACACAGGCCCGCACAGGGTCAAGCCTGATGGGGCCAGCGCTAGAGGGGAGTGGACACGTCCCACCTCTAACCAAGAACTGTCTGTAATCGGGAAAATCGTAAAGGGAAAATCTGTAAAGGGAAAATCGTAATCGGGAAAATCTGTAAAGGGAAAATCGGCCTCCAGTGGACTCTCACTGGGTGTATTAACCACACTTCAGGACAGGCCCATGCCCAGCAGCAGATGGCCACCACAAGATGAACTCAGCGGTGTTTCTGTAGACGCTTGGCCTCGTATAGTTTTGTCTGTCTTACTGGTCTCATGCTTGCATATGTTGGTTTTTGTGTTTTTGAGATTTTGAGTGTGCATGTTTTCTGTTTTGCTTTCTTGGTCATTTGTTTTTTGAAGGAGGGAGAAACAGGCAGGGGGTTGGGTGGAGAGGGAGGATCTGACAGTGCCTGGGAAAGAAGGGAAGTGTGACCAGAATACAATGTCTGAAAACAATTCTTTTCACTAAAAACAAACAAGGCAAAAGGATCAGAGCAACAGAAAAAAAATAAATAAATGGAAAAGGAGGTAGGTGTGGAGGGGGTGCCAGGAGTCCATGGGCAACTCATGTTCAAGCAGAAGCGAATGCAAACTTCAGTCCCACAGGGTTAGGCAGGCCCGGTGTTCTCTGTCTATCCTTGCCTTTTCCACAGAAGGGCTAGAACCCATCCCCCATCTTCTGGTGCCATCTTCACAGAATGGTCACCACACACTGGGTGTTTTACTGAGCTCTCAGAAGGCCTGCTGGGGCAGGGGGTGTCATCCACACCATCCCCATCCCTGGTCAGACTGTTGAGGCAACAGGGATCAGAGAAGTTCAGGAACCAAGTAAGGCACAGGGCAGCCTGTAATTCCAGCACTCAGGAGGCCCAGATAGGAGAATTAGGAGTTTAAGGCCAGCCTGGGAAACACAGTGAGGGCCTGTCTCAAAAATGAAATAGGATTGTTTAAGGAATTGGCCCCAAATCCCACAGCTAGTGAGTGTGCTGTGCATACTAGGCGTGGGGGGGGGGGCAGTCTCTCTCCCACCTTACCCCAGGGGCTTCTCTCGGACCCTGACACACACACACACACATACCACACACTCACATACGCTCACCACCATGTTCCCTGATCGAATTTCCCCTCCTCTGCCAGCTCTGTCACACCTGAGTTCTGAGGAAGACAGGTGACTTCTCTTCAGTGTGGACCACGCGGAGTGGACCCTGGGAGTGGGGCTCAAGTTCTCTCTCTCTGCCCTGCGCTAACAGCAGTTGTACGATGCCTCCTCCCCTTCTACCTCGGGATCTCCCACCCTCCCTGGTTGTCTCACACCTGGGCCTTTTTGCTTCTCCATGAGATACCAGGATCGGCCCCTTATGGCCCACAGGTCACAGCCAGCCAGTACGTCCAGGCTCTGTGTCACACATAGCTCTTGGCCCTGCTCTGAGCCAGCTCCCACCAGCTCCCAAACGCTTCTCCAGTGAATGGTTCCTGGCAGGACACCAGCTGCAGCAGCCCACTAATGGGCCCGTACTCCTTGTACCTGCTTGTATTTGCCTCGTATTTGGCACAGTCAGTATTTACCTTGGCTAGGCCTTCCTCCCCATCTACCCAGTGGACCATACACCCATGGGAGAAAGGCCTGTGAGAGGAACTCCTGTGTCCCACAGCAAAGGAACTCTGGGTGCTGACTCAGACACCCATGGTGTGACCAGCTCCAAACCAGAAAGACACTGGGTCCTCCCCGGCTTCATGAGAAAACCACGTGGCCCCAGGCCAGGAAGGTCTGGGCAGGTTATCTCTCTCCAAGATTATAAAGTAATTAGAGGAAAGATACCCGAGGAGAGCAATCCTGCTGCCCCAGCCCCACCGATCAGGGGCTGAGGAGGCCCTGGCACTGATTCCCCCACCCCCACCCCGCCCCCCACAGGGCCTCTGGGGACTCTGGTCTAGAAAGCCACTGTGGGGAAGTGCTGCAGCAGGAAGCAGGTGGAGACAGCCACCACTCAAAAACCTAAGGACTCTTTTGGGATTGGCTCCTGCTGCTCGCTCCATGGAGAACCAGAGCCAGAAATCACAGTGTAGCTAAAACTACGCCCTGGGCTCTCAGCTCTGTCCACCCCGCAGCTATTGGCCTTCCCAGCCGTACAGCGTAAATGAGCTCTTCCATTTCTGACAGTTTGGTCTCAGGGCCTAGCCGGGCTCTGGGCCACAGGGTTTTCATATTTTGGGAAGGAGGACAGAATGTTTATGTATCTCCCTAAGGCTGTCCCCAGGTAAATCTACCAACCCACCCTCCCCCAGCTCCCACAGCAAACCCTTCCATGGGAGGAAGCCAAGCTCTAGAGCGAAGGAGTCAGAAGAGATAGGAGTGCCCTTGAAGGGATCCATCTCTCTCCATGCTGGAATTTCTGATGCGTTTCTTCACTTCCATCCTCTCCTAGACGCTTCCTTGGGGTCAGAGTCTCCCCTCACCTCCAGGGCCCTACGGACCCCACAGAGTAGTCCTGGTAGGCTGACAGTAACTCTCAGCCTAGCTCAGACAGTACACAGCATGGGGCTGTTAAAACAACAACAAAATGCCAGCTGGTGGTGGCACATGCCTGGGAGACAGAGGCAGGTGGATTTCAGTGAGTTCGAGGCTAGCCTGGTCTACAAAGTGAAACCCAGTCTTGGAAAACAACAACAACAACTTGTACCATCCAGGATGGAGTTACAAGAGTGGGACCTGAGCCGGGCGGTGGTGGCGCACGCCTTTAATCCCAGCACTCGGGAGGCAGAGCCAGGCGGATCTCTGTGAGTTCGAGGCCAGCCTGGGCTACCAAGTGAGTCCCAGGAAAGGCACAAAGCTACATAGAGAAACCCTGTCTCGAAAAACCAAAAAAAAAAAAAAAAAAAAAAAAAAAAAGAGTGGGACCTGGTGGCTAAGGGTGTCTGTGCACAGTGGTGTGGATACAGTGGCTAAGGATGTCTGTGCACAGTGATGTGGACACAGTGGCTAAGGATGTCTGTGCACAGTGGTGTGGACACAGTGGTTACAGATTTCTGTGCACAGTGGTGTGGACACAGTGGCTAAGGATGTCTGTGCACAGTGGTGTGGACACAGTGGTTACAAGATATCTATGTACAGTGGTGTGGACACAGTGGTTACAGATTTCTGTGCACAGTGGTGTGGACACAGTGGTTATAGATTTCTGTGCACAGTGGTGTGGACACAGTGGCTAAGGATTTCTATGCAGTGGTGTGGCCCTGAAAGATCCTGGGCCCAAGGTTAGGAAGGATAATAGCCAAGCAGCATCAGCAGGTGGTGATGGCTAAGGTAGACACTGACCACCACACACCCCACCACTGAGTATGAGTTATAATGCTGTGGACACTTCGGGGCATCAAAGATGAGCACCAGCTAGAGGCTTTCCTAGAGAATCCAATAGGCTGGAAGGAAGCATAGGCAAAGTCACAGATAAATATCCTCACCATGTTGTGGGACATTCTATCACACTGTGTGAAGATGTGTCGCTGTTTTACGTTGCCTGACTAAGGCACTTGATTGGTTTAATACAGAGCTGAACAGCCAATGGCTAGGCAGGAGAGAACAGGCAAAACTTTCAGACAGAGACAGGAACTCTTGGATGAAAAGAGGCGGATTCACCAGTGAGACACATAGGAAGTCAGACGTACACCACGGAGAAGAGGTAATGAGTCACGTGGCAGAGCGTAGATTAATAGAAATGGGTTAATGTAAGTTAGAAAAGCTAGTTGAGAATGAGCCAAAGCCAAGGCCAAGCTTTCATAATTAATAAGAAGTCTCCATGTCATTATTTGGGAGCTGGCAGTCCCAAAAGAAAGTCCAACAACGTCACCATCCCTCCCTGGCCCTCTCTTCTACCTAGCCTCTGCAGGCCCTGCTGCGCTTTATCAGCCAGCCTCCAAACATGGGCGTCGTCAGCAGGGTTTGGAGCAGGGTTGCCGGCAGAGGAGTGCTGCTACCATGACCTCCTCTGATCTGAAGATGTCTTCTTCCTGCCCAGCTCCTTCTGTCTGCTGACTTTGGACCTGTTGCTGTTTCCCCAAGATGCTAGAGGGATGGAGGGAGCCACAGCTCAGTGCCCATCTCCACAGTCCCCTCCGATCTGACCCCCTTGCAAGACGGATATGCCCCCTGCATTTTCCTCTCTTGTTGCCATTTCATGAGAAATGGAAACCAAAGGCCACCAAGTTGTAGGTCTTCAGTAAAGAATAATATTGTCACGGGGGGGGGGGGGGGTCACAAGAAAAAGCCTTGGGGTCGGAAAGATGGCACAGTCAGTAAAATGCTTGCATAAGGACATGAGTTTGGATATCCAGAACCAACACAAAAAGCCAGCAAGGTGACATGTGCCTGTAACTCCAGCGTTGGGTGGGGGGATTCCTGAAGCTCATGGGCCCAGTCAACCCAGCAGAGCTGACCTTTGGTTCAGTGAGCTGTCATCTCAAAACAGGTACAAAATCAGCCAGGTGTGGTAGTGCAGCACTCGGGAGGCAGAGGCAAGCGGGTCTCTGACTTCGAGGTCAGCCTGGTCTACAGTGAGTTCCAGGACAGCCAGGGCTACACAGAGAAACCCTGTCTCACAAAACCCAAAATAATAATAGTAATAAGCAAAACCATCAAGGAAAGACACGCATCGGTCCATCTTTGGCTTTTATATGCACAACTGTACACATCTCTGCATACACGTGCACACACCTACAGTAACATATACCACACAACAAACATACACACATACTCACACACTTCAACAACAACAAAGGAAGAGGGACTCACGCTTGTAATTGCAGCACTCGGGAGGCCGAAGCAGGAATATTGCAGCGAGTTCCGGACCAGCATGGATTACAGTATGAAATCCTGTCCTAAAAAAAAGGGGGTGCCTCCGCCTACCCCCAGGGGCTTCTGCAGCTGCGTTCGTTCTCAGCGGTTCTGGGAGTCCACTGCTGTTGTGAGATCCAGGGAGCAGTTAGATTTCTGGGGCCTGCACTCTTCCAGAGACCTAACTCACTGGCACCACACAGCTGCATAGATTCCCAAGTCCCCACCACACCCTACGTCCCTCACTCCATGTGCCATGAGTTGTTTATGCACACACACACACACTCCCTGTCATCAGAAAGGAAGCAGTTCAGGACAGTGGGACATTTGCTCTTGGTGGAATCCACGTGTCCAGCTCTGCGGCCCCAGCTCAGCCTCTTTATGAGTAAGCCCCAGCGGGTCTCACAAAACAAGAACATTTCACTACAGAACAGCAGTGTTCCTTGATCTCTGGAGTTTATACTAATAAAAAGGTGGAATGTGGTGGCACACGTTCCATAAATCCAGCAAAGGCACAAGCAAATGTACAAAGATAGCCTGGTCTACAAAGTGAGTTCTTCCTGTCTGTTTAGACATCTGTTTGTCTGAGATAAGATTTCATGGTTGGCCTTGCTAAGTAGCTGAAGATGACCTTAAACTCTTGATCCTGGGCCCCCAATCTCTTGAGTGCTTGAGATTATAGTCACATGCCCCTGCACTTGGCTTTACATAGTTTATGGCCAGCTAGGACTGCATGGTGAGACCCTATGGGGGTAGGTGGAGAGGACACAACAGGACTTTTTTTTACAGGTAGTTAAGTAGGCAAGTTGATTCTAAAGTTCAAATGGAAAAGTAAACAAGTCAAGATAACCAGGAAAATTTTGAAAAGGGAAAAAATGGGAGTGAGATTAGTCCTGTCCAATTTATAGCATATCCTAGGGGTATAATAATCAAAATAGTGTGGTAGTGTCACGTGAATGGAGACCTAAACTACAGAAGTGACTAGAAAGCACAGAAATAAAAGCTAGGGCTGAGGATGTAGCTCAACAGTAGAGAATCACCCAGCGTGCTCAAAATGCTCGATCTCTGGTTCAAACACCAGCACGGGGGTGGCATGTCTGCACTACTGAATGGCTCCTTTGAAAAGTGGCTAAGGGGACAGATTGAGTTCCAGGCCAGCCTGGGATACATTAGAGCCCATCTTGAAAGAAAGAAAGGAAGAGAGAGAGAGGTGGGGGGGGGGGATGTATCTCAGTGTAAAGAGAGCACTTGCCTAGCATTCACAAAGCTCAAACCCCAGTTCTGCAATTAATTAATTAAAATCAATGGAGGAAAAGTGGCATATTCAATAAACAATAAAGGGATATCAGGTCACAGCTAGGAAAAGGGTAAACTTCATACCTCATTCCTTGGTTAATTCAAAATGAATCCAATATTTATAAATTTTGTTTTATTTTGAGACATAGTCTCTCTAATAGCTCTGGCTGTCAAGAACTCACTATACAGTCACCTGGCCTCAAACTCACGGAGATCCACCTCCCTCTGCCTCCTGAGTGCTGGGATTAAAGGTGTATGTCACCATACCTGGCCAAATACTCAATTTATTTTTATTTTTTTTGTTTTATTTTTTCTGGTTTTTTGAGACAGGGTTTCTCTGTGTAGCTTTGCGCCTTTCCTGGAACTCACTTGGTAGTCCAGGCTGGCCTCGAACTCACAGAGATCCGCCTGGCTCTGCCTCCCGAGTGCTGGGATTAAAGGCATGCACCACCACCACCCAGCTCAATTTATTTTTAAATGCATTTATTATTATATGTGTGAGGGGTGCCTAACATGGTGTGTGTGAATGTCATGGCACATATGTGAGGCCACCTTTGTGAAATTGGTTCTCTCTGTCAACCTTTATGTGGGTTCTGGGGACCAAACTCAAGTCACCAGGCTTGTGTCTCTGGTACCTTTACCCATTGGGCCATCTCAACAGCTCTAAATTCTGTTGGTTTATTTTGTTGTTTGTTTGTTTGTTTGTTTGTTTTCGAGATAGGGTTTCTCTGTGAAACAGGCTTGGTTGTCCTGGAACTCACTCTGTAGACCAGGCTGGCCTCGAACTCACTGAGATCCACCTGCCTCTGCCTCCCGAGTGCTGGGATTAAAGGCGTGTGCTACCACTCCTGTCTGGGGGTCACTTTAATAGCACACCGGTAGGTGTGCAGACGTAGACATGCTTGTATTTTGCTGGAGTATAAACTGGCACAACTTCTCCCCTCTCAAATTACAAAGCTCATGACATCTGACCCATCAGGTCCCCTGGAGGACTTTATCCTGTGGGTGTGTTTTTGAAGTATGAGGGGTGCCAAAGTTATTCCCCACGTCACTGTCGCTAACAGCAAGGTGGGGTGTGGTAAGTGTCCACCAAAAGAGAACAAGTGTGGGGACACAGCTCGGCTGGTAGAAGGCTTGCCCTATGAGCAAGGCCCTGGTTTCCACCCCCAGAGGGAATGGGCAAATAAAGCGGATATATTCATAAAATGAAATATCCAAAGAGAATAAATAAATAAGCTGTGTTTAGGTGGCACGCATCTACAACCCCAGAATTTTAGGAAGCACAGGAGAATCATCTCAAGTTCAAGGCCAGCCTGGTTTACATAGCAAGGACTTCTCAAGCTCTCTGGACTTTGCTCTTCCTGTTCACAGAGTGGAAATAACGGCTGTGCTCACCCTAAAATGTTGCTGTGAGGATCACACTCAATATCTGAGGTGAAACCCTCAGCCCTGCTTTCATAACACAGCTGACCTCGCCAACACTGTGAGCTGCTGTGAGCTGCTGTGAGCTGCTGTGAGCTGCTGCAGGTATTACCCCTGCACTTCGGCCTCTTTCCCACTCAAGTGACAAAGCCTTCACACCATGGCCTCCCCCTCCTACCAAAGCAGGCTCCGAGGATCAGCAGCAGCTGAGCCTCCACTCTTGACTGTTACGCTATCAGGAAGTACTGTCATATCTTTGCGGGTCTGAAGTGATGTTCCCAGAGGCTCCTGGGTGGTCTGGCCCTAATGCTCAGGTGCCTCTCTTGGAGACAGAAGAGTGAAATGTGGTTGAGAAACCTTCCCTAGACTAAAAGTGATGTGAGTGGATACGGAGGAGGTGGGGTGGTGGAGATACACTAACTATACTGGTTGGCTAATACCCACACCACAGCCTGGAATATTCTTCAATTCTTAGGAGAAGGCAGTGGGAACTTCCTAGGGCAGGAGGGGGATCATCTTGGTCACACTAATCAGCACAGGGTCTAGGAGTCTCTGATGAGGACACTGGGAAGAGAGGTGACCTTGTTGTCCCTGTGTCCTGGGAAAGGTAGGGGTTGTGGACAACATGCATACAATAAAAAGGGGGCTAGGGAAAGGCCCAGTCAGTAAAGCTTGCCACACAAACATGAGTTCAGGTCCCCAGCACTCACTTAAAAAGCTGGGCACAGGGGTATGTGTCCGTAATCCACGGAAGCGAAGGTGCAGGAACTGGGGGCAGAGGCGAGCGGTCTCCCCAAGCCTGCTGGCCAGCCAGTCTAGTCAGTTGGTAGGCTCTAGGTTCTGTGAGAGACCCTGTCTCAAAAACTAAGCTGGAGGACATTAGAGGAAGACACCCAATCTCTGTGACTGGCTTTCATATGTGTGTCTTGTGGATGACCTCCACACGCACGTGCACGTATGTGTTTGTGAACCTGCCTATACACACACACACACACACACACACACACACACACACACCCCTTGATCTGTCACGTCCTTGCTGTATGATCATGGGCCAGTTTCTGAGGCCCTCTGGCCATCTCTTTCCTGGCTATTAAAGACATTGTCCCACCAGTTTTTACTCCTTCCAATTCTTTAGTCTCTAAATCTCTCCCATCAACATGTAAAAACACACATATTTTAACAGTCCTTTTTTTTTTTTTTTTTTTTTTTTTTTTTTGGTTTTTTGAGACAGGGCTTCTCTGTGTAGCTTTGGTGCCTTTCCTGGAACTCACTCTGTAGACCAGGCTGGCCTCGAACTCACAAAGATCCGCCTGCCTCTGCCTCCCAGTGCTGGGATTAAAGGCGTGCGCCACCACCGCCTGGCCTCAAGTCTTTTTTAAACTCCTCTTTGTCGACTGACTTTAGCCGACAAATATCCTCTGAGATCTCAACAGAGCTGACCAGACCTGCTGTCTCTCTGGACCCCACCGCTCCTCCAAAGTCACCACCGATGTTCTACCTACTGTTAAATCTGCTGGCCAGGCCTGGGTCATCCTGCCTGGCTTTCCAGGAGTATTTGACGATGAGCACTCTGCTCTAGGGCACACTGTCCTCCTGGGTTCCCGGGACACCAACCCTTCTTGTTACTGCCCTGCTCACTGGCCTCCTGTTCCCCGCCTTCCCTAACCTTGTCTCCTCTGATCAGAAGACCCCAGTGCCTCCCAGCTCAGGCCCCTGGGACATCTTCACTCCATTATCATCTAGTTTCAGCTGGGCAATTCTAAAAGTTTAGACTAAATTCTGGCCACATGTAATCTCCACACTCAGGAGGTAGAGGCAGATCTCTGAATTCGGGGCCAGTTCAAGGGGGATACACAGAGAGACCCTGTTTCAGGAAGGAAATGGGGGTGGGAGGAATCTGCCTGTAGGTACTCTCAAGTACAGGTTTCATTCCCAAGTTCCTGACTCCTTCTCAGGATCCCTAATCATTCTCTCACTACTAATCTATCCCCTCTCCTCACCTCGGGGGTCTCACGTAGCCTACACTGGCCTTGAACTTCTGCCTCTATCTCCCGAGGACTGTGATCACAGATGTGCACTACCAGATCTGGTTCAGCATCCTTTCTTGGCTGTCCCATAGACGTCTCAGTGTCTGTGTGCCCCAGAGTGACCTCTGATCCACTCATCCTACAGCACCCGCTGTCCTGTGGCTTCCCTGCCCAGGCAAGAGCTGGCTGGAGTGCCACTCACCTAAAATGGCTCTGTTGTGTAAGGGTCTGACAGAGTTTCTTGAATGAAGTTGACACTCAGTGCCACAGTTACTGTAACCATCACAGAAAGGGAAGACCAAAGAGTGATTTTCTGGAAGGAGGTAGGGAGAGAACAGGTACTGAGGAGACAGCCTGGATTCGGGGCCTCGGGAGCACACTGGCTAGAAGCCACCAGGCAGAGCTGGCAAGGGACAAGGGGAGTGGAGAGAGCGGCTGGAGTTCAGCTAACACATCAAAGCTGGGACTGGAGAGGTGACTCACTGATTAAGAGTTCCTCCCAAGTCCATACCTTTAATCCCAGCACTCGGGAGGCAGAGGCAGGAGGATCTCTGTGAGTTTGAGGCCAGCCTGGTCTACACGGAGAGTTCCAGGATAGCCAGGGCTACGTAGCGAGACCTTGTCTCTAGAAAGAGGGAGTTCCTTCAGACGACCAGGATTTGATTCCCAGCACCCACGTGGTGGCTCACAACCATCTCTAGTTCCAGAGGCTCCAGTACCCCCTTCTGGCCTCTCTGAGCAACCATGCATGCAGGTGGAACGCAGACATACATGCAGGTAAAACATATAAATGAGTAAAATAAAAATCAAGGCTGGACTCAAGACCCTGGAGCTTGGTTTCTGAGGGCAGGGTCATACAGTCTCTAAATATGTTCCTACTTCCTTTGGGCATTCACTCAGATCCGTTCTCAGGGAGACCCTCCTAAAACACCAGTTCTGCATTCCATCCGATACCTGCCTACTCCGCACACACAGTAGCACAGTCCCTGTCCTTCCGCCCTCCACATCAGTCACCGCCACACTTTTATCCCATTGTTGCTCTGCTGGAAGGCTGCTCAGTAAACCATGGGTTTCTTTCTGTTTTGTTCACTGATGTATCTTACTTACAATAGCTCCTGCAACCCAATAGGAATTCAAGCCATATTTTAAGACTAAATGGATCCTTAGCCACACCCACTTGAGCACTCACTCTGTACCAGAGACTGTTCTGGACAGTCTGTCATCACCTTACTTAACCCATTTAATCCTCCTAGCCACCTGTGAGGCCACGCAGTCGTCCTCTGGACTGCCACTGCTTTCAGGAACCCCCTCAGACACCAAAGCCCAAGGATGCTCCCGACCCCAGACAAAACCATGCAGTCATTGTGGATAGCTTGGTACATCCTCTTACCTTCCCATCATTTCCTGAGCGTTCACACTGCCAGGGCAACAGTGGGCATCGTGTGCTCTTTAAAGAATAACGAGAGAAAAAAGTCTGTGCATATCCTGGACAGACAGTTGTTTTTTTCTCTCTGGTACCTTCAACTTGGGTTGTTAGAATCCTTGGATGCAGAACCTGCAGGCCAAGTCTGTAAGCCGTTTTGAGACAGGGTCTCACTGTGCAGACCAAGCTGGCCTTGCCTCTGCCTCCTACGTGCTAGGATTGAAAGCACTTACCACAACACACCCAGCCTTCCAAGGCATTTTTTGCATTGCTTTTAAGATTTATTTTATTTTACATGCATGAATGTTTTGCCTGTATATATGTATTCACACTGTGTACATGCCTGGTACCCAAGAAAATCAGAAGAGGACATTGGATCCCCTGGAACTGGAGTTACAGATAGATATGAACTACCATGTGGGTGCTGGGAACCAAACCCTGATCCTCTGCAAGAGCAACAAGTGATCTTTTTTTTTTTTTTTCGAGACAGGGTTTCTCTGTGTAGCTTTGCGCCTTTCCTGGAACTCACTTGGTAGCCCAGGCTGGCCTCGAACTCACAGAGATCCACCTGGCTCTGCCTCCCGAGTGCTGGGATTAAAGGCGTGCGCCACCACCGCCCGGCCGCAACAAGTGATCTTAAGTGTTGAGCATCCCTGCAGACCCCTCCAGGTCCAATTTTATCTATCTCTCTATCTTTTTTTTTCCTAGACGAAAACACAAAGTCTCAGGCTGAAGAGGTGGTCCAGTGGCTTAGAGTACTAGATAGTTTTCCAGGGGATCCAGCACCCTCTTCTGACCTCCTAGGGCACCAGACACTCATGTATACACAGATATACATGCAGGCAAAACACCCATACACACAAAATAAAAATAAATAAACCTTAAAGCCCCATAGAGTTATCGTGGGGTGACATCTGTCTGGCTCCAAAGCCTCGGCCGTCACAGTCACACAATGAGCTCAAGTGGAGGAGAGGAAGGGTCAAGGTGGGATGACAAGGACAGCAGAAGGCTCTAGAAGACATTGCATAGCCCTCTAGCCCAGCACTGTCCGACCCGCACAGCCATTCCAGCCACAGCTGGCCACTGAGCACTGAAAAGTAACTGGTGTGATAAAGTACAAAAGTTTGTTCTGCCGGGCGGTGGTGGCGCACGCCTTTAATCCCAGCACTTGGGAGGCAGAGCCAGGCGGATCTCTGTGAGTTCGAGGCCAGCCTGGTCTCCAAAGTGAGTTCCAGGAAAGGCGCAAAGCTACACAGAGAAACCCTGTCTCGAAAAACCAAAAAAAAAAAAAAAAGGAAGAAAGAAAGAAAAAAGTTTGTTCTGTTTTTTATTTTGGGAGGGTCCTCCCCCCACCCCACCCCTTCTTTGTCTCTGTAGCTTAGGCTGGACTAGAACTCCATCATCAATTTCCTCTATGCTAGAATTGCACCATCAAGCACATCTAGAAATCATTTTCCCCCTCTCTTTCTTGAACTTGCTGTGCAGATCAGGCTGACCTCAAACTCACAGAGATCCACGTGCCTCTGCCTTCTGAGTGCTGGGCCTAAGGGCATGGGCTACTACACACCAGCTTTTTTTTTTTTTAATTACATTTACTTGTTTGTTTATGTGCATGTGCAAGCCAAGTACATATGTGGAAGCCAGAGAAACAGCCCTTGGGAGTAATTCTACCATGGTCTGGGTTCCTAGACCATCAGGCTTGTCAGCAAGGGCTTTCCTCTACCTCCTGAGCCATCTCACCCATTTCACTTTTTCTATTCATTTACACTTTTGTAGCTACCTATGGCCACTGGCTTGTCCAAGACAGCTTTCGCCCTCGATTCAATCTGGTGACTGGGTTTGTGGCACTCAGGCCTGCAGGGACAGATGGAAGGCTTGCGGGGGGGGGGGGGGGGGGGGGGGGGGGGACATGTGTTTGCAGCCAGGAGCTCTGAGGTTACTTTACTCCTGTAGGCCAGCAAAGGCCACACTTATCTACACGGTTTGATGAGGGTCAGCTGAGGCAGAGAACAGGCAGGCTCCTGCTGCCTTCGGGTCCCAATCAGAGATGGTTCCTCGGTCTAGCTGCCTCCTGAGACAATGTGTCCCTGGAGGGTTGGTACCCGGTGTTCAAGTCAGAGAGACCGAACCATCTCTCTCTGCAGGATTTGCTCTTGGCCATGGTCAGGATCCTTTCAGGGTGGAGTCTGCATCACTGACCTCACACAGTCCCCAAGGGCTTTACAGGGAATCCATAAATGTGTGTTGCAACGGATAAACAAGGAGAGAGCCAAGGTGGGGAGAGACTTCTGGTAACAGGGAGCTGATGAAGGATGGATGGATGGAGGGAGGCCCTTTACTCAGGTCTTCAACCGTTTAGGCAAATGGCCTCAACCCTGGCAGCGCTCTAGAATCATGAGCAACGATTTGATTTTTGAAAATCTAGAAGTTACTCTCTGATGCTGTGATACATGTTTAATGAACGGCCAGGGATCAAGAATCGTCGTTTTGGGCTGGAGAGATGGCTCAGCCGTTAAAGGCTAGGCTCACAACCAAAAATATAAGAGTTCAGTTCCCAGCACCCACAGCTGTCTCTCCAGCCCCTAATATAATAATAATAATAATAATAATAATAATAATAAAGAATTGTTGTTTTGGGTTGGGTATGGTGGTGCACGACTTTGATCCCAGCACTCAGGAAGCAGAGGCAGAGGAGGCAGGTGGATATCTAAATTCAGGGCTACCTTGGTTTACACACTGAGTTACAGGACAGCCAGGGCTGTACAGAGAAAGCTTGTCTCAAAATACAAAAAAAAAAAAAAAAATTGGTCATTTTTTTTATAAAAATCCATCCTTCCTAGCCAAAAACCAATGCCAGAATAAAAGTTACCTTCAGAAAAACACTGATTCAGGATGAGGCTAGGAATACAGGTGAGTTGTATAGACAGAAAGAGGTTGCCCCAAAGGGAATTCGGAAGTCGAGAGGAGATTTAGATGCTTAGGCCTCGATGCTGCTGTGTGTATTTTCCTGCCTTGCAGAAGGAAAGAGGAACTGAAGCTATATGCCCACCTCAGCCAGCAGCACCTAGAATGTTTGACCTAGCAGAAGTCTCAATGCCAGCTGGTCCAGGGCCTTACCCAGGTGGCAAAGGCACCAGAGGAGCCCTAGCGGGCCCTGGCGGCGCGGACTTTAAGAATCCCACGGATTGACGGACGGTGGTGGCGCACGCCTTTAATCCCAGCACTCGGGAGGCAGAGCCAGGCGGATCTCTGTGAGTTCGAGGCCAGCCTGGGCTACCAAGTGAGTTCCAGGAAAGGCGCAAAGCTACATAGAGAAACCCTGTCTCGAAAAACCAAAAAAAAAAAAAAAAAAAAGAATCCCACGGATGGGCTTCCCCTGTGAGGCAGCCCATCGCTTCTCTAACGCCACACTTGTCTCACAGTCATTCGCTCCACACTTCCTGTTAGATGCTCGTTTCTTGACTGTCACTCTCTAGTGTGCGGCCATGCAAGTGTGGGTGTGGGACATGGGCTGGGGACTGTACTTCTCTGCATTTTCCTTCTGAGCGGGGAGAGCTTTCACTTCCTCCCCAGACTCCCAGTTCTGCCTTCTAAAGGCTGTTCAGGTCAGAAGACACCCCCACCCTTGGGTGTCCTTTCTGAACCACAGGAAAACAGAACTCGTCCCCAAAATGCCTGCAACTCCTTAGGAACACAGGGAAATGGCGTGGTGCTGGGGTGGGTTGGGGGAGTAGTAACTGAGACAGGCAGAGAGGTCCACTCCTGCTCTCCCAAGACCAGGAGGGAAGAGAAGGCCTCAGTCCTGCCTGGCACTAGGAGAAGCCAAGCGGGGACCTTCACTTCTCTTTCGACGACACCTCCTGCCCCAGAATTCTGCTCAGATGAGCGTGATGCTCGACTTGCCCCAAATGCCCTCAGCTCTGCCTACTGGTCTAGTTCACTGAGAAGTATTTAGGGATCTACTGCGAGGAAACGGAGGACATGGAAGGGCTGGGGAGCCAACAACTGGGCTGACAGCCTCCATCACACCTCTCTGGACCTCAGGCTCCTCTCACAGCTTTATGTCAATCCAGTCGAGGATTAAAAATATGTATAGAGCCGGTCGGCAGTGACACATGCCTTTAACACCAACACTCAAAAACAAAAACAAAACAAACAGATCCATAGAATGCAGGAATGCAGGATGGTGGTTACTGCCTGAAATCCCAGCACTCAGGAGATGAGGCAGGAGAGGCACAAGTTTGAGGCCAGCCTGGGTTATGTGAGAGAGACCCTGCCTAAAAAAGAAAGAAAAAGAAAATATATGCAGGGGTACCAAGCCGAGCATGCGGAATTCGGCCAGAGAGAGAGAGAGAGAGAGGAGAGAGAGAGAGAGAGAGAGAGCTGTGTTTTCCAGCCACTGACTCCACAACCAGCACAGCAGGGGATCTCCCTAGCGCCCCTTGACTCTCCATGTCCTCGCAGAAGTCCTCAGCCCCTAAAATAACAAGCAGAGAAGCAGTTGCCCAGTTCCTCCAGAAGACACCAGGCAGGCCGCTGGGCTGAAGCCAGAGCCTACAGAGAGGCCTAGACCCTCGAGGCGGAGTGCAGGGAGGGCGCGGGAGCAGTAGCACAGTGCCCCTACCCCGTGCCTGGTCCACCCGCTTATCGGAAAGGGACGGGGCGGGGGTGGGGGTGGGGGCACAGTTCCAAAAGGTCCCACATCCCTTGCTGTCAGACTCACAGGACTGGGGTTGGGGTGGGTGTTGGCACTCTGCGTGCCAGGGCTAGTACTGGCTAAAAGACTAAGTATGTGAGGCGGGAGCACCCGTGACTCAGAGCCCATGAGGTCAGACCCTTCACAGTCAGGTCACTGTCATCACGCACGACATGACACGCAGTGGAACTGGGGAGAGCCAAGCGAGGTGGGTGCCACAGCTAAAGCGGACGGAGCCAGTGGCACAAAGGACTCTCCAGAGGGGGCTACTACTCCGCTAGGGCGCGCCATCTGGGTATCTCCCTTCGGAGTGACCCGGGATGCAGTTGAGTAAGACACATGGGGACACTGGGAACCAGACGCCAGAGTCAGGTTTCGGGAAAACACACAGTCCTGTACTCAGACTTCAGGGAACTACCCAGACAGACGGGAGCCCGCAGCCAAAGGTGCTAGACGCAACAGGGGGCGCGCGAACCCCCACCGCGATCAGCACAGGTGGGTCAGCCCCGGGCGGGCACCCGGTGCCCGCGGGGGCTCACACTCCCCACGGAACGAGCCAATGTCACATCCCCCGGCCCTCTCCAGGTCGTCTTACCCAGCGCGCGGCAGCTCCCGAGGGCCATCGCGACCGCGGGCGCGGCTAGCAGGGCGGCCAGCAGCGCGCAGCCGACGGCCGGCATGCTTCCTTGTGCGCGGGGCGGCGGGCGGCGGGGCAGCTCCGCAGCCGGGACCGGGCGGCGGGGGGCGGGAGCCCCGGGAGCAGTGGCCGTCCGCCTCGGGCTCGGCACTCCGCTCCGACTGCGAGCGCTCGGCCCGGCGCGGCTCCAGTCGGTGTCGGCGCGACTTCCCACTTGCACGTGACGCAGAGCAGCGGGCCGTCCTGGCAACAGCGAAACATTTGAGGAACCGGTGCAGAAGCTCCTCTTGGCAGCCCCGGCTCGCGGTTACGAAAGCCGGGTTGGATGGCGCAACCGCCCGGCGCTCCGGGCCACGGGAGGGGGTAATTTCCTGCAGCCACAACACACCTGAGCCGAGATCGCCAGGGCCCCCCCCCCGCCAGGGCCCCTCCCCCAGGTCGTGACCCTGAGCGAAGGGGAATTAGCGCCCCCCCCCCCCGCCCCCCGGGTTTGGGTTTTGCTTTCTAGAACACGATTATGGAAGAGGCTAAGTGCCCCTGGCTGTTAAACTAGAGGGCAGGGCGAGCCCCCCGTTGCTTACAGGAATCAACCCAGGAGTCCGGAAAGACACCGATGTTTGCGTCGACCCCAGAGGCTGTGATTTAATTGGTCTGAGGGAAGGAAGACAGGCATCCGAAACCTCTCAGAGGAAAAAAGTTTCCTTTCGCCTTCCAGCAGCCCTTTGCAGGCTGCTGCAGAGGCCGCCAAACCGTGTGCGCTTTGGAGTCTGGAACAGAGAGACATGGGTTGCGGTCCTCAAGATTACAGTTCCGAATCCGGGCGTCTCAGTGTTCCCCCGTTAGAGTTGTTGTCTTTTGTGTTTTGTTTTGTTTTTTGTTTTTGTTTTTTTTTTTTTTTGGTTGTGTGGGGGGGGAGTTGGGTTATTTTGTTTTGTTGTTTTTTTGGTTTGGTTTGGTTTGAAGCCCATGAAAATAGAGGGTTTTTGTTTGTTTGTTCGTTTTTTGTTTTAAAGCCCATGATGAAGATTCCTGGAGACACCTAAGTACCTGGACCCCAAGTGCTCAATGGGCCTTGGCTACCCTCGTGACTTGCCTGGACAGAAAGGAACTAGCACTTGGTATTTACCGGGACCCGCCAAGGTTCCCCACAGAGCTTGAAGCTACGGGGCAGCTTCACATGCAAATGCGGAGGGAAAGAAAAACCCTGAAAATAAAAATCAGGCGAGGGGCCCCTGGGCCTGCACCTGTGTGTTATAATGTGCTCTTCCACTTTGGGGTTCAGACTGGTTAGAGTCCACGGGGCAACTGGAATGGATGTCTGCTGGCTGAACCCCTAAATAAGACGTGAGCTGGCAGGGCAACATCCAACAGGCAGGCCTCAGACTTAGGCATCCAGCACTGTGTGGACCACTCTTAAGCAATGGCAGAACCAAATTCGTGCCCAGTATTTTCTACAGAGAAAATATTTTACTGTTTAAAATAACCCTGGACTTTTGAATTATAACCTGTTTTTATGTTCAAGCTATCTGTGTATTATTTCTCCTGCGGTTGTACATAAAATGTTTTTACATTCAAAAAAAAAAAGGACAAGCCGGGTGGTGGTGGCGGCGGCGGCGGCGGCGGCGGCGGCGGCGGCGGCGGCGGCGGCGGCGCACGCCTTTAATCCCAGCACTTGGGAGGCAGAGCCAGGCGGATCTCTGTGAGTTCGAAGCCAGCCTGGGCTACCAAGTGAGTTCCAGGAGAGGCGCAAAGCTACACAGAGGAACCCTGTCTCAAAAAAAAAAAAAAAAAAGGACAAATACTATAGAACTGTATTACATGAAATATATAGAATATACAAATTTATAGAGACAGAAAGATTAGACGGTTATCTCAAGATGGAGAAGAAAGGAATATAGAGCAATGATTTCCTAAGTACAGAATCTCTGTTTTGTATGATGGAAAAGTCCGACAAATGGACAGTAGTATCAGGACATAATATCGTGAATGTAATAAATCAATACAATTAATGTAATTAATAAATATAATATAATTATTGAATGAATACTACAAATGTAATCAGTGAATACCACAAATGTAATTAATATCATGAGTGATTAAATAAATAAATAAATAAATAAATAAATAAATAAATAAATAAATAAAACACATTTGTGCCCAGGACAATGGGACTGGTTTGGATGGCACTTACTTCAGTCATGCCTCCCTCTCCCTGTGGGGGTGCAGGAATTTGGGAAGCAGAGGCAGGTGGATCTCGGTGAGTTTGAGGCCAGCCTGGTCTACATAGTAAATGCCAGAGCAGCTGGTGTACACAGAGAGACCCTGTCTTTTACAATAAAAAAAAAAAAATAGAAATGGGTTTGCAGGTGGGCGGTGGTGGCACACACTTGTCTGTAATCCCAGCACTCTGGAGGCTGAAGCAGGAAGATCCAGAGTTCGAGGCCAGCATAGTGAGACTTGCCCTAGCTCAAAAATAAAATTAATTTCCAGCAGGCCCCATTGTGGTGGCCCCTTCCTTTCTGTGGTACATGGAGACCTGAAAATAATTTCTGAGAGGCAGCAAGCGCTGGCCTGAAACAGGAAGGCCGCAGAAGGCTGCCAGCTCAGATAGCAGGGTTCCGTAAAGGAACGCTGAAGGCAGGAGCAGGCATCTCAGGAATGGCCTGGCGTCTGTGCCCACGTGGCTTCCCCGTGTTTTGATCCTGGGAACAGGGTAGGGAGTGTGTGGAGGGTGCTGTGTTCTACAGTGAGGCAGGTCTAGTCGCCATCCCAGGGCTGCTGCTTGCTGGGTGTGGGATTTGGGCAAGTTATTAATCTCTTTGAGCCTTATTTACTGATTTGTAAAGGAATGTTTTACAATATACAACTTATTAGTGTTGTGTTTCAAGGCCAGGCATGATGGCTTCTGCCTTTAATCCCAGCACTTGGGAGGCAGAGGCAGGCGGATCTCTGTGAGTTCGAGGCCAGCCTGGTCTACAGAGTGAGTTCCAGGACAGGCACCAAAACAACACAGAGAAACCCTGTCTCAAAACAAAAACAAAAACAAAACAAAACCTCAAACACCAAGCATAGCTGTGTATACCCAATATCCTGGAGGGAGGGAGACGATTTCCCCAAGTTTGAGGCCAACTTGATCTACATAGCAAGGAAAAAGGAAAAAAAAAAAAAAAGAGCCAAGCCTGGACTTGGCTGTCTTCTCCAGAAAATTGAATGATCTCTTCCCTAGACTCCTAGAAAGCTGCGGTCCACAGGGTAAACTAGGTATCCGGTCCCTGTGCGCCTCCCAAACCCCATGTGACTTTGTTTACCACCTGCCTTCCCTGCCACCCTGAAGAACTCATCTCTGCCTCCTTTCCCTGAGCAGCACCCAACACAGACTGGAGATCTTTGTCTTAGGTAAGAAAAGGGATGCCTCAGGGCTCTGAGCAGATCTTACCTCCTCCGAGGCTGCCTGAACTCCACACTTAGTGGAAGTTCGGTTTGTGAGCCAACATTCCAGGTTGTTATGACAAACCCTGATAAGAGGGGAAGAAAACATATCTGTGCATGTCAGCGTTGCTGACAACCTCACAATCCCCCAACCTTCCACCCCAAATTAGACTGCTGCGGCCAGTTCCCAGGAGTTGCCCGCTCCTCCTGAGTGACTGCCAACTCCAGGAAGGGTTCCTACTGGTATAATGAAGCATCGGGTAAATCTCAATTTGGGACTGGAGACATCCGGCCTCCAGAAAGCAGAAATGAGTGGCAAGTGAGGCTAAATGAAGTACAGGGAACTCAGACAAGTCACTGTGACTGCAGCAAAGGAACACGGACTTCACATGTGAGCCAGGGCACCTCTCTTGGGACATTTTCTCAAGAACACAACTGCCTTTGAAATTCTCAGCCCTGAGAGCTAGGAAGTATTATTGCTGCACGCCAAACAGGCTCAGAGAGGTGAGGTAATTCCACCTCTGTCAAACGTATGCTGAGATCTGGCCCAGGACTCTCATTGAAGGAGGTCTCAGTAGACCCAGGACTAACTTCGGGACACCTGTCGTCTATCCTGTCACAGTAACCTGGGAGGGAAGACTGCGATGTAGAACTTGGTTTAGGAACGCTTGCTCCTTCCGGTCCCCAGACTCAATCCCTCCGGTCATCGGTGTTCCTGCAATTACCCTCCACGGCCCCTAGAGGGAGGAGCCCTGGGCTGACTCACCAGCAAGCAAGCCCTCTCTTACCTTCGACCTGAATAGATTAACCTGCGTTTTAGCGCCCGATCCAGACCATGGAGCCCAGGCAGGCTCAAACTCGCTATCCTACTGCCGCCAGTGGCGGGATTTCAGGTCGCTCACCCCAGGCCTGGCTAAAATGAAGCTCCTGGGCTCCGCTTCTCTTGCTTTGTAGACAGGGAAACTGAGGCCCCCAGAAGCGAACTGTTCGCTAAAGATGGTAAAGGGGGAAAGTGTGGACAAGAGGTGTGAGATCCCAGCTGTCCTGGTTGGAGGGGGCTGTGTTGTCAAGTGATTTTTTTTTTGTTTGTTTTGTTTTGTTGTTTATTTTGCAACAGGTTATCAGGTAGCTGAGGCAGGCCTTGAGCTCTTCTAGATCCTTCCGCCTGCCCCCACTTCCCCTCTGCTGGGATTAGAGGTATGCGCTGCCATACCCTCCCCCACCAGTTCTTTGTTTTTTAAATAAATCTCCTCCCAATGCCCGCCCCCACACTGACCTCCAGGCCTGGATCCATTCCCAGCAAGGGACATTCTGTATTCTCCACTCACCTGTGGGTCTGTCCCAGGGACCAGATGGTCTGACGAAGGTGGTGAGGTAAGGTTAGGTCAGCTGGCAAATCTGTCCCCTGGTCTGTCCTGCAGTCTGCTCTTGCACCGGAGGTACAGTTTCTCTGGGTTTCTCCCCGGGAGGGGACAATGTGGACAAACATAGAGGCAGCACCCCCATGGCCCGCAGAACTCCAAGTGCCTGTCTAGAGGACTCAAGCTCACAAGGGAGGCTTGCAGCATCTCAACTCATATTCTACCATCGTGGACTGAGGTCACCCCCAGAGATGGGCTGCTGAAACCATTCTCAAAAAGAAGTTATGCCGGGCAGTGGTGGCGCACACCTTTAATCCCAGCACTCGGGAGGCAGAGGCAGGCGGATCTCTGTTCGAGGCCAGCCTGGTTTACAGAGTAAGATCCAGGACAGGCACCAAAGCTACACAGAGAAACCCTGTCTCGAAAAACCAAAATAAATAGATAGATAGATAGATAGATAGATAGATAGATAGATAGATGAAGTTATAAGGGCCCCTCCACAATACTTATAGAATATTATGATGTTATAAATGTCCCTCTATGGTACTTTTGGAATGTTTTTATTATTTTATTTTGTTTGTTTGAGACAGGGTCTCACCATGTAGCTGGATGACCTGGACTATTAAATTTTTATTTAACTGCAGAGAAGCATCACAACTAAAATTAAACATAGATGGACTTCCGTTTAGATCCCCCAACCTCATAAAGTGCCAAATATTCTGGCTACGCATGAGACCCTGTCTTAAAAGACAACAAAGGAATGCTAGCTATGGTCCTCACACCTAAAATCCTAGCCCTGGAGAGGAGGAACCAGGAGCGTCCCTGCAGCTCACTGGCCTGCTAGTCAGTGTGCTCCAGGTTCAATGAGAGACGCTGTCTCACAAAATAAGGTGAAGGGCTAGCGGCGACTCAGCAGAAGCTGAGCACGCAGAGTTCTTGCAGAGGAACTGAGAGTTGGCTCTAGCATTCACATGGGGTGTTGTCCCACAACCGCCTGTATCTCCAGTGCCAGGGGACCCAACCACCCCCAAAGGCACAGGCCTCTGAGGGCGCTGGGCATGCATGTGGTACACAAATACATATGCAGATAAGCACATAGAAGAAAAATAAATCATATGTGAGGCAAGCCAGGACTACATAGGAAGATCCCGCTTCAAAATACAAATAAAAAGAAAAAAAAAATGAGGGTACTGGTGTGTATCTGTTGTTGGGATTCCTGGCCACTCCCCCAGGTACATGGCCGCACATGCGCAGTTCAGTAGCCAAGCAAGGGGCCTTACGTCCTACATAATTTGTGCGCAGAGTGATCACGCAGTCTATGCGCAGGCGTGGCATAGCTCTGTAAGCCCGTAAGTGCGTGTGCAGGAGAATCCATAAGAATCCGTAAGAACACAGACCCCTCCCTCTTCTTCTCTACTCCCCGCCCCCAGGCCTGGTCACGTTCTAGTCTGTCTGAGCTTCTCCTAATAAAACTCTTATGGTGGGTTTTGTCGTGCCTCAAGGCCTTCCTCACATGGTAACAGCTCCGCTTAATGAATAACATTGCACCGCCGCATTAAAACCAACATCTACAATCCCAGCACTTGGGGATAGAGGCAGGAGGATCAGAAGTTCAAGGCCAGACTCAGCTATACAGTGATTTCTAGGCCAGGGTAAGATGAGACACTGTTTCAAAATAAATTAAAATGAGAAGGGGTGGGAGGGAAAAACACTTTTTAGTACAATAAATGATACAATTCTTAGAACCAGATTGCCTGAGCTCAAATTTCAACTCTACCACTAACTAGTACTTCTTTTAAAAATTACTTAACTTCTTGGTTCCTTGTCTTTTTTTTTTTTTTTTTTTTTTTTTCGGTTTTTCAAGACAGCGTTTCTCTGTATAGCCCTGGCTGTCCAGGAACTCACTCTGTAGATCAGGCTGGCCTCGAATTTAGAGATCCACCTGCCTCTGCCTCCCAAGTGCTGGCATTAAAGGCATGTGCCACCACCCAGCAAAATTTTAGTGATTAATTTTTTATTATATGTACATTGGTGTTTTACCTGTGTATATGTCTGTGTGAGGGTGTTAGATCCCCTGGAACTGGAGTTATAAGCAGGTGTGACTTGTCACATGGGTGCTGGGAATTGAACCCAGGTCCTCTAGAAGAGCAACCAGTGCTCTTGGTCACTGAGCCATCTCTCTAGCCCTTGGTACACATCTTTAATCCTAGCACTCAGAAGGCAAAAGTAGGCGGATCTCTGAGTTTGAGACCATCCTGGTCTACAGAGAGTTCCAGGATAGCCAGGGCTACACAGAGAAACTGTTTTGTTGGGAGGTGGGGAGGTAGGGGGAATGATAGCTTAGTGGTTAAGAGCACGTACTGACCTTCCAGAGGACCAGGGATCTATTCCAAAGTACCCATATCAGGCTAACCCCTGTAACTCCTACTCCATGGGGACTCTGACTCCTCTGGCCTCTATGGATACCTGAAGTCATTCATATGCATACACATACACCTACACCGACACACACACACACACACAATTAAAAATGATAAAAAAAAAAATCTTAAAAAAAAAACTCAGTGTTGTTGGGGATGACTTTAAACTCCCGATCTTCCTGTTTCCACTTCCAAACAGTGGTTTTACCAGTTCCTGCCATAACGTGGGGAGAAACAAAAGCAAGAACACCCACCCACCAAACAAACAAACAAACAAAACCCAAAAATCAAAATCGAACCGAGGAAATTTTGTGATTTACATTAACCATTATTTAAAAATCAGTGAACTATTATCAGAAGTGTCTGTCTTCAACAAACTCTCTAGTTTTCGGACTCATAAAAAGTTCATTAACTTTGAAGTAACGTGCAATAGGATTTAGAAGCTTTCAGATAGCTAGACTCAAGAAGTCAGGTGAGAAGCCCAGCTCAGTCAGACAGGAGCTGGGACAGAGCTCAGCAGCAGAGCATGTGCGTTGAGAGCATAAGACCTGGGATCTGGAGCACCAAACAAACAAAACAACCTAATATAGGTGCAAAACTGGAACCCTTAGCCACTGTTGGTAGGAATACAAAATAGTACCAGTGTGGAAAACGTGGAAGTTCTTTTTATGACTAAACATGGAGTCAGTCACCATATGACTGAAGAATTTCACCCCCAGGTATATGCCCCAAAGGAATGAAAACCTAGATCCACACTAACTTGCGCAAGATTGCCCAAAGCAGCGTTACTCACAACAGTCAAAACAGAAACCCATGATGTCCACTAACATGGAAACACGTAGTCTGTGTTTACTGAAAGGACCAAGCAGACGCCATAACAGGCTGTCAGTCTTCTCTCAGAGATCAGGCCTCAATTTCAGTTTCCTGAGACTTCAGCAAGCAGTTTCTGGGAGGTCCGTGAACAAAAGACAGTCCTTGCAGAAGTTCCCTTTCTGCACGTACTCTGACTGCTCAAGGTTCAGTCAATTGTTTACTGTCTGAGACCCCTCATCAATTTAGAGCTATGCGCATGAGTCAAGGACAGAGCCTGGGCCACTGAGTCAACCCCCACAGTAAGTACGTGCTAGGCCAGCCAGCCCCCATGGCGGCTCAGCTCAAGGACAAAGCCTAGAACTTGTCCAGGCCTGCTCAAAAATGGATAACTGGGGCTGGAGAGATGGCACAGTGATTAAGAGCACTGGCTGCTATTCCAGAGGACCCAGGTTCAATTCCCAGCGCTCACATGGCAGCTCAAAGCTGTCTGCAACTCCAGTTCCAGGGGATCTGACACCCTCACACCAATGCACATAAAATAAAATTAAATAAATTATTTTAAAAAATGGATAACTGTAGCCCCCAACTAATCCTAGCCAATTAAAAGTTACTAACATGATTGCCACTCGCATATACCAATCCTGAGTCTGTTCCTATGTAGTCTGTAGACCCCAAGCCCCCCTCGCTTTAAAAACCTGCTCCATTGCTACTCGAGGTCTCTCCTGCTCTGCTGCTGCGTCAGACAGAGTCCCGAGTTAACTCGTAATAATAACAAGACTCTCTGCTTTTGCATCGGATTCGGTCTCTTGGTGGTCTTGAGGGGACCCTGGGTACAACACTTACAAGATAATACTGAGCCATAACATGAATGGGTTTTTTTTCCATTTATTTATTTATTTATTTATTTATTTGAATGGGTTTTGTCTACATGTATGTCTGTACACCATGTGTGTACCTAGTACCTGTAGAGACCAGAAGAGGGCATATTGGATCCCCAGTCTGTAACTGGAGTTATAGAAAATTGTATGAGCAGCCATATATGCCCGCCCCCATGAGTGAATTTTGAAAACATGACCTTAAATGAAAGAAGTCACTGACAAATGTCTGCATATCCTATGAGTCCATTACTACGGAAGTCCAGAACAGAAGCCAGATGTGCTTGCCCACAATCCCCAGCACTCAGGGGCAGAGGCACAAGAAGGACCAGAAGTTCATCAACCACTGTCATCTGTCACCCAACTGTGAGGCTTTAACCCATGAAACATGCACTAGGAGCCATCCCCATGTCTCACTCCCGTCCACATGAGCATGTGGTCTCCCTTCCCCGGCCCTGCCCACACTCCTGATCGCAGGGACCAGAGTATGCTGGGGTTTCTCCCTTCAGTCTAGTCAGCCCTGCCCCCTCCCTCTGCCATGGCCAGGGTCTGGTAAGGACTCTCCAGTGTCTAGCTAGGCAAGAGTCAAACTATCAAAACTCAGCGCCTCCACTCTAGCTGGGAGGTGGGTATCCTCACATCTCTGCCTTCTCTGTCCCAGTGGGCAATGCTCAAAGTCTCTGTCCCCACAGACAGCCACACAGGAACAAAGCCAAGGCCTAGGCCTTATGACTTCGAGCCTCATGGCTGGCTTCTTCCTGCATCTAATTATCCTGTCCACTGGCTCAACTCACCCCCTACCTCTCCAGCTCTCCCTTGGCCCTCAATGCTGCCACCCCAGACAGCCACAACAGATGTAGGATCAAGTGTGGACACAGTTAGGAGCTGTGGCCTGGGCCTCCTCTCTCCATCTCTGGTCTCCAAGTGGTCATGGGATATCGGCCAAGTGCAGGCTGGACAGATGGAAGAGCCTGTCTGTTCCTCTCATCTGACTTTTGTTTTTGTTTTGTGTTTCAAGACAGGGTTTCTCTGTGTAACCCTGGCTGTCTTGGAACTGACCAGGCTGGCCTCGAACTCAGAGATCCACCTACCTCTGCTTCTTGAGTGCTGGGATTAAAGGTGTGCGCCACCACTGCCTGGCAGGGATACTACTTTTGCAGCAGCATCAAGGACTGCAGACTTACAGCTGAGAAATCAGGACGTAGAAGTGTAATGGGCTTTCTTTTTTTTTTTTTTTAAGATTTATTTATTATATATACAGTATTCTGCCTGCATGTGTCCCTGCAGGCCAGAAGAGGGCGCCAGATCTCATTACAGATGGTTGTGAGCCTCCATGTGGTTGCTGGGAATTGAACTCAGGACCTTTGGAAGAGCAAGCAGTGCTCTTAACCTCTGAGCCATCTCTCCAGCCCCGTAATGGGCTTTCTTTTGGGCCACCAACCAGTCCCCAAATCATGACACAGAGACATATTATTAGTTATGAAACTAATGAGCCTTAGCTTAGGCTCATTTCTTGCTAGTTCTTATATCTTAATTTAACCTGTTTCTCTTCATCTTTGTTTTGTCTCTGGGCTTTTTACCTTTCTTTCATTCTGTATGTCTTACTTTTCCTGCTTCTTCTGTGTCTGTCTGCCTGTCTGGACCCAGGCATCTCCCTCTCTTTCTCCCTCATTCTCTTCTTCTCCTTCCCGAGCCTAGATTCCTCCTCCTCCTTATTCTCTCTGCCCTCCAGCCCCACCTATCCCTCTCCTGCCTAGCTATTGGCTGTTCAGCTTTTTATTAGACCAATCAGGTGCCTTAGGCAGGTAAGGTGAAACAGTAACACATATTTATTTATTTATTTATTTATTTATTTATTTATTTATTTATTTATTTATTTTTGGTTTTTCAAGACAGGGTTTCTCTGTGTAGCTTTGCGCGCCTTTCCTGGAACTCACTTGGTAGCCCAGGCTGGCCTCGAACTCACAGAGATCTGCCTGGCTCTGCCTCCGGAGTGCTGGGATTAAAGGCGTGCGCCACCACCGCCCGGCCAGTAACACATCTTTAGATAATTAAACAAATGTAGCACAAACAAATATAACACACCTTTACATAATTAAACAAATGCAGCATAAACAAATGTAATACATCTTTGCCTAGTTGAGTAATATTCCATAACATAGAAGGCTTCTATGACAACCCCCACTCCACCCTACCCCACCCCCAAAAGGTAACAGGGTAACCATTGTTACCTAAAAGTAACAGGAAACCATTGAAGAGAACTCTTTTTTTTTTTTTAAAGATTTATTTATTATGTATACAGTGTTCTGTCTGCATGTATGTCTGCAGGCCAGAAGAGGGCACCAGATCTCATTACAGATCATTGTAAGCCACCATGTGGGTGCTGGGAATTGAACTCAGGACCTTTGGAAGAACAGCCAGTGTTCTTAACCTCTGAGCCATCTCTCCAGCCTGAAGAGAACTCTTAATTGTGATAAGGATACTAAAGTGTAGCTCTACACACTGAGGGCTTCTGGGCGGGGGTGGAGTGGGGGGGTGGGAGGTGGGGGTGGGAGTCGGGGTGCTAGTGGGGAAGGACTCAGTTTTCTTTAAGGGGCTGGCTACTGGGGTTTGACCACGCTCCAGTGAATATATGGGCAACACAAATCAGACTTGTGGATTTTTTTGTTTTCCTTCTTCTTCGTCTTCTCCTCCTTTTCCTTCTTTTTCTCTTTCTTCTTTTTCTTTTTTTTTTGGGGGGGGGTGAAGTCACAAGAGTAAGGGGAGGACCTGAGAGGACTGGGAAGTAGGTGTATTTGGGGTGTATGATGTGAAATTCCCAAATAATCAATAAAAATATTATGTTTAAAAAAAAAAAGAATGTAGTTAGAGCTGGGCAGTGGTGGCACACATCTTTAATCCCAGCACTTGAGAGGCAGAGGCAGGCGGATCTCTGAGTTTGAGGCCAGCCTGGGCTACAGAGTGAGTTCTAGGACAGTCGGGCTACACAGAGAAACCCTGCCTCAACACTCCCCACCCCCACCCCCAAATGTAGTTAGAGTCTAAGAGTTATAACCAATTTTAGATATCAGATACAGAAGTAAGTAAAGGAGGGCTGGAGAGATGGCTCGGCTGTTAAAGACCAGGCTTGCAACCAAAAATATAAAAAGTAAGTTGCCAGGCAGTGGTGGCGCACGCCTTTAGTCCCAGCACTTGGGAGGCAGAGGCAGGTGGATCTCTGTGAGTTCAAGGCCAGTCTGGTCTACAGAGCGAGTTCCAGGATAGGCTCCAAAGCTACACAAAAAAAACCTGTCTCAAAAAAACAAAACAAAACAGAAAAAAAAGAAGTATGATCAAGAAAATAATAATCCTTGGGAATAGAGAGAAGGCTCAGTGGTTAAGAGCACTTGTTGCTCTTACAGAAGACCTGGGTTCAATTCTCAGCACATACTTTGTGGCTCACAACCATCCATAACTCCATGTATTCAGAAAAACATTCATATACATAAAATAAAAATAATTTTTTTTTAAATTAAGAGAATAATCCAGATGAGTGTGGCACCTCACACTTGTAATCCTCACACTTGGGAGGCAAAGGCAAGATCTCCTCAAATTGTAAGCCAGCCTAAACTACTTAACAGACTCTGCTTCCCACACCCCCAGCCCAAAAAACTCCAGGCTGAGGGCACAGTACAATGACAGAGCACTTGTCTAGTGTGTGTGAGGTCTGGGTTTGATCCCCTCCCTAGCACCAAACAAACAAACAAACAAACAAAAAGTCCCACCTACCCTCCCTTATCCACAGCTTTACTTCTGTGGCCTGAAGTCAGCCTTGGCTAAAAAATACTAACTAGGAAATTCCAATAATAAATCATTCTTTTTTGTTTGTTTTTGAGACAAGGTCTCACTATGTAGCCCCGGCTGTTCTGGAACTCACTCTGTAGACGAGGCTGGCCTTGAACTCAAAGATCCTGCCTCTGCCTCCTGAGTGCCAGGATTAAAGGCATGCGCCACCACCAGCACCCAGCAATAATTCTTAAGTTTTAAATAATATGAATGTCTCCATCCCTCGCCATCCATCCTGAACAATATCATCCTTGTGTCTAGTGGCTCCAGGCTGCGTACTACGCAACAGTACTCACGTCCGAAGAGCCCAGTGCTCAAACCTTAGGCAGCATCCTTGGGGCTCTGTCACATCAGACACTTTGTCTCCTCAGGTGGGATGGAGTCACAAGAAGATGAGTAAGTACAGTGCCATGAGACCATTTTAAAAGGAGAGGCCATGTTGGGCCTAGAGATGACGCAGCTAAGCCTCATGACCTGAGCTATCACTGGATCCCACTAGGTAGAAGGAGAGAACTGACTCTTGTTCTCTGACCTGCAAAGGCACACATGCACGCATAAACAAACAAACAAACAAACAAACAAGTAAATAGTTTTTTTAAAGATTTTATTTATTTATTATGTATACAGTGTTCTGCCTGCATATATGCAGGCCAGAAGATGGCACCAGATCTCATTACAGATGGTTATGAGCCACCATGTGGTTGCTGGGAATTGAACTCAGGACCTCTGGAAGAACAGCCAGTGTTCTTAACCTCTGAGCCATCTCTCCAGCCCCACAAGCAAATAGTTTAAAAATGAGAAACCACTTTCATTTCTTCTTCTTCCTTTTTCCCCCAGGCTGGCCTCGAACTCACAGAGATCCGCCTGGCTCTGCCTCCCGAGTGCTGGGATTAAAGGCGTGCGCCACCACCGCCCGGCTACTTTCATTTCTTCTACTGCACTCTGCTGTTAAAACAGTCTCCTTGTCATCGCTGTTGATGTCTTACCCTTTGTATGGATCAGGGCTTTATGTGTGTGTGTTTGTCAACTTGATACAAACTAGAATTACTTAAGAAGAGGGACCCTGCTGGGCGGTGGTGGCGCATGCCTTTAATCTCAGCACTGGAGAGGCAGAGCCAGGCTGATCTCTGTGAGTTTGAGGCCAGCCTGGGCTACAGAGCAAGATCTACGACAGGCACCAAATCAACACAGAGAAACCCTGTCTTGAAAAACGAAGAAGAAAAAGGAGGAGGAGGAGGAGGAGGAGGAGGAGGAGGAGGAGGAGGAGGAGGAGGAGTGACCCTTAATTGAGAAATTGCCTCTGTCAAACAGGCCTATAGGCATGTCTGTGGGGAATTTTCTTAATTTATTACTGATGTGGGAGGGCCTAACCCAATACTGACGGTGCTATCCCTAGGCAGGCAGAGAGGTAGCAGAGGAAGCCGTGGAAAACAAGCCAGTAAGAGCACTCTCTGCTTCAGTTCCTGCCTCCGGGTTCCTGCCTCGAGTTCCTGTCCTGGTTTCCCTCGGTGGGTTATAACCTGTAAGCCTTCCTCCCCAAGTTACTTGGTTGTGTTACTTGTGGCAGCAAGTGTTCCTGATTTATAAGTTAAACTGTAACCTGAGTATCCGTGTAGAGAGAAAGACATACATATCGGGTTCAGAATTGGCCTTTGAGACAGATGCAATGAAACCCCGGTGGTACCACTGTACCACTGTAAGACTGTAAGGATGAAGAGGAAAGGGTGTTAGCCCAGCCAATGAGGCTTGTTCCATCAAAGCAGCTAGGGCCCCCACTGTTGTCGGTTCTGATGAAGTCATGGGCTGTCACCTTGCAGGGTATCAGGACTCTGCCTTCCTGCTCTTGCTGCAGGAGCACAGGGCCCAAAACACCTGTCACTGTGTAATTCCTTCAGGCCTGGACCCCCACACCGTCACTGTGATGCTGGACTGCCATTGTCATTGATGAACCTGTGCTGAGGACACGCTTGCCTGCCATCATCACCACCAGTCAAGAGAAGAGCAAAGCATGTCTTCTTTAGCTTTCCATCCAGTCTTCCACCATGACTTCTGCCGACGGCCGGCACTTAACCAGAAGCCAGCTGGAAAGAATCAGGGCAAAGTTGCACATAGGCCCCCAATTCCTGCTGTGTGGCTTTGACGTTTTGATCCTCGTGTCTACCGGAGTGAGCCCTGCGGTGCCCAGAGCATGGGTTTGCATTACTCTGAGTGCTTCTGTGGCGTGTGTGGGATGTGTGTGTGAGTCAATAGACTGAGTGGAGCAGGTGTCCCTGCTGTGGAGCTATCTCATTCAACCCATGGAAGGTCTCAGCAGGGCAGGAAGCTGGACCTCTCCCAAGGGAAAAGGGGTTGCTCCTGCCTATGCACCTCAGACCTGAGACAAAGACTTCCTCCACCCATGCATGGCTGCCTTGAAATGACCCATGAGCACTTTCAGGGTATCAAGTCTGCCGGTCCTCAGACTGAAGTGGGACTCTCTGTTCTCATGGCTCAGGCCTCTGGACCTGACAGAAATGACACCTCCTGTGACATGTGCTGTACATGCTGACTCTCCCTAAAGATATCTGGCCTTAGCCTCCAAAATAGAAGAAGCCAATATAGTGTACACTTGAGTGAATAAGTGTATGTGTGTGTGTGTGTGTGTGTGTGCACTTGAGTGTGAGAATGTGAGAGAGAGAGAGAGAGACAGACACAGAGAGAGAGAGAGAAAGAAAGAGAGAGAGAGAAAGAAAGAAAGAAAGAAAGAAAGAAAGAAAGAAAGAAAGAAAGAAAGAAAAAAAAAAAAAAGAAGAGAGGGAGTGATATGCTTCTCTGCAGAACCTTGACCAAGGCAGGAATGGAAGTGTGAACAAAAAGGCCATTGCAAAAATTTCAGATTTTGGAAATTCCTGTTCAGCTTGAGATGGCAGGTTCTAAAGGCAGGCATCCTTCCCCCTCTGGGGAATTTGTATGTGGCCACTCTAACCCCACGGCTCATTCCCAGCCTTTTCTCTCTAGTCCATTTTTGCTTACTTTATTTCTTTATTTACTTACTTATTTATTCATTTATTGAGACAGAGTCTCACTATGAAGCCCTGGCTGCCCTGGAACTCCCTATATAAACCAGTCTATACTCACAGAGATCCACCTCTCTCTATCCCCTGGGTTTTGAAATTAGAGGTTTGTGCCATTGTGCCCTGTTGCGGAATATTCCTTTACACTGTGTGAAAATATGTCACTGTGATTGGTTTAATAAAAAGCTAAACAGCCAGTAGCTAGGCAGGATTTGGGGGGCAGAGAGAACGCTGGGAAGAAGAAGGCGGCAGAGTCACCAGCCAGATGGAGAGGAAGCAGGATGGGCAATATAGAGATGAGGTAATAAAGCCACAAGGCGGAAAGTAAATTAATAGAAATGGGTTAAGATATACAAACTAGTTAGGAACGAGCCTAAGCTATCAACTGAGCTCTTTCATAATTAATGAGAAGTCTCCATGTGGTTATTTGGGAGCTGGCAGGCAGGATAGAAAAGTCTGACTATAGGGCCCTGCTCCATTTTTATTTTTATTATTGGAGTTAGTGCCTTTTTGAGACAGGGTCTCCCTATGTAGCTCTGTCTAGCCTAGAACTAGCTATGTAGACCAGGCTGGCCTTGAACTCACAGAGATCTGTCTGTCTCTGCCTCTCAAGTGGTAGGAATAAAGGTCTGCACCATCATGCCCTGCTTTAAATTTAAAATATATGTATATTTCATGCATGTGGGTATTTTGCCTGCATGCACATCTGTGTGCATCTGTGTGCCTTTTGTGTGCATCTGTGTGCCTTTCCCTCATGCAGTCCAACAAAGGGCACTGGGTCCCCTGGAACTGGGGTCACAGATGGTTGTGAGCTGCCATGTGGGTGCTGGGAATCGAACCCAAATCGTCTTCACAAATCCTCCTGGAGGTCAACACTGTCCTATATCCCCAAACGAACAACTCTCTTAACCTCTGGTGAGCATGGCCGCTACTCTGGCCTGGTCTACCGCAGTACCTCACTGCCACCATCGTGGCTCTTTCTCTGGCCTGTGAAAGTCACAAAACTTCCTTCTACCCACTAGAGCTGCTTATGGTGGGGGCCTTGAGCTTGGAACATGGCGCCGGACACCGAAGGAAGAGCTCCTTGTGCAGCAGCAGCAGCTTGGCAGGGAAAGCACAAACTTTAAAACTTGCACCAACATTTGATGCTGGCCTGGGCTACAGAAGACAAATGTTAGGGCCACTCAGGGAGACCATTCTCAAAAAATCAAAATTCAAAATGCCGTTGTCATTTGTTGTTTTAGAAGTGAAACATCTAAGTTCAAGCCTACTGAGTACAGTACTACAGATGTATCTTGGCATCTGGCAAGGTGAGCTTTAAAAAACAAAACTGGCCGGGCGGTGGTGGCGCACGCCTTTAATCCCAGCACTCGGGAGGCAGAGCCAGGTGGATCTCTGTGAGTTCGAGGCCAGCCTGGGTTACCAAGTGAGTTCCAGGAAAGGCGCAAAGCTACACAGAGAAACCCTATCTCGGGGAAAAAAAAAAAACTGAGCGGGGAGGGAACAGGAGGAGAGGAGGTAGGGGCAACTGTGGTTGGTGTGTAAAATAAATTTTAAAAAGTTAATAATAATAAAGCCGGGCGGCAGGGGCGCACGCCTTTAATCCCAGCACTCGGGAGGCAGAGCCAGGTGGATCTCTGTGAGTTCGAGGCCAGCCTGGCCTACAGAGGGAGATCCAGGACAGGCACTAAAACTACACGGCGAAACCCTGTCTTGGAAAAAAAAAAAAGTTAATAATAATAATAACTGAGCCAGGCAGTGGTGGTGCACACCTTTAATCCCAGCACTCAAGATGAACTCTGTGAGTTCAAGGCCAGCCTATTCTACAAAGAATACTCTCCTTCAGCCAGGGCTACACAGAGAAACCCGTCTCAAATAAACAAACAAACAGGCTGGGCATAATAGCACACACCTTTAATGCCAGCTCTTTGAAGGCACAGACAGGTGGATCTCTGATTTTGAGACCAGCCTGGTCTACATGGTGAGTTTCAGAACAGCCGGGGTTACATAGTGAGATCCTTTCTCAAAGGAAAACAAAATAAAACAAAACCCTGACAACTATGGGTGCTGGAGGGATTGCTCAACAGTTAACAGAACTGGCTGCCCTTCCTGAGGACCCAGGTTCGATTCCCAGTACCAACATAGTAGCTCACAACTGCCTGTAACTCCAGTTTTCAAGGGATCTGCTACCCTCCTATGGCATCCTTGGGAACCAGGTGTGTATGTGGTGCCAAGACATGCATGCAGGCAAAACACCCATATGCATGAAATTAATTTTTTTTTTTGAAAATGTTAGCATTTAATTAACCTTCCCGAGTGGCTTCAAGCCACCAGGACACAGGCACCCCCAACACCCTTTATCTTCTCTTCAGCTCTTCTGCTGAAACATTTGGCTTTCACGATGCTTCGAGATCTTTCCCTTCCCCAGAACTCTGGAGTAGCCCGACCGCACATCAGTGGTGGGGGCATCTCCAGTCTTGTTCTTGCAGCATTGACCATGTCTGCTGACTGACCAGTGTCCACAATGTATCCAGGTTGACAGTCAGGCAGAAGCTCTGGTTCCTCTTTAAGTGGGTCACCTCATCCAGTCTTGATGTTACAGTATGTGCCCAGCCTTGACCCGTCCCGCGGGCCAGGTTATTGGGTGAGACCTGAGGAGGCACCTCCTGAAAGATCAATGGGGGCGAGAGAGAAACAAGACCAGGCGCATAAAGGAAGACAAAGTCAGTCTGAGTCTCGTTTATTGACTGGGTGTTGAGGCTTATAAGCAGGGCTTCAGGCAGGGAGGGGGAGCAGGTGAAGCAGGGAGAGAAGAATGGAAAATTCCTAAGGGAGGGGTCAGGGCGAGGTCGCTTTGATCCCAGGCCCCCTGCAGCTGGCCGACAGGCTCCAGAAAGTTTATCTAATCGTATATCCTGCAGTTAGGCCAGGAACCTCCTGTCAAGGCTTGACAAAGTTCAGGACACAGCTGTCTGGAGTCGGTCCCCAACAGTTCCCCCTCTTTTCTCAAAAATGGACCAAGTCCATTGTGATCGGGGTGGCTAGGGTCCGAGAGAGCCCCTGTCTTAGGCTATACAGGGGGCTTCCCACGCTCAGCAGCGTGCCGTGTTGAGCCGGTCTCGGGCGACCTCTGTACGCTGTTGTCTCCGGCGTGGGCCCTGTACTATTCCCGTCATTGAGTACCCTCTAGCAGGACCGTGGGGACGTTAGGGCCTTAGGACACTGAATCTGAGTCCTTGATGGGGCTCCTGGCCGGCCTCCTCGGAATGTACTCTGTGATAATGAATCGAGACATGTCGTGGTAAGGCCGAATCAATCTGATTTTTGATAAACCGAGTCAACCGCTGAAAGGCCCAGGGACCAAAGGTAATGAGAAGGAGAAAAACAATTAAGGGGGCTAGAATGGTAGGTAGCAAGGTGGAGAGCCGGGGGGACCCTTGCAGCCAATCTTCAAACCACCCATGCTGATTTTCAAACTCCCTTTTTCTTTGAGCCAGCCTTTCCCTTAATTTTTCCATCGATTCCCTGACAATACCAGTATGGTTGGCATAAAAGCAGCATTCTTCCTTCAAGGCGGCACATAGGCCCCCTTCCCTCAGGAACAACAGATCCAGGCCCCTTCTATTTTGCAGCACTACTTCTGATAGTGAGGTAAGTGATTTTTCAAGGGCGGAAATAGATCTTTCTATTGCCTCCAGATCGGTGGTCGTGGCCATCTGTAACTGCATCAAGTAATTATTTTGTACAAGGGTGGTGGTCCCTGTACCAATTCCCACAGCAATGCCTCCAACACCCAACAAGAGGGCTATGGTCAATGACACAGGTTCTCGAGTGTATCTACTCCTTTGCTCGAAGAATTCCATAACCGAGCTTTCTTCATGATAGGTGACACGAGGCCACAACTGAACCAGTACACAGAATTCATGGGAACCATTAAATATCTGAGCAGACACACAGGGGGTTAACCCGGTGTTGCAGGCCCAGTAGGACCCATTGGGTGCCTCAAGATAATATCCTCCTTTATAGGGTGTCAAGGTTTCATTACAGAGATGCCTATGGGTCGGTGGGACTTTGCCCAAACAGGAACCTCGTCCGGAGACTTCAGGGAGTGTTAGTTTATGTGGCTTAGTCTGACACCTATTGCTCGGGGAAGTGAGGTTATTGGCAGTAGACTGAAAGGCTTCATAATAAGGGGGACTGGAGGTAAGGCAGAGCCAGCAACCCAAGGTTTGGTTTGGATTTGTGGCATTTAGGGCCAGATAAGCTCCCTGGACCAATTTAAACAATATCTCCTGTTCCCCCAAAGGGAGTAAGGAGAGTTCCGTTAGTGGAGTCTATGATGGTAGTCACGGTGCTTGTATGGTAGGGAAAGGGACGAGGATGAGGTGATGGGGGAGGAGGAGGTGGTGATGGCACCCTTTCATGATTAGAGGGGACCTTTTGGTCAGAAAGAACTAAGTTGGGCCCTACCAACTTTGGGTACAGGTTTTCTATTGTTAGTAAGATCTTGAAAGTGACTCCTTTATCTGTGCCATCAAGATACCAGCGGAGTCCCCATGTTTTTCCCAAGGGCCATTCTCGATTCGCCCTACCCTGAGGAGTAAAGGTTATGTTTAAAGGTAATGATAGCCCGTGATTATGGGCTTTCCAAGTATGGGAGCTAAAGCAAAAATGTCTATTCGTGCTAGGCTTACTGTACCCTCTTGTAACTGAAATAAGGTCCCAAGATGAAGTTGGTTTCCAGTAAGCTGCCCCTGTGGTTTCACAACCCCATCGAGCACAAAAGAAGGTCTCAAATCCCCCACATCTGGCAGCCGTGGCTCGGCTTCTACCATCCTTAGGACAGACATAAAAGTCAGATTGTGCTAACCTACAACGAGCTGTAGGACTAACACAGCCTGGGGCGGTCATCACGGCAGGGTTATTATCATGGAATGTCCCACAAGGGCTTGACCAAGTGGTTTTAGGACTGCGAGGAAATTGATTGCAGTTTGGAATTGTTTGACCTCCCGTACCATTTAACTGGTGCTGGTCAATAGTAGGTATATCCCAAGAATCCAATCCTGCAGCCAGCTGACAGAAGTCGGGAGTGAGTGAAGGCCACCAGGAATAGGGAGCATGGTTTGCAGTAACCCTCCAGACCTCCTCCCCTGTTACTGTGAAAATTCGCCAGGTAAGCTTTTTAATAGCATGGGGGCTTTCCTCGGAGATGCAGGAGAGGGGAAGGGGGAAGAGTAGTAAGCAAACGATGAAGCAGGGGTTGGTTTTCCGAGGCCCGCAACAAACAGGTCCTGCCATTGAGATGTCTGTGGCTCCCTTTATTTTCCAAGCCGGAGGCATTTCTGAAAGAAAAAGAGAGAATTTTTGTCTCAGGGTTGTGTCCTGGACATAACAGTTATTTTTTCCTTAATCTAGGGAGGCAATCTGTGTAGAGTAAGGCTTAATCAGTCTTTCTGGTAGCCAACGAGCCCCATTTTCCTTGGAGTCATAAATACATGCAGACCCCTTTCCCCAGATTATAACTGGATCAGGACAGCCCCATTTTCCAGTTATTGGATCTTTCCAAAGGGCCTGCGCATATCCTTGTTTGGTTTCTGGGTGCCAGTGTCGCTCAGCTGCAGATTTTCCGAAAGCGTCCAATGTCAGAAAATTTAATACAAATAGGGCGTGAGAAAGCAAAGCTTTGTGGTTTCCCTTAAGGGGAAATAGTGTCTCTTGTGAACTGAGTTTATTAAGAGTAATTTTTAAAGTTTGGTGAGCTCTCTCCACGATACCCTGGCCTTGAGGGTTATAGGATATTCCAGTGATGTGTTTAATTCCTAATTGTAAACAAAACTGTCTAAATTTGCTACTAGTATATCCTGGACCATTATCAGTTTTTATACATTTCGGCTGACCCAGCACTGTGAAGACATGTAACATATGATTGATAACATCTTTGGTGGCTTCTCCACTATGAGCGGAGGCACAAATAAATCCACTGAAGGTATCTACAGTAACATGTATAAACTTTAATTTGCCAAAAGAAGGAACATGGGTGACATCCATCTGCCATAGTTGTCCAGGTATAAGCCCTCTGGGGTTTACTCCATAATGAGGTTCAGGTAAGAGCATCAGGCAATTTTTACAGTTTTTTACAATTTCCCTAGCCTGTTCTCTAGTAATTGAGAACCTTAGTCTCAAAGTTTGAGCATTGAGGTGATGAAGGCGGTGCGCCTCACGAGCGGCTGCTACCTGATCATGTTCCAAGTGAGAAATCAAGATAGAACGTGTAGCAGAATCGGCAAGTTCATTTCCCTGAGCTAGGGGTCCAGGTAGGCCTGTGTGGGCACAAATATGGCCAACATAAAAGGGTAGCGACCTTTGTCAGATTAATTTTTATAATTCAGAAAACATTTGGAAGGTGGGAGTAATGGGTTGGATATTGGGACCATTATCTATTAAATGTATCTGAGCCAAACAAATCTAGGCCCAATCTTGAAAATATCTCTAAGTTTGGTAACAATAACCAGGCCAATTTGTTCTCTTATAGATATATTAGTCAAATATACCTCTCAGTTTTTTTTTATTAAAATAGAACAGTTTATGCTTTAAACTAGTATCTGAATAGCCAGATGACTAGTATTAATTTGTATTCCTTAACATAAAGGACATGCAAACTCAGACATTCAAAACCAAACATACATGTGCCCACATTTTTCATTCATACCTGTAGAGTAGACAGACATTTTTACAACTATGACCCTTTGGAGTCTCAATGTAACAGCAGAATAGCAAGACAAAGAAATCTGAAACATGTTTCATTTTTTTATATATCTCAAGTCATTTAATCATTATTTAAGCCTTTTTGTCCTCAGACCTTTATACCTTGCTTTTACGTATTTTAATAACTTGTATTTTACATATTTTTAAAAACATTTTTTTATTTTTATATCTAAAACCTTTATATCTTATACCCTATATAAATTTTATTTTTCCTGTGGAAACAAAAGCATAATTTTCCCAGTATCTTGAACTGGTAATTTAACATTTCTTTTCAAGCAATACCAGGACAGAGAAGGGTTAACAAGAGAAGTGGCTGGTCGGCAGAAGAGACCTTGAAGTTATCACAGTAAAGGGAGGGAGGGGGAGCAGTGGGCATAGAGTGTGTCCTTGGCTGCCAGTGTTCCTGAAAAAAAAGTTTTTGTTAACTCCTCTGACTAAAGTCAGATTCTCTGCTCAGTGTTCACACAGTTTTGTCAATTGCAGGCAGTCCCCATTGCCCTGTCCAGAGCTCCCGTCTTTGCCCGCCTGTACGGAGAGCACGCACCCCCACCCTCCTGAGAGCATCCGGCTGGCTGCAGTCCTGATAGCAAGAGAGCTACGGAGGGAGGGAGGTGGCCTTTGTTATGCCTCTCTCTCCTTCTCTTCCTCTAGGAAAATAAGGGAGGTTAGTAGACAGAAACAAATAACATTTACACAGACAATCCAAGAACCGGAACATCAGCACTGAGATGATGGCCTCATTCACAGCCAGCAAGCCCCTCTTGCAGTATGCAAGCCCCACTTGGCAGGAGCTACCTGTTTATCTCAGTTCAGTCGGGGAGTGGGGGTGGGGAACCCAGTTCCCTCTATTGTGGCTCACACATCCTTCCAGTGGGCTAAGCAAAGGTCTAGTGGAGAAGAAGGGAACTGTCCCATAGCGTCCGTCACAATCAAGTCAACAATGAGAACAATTAATACATTACACACAAGACCAAGGGCACACGAAAAAACTTTGCCCCAACGAGACAACCAACAAAGCTCCAAGAACAATGACAGCCTGATGTGCTCTGGGGGGAGTGACCCTCCAGGCTCAATCACACCAAAAACAATCCAGACTCGAGGATCTCTGTCCTTGATCAAACAGACATCAGGGGCTTCCACATCCCTGTCAGTCAGACATGCACCCCTTTTTTTTTTTTTCTTGGAAGAGAAGGAGAGAGTAAAGTAACAATGATCACAACAAAACCCACAAAAAACCCACAAAATGGCTCTGACAATTTCCTGGGACAAAATACAAAGTGGCACTTCCTCCCACCGTGGGGGAAGATACCCAAAGATGCTCCTAAACCAAATGGTCACCTCTGAGGTGGCCTTAGGGCTCTGCGACGTCTCCCTTCGCCGCCAGGTTCACTGTCTGGACACGTCTGTCCCAGTGAGAACCTGCAAAGTACAAATCGATCGACCGGTACAAAACAAAAGTAACATGACAGAGAGACACAGACAGGACAGAGAGCGCTCTTACCGGTAGATATCAATAAACCTTTGGACCCTTGGGTGTCAGGCAGGGGGAGTTTGAGAGAAAATCCTCTGCAAGGGCTAGTAAATGTGAAACACGCCCATCTCCCTCTGCTTCCTTTAGGACATCTCTAATCACACCATAAAAACTAAAAAAGGCGTCGGGGACATTTTCCCCGTCTCTGATTAATTTGTTAATATCTTTTCCAACCTTGTTCCAAGTCAGAGGGTGAATTCCTGGGCCGTTAATCACTAACCAGGGGCATTTCTCCTCCACAAATTGGAAGAATTTTATCAAATCCTTTTTCTTAACTCTTATTCCTCTCTCCCTAAGGTTACCTTTCACCTTTTTTAAGAAAAAGAGCCTCTTTAGATAAATTTTTGCCCATGATCGATGGGACAACACACTTACCTCAAGACTCTCCCGCGTTGCACGAGTGATGCGGTCCGGGCGTCTCTACACTGATCCTCTCTGGGGCCCCTTCCGTTGTCCGGCAGGTCACCGTGCCTCGAGCCCCACGTTCGAGCCCCACGTTCGGGTGCCACTTGACCCGTCCCGCGGGCCAGGTTATTTGATGAGACCCGAGGAGGCACCTCCTGAAAGATCAATGGGGGCGAGAGAGAAACAAGACCAGGCGCATAAAGAAAGACAAAGTCAGTCTGAGTCGTGTGGAGGTCTCCTTTATTGACTGGGTGTTGAGGCTTATAAACAGGGCTTCAGGCAGGGAGGGGGAGCAGGGGAAGCTGGGAGAAAAGAATGGAAAATTCCTAAGGGAGGGGTCAGGGCGAGGTCGCTTTGATCCCAGGCCCCCTGTAGCTGGCCGACAAGCTCCAGAAAGTTTATCTAATCGTATATCCTGCAGTTAGGCCAGGAACCTCCTGTCAAGGCTTGACAAAGTTCAGGACACAGCTGTCCAGAGTCGGTCCCCAACACAGCCTTATGGTAGCATGTTATTCCCTGTTTGTTTGGTGTCCCTGGAGACCTGCTCTTTTCTGAGGAGGAATGGAGGGGGCGTGTAGATCTGGGGGAGAGGGGAGGTGTGGGGGAAGAACTGGCGGGAGGGGAGGGAGGGGAAACTGCAGTTGGTGGGGATGTAATATATGAGAGAAGGGGAAAAAAGAAAAAAAAAGCAAAGCACTCTACCGTGGAGCTATGGCACACCCTCTCTGCCCACACCTCAGCCAGCATTCACCCAAGCTGTTCTATACTCTGAGATTTTTGTGCCCAAACAGCCTGTGCCCACTCTCAGCCTCTGTGGCTGGTACACCTAGCCACAATAGGAGGCAGGCACAGCTGTTTGGAGGGCTGTGGGAACCTGACCAGCTGAACTGGGCTGAGGCTGCGCAGGGGCCCATGCAGGGCAGGATGGAAAGAGACCCCGAATCAAACTAGAGATCTTATCTCCTCCTCTGCCCTGAGGAAGCCAGGGCCAGCAGCCTCCTGCCCGCTGCAGGTGGACAACTAGCCACCAGCCTCTTCCCGTGCCACTGTGGATGCCAGGCTAGCCCTCGTGGAGGGTGAGAAAAGTCCCTTCCTTCCACCAGCTGCCACATCCTCACTCCTGCTCTTAATTTCACCCCCTGCGGAATACTGAGTAAACCTAGCATGTCCGCCCCCTTATCTCTGCCCTGTTGAGGCCTGGGAGACGAAAGAGAGGTCTCTGCCAAGATGGCTGAAGCCTCTCAGGCCTGCCCCAGTGGGAGACTGAAAGACTACAGCATATCCAGCCTGCAAACTTGAGGATCTCCTAGTCCAAGGGAAACTCTTGTTCTCCACCCACAAACACATTTTTGCTGGTATTTGTGGTGTTGGGGATGGAACCTAGGACCCAGCTCAAACTAGGTCTACTACTGAGATACACTGCAAATGCACACCCCCCTCCCCCAAACCCAGCTCTTTCTTACACACACACACACACACACACACAGTTTGTAAGTTTGTTTTTTAATTCTGTTTTTTTTTTTTTTTTTTTTGGTTTTTTTGAGACAGGGTTTCTCTGTGTAGCTTTGCGCCTTTCCTGGAACTCACTTGGTAGCCCAGGCTGGCCTCGAACTCACAGAGATCCACCTGGCTCTGCCTCCCGAGTGCTGGGATTAAAGGCGTGCGCCACCACCGCCCGGCTTAATTCTGTTTTGAGACAGATCCTCATGCAAGCTATGCTGACAGAATGCTACACTCACTATGTAGTGGAGGCTAGCCCTGAACTTCTGATCCTCCTCCCTCAAGCTCCCAACTCTTGGAATTAGAAACTGACCATGCCCCACCAACACCCTCTTCGCAGAAAACACCCGCTACGTTTTTTTGTTGTTTTTTTTTCTGTTATTTCATGGTACAAGGATCAAACCCAGGGCCTGACACAACCAGGTCCTGTGTGCTACATCCAGCAGGCTCGCTCAGCCAGGGAGAACAGGGCTGCCCCTCCCCGGCTGGGTGCAGGGCAGGGCAGCTCCTGGCAACTCTGTGAACTGGAAAGTTTCAGGAAGTTTGGGAGGGAGGGAGGGAGGGTCAGACAAGTCCATGTCCTCACTTAGAGCGTCTCACAGAGGTGAGTCAGAGGAGGGTCTACTGAAGGGCACTGGACACTTTACTGCTGGGCAGAGCCAGTCTCCCTCACCTCAGCCTCGCGGTGCAAATCTGAAAACTCAAGACTCCAACACTTAGAAACACAAGTGCAGATAGTTTCCAGAACAGAAGTAGTGAGGGAGAATTCTGCATCTCCCTTCCCCCAGAGCCCCTTACACCTAGCTCCCTCTGGGCTGGAGAGCGAAGTCTACAGTCTTGATTCTTCCCCCGGGACTCCCTCCTGTGTGTCCTACTTGGTGGCAGCAGTGGAGTGCTGTAGCTGCTTGCCTGGCTAGCCTGGATGCTCTAGTCTGTTCTCTTGCAAAAGGTCTTGCAAATCCTTCTAACTGGTTAGTAATGTTTCTTTGTCTAAGACAGTCTCGTTATAATATAGCCCAGACTGGCCTTGAAGTCTTTCTATAGCCCAGGCTGGTCCCACTCACAGTGGGACAGCTGGTTCAAAGCCCGGCTTTGAGAATTTCATTTGCATCTCAACTGTCCTAGTTAGCTTTCTATGACTGTGATAAACACCATGACCAAAAGCACCTGGGGGAGGAGAGGGTTTATTTGGCTTACACTTCCTTATCACGGTTCATCCTTGGGGGGAAGTCAGGACAGGAACTCAAGGTGGGGCTAAAGCACAGACAATGGAGGGCCCTACTGACTGGCTTGCTCCCCATGGTGTGCTCAGTCTGCTTTTCTCATACAGCCCAAGACCACAGCCCACTGTGGTATAGACCCTCCCACATGAACCATTCATCAAGAAAACGCCTGTTGGCTTGTCTGCAGGCCAGTCTGATAGAGGCGTTTTCTCAGTTGAGGTTCCCTCTTTCCAAACTTCCCAAGCTTCTACCAAGCTGACAAAAAACTTAAGCCGCACACATTGAACGAACAGCCCTATCTTTAGGGCGGAAATGTGTTAGTGGGTCCGTATCACTGAGATAGTGGTGTAGGAATTGTAACAATTAGTTCTGCAAAGTAGGAGACAGGGCCGACCAAGTGCTGAGGGGAGGATGGGAAGCATGGGGGAGGAGGGGCGATGGGAGAGAAAGGAGCCTGGATTTCACTGCGCTGAAGGCTTTCCCCCTGAAAGGGAAGCCCACCACATGAGCATGGGCTCTGGGCTCCTCCCCTTTCACATTGCTCAGCCGCCGCTTGGAAGCTGGACTGGAAAGGAGGAAGGCCTCGAGAAGAGTAAGAGTGTGGTGGTACACAAATAACTGAAGTACTAAGGCTGGAGGAGGAGGGACTCTGGAGCCTGAGGCAACACAGCAAGACCCCGCAAAGATAAAGGAGATGCTGGGGAGACAGCTGGCTGGGGAGGAGCTTTTCCGCCAGCACAAGGACATGAGTTTAGATCCCCAGCAACCACAGAAAAAGCTGTGGCCTGCAAGAGTCTGCTGACTCAGCGTGGGCGAGGGAAGAGAGAGACAGATCCTGAGAGCTCCCTGACCAGCAGCAGCCCAGCTGAAATGGCAAGTTTCCGGGTTGGGTCAGTGAGAGACCGGGTCTCGAGACAGTACAGAGCAATAGAGGAAGACACCTGAAGTCTTGCTCTGGCTTTATATGCATAAGCACTAATGTGCATTCACCACATGGTGCATGCATATGTATACATTATATATATAAGGATACAATAGGATGAAAGGAAGTGCTTGGAGAAAGGGGCGGTCGTAGTATATGCTAGGAACAGCAGTGAAAGGTGAAACAACCAAAGGACCCAGATACTCACATTCGAGACTGAAATTTCAGAGATAGAACCATTCTAGAACACAGTCGGGTGCCTAGGGGTGAGCATTCGATCGTTTACTTGAATGTTCTCAGGATCAAGGAGGCCAGCCTGGGCTACAGAGTAAGACCTTATCTCAAAAACATATACACATAAGATAATAAAAATAACAATAATACAGTTGTCACTGAAGAAGAGTGTGCACGTCAGGCAAAGGTGGCATCCACAGTCACAATGGGCTCTGGGACCAGGGCAGGTCAGAGGACATTAAGGCCCCAGTGCATATCAACTTCCACAAGGGGCCTGGAGACAAAGCAGCATTGGCATGGAGGCCAACTCACGGGACGGGACGCATGCTCACACAGAAGAGGGAAAACATCTGGACCAGGTGTGGAGGCACACACCTGTACCAGCTGGAGCCAGGACTCTTACAAGTTCAAGGTCCCTCTGGTCTGTTCGGGGAGTTCCAGGGCAGCCTAGGTTACATTGTAAGAATCCGTCTCAATAAACAAAAAGTTTGGTGGCTCGTGCCTGTAACCCCAGCATTTGGGAAGCCAAGATGGAAGGGTCACCAGGAGTTTAAGACCAGCCTGGGCTACACAAGAACACTCTCACCAAAAGGAAAACGAAGGGAGTGGGACTCTGTGGCTGACTAACCCTCCTCTGTCCTGGAAAACCTCTCCACAGGTCTGGTAGGAGAACTCAAGGGACGGGAAGAACAGGTGGAGCTGAGGGCCCATTGGTTGTGGAAAGAGTACTAGCCTTTGGGTGAGGGTAAAGCTCCAGAGGTGGAAGGAACAAGACCAGATGCCCTGTGCTGCCTAAAGTTCTGGGGCTGCTGCAGGCTAGGTAGGCTCTTCCCATTGGAGGCAGGCACAGGTGAGGAGGCAGAGGCAGGTAGATATCCGTGAGTTCTAGGACAGCCTGGTCTTCATGAGACCCTGGTCTAAAGACAAACAACCCGGGCTGTTCCCACATTCGTGACCCTCTTCTTGCCCTGGACTATTGGTGTGTGACAAACAGTCTTGCTATATTGTGAAGACTGGTCTCTAACTCAAAGCAATCCTCCTGCCTAAGCCTCCTTTCCCCTCTTGAAGGACACTGCTCTTCATGTCTTCCCTCCGAGCTTAGCATCTGCTTGGAACTCCTGACGGGGAGGAAGCACTGCCTCAGAGCACGGACAGGTTACACAGGGGTAAACTCAACCCAGAGGCAGGTTAGATCGCCATGCTGAGGGTGCCCAGTATCCTGGCCTGGTCAGTCTGAAGTCATGGTCTATAACGCTTGGTTGGGCTCACTGATACTCACTTCAGAAGCCAGTTAACCGTGAGATTATGAGGATGCTCTCAGAGGGAAAGAAGCCAGAGGAGAAGATTAAAAATAAAAATCCTTGAGCACATGGTGAACGCCTACAATCCCAGCTACTCAGAGGCTGAGGCAGGGTGACAACTCAAGACTGACCTGAGCTGTAGAGCAAATCCAGGGCTTATTTGGGCAACTTGGTGAGATTCTATCCATCCCAAAACAGAAGGTTTTAAAATGTAAAAGGGAAGCCGGGCGGTGGTGGCGCACGCCTTTATTTAATCCCAGCACTCGGGAGGCAGAGGCAGGCGGATCTTTGTGAGTTCGAGGCCAGCCTGGGCTACCAAGTGAGTTCCAGGAAAGGCGCAAAGCTACACAGAGAAACCTTGTCTCAAAAAACAAAATAAATAAATAAATAAATAAATAAATAAATAAATAAATAAATAATAAAATAAAATGTAAAAGGGAGGTTGGAGGCTGTGGACGTAGCTCAGTTGACCATCTTGCTTGGCATGCACCAAGCGCTGAGTTAATTCCCAACACCACAGGAATGTCACCGTGGCTCAGCCTGTGATTTCTGCACTGGGGAAGTGGAGGCAGGACAGCATTCAAGACCATCTGTGGCTGTGGCGTGAGCTGGAGGCCAGCCTAGGGCACAGGAGATCCTGGGGTTTTGTTTCTGTTTAAGGTGGTGGTTAATACAGAAACTCACAACTAGCCAAAGGACCAAGAGTAAGTGACACACAGGTGGACTGCTCTAAAGAGGACATCTACATCACCCTCTTTAAGCCTCGGGAACATGGAGGAAGAGTGGGCAGAGTGTACCAAGAGCCAGGGGCTGGAGAGATGGCTCAGTGGTTCATAGCACGACTGCAGCTCTCCCAGAGGACCCGATTTCAGTTCCCTGCACCCACACTGGGCAGCTCACAACCACCGGTAACTCCAGCCCCACAAGATCCAACATCTCTGCCCCATCTCAGGTCCCTGCATTCATATGGGTATGTGCACACACAAAATTTTTTTAATCTCTCTATTATGCTCAGACCCTAGGTTCAGTCATCCCTGGTACTGGATAAATAAAACAGCCTTAAAATGATTACCAGGTTCTTTTCCACATGCACTTACCTGCATGCGTATCTGTCGTGGACATGGACTAAGCTGGCCTACTTTCAGAAGAGCAGCAGTAAGTCAAGGTCCTAAGCATCATGTGGCCACTAGCTGAACACAAAGTTCATGTGTGTGTCTTGGCACTTGCCACAGTCCTACTTAAACTCAAGCCACAGGAGCGTGTAGAACTGTGCCCCCAGGCTCAGCCTCCACCCACAGCCACCCTCAAAATCCCACTGGAGAGTTTCTGCCTGTGCTTTACCCTCAGTCAATACATAAACATAAAAAATGAGACAAATTACCCACCTCTCAGAAATTGGAATTTTATAAAAAGGTATTTTTCTTTTATATCCATAAAATGATATAATTTTTGCAATTATAGAAATGTCATAAATTATACAGAATGTTCCTTAATTACAGCTCAATGCAACGTGGTACTTTCCTCCCTCCCTAAAAAAATGAGAGAGAACCAAAAAAAATAATATATATAGCTATATATATATATATATATATATGCATTTATATAATATAGACAAACCAAATACAAAAAAAAAAATCATTTCCTCTTTGGTATAAAAATCAGACTTTCCCCTTAAGAGACACACAAACAGACACAATACTGGGCTTGTAAACTGTGTGGCCGAAAGGGATTCCCCTGTCAAGACTTCCTCCTCCTCCTCCCCACCCAGGCAGTCCTATTTCACTACAAACTACCTCCAGCTCCTTTGGGGCTCCTACATGGAACATTGAGATTCTTGTACCCCACTCCCAGCTCCACACCATCCCTCCCCGCTTACTCTGCTGCTAGCAAATAAGGGGTTCTTCTGGAAGCTGACAAGGCAGCAACTAACTCAAGAAGTCCCTTACGTGGGAGCCAGGCGGAGGAGAGGGTCCAAAGGAGTTCCGTCCAGACCAGGCAAGTGGTCTCCTGGCTGAACAGGTTTATCCACCACCCACCACTCCGACAGAGGCTGCGCCGGCCGGCCGGAGGGTAGGGGGCCTAGGTTACTGGGACAAAGCAGCAGAAGCCAGCTTCCCTTTTCAGTCCCACCTCAGGGTAGTAGAAAAAGCACCGGATAAGGAGGGCAGGAAGGGAAGTTGGAAGCAAGTATGCTAAGGAATTGGGGACTCAATTTGGAACCCCAGAAAACTACTTCCCCCGCCTCGGTACTACATTTCATACTCAGCTTTAGCTCACTGAGAACGATGGGGCCACTCTGGGCTGCAGCCCAGCACCAGCAGGACTTAGGTAATCCAAGAACTCACACGTGCCCTGGGGAGGCCACAGCACAGCTGAGGAAGGAGCCAGGACACTCTTCCTTTCCATTCTCCCGACATCCTCTGGCTGACAGTTCCTCCCTATCTGGTAGCTCCTGTATCCCACAAGGACAATGGCACCCTAAAGGTGACCCGTGAGCTGTGGCCCCTCCCAAGCCACTCCACCAGGTAGGGCATCCCAGTGTGTGCCAGTCTCCTCTTCCCAGAAGAGTTGAGACATTAACCATAACATAAAGTCACATGAAGGCCTCCTCCACTTACCAAATAAAAAAAGACAAGAACCAAACGACACAAACACAAACCAAGAGGACACACGATGACGTGAGGGGCTCGGAGGCCCAGCAGGTCTCTGGCTTCCCGGCGTGATACATTCTTGTGTAATTCAGGAACAGGGGCACTAGGGCCCCTCTGGGGAATAGGAGTAAAAAAAATACGGAGATTACAGTCTCCCTGTGGACCCCCAGCAGGACAGGGGTGGACCCAATCTCTTAGTTAGTTTTTCATGTTTTTTGGTTCCACAGCTGGTCCCTCACTGCGGCCGCTATCCAAGGCCCGAACCCCTGCTCTGCCCCTGGGGTCCCTCCACCTGTATACACTGGTGAGACCCGCAGGGCAGTCCACCAGGCAGAGGAGGCAGGCTGCAGGGAGGAGGACCAGCCGTTCCCAGACACCGGCCCTGTGAGCTCGGGTCCCCGACACAAGGGGTCCCAGGCTAGGTCTTCAGCCCTTGAGGGGCTTCTCGGCCCCTCCCCCCGGGCTGTTGGTGCTGTCGCTCTTCTTCCTGCGCAGGCTCTCGATCCAGCTGGAGCTGGAGCGCGTGCTAAAGCTGGAGAGGGCCAGGGAGCTCAGCCGCATGTTCTTGCCGGACATAATGAGCTCCCCAAAGCCTTCCTGGTGTGAAAAGGCGTAGCCGGAGCGCCGCGAGCCCGTGCGGCCCACTCGCCGCATGCAGCGGTGCTGAGCCTTCTGCTTCTTCCTTACCAGCTGGGTGTAGCGGACCTGAGGAGGGGACAGGGAAGAGCAGTCCTTCGGACGTCTGCTCACAGCATCAGGCACCGCCACGTGCAGGGGCCCTGAGCACCACAGCGGGTCATCACGGGAACTTCTGTAGCCCTGTGCGGCATCAGCCCCCAGAGTCCCGCAGCCCAGACACAGCTCCACAGCACCCAAGCAAGAGAGGCTTTTCCTGTCACATTGCAGCTGCCCCCCAAGGCCTCTGGCCAGCTTTGCCAGGCTTCTCACCGTGTCGGAGAGATCCGGCTTCAGGCTAAGCCTGAGGAAGCGGAAGGCGACCACAGGCATGATGCAGACAGCCGTGGTCAGCACGATGGTGAGCCACACGGTGGGCTGGGCCAGGGTGTTCTGGGCATTCCCTGGGGGACAGGAGTCACGAAGTTGACAGAGGAGATCTTCTCGCTTCCCCGCTGCTATTTCTGATGGTTCCATGTCCTCAACCTCAAAGCCACCTTTGACTTCCTCTTTTTTTTTGTGCTTATCTCGAATTCTGTCACTGGTCTCCAACTCTCCCCAAACTGCATGCACACCTGTTTCCTTAACCACCTCAGTGAAGTTATCTCTAGGCTAACATGGCCCAAGTAATGGTCTGTCTTCTCCTCTACCCCAAGTGTGCTCCGTGCCTTTTCCGTCTAGGGAAGTACTACCATCCATCTAGGCTAAAACCACAACACCCACCCACTCCTCTCTCTTCTTCACTCACAACCTAACCCGCTGGCTCCATTTTCCAGATATCCCACACTCACTGAATTCCAAGACCCCATTACTGACAGAGGCCCTACCTGACCCGTTTCTACCTGTACGCCTCTACTTTATTATCCAAATATGGTTAACAATGACTCTTTAAAAACAGAAATTGGTCTATGTACTTCCTGCTCAAACCCTCCAATGGAACAAGGCCTTTGTGCATGTTAGGCAAGCATTCTGCTGAGTTATAGCCTCAAACCTGTGTTCCTCTTTTCTACACACACACACCTTTTTCTTTTTTGAGACAGGCTTTCATGTAGTTCAGGCTATTCTGAAACTCGCTATGCAGCAGAGAAGGACCTTGAACTCCTGATCCTCCTGCCTCCACCTCTCAGGTGCTGGAATTAGAGGCATGTGCCAGCCTACAAATTTTCTAAAGCCATCTTTTGGAAAGAATAAAACAAATAAATAACAAACAAAAAAAAAAACCCCTTTTAATGCCAAAGTAAATGAAGACTTCAGGCCAGGCAGAGAGAAGCTCACTCGTAGCTTTTCCTCCCCCGGTTCCCCAGGCTTCCGGCCCCACCCTAGCTCTCCAAGAGCCAAGTGGTACCTTCACCCTCCTAACTCTGCTCACTAACAGCAGTCTCATCTACAGGACTATCCCTGGCCATCCCCATTGGCACTCTGCTGACCATGAAGCCTGCTACCCTGACTTCCTCCGAGTTCTGACTTTCCATAGCCAGGCAAGGGCTGTTTATCGCTCTCACGGACATAGATGCTCCTTGGCAGCAGGGCCTGGGTCAACTACCCCTTGATACTACATTGTACCTTGCAATGTACCTGGCATGTAAATTACTGGTAAGTGCTACCTGTCTACCCTGTTGTTCCTAGACCGGTATGATTCATCATTGATTTAAAAGGATGCCACAGGTACTTACCCACAAACCGGAACTGGTTTGGAAACATGTCAAAGAGCCCATTGCTGTGCATGGCAAAGAGGATGGCAAAGTAAACAGCGAGGCTGCCCCAGATGAAGAAGTGGTTGATGGCTGTCCAATAGCCTGTATCCAGCCCAATCTGCAAAAAAGAGTTATTGCAGGTAGAAGTACCCCAAAAAATCCTACCCATCAGAAACAGAGATGTGGTGCTGAGGGTAGCCCTAGGGATGGAAGGCCCCCTCCTTCCTGAGGGACGGCCTCATACCTGCACACTAACCACAATGACCAGTGATGTGGCCACAGTGACTGCAAAGGACTGGTAGTCTGCCAGCTGGGTGCCATCGTCCCGAGTGGCCTCTGCAAACACCCCATAGGGGATGAAGAACATGAGCACAGAGGTGTAGATGCCCTGGGCAATGCAGATGAAGAACTCGCGCTTGTTGAACAGCAGATTCAACTGGCCTGGCTCGTACAGTTTAGGGTACTCCATGCTTCGCTGCTCCGGGACATCCTGTGAGGGAAGGGCCCCAGAAGCTGCCACAGTGATGCTCTCCAGTCAAGGGCAGACAGATGCTCCCCCTGGCTCCCCCTTCCTAATGTCTTGGATAACAGATCCAGGCTTAAGCCAGATTCTCCCAATCAATCTGTGTTCAGCAACCCAGGGGAATGACAGGTTCCCTCCAAGATAGAAAGAATCCTCCTCCCTCCCCATCGGGAAGTGTCCCCTGGAGTGGGGCACTGTCCCCCACCTGCCATATCAGACCACAGTTCACAGCAGCATTCTCTCCTTCCAGCCTGACCACTGACCTCCCCCATACCTGGTCAAAGACCCCCATGGCCAGGACTGGGAGCGAAGTGTACACGATGTTATACAGGGTGATGAAATACTGGTCATACACGGTCTGGAAGAGAATGGGGCAGGAGAGTGAGCAGCCAATGTCCTCTAGGAATGAGGCACAGAAAAGACAGTTCTGTACCATCAAGCCGCCCTAACAACCTCCCTCAGGTCCTAAGATCTCCACTCTCCCAACAAACACTTTCTTCTTAGGTTGTTTATACTGAGACATAGGGTTTCCTATGTGGTTCAAGCTGACATGGAACTCACTATGTTACCCAAGTTGACCTCCAACTTTCAACCCTTCTGTCTCCACCTACGGAGTGTTTGGATTGTAAGTGTGCACACTATGCCCAGACTCAGAATTCAAGGCCAACCAGTGCTACACAGGAAATAAGAGGATCGGCCTGTGTTACATGAAACAATGCCTCACCCCCTCCACCCTACCCCACCCCCCAAAAAAAAGGAAGAAGGGAAAAGAAAAGCCAACATTTATTAAATGCATGCACTAAACAATGGGTCGATTAACAGGACAGACATAACGTCTGCTCTCAGGCATTTATTTACTCATCATGTGTATAAGAGAGATTTGAATGTGTCTGTTTGGGGGACATGTGTGCACTATGGTGTGCAGGAAGATCAGAGAACAACCAGTGGGTGTCAGTCCTCAGCTTTCTGCCTTGTTTGAGACACAGTCTCTGCCACTGTGTAAGCCAAGCTAGCTGGCCCACAGCTTCTGGAGATTCTGTCCTCTCCAGCTCCCACCCCCTACAGGCACAGTGGCTCATACTGCTGCATCGGGCTTCTACGCAGACTCTGGGGATCCGAACTCAAGCCCTCAGGAAGTCTCACTAAAGCCTCCCTTACAGAACTTCCAGAGATGCAGCAGAGAGGTCTAGAAACACTTGCTACCTGGGCTGAGAAGCCACAGAAGAAGCCAAACCAGAAGTGGACCATGGTGAACGCAAAGTTCTTATAGAAGAAATAGCAGAGGAACTTGCACATGCGCAGGTAGGACCAGCGCCCATGCACCAGCAGGAGGCGCTGCAGGAACTTGAACTGTGAAAAGGAATAATCGGAAGCCAGGACGGCCTGGATCCCTTCCTGCCCGCTGATGCCCACACCAATGTGAGCAGCTGCAGAGACAAAAGAAGACATGAAGAATGACCACACACTTCAGATCCCACCAGTCACAGCCCCCACCCCACGCACTCTTCCCTGGTCCTGAGACCTTATTGCTGCAGCCCCCCTGCCCAGCCCACACTCACTTTTATATTTTTGGTTGTGAGCCTAGCCTTTAACGGCTGAGCCATCTCTCCAGCCCCCCACACTCACTTTTAATCATGCTGACATCATTGGCACCATCCCCAATGGCAAGTGTCACTGCCTTCTTGTACTTCTTCACCAGTTCCACCACCTGTGCCTTCTGCAAGGGTGTCACCCGGCAGCAGATGACAGCTTTGCAAGCACATGCTGTCTCCAGAAACTCTAGCTCCATGTCAGCCTCCAAGGCATGGGCCTGAAACACGGAGAAACGTGGCAGTCCCAGTCTTCCCAGGAAACACCTCGGTTCTTCTGGTCCCTTGTGATCAGAACCCTCCCTCTCTCAAGTCAAGGGAAGTTGAATGCAAGGTAAGAGTCCAAGGCCATACTGAGAGAAGGCATAAGCATGTTCACAGCCATCTCCGCCAAGAAGAGCTCTGGGCAAGCACTCAACAAGGTCTGAGCATTCTCCTGCCTGACAGCCCGCTCCAAGCTAGAGATGGCAAGCCTTACCAGGCTGTGCCCATTGATGACCAGGGCGTACTCCCCGGCAACAGCCTCCAGGACAGAAGTGAGCTTTGAAGAAGAGAGTTTCCCCTGGTAGGTGAAGCCATTGCCCACCGTGTGGGACGAGTCCACCATCTTCTCCCGGGCTTTCCTGTGAAGGCAGGGATGAAACTGTGGGGGGCTCCGGGACAGCGGCAGAGAGGAAAACAAGCCTGCCAGTCCCCGGGCGCGGTTCAGGGCATCCCCAGCCCCTGGTTTACCTGAGCTCCTCTTGCACCTCCAGAACAGTGTGGCCTGTGACTATGAACACCTCTGTCATGTCATCAGTCAGCATCTTGCAGGAGTAGCCAATGTTCACAGCGGTCTCTGCCAAGAGAAGACCAAGGTGCTGCAGGCGGGCAGGCGGGCAGGCAGGCAGGCAAGCCCCAGGGTCAGCATGCTTCCCATTGGTGGTCCAGCTCCACGCAGGCATGGCGGTACCAGTGTGTCCATCCTCTGCTGACTCCGCCCCGCCAGGCACCCTCACCTTGCTTATCTCCAGTTAGGACCCAAATCTTAATGTTGGCCAGAGTCAGGAGGGCGATGGTCTCTGGGACTCCCTGCTGAAGCTTGTCCTCAATGGCCGTGGCACCCAGCAGCTGGAAACAGCACAGGGCTTCTGAGGAGAGCTGTGGGCTCTACACCACCTTCTCCACCCTCAGCCTGTCCGGCCCTCTCCATACCATCATGTCACTCTCAACCTCTTCATAGATGCTGGCCAGCCTGTCCTCTCGGCTGTCTTGGGCCAAGCTGGCCTGTAGGCGTCTCCTGGCCCATTCCTCATAGTAGTCTTCCTCCAGGTCTTTGTAGGCCAGCACCAGGGTCCTCAGTCCATCCCCTGCATATTCCTGGAGGAAGAGTCGGGAAAGTCAAATGAAAGGACTTCCAGAAAACACAGCAGAAGGACTGCAACTCAGACCTCAACAGACGGCTGAGATACTCTTCAGTTGGGTTTTTAAGATGTTTAACGTTGTTCTGTTATTTGTGCCTGTATGGGTGTGCACACATACACGTGCAGAGGTGGAAGGAAGTCGGCCATCTCCTCCCACCATACAGGTTCCGGGATCAAACTCAAGTCATTAGGATTGGCCTCAGGTGCCTTTACCTGGTGAGTCATTTTGATGATCTTCCCAGTTGGTTTGTTGAGACAAAGTCTCATGTAAGCCAGGCTAGCCCCAAACTCCTCATCCTCCTAATTCTATGTGCCAAATACTGGGATCATAGGCAGAATGCAGTATCAGGCCTTGGCTGATTTAAGTATTCTCAGCACAGGAAAAAAAAAAAAAAAAAGAAACTAGAGAGACCTTAAATGTATTCAATAAAACAATAAAAAAACAAAAAGGACATTGTGGTGGCCAGGAGTGGTGGCACACGCCTTTAATCCTGCACTCAGGAAACAGAGGCAGGCGGATCTCTCTGAGTTCGAGGCCAGCCTGGGCTACAAAGAGAGTTCTCGGACAGCCAGGGCTGTTACAAAGAGAAACCCTGTCTCAAACAAACAAACAAACAAAAAAAGAAGAAAAGGAAGTACATGGTGGGCTGGTAAGATGGCTCAGCAAATAAGGGTGCTTGTTGTCAAGCTTGAAGATATGAGCTTGATCCCCAGAGCCTACATGGTAGAAAGGGCCAATTCCTTCAAGTTGTTCTTTGACCTCCACATGCACACCACGGCATGTGTACATATATCAACTACAGAACATATACACACATACATACACATAAACGTGTGTGTGTGTGTGTGTGTGTGTGTGTGTGTGTGTATATATATATATTTTTTTTATTTTAAAAAGGACAACATGGGGCTGGAGGGATGGTTTAGCAGTTAAGAGCACTGGCTGCTCTTCCAGAGGACCTGGGTTCAATTCTTAGCACCCAATGGCAGCTCACAACTGTCTGTAACTCCAGTTCTGGGGTATCCGACACCCTCACACAGGTAGAAATACACGCAAATCAATAAGTCATTTTAAGTAAATGAATAAAAAGGACAGTGCTGAGAACCGAAGAGGCCCCAGGCCATCACACCTACATTCAGGTGGTCAGTGGTGCTGTTGAGTAGCTCCTGCGTGGAAGGGTGGAGTCTGTCTAGCAGGATGGTGTCCGCCCCTTTGCAGTAGAGTCGGATCTTCCCCTCTGGATTCCGCACTGTGAATGGCACAAGGGAGGAGAGCCAGAAAATTCAGACAGAATCCAAACTAAATGTATCAAGAGTCCTCCTGCACACCTTCCCTACCCAGGCCTCTCTGCTGCTCCAAGTCTCCTGCACGCCTTCCCTACCCAGGCCTCTCTGCTGGCCCAAGTCTCCTCAGCTCCCTAGTACTGGCCTCACCTATGACTGACATCCGTTTGCGAATGTTGTTGAAGTCCAGGATGGCCAGCAGCTGGTAGGTGATGGCTGTACCGAGCTCATGGACGGTGATTGTTTTAGGAGTACGAGAACGGAACACAAAACCAAAGTTCCTGGCTGCGGTGACCAGAGCCCCCTCATCCGGGGACTGAGCTTTGTAGTACAGCTCTCCTGGTGGGGGAAAGGAGCATGCACAGAAAACTGGCCCCCATCCCAGGCACCCGCCCGCCCAGCAAGCCCCAGCACAGCAGCACAGCAGAGCAGCAGCGCCCAGGAGCGTGCACTGGGCAACTCACCTTCGTTCTTTTCTTCGGACATGACAGTGTGGCACAGGGAAAGGAGACGGAAGAACTCATGGGTATGTGGGTCCCCCATTTTGACAGCCTCCAAGAGGCTTGGATCCCAAAACAAGAATTTCTTGTCAGCCAGAGGATTAAAGGAGAAGTCAACAGGCGCTGGTCTCTGGAACAGGCAAGGAGACTCTTGAGCTCCCAGGCTGTACCCCAGAAAACTGACGGTCCCACCCTGCCACCTCTTAGTAGAAGAGGCCAAGATCCTGGCCACCTTTGACTCAAAAGTCTGGCTGGGCTTTCTTTATTTTGATTTTTCCCCTTTTCTTTGAAACCAGGGTTTATTGTGGAGCCTGGGAGAACTGCCTGGAATTCTCTAGGTAAGCCAGGCTTGCTTCAAAGCTGTGATCCTCCTCCTCCTGCCTCCCCAGTGCTGAGCTGATTACAGGTGTGCCTCAATCAGCAATCCCCGCCCGCCCCCTCCAGTTCTCTTTTAAAATCCTTCTCTGGGTCCTCCATTTCCTGCCCAGAGAGCACACTGTTCCCATCTATGCCAGCCATTGCTAGCCAGACGCCCAGACTGTATCTAACTGGCATAAAGAACAGTCAAGAGACTGGATCTTACCTCTCCCAGTTCAGCTTTGTGTCCCAAGACATCAAACACGTCCCCTACACACACCCAACAGAAGGAAAAGCACATCATCACTGGGCTTCTCCACAGCAGCACGGGAAAGCCTCTAGTGCAGACCCCGTGGGCCCGTGGGACCCTCAGGCCAGCTCACCCTGAAGAAGCCACCACGCTCATCCCGCAGGATCCCAGAGTCCAGGAACCTGGCCACAAGGCTCCAGTGCCCACTGCTCGCCATGCCCATCCCAGCCACCTCCAGTAGCTCTCCCACAAGGGCAGCTCCAACTCTACCTGCCCCTACCAGCACTCCAGGTCTGCTGGGGTGCCAGCACCTTCCAGGCCCAGAAAGCAGATAAAGCTTTACACCCTGGCAGTGAGGTCTATGTTAGTGCAAAAACTAGCTACCCAAGGGTCTCACACCTGTACACACCCTGCCCCACACCATTCCAGCAGCTCAGCCTCAAAGCCACTAGGACAGGCCCACACTGGGAAGACTGGAGTTACATTCCAGAGATTCACAAGGGCCCCTGGCAGCAACAGGGGAGTCTGTATTCCACTGGGCAGCCAAGGTAGCACCCTGGCCAGATGCCCAGAGGCCAATGTCTTGGGGCTCATGTCAAATAACTTGGTGTAGGACCTAAGATGAGTGAGAGGGCTCCAGGGAAGGGCATGGAAAGGATTCTCAGTACAATTCCTGGCACAGGATACGGAGCACACCCTTTCATGGCCCCTCGTACCGAAGAGGAAAGAAGGAAAACCCAGTGTCAGGACAACTGAGGGGCCCCAGTCCCACCGTCCTTCCAGGCAAGTCCTAAGCCCAGCCCCAAGCAGTGCCACTTTACCATAGCTGTGGCCATTGATGGAGCACTTGTTGAACACCATGATGTTCTGGGTGAGGGTGCCCGTCTTATCAGAGAAGATGTACTCCACCTGGCCCAGCTCTTCGTTCAGCGTGGTGGTACGGGCCTCTGCAGGCGTCCGCTTCTTCATGCAGAACATCTTCTTGTCCCAGTTGATGAAGTAGCTGTGGCCCAAACGGATGACTTCCACACTGCATAGGGGACAGGAGGTGAGGCCTGGGAAGCAGGAAGGGAAGGGAGCATCCCACCCGCACAGGCCTTGGCTGCAGGCGCTGGGCCTGGGGAGGAACAGGAAAGGAGAAGACACCTGGGCAGGGAACCTGGACGGCAAGGGGCAGGGAAGCCTGCAGGTGGAGCTCCCCAACCCGACCCTCCTGATGCTCTCCACACAAAGGTGCAAAGGCTCTGGGCAGGCAGGATGGACGGACGGCACAGGCAGAGAAGGAGGAGGACTGCACACAAGGCACCGGGCCAGTTCTTACCTCAAAACTAAATACAGAAACCATGCAGAGAAAAAGAAGAGAAAATGCAGAGGGAAGGAAGGGAGAGAGAAGAGATAATGAGGGTGCTGTGCACGCTGCACCCAGCTCCAAGAGGTCCCGCTGGGGGGAAGCCCAGGAGGCTCCCAGCCCCACCACTCCTCACCGCCCCGCGCAGGCGGGGCTTCACTTCCTCACTGGAAAGCAGAGGACTAGAGAACGTGGGGACCTCCCGTAATCATTACTTTTAGGAGCCGGGATGTTAACATTCCCAGAAAAGAGCCCTACGTTTGGGTCCAGGATGGCCAAGCAGTGGGCCACACATCCGGAACCCTGTTTCAGCGTGCCTGAGGCTCCTATCAGGATTTTGTTACTGGGTAAAGAAGTGAGATATAGGAATGTTGTCATGGCCTTTCCCCAGGCAGCTAATCAACCCTCCTCCCACCCTCCCCCAGATGTGAATGCCGATGCAACTCAGAAAAAAACAACTTTCTTAGGCAGCTACCAAGAGCTCCAAGTGAACTCAGATACAAAGCAGGCACAGCAAAGCACAGAAATGGGAAGACAAAAATTAGGTCATAAGCAAAACATTTAAATAACGGCAAAGAAGCAAAGGGATCCAGACAGTGTTAGGTACAGCACCCAGTACTTGCAAAGGGATTTGCTGGTGCTGTTGTGGTTGGTTTTTGTCTTTGTTTTTTGGTTTTTTGGGGGTGTGTGGAGGGGGGGACAGGGTCTTGTTTTGGAGCCAAGGCCGACCTCAAATTTGCAGCAGTCCTCCTGCCTCAGCCTTCCCATGTGCTGTGAATACAGGCAGGAGGCACCAGGCCAGACTGATACGGTAATCTAACTTTTTATATGTATTTTCCAATTCAGTGTCTATCCAAACACCCTTATGAAGAAAAGGACACAGGTTTCATGTGGGGAGGGAAAAGAGACAGCATGTGAGGCCCTAAGTGACTGTGCTAGCCTGACCACATGGCTAACAGCAGGCAGCAGTCAACCCTGACCCTCTGACGCCCTCCCACCTGCTCTAGAAAGGCCCACACCGTACACTCAGAAGCCCTTCATTTTTTCAGTCAGCATCACAAGGATTTGGCTGGTGAGGAGAGCTGAGCAGTTTGGGGCATTTTGTTAACAAAATGAAAGCTAGGAAGAGTTCTGAGTAACTCCTTAAACTGCCTTCCTTAAAACTGCCACGGGCACCGGGGGTGGGGGGGTTGGGGGGGTGGGGATGGGGGTGGCGCACACATTTAATCCCAGCATTCGGGAGGCAGAGCCAAGTGGATCTCTGTGAGTTCGAGGCCAGCCAGGTCTACAGAGCGAGAACCAGGACAGGCACCAGAACTACACAGAGAAACCCTGTCTTGAAAAACAAAACAAAACAAGACACTGCCACAGGCTGAGCCTGGTATGACAGTACAGACCTGCAATCCCAGCACTAGAGAGGCTGAGGCAGGAGGATCGCCAGCTCTAAAATGGCATGTGATACATAGTGACTGATTCAACAAGAAAAAGTCACAGGCTCCCTTATCTCCAATGCAGGCACTGTGTAGGAAATACTCCTCTGGATTCTTTTTCCTCCTCCTCCGCCCCCTCCTTCCTTTGTCCTCACTGGCCTCTGCTTCACATTCTCCTTCCTTTTAATGTCCCACACATGCTACACACCACAGCCAGCCAACGACTGCTAAAGCACTCCTCAAGACTCGTAGATCATAGCCTTCAGGTTTTCAAAAACCATTCCTGAAGGTCCACGGACAAAGATCAAAGACCCTTAACGATCTAGAGGAAGCTTGTGTCCAGACCTCTCCCCCAGAGCTCCTTGCTCATGGCTGAAGCTCCTAACTGCTCCTACACCATCCCAGCTTCTCATCTGCCTGTCCCTGTTCCCAGCTTCTTCCCCTCCTCCCCAGCCCTTCCCCAACATCCCCCAAGCTGCCTCTCTGCATCTGAGACAGATGCCTAACTGCTCGGAGCAACGCTCTTCCTGCCCTCAAGTAGAGTGTTCTTGGTGCCTATCACATGCTACCTCAGGGGCTGGCACTGGTTCTAGTCCCAGGTCAGCCAGTCTGCCACTCGGAGGGCAGGGATGACCTACAGAGCTCAGCAGCCCCAGCTTTCCACAGAAGACTCACGGTAGACCAACTTCTGTTCTATGACACAGTCAGGGTTTTCTTCTTCTATCAGACTTAAGCTTCACAAGGGAAGGAGATGATTTTTTGTTTATCTCTGTACTTCTTTCCCAGAATAGGCATGCAATAGCATGTGGTGCTGGGTAAATCAATAGTTTCTACCCCACTATAATCCAAATGTCAGGAAACTCTGATCACAAATAAACAGGTAACATAAAATGGTCACAGTATAGGGAGGACTCCATAGTCCTTGTCAAGGGTTTCATGTTCCTGGAGAAGTCACCAAGAACCACCCGAGCTCCCTGCAGAGAGCACATACCTGACATACAGTGAAATGGGCACAACCGTGTTGAGAATGATGATATAGGACCAGAAGGAGAGGAAGCCAGAGAAGAAGGCACTGTCCACCGCCTCATCCCAGGGCAGGTAGACCTGGAAGCGCGTCCCAACCTCGTGTTCCCAGATGGCATTGCCAATGGCCAGGATCACTCCCATACAGACCAGGAATCCAAAAATCTAAGGAATGAAAAGCACAGAAGAGGCCAGGACTTAGAGAGCTCACAAAGCCATGCGCATCCTAAAGAGGCTCTTCTGACATGTTGGGCCCTTAAAAGCGCAAGCAACCTTCATGATTTTCTACTGTAAGGGACCATGATGGGTGCTCACCCGCCACTATAGTACACAGTCCTCTCTCTTCCGTATGACAGGGGAGCTGAAACATTAAGTAGCTCCCAATCTGGAACTCCCAGGAGTCCTCGAGGGTGAAGCTAGGGTAGCTACTTTTGATACAATTAAAAACCTATCTGCCTGTGCTAGCCCACACAAGGCCAACAGAATACTCTAATGTATTTATTGTATAGAATGCCTCTTTTTCCTTCTTAGGAACTGAACGCAGAGCCTTGTGCATGCTAGGCAATCTACTACTCAGTTACATCCTAAGGCCTTTTCTCACTTTTTTGCTTTAAGACAAGTCTGGCTTCAAGCCTGGGACAATCGTCCTGCCTCAGCCTCCCAAACTCAGAGATTACAGGTGTAAGCCCCCAGGCCTGGTTTAGGAGGATCCTGAGTTCAAGACCAGTCTGAACTACAGATCAAGACTTTATCTGAGTGAGAAAAAGGACAGGGAGGGAACAATGGAGATCACTGTCTGGTTTCCAACAACTACTTCCAAAATTGCGCCTATGTCCTGCCTCCAAAAAGCAGGTGTCATCCTAATGAGTGGCCACCAGGGGGCAAGAAGAGCCTTTGAGGAACTGACCCCACTTCAGCCTGGGTTTCTGTAAACCCTTTCGAGTCAAGGGAAACTCAACCCTGGTTGCCCTCAGGCTTCCCAAGCTGGCATACTGGGAGCAGGAAACCGACGGAAATCCAATTCCAGACAAACAGAAGGACTCAGGAATTGTCAAAACAAGCACAGAAAACTTTCCCCTTGGGGTCCTTCATTCTTAGAAGTTGGGGAAGGACCCTGCTAACCATCTTCCCCATGGAAATTTTTCTTTTAACTCCGACTCCATCCCCATGAAGGCCTTCTTGTGCCTGGCAAAAGCTAACAGGTCACATGCATGTTAAGATGCCATCATGACCAAGCCCACAGAAGGGGTGGTTTACTCTAACTTTAAGTTGTTGATTCATGCATGTTCCTAAGGCTTTTAAAAATAACATCTTCCGAGTCTAAAGGGAGTCTGAAATAAACACTGCCCCTGAGCAGCCAAGCCTGGCTGCTGCCCAGAGAAGACCCACGGAGGCCGAGGCCCTGTCGGGAGAACGTCTGGAAGGCTGCTTACCCAGAGGACCAGTGTGTTCATCAGACGGTCAATACTCGTTCTCTTGAACTTCGTCCTGCCACTGTTCTGCATCAGCTTGGTGTCAGGACCTTGACAATAACGGGAAGCCAAATCAACAAACTGAGTGCCACTGGAACAGAAGCACGAGGCGGGGAAGAGGCTGTCGCCCGGACGGAGGACCAGCCCCATCGGTTCGGACCAGCCCCATCGGTTCCGCCCCACACCCCGAGGGACGCCAGGAGGCTCACCCGCAAAGATGACCAGCCCGAAGCACCACTCAGTATTTCTCAGCACACAGCCGCGCAGCAGCATGTTCTGGTTGCTCAGGGGGAATTTGTTTTCCTTCCAGTACAGTGTTCCACTGAATTTGTCCAGCTTGTTGTTGGGAGGTTCACAGATTACTTCACCTGGATGGGAGACAGAGGCGCCACTGCTCAGAGCTCAATCACACGACGCGGTTACAGGTCCGGGAGAGGTTCAGTGGTTAAGAGCACTTCCTGTTCTTCCAGAGGACCAGAGTTTATTTCCCAGCATCCTTGGGTAGCTCAGAACCACCTACAACTGCAGATGCAGGGGATCTGATACCCTCTTCTGGCCTCTTTAGGAATCCGCACATGTGGTGTGTGTCACACACACATAACATAATACAACTTTTAAAAAATTTAAATATCCAGACTTAGTGGTATAAACATTTAATCCCAGCACTGAGGAGGCAGAGGCAGGTGGGAGCTCTTGAGTTTGAGGATAACCTGATCTACATAGAATTCTAGGCCACAGAGTCCCATACTAAGACCTTCGTGGGGGAAAAAAAAGTTTATAGTAGAAAAAGTACCTCTGTGTCTGTGTGTGTGTGTGTGTGTGTGTGTGTGTGAGGGAAGGAGGGTGCTGTAAAGACACAAGCTATAGGTATCCTGATGGCAGTACTTAAGAAAAAAGAATAGGGCACTGAAGCCCCAGATTCAATACATAACACCACATAAACTGGGTATGGCAGTGCCTGCCTGTAATCCAGAACTCTAGAGGGTAGGGACAGGATGGTCAGGAGTTCAAGGTCATCCTCCACTACACAGGGAAAAAAAAAAATAGGATGGCATGAACTAACATTAAAAGTACACATATTCATGCCAGGGATGTAGCTCAGTGGAAGAGCACTTGCCTAGGTCCTAGGTTCATCCCTAGCAGCAGACAAAAAATGTACATACACTTAGACCCCAAAATGCCGTGTGTGTGTGTGTGTGTGTGTGTGTGTGTGTGTGTGCGTGCGCGTGCATGTATGTGTGTATAACATATGCATGTGCCCACCCACATGCATGTGGGGGCCAAAGTCAACAAGAGGTCTCTTCCGCTATTGCTCCCACTTTTTCTATTACACTTATTTGTGTGTGTGTGTACACGTGCGTGCCTGTGCGAGCACAAGCATGTTTGGACGCACACGTACCATGGTGCACATGTAGAGGACACTTTGCAGGATCCAGTGCTTTCTTCCCAGAAACTCAACTCATGCAGTTAGGTTTGTCAGCAAATGTCCTTACCCACTGAGCCACCTCCCCGGCCTCTACCCTATTTTGGGGGGACAGGGTCTCTCTCTTACTGAACCTGAGCTCACCGACTGGCCAGCCTAGATGTCCAGCAAACCCTGAGAAGCCTCCCTGTGTCTGATGGCTGGGACTGCAGGGGTGCTGCCACACCCGGCTTTTAATGCAGGTGGTGGGCATCTGAGCTTGTACAGTAGGGACTTCGACATCTGATCCATTTCCTCAGCTCCCCCCCAAAAATCACAAACTTGAGACTATTCTACATACAGAACAGGCCGTGACACCTTTTATTCAAGCATTACTAGAACAAAAGACTACACATGGCCAAGAAGAGGCCGATCTCTGAAACACTCGGTTACCACAGAGGACAAGACAAACTCCTTATGTGGTGCTAAGATACTTATGATGGCCAGGTGTGGTGGCGTAACACCTGCAGTTCCAGCGCTCAGAGGGCAGAGGCAGGCAGATCTCCTCTGTGAGTTCCAAGCCAGCCCGAGCTACACAAGGAGGTCCAGGCCAGCCAAGTCTTAGCAAGACTAGTACATAACCAACACACAGATTTAACAGGGCAGAGGGCATGTTGTAGAGGTTTTAGTAAGACCACAGTTACTTAGGGTTACACATGTGTAAGTGAGCTGTCTGCTGTGGCTATCGCTCTGTATAAATAAAGTGCTGATTGGCCAGTAGCCAGGCAGGAAGTATAGGCAGGACAAGGAGAGAGGAGAATTCTGGGAGGTGGAAGGCTGAGGCAGAGAGACGCTGCCAGCCGCCACGAGGAGAAGCAAGATGTAAGGTACTGGTAAGCCATGAGCCACATGGCAAGGTATAGATTTATAGAAATGGATTAATTTAAGATAGAAGAACTAGATAACAAGAAGCCTGCCATGGCCATACAGTTTGTAAGCAATATAAGTCTCTGTGTGTTTACTTGGTTGGGTCTGGCAGGTGAGAGAGATTTGTCCTGACCGTGGGCCAGGCAGGACCAAGTAAACTCTAGCTACATCTGTCAGCTAATATGGCTACATAAGAAGGACAGAAATGGAGAGGAAGAGAGAAGACGGACTTCTCATACATATCTACACAGGTTGACTTGTTATAAGGAAGGTAACCACTGTTCTTAGGCGATGAGCAAAAGGAAAGAGCTGAATTTCTCTCAGTACACCATCAGCCATGAAGCTCACTTGAAATAACCATCAGTTCAAAAGCTAACAGCACCACCAGGCATTCCAGACATGTCCCTCCTGAAAATGTCCAGAGACCTGCACAATCAAAACCAGAAGCCCAAAGAAAAGATACAACATGAACTCAAATCACAGCCCACCTTCTGCACCCAAAGCTGCTCCAGGACTACTCACCATCAAACTTGGCCAGCTTACTGATGTCCCCCAGCTCAGAGGTGACTGGAATCGCCTGGCGTACTTTCATATTGGTCTCTCTGGAAGAACAATAAATACCCTTGAGTCCTGGCCTCTCCCAGCACATGGAATCAATCCTTGGGTGCCTGACCCTCAATGGCTTAGCCTAGAAAAGTTCACCGTATCCAGAGTCTTTCTTTTTTTTCTTTCTTTCTTTTTTTTTTTTGGTTTTTTTGAGACAGTTTCTCTGTGTAGCTTTGGAGTCTGTCCTGAAACTCGCTCTGTAGACCAGGCTGGCCTCGAACTCAGAGATCTGCCTGCCTCTGCCTCCCAAGCACTGGGATTAAAGGCGTGCGCCAACACCGCCCGGCCCCCAGAGCCTTTCTTACTCCCCAGTTTTCTAAAAAGTGCAGAACCCAGGCCTGGGATCCTCCCTCAAACAATCTTTTACCCCTAAGGACGTGAGGAGGACACTGATACACACATGCCACTCACCCATCCAGTTCTGCGGTCTCTATGTAACACAGCCCATGGGGCTCGCTGCTGGAGAGGAGGAGGAGGTCCGCCTACACAGAAAGCCTGATGAGAACTGAGACATGGCCTCTGCCCTCCGCGGGCTCAGTGGCAATCATCCTCCAGTAAGCAGAGGGGCTTGGTTTGGTTCTGGGCTGTTCTGAGATTGTGTCTCTCATTGTATAGAGCGCTGTTTGGTCCGAAATTCATTCTGTAGACCAGGCTGGCCTTATCTCTCTCTGCCTTTGCCTCTGTTCTGGCATTAAAAGCCATGCCATTGTGGCCGACACAGAGATGTATTCTTTTTGTTTTGAATTCAGAAAGCATGTTAATATGACCCAGAAGCCCACTGTCTGGGAAAATCTCTTTCCACAAGTGTTAAGAGGCAACAGAAAACCAGGAAGGAACTGTCCCCTTCTAACAAAGAGGACGAATAAACCCTAGACTGAAAAGGCACCTTGCCACTTACCGCCACAAACTGGTTGTTTTCTAGCTTGATAATGTCACCAACACAGACATTCATCCACTGCTCTTGTTGGAGGCTGTGGCAAAGAGAAGACAGCAGAGGCCATCGGTAACTATGAAGGTTCCCATGGAAACCTCCCTCCTCCCAGAGCCCTGGTCTCCAACAGTCACTCACACTCCGTTGATCAGCACCTGAGAATGACGATTATTCACCTGGTTATCACTCTTGTGGCGGAACTGAAAGAGAGCCGGGCAAAGTGAGACACCTTCTCGCTCTCCCCGCGCCTGGAACTAGATCAGTGCAACTCAGAGCATCCTGGTGTTCCCTAGCAGCGGTCCACCGACCAACTCTCTCCCTAAAGCCCCCGCCTAGCCCTCAGCCTAGGTACTGCAGATCTAGCTGCACCATAAGGGACACCAAGGTCACCAAGGGACTGTACCGAATAAAAGTGGCGGGGGAGGGAGGGAGGGGAGGACGAAGGGGAGGTGACGAGGAACAGCAGAAGGTCAACAACTCACATAGTCATCAGTGGCATCTTTAACAGCTGTGATGGTGAGGACAAGAACCAAAGGCACAATGGTGGTGAACCAGGACAGGGAGGAGATCTGGGGGATCAGCTGCAAAGAGCAGAGAGGCATGCAGCTGCGGAGAGGCATGCAGCTGCGGAGAGGCATGCAGCTGCGGAGAGGCATGCAGCTGCGGAGAGGCATGCTGCCGAAGCCCCCATCCAGGGGGTTTTTGCCCCGACCCTTCCTCTTCTTTGGCTTTATTTAGCTTTGTGAGTCAGAGAGATAGGAGAGAGATCACTTACCTGTAGGATGAGAAGGAACAGGAAGTAGGTGTTGGCAACTTCCTGGAACTGCTCGAAGAGGTTGACAGGCAGGAAGGTGAGGATATTGTACTTGGAGGTCTTAATGCAGTTACTCTGCGGCAACAGGAGGGAGACGCTGAGAGAGGCCCCCGTCACCCCAACCTGGAGCCAGGCTGGGGCTGCCTCTTCCTACTGCCCGAACCTTCCGCACACACTGCCTCTCCAGCAACCCAGGCGTGGGACAGGGGGAGGAGGAGGGGGAAAGAAAGTCTCTCCAGGCCAATGTAGTTTGCTTTAGTGACAGAAAGCCTGGAAAGTCAGCCCAGCAGCAGATGGAAACTGGGCCAAAGATGATGCTTCCCTGCCTCCCCCACAACCCCCCCAGCACCCTTCCCTCAGCCACCAGCCTCAGCCTCAGATCTTCCAACACCCTTCCCTCCCAGCTCTGGGACGAGGGAACACTTACCGCATACTGGAATTTCTCATTGTATTCACGGTCATTAGCCCGCGCCCTCCGCTCTTCTTCTGCAATAGAATGAGGCTGAGTTCAGAAGGAGCGAACAGTGTCAGGCCTACTCAACCTCTGTGAGGGTTCCACAGAACACACAGCTTTGGTGATATTAAACTCTTTGCTCTAGCCCACAGTTTGCCAACGGCAAACAGGGCCCCGCATGCTACTCCCCCACTTCCCTTTCAGAGACAAAGTCTCACTGTGTGATGCAGGCTGGCCTCTGTCCTCCTCAGGCTTCCAAGTGCTGCGCCTTCACTCCTCAGGGCAGTTCTCCGCTCCTAACTGTCAACCCTCAAGACCTTCCACCCAGAGCACTCAGTCCCTCCCCCTCCGCCCGGCCGCATCTCCAGGTCCCTCTGCTCCCGTTAATAACACGTCCATCACAACCATCAAGGGGGAGTGCTGCCGGCACACAGCTCCCTTCCTTGTGGAGACCACTGCAAACCTACTCATCGCACCGTTCTCACCCCAATCTGCGGAGGAGCATGGTGGGTGGTGCCCAGACAGAGAGGGTCACAGTGGCCTGGAACTGCTCTGCGGCAGCATCCCAGGCCCACGTGCAGTGTCTCTAAAGGAACCTCTTGTCACATGTCACCATCAGCAGTTTCTGACTGGTGGACAATGACATCATCCTATTGCAAAGCTCATCTTCGAGTGTGGGGGTGTGTGTGTGTGTGTCAGAGATGTGGGTCATGCAGACTGAGCAGCAATGGAGAGAAGATGAGATACACTGCGATCTTTCTTCTACCACATACAGATATTTTCCTAAAACGGAAATGTCACTGTTAACGACCCTTCTTTAGCTTGCACCTAACCTAAACCCTGAAGACCCCCAGGCTGCAAGTGCCAATTCCAGGGCTAAAAATAAGAGATGTCCTACGAAGGGGTCCCTCCTCAGACTTAAAAAGAAGTAAATTGGTTATGCAGTAAGCCTGCCACCTTATATTTGACCAAGAATCCCAGGTGATATTTTAGACCTCTTCCCCCAACAAGCACAATGCAGTAACAAACTCCAGGCCACAGAGTCACCAAACAAACGAGCCATTTGACAACCAGAAACTTCCCTCAGAGGGTCCTCTTTCCTATTGAGTCCCTAATCTCCAAGGACCATGCAAAAGGAGGAGGAGGATCCCAAAGGGCCTGCAAAGAGCGTGGGGAGGGAGACCGAGGACAAGGGAATGCGGAGGTCAGAGGAGGGAAATCACAGATGTGAGAGCTGCCAGACACTGTCTCCCCGTTACCTGTCCCCCAAGAGGGCTTCTTCTGGCTCCAAGATGGAGGCGCCCCGGCCCGGGCCCACTTCTCGGGCATCTCCTTGGGGACCGTCATGATCCCGTTTTAAGAAGGCGCACTGTGTCCTTGGCCTCAGCGGCGCCTATGGGGCGGCCCCCCGGGGAGGCGCAAGAGCTGCGGCCACGCAGAGGGGAGCCCCGGCCGCTGGGCGCGCGCGCCACCCGCAGCCCAAACCATCCTCGCGGCCACCTGCGCCTGGGACCACCAGCTCTGCAGGAGCTCCACTCCCGAATCCCACGACAGAGGCGGGAGGTGGAGCTTTGAGTGTCCGGAACGCGGTGCCCACGCCCCAGGCTCCGCCCCACCTGCTCCCACTGCAGAGCTGAAGTCTGCCAGTGCCGCGTAGGCGAAAGCCAGCGCGCGGCCCCGCCCCCTCCCCCAGCCAATGCCGGAGAGCCGACCGACCGCGTTGTCCTGGGCAACGGCTTTCATCCCACACCCCCCTCCTTCCGCGGGAAACCGAGGAGGACTCCGGTGGGTAGGCAAACGAGGCCAGGCCAAAGAGTAGGAGCTGCAGGTGCTTTGAGTAAGGGGCTGGTGATTAGCAGTCCCAGCTGAACATCAGCCCAAGGATGAAACCAGCAGTTCGGTTTCTTAGGCTATGCCCCCGCCCCCCGCCCCAAGACGCCTAAAGGGCTTAACCCCCCTTTTCTCGGAACCATTCCTAGTTGCCCCTCTTCCCTTGGCTCCCTAAGTCATAATAACAGCCACTTTCATCGCGGTCCCAGAGACCCGCTCCTTGCTGCTCTTACCTGGGGGGCGCTTTTTTGCACACAGTGCCATCTCACCCAGCAAGGTTCCAGCAATCCCATGGGAGACCCTGCAAGAAAGCAACAGACGCACGTGGTCGAGAATTCTTCATTCCCCACATGAGACCCAATCTGAAGATCATCCTAGCTATGCCCCTGCCGTCCCCGACAGCCTCCAACTCCATTAACGCTCTCATCTTCCGGCTCTGCTACGGATACCTGAGTGAAAGAGAGGGTCTTCCCTCTGTCCTGGATAACATGAGGGGACTGAGAATTTACAGAAGCCAAAACCTATAGAGAAGGGCCTAGAAGAGACCAGATACTGACAAGCGAGGTGCTCTCAAGGTATCTCCCTCAGGAAATAATGGATGTCCCATGTGCCCTCCTGGTAGCAATGAATGCAGCCTGTACTAGAAAGCAGAATTTCCCCTCGCAGGTTGGGTGGAGATATCATGAGCCAGGAAACACCTGGCAGAGCATCAGGAAACCGGGTGGGCACGTCCCACCCTTCTAGAAAGCTCATAATGTCCCCACCCCCACTTTCATTACTGGGACTTCCATTAGCACCTTCTCCCCGGAGGGGTTCTCATCAGAGACATGGCCACCACTTCCTGCAGACAGTCCCCAAACCACTTCCTTGCAATCGGGGCCAGCCCCTCTTTGGGGCCATCAGAGAGGTCTTCGCAACCCTGCTGAAGTCACCTTTCTTTCCCACCCCAGGCTAGTCCAGTCAGTACGACACTAGATACAGCCTCAGAGAGTCTTTGCTTCCTCCCACCCTTCCGTGCTCGTTCTCCTAAAAAGGTGCAGTCCTGGCCAAGGAAACTCTTCCTTTAGACAGAAAGTCTTCCCCCTCTTTGGTTCCCTGCTTCCAGCCTGTCAGCCCCAAGAGCTACTAATTGCCTGTCTGCCCAATCTCTATAATTACTGACTCTGGTCCCAGCCCAGTCACCCACACCAATTCTCCCTTCACTAACAAACACTCCCTCCTTGACCTCAGAGCAGACAATCCTAAGGGGCATAAGTTCCTTTCACTCCTGACTCTCCACAAGCAACGGGGCTGCCCCCTTGGCTCAGGAAGAAAACCTCATGCACATTTTGGTGATGCCAAGCCCTCTTCCAGAGCCCCAGCCAGGGTCTCCACCCAATCTAGAGCATGAGTCATGGGAGGGTGGGGTGCGAAGCCAGAGGTTAAAGGAAAGGATGCAGGGTGGGCATTATTGGCTCCTACCTAGCCCCACCCTGGTGGGAGGCTATCAAGCATCATTAGCCCTAAGATCTGCGTCTTCCTCCTTTGAAAGTTAACAGTGGAACTAGCTGACCACCAAGAGCCAAGTCTGGACACGGATCAGGAAAGTTCTTTTACCTCTAAGACCCTGGGGAGACTCCACACAAGTTTGCCCCAATCCTCGAAGGGGGCACAGTAATAGAAATCACTGGCAACAAGGGTCCCCCTCTCAGGATATCCTGGGTTTTCTAAACCGGTTAGGCCCATCAGCCACGTCGCCTTGCCCCGTCACCCTACCCCAGCCCCCTCTGCAGCCACATCTGGGATAAAAATAGCCAGCCCTGGGAAGGAGGCAACGCTCCACGGAGGAAAAGGGCTCCTCCTCTGGGTCTGGCCTCCACTCCTTTCCAACCAAGAGTCTTCAGAGGAAGCCAGCAGGTCGGTGAGGCAGGAGAAAACAACAACGCCAGGGGCCACCTTCCTTTCCTGGGCAAGGACAGTGTCCAGGACCCAGTGCACAGCTCTGAGCTCCCAAAGCTAACCACCTTGGCACCATCGGTTTTCCTGGGGCGCAGAGATCTCCACCTTCGCGGGACAAATCCTATCATCCCCAAACTCCCTCTCTGGGCACCTAAAGGCTGGGACCAGGGTAACTCCTCGCACCCCAACTCTCCGCGCGCCCCTTCCGCGCCCCATCTTCCCAGCCTGCGCACAGCGACCGGCTCTCTCCATCCCGGGGAAGCCTTCTCTCCAGCCTCCCGCAGCCGCTCGCCATGGCACCACAGCCCGGGCCTCCCAGAGCCGGCCCTCCCGGTCCACACCCCCGGCCCGCCGCGGCGCCTCACCTCAGCGCGCGGCGCTCGGCGCTCCGCCCGGCGGCCCCGTCCAGCCCATGCCGGGGGCTGGGGCGGGGGCGCTCGGCTCCGCTGCCCGCAGGCTCCCGCCCCCCAGCGGCAGCCCGGCTCTCCCCCACCCGGGCCCCGGCCCGCTACTTTGTGTCAGTTTCGGCCGCGGGGCGGAAGTGACGGCGTCGGCGGCCGCGGGCGGGGGGCGGGAGGGGCTTTGGGGAGGTCAGGGGCGCGGCGTGCGCCATTTTGGTGCGGAGGGGAGGGTCCCACGCTCCAGCCCCGGACACGCAGGCGCTCGGCGAGGCTGGAGCACGCCGGGATGCTGTTTCTTTATTTTGGAAGCCTGAGACCGAGGCAATGCTGCTTTCTCAGCCAGAGAACGTCTGCCGGGAGGAGCCTGATGAGGGAGAGGCGGTGAAGAAGCTCCTTAGCGCGCTTCTCTCCAGCCCGGGTCTGCTCCGCAGCCCTCCTCGCCCTGGCTCACCTCCTGGCCTTTCAACCTCCTTAAGTGGCACAACCCAGCGTTGCCTGGGTGTTGGTTTGTGCCTCAGTTTCTCTGACTGGTTGTCAGACGCTGGGAAGATGGCTCTGTCCCTTATCAAGCCCTTTGGATGGTACACACGCGCGCGCGCACACACACACATATACAGATGGCTCTGCCCCTTACCACGCCCCTTGGGTGGTACACACGCGCACACACACACACACACACACCTTTCGAAGAACCATCTGGGGGGTCTCTGGAGTATAAGGGAGGCGCCCCTGTCGGGCCGAAGGTAGGAAGCGCTGAGATTGCGGGAGCTGGTAGCCAGAAGACTGAGATACCTCCGAGGCAGAGCACTTGCCCAGGAAATGAATTCATTTCCTAGGACCGCAAGTTTTGGTGTGTTTTGTGTTGTTGTTTTGTTACTTTGAGACGGGTACCACCATATATCTCTGACAGGCCTGGAAGTCTGAGATCCGAGTGCTAGGATTAAAGGCGTGCTCCACCACTCCTGACTCCAGCTTAAATTGGTCTTTTTGAGTTTGTTTGCTTGTTTGTTTGTTTTTTAAAAGAATCATTTTTGTTGGGCGTTCTTGGGTCACACCCTGTACTCCCAGCAGTGGAGTCTGAAGTCAAGGCCAGTATGATCTACATAAAAAGTACCAGTCTTAAGGGGAAAAGGACAAGGGCGCGCGGCGGGGGAACGGGGGAGGCTGGGAGTTAGAGCAGTGGAAACCAAGCTTCTCTCCAGAAGCCCCTGGTCCCTACCCCTCAAAGGATGGTAGTACCTCTCCACCCAGCAGATTCTAGAAACCTTCCCAAAGCCAGCGGCCCGTGTGCACACCCCCTAGCGGCCACTTTAAGGAACTGTGTGCCTAAAGGCCCTCGGTGAAAAGACGAGTTTGGAAGAAGAGCCTGATCATGTTCTCTGGTTCTCCCCAGTTTAAGCAGGAGTGGGTAAACAGAAACGTCCCGGGGTCTGGCATATTAACACAGAGAGTATCTGTCTTGCAAGCTTGACAGGTCATGGTACTCTTGCAGAGTGAGATAAGGTTGGCAATCATCACAGCTTACATTCCAGCTGAGCTGGAGTTCCCAAGTCTGAAGTCTCAAGCTGAGCTGCTACTCACCTTTGGAACTGGCTCTGGATCCTCAGGGAGGTGCAGAGCCGCCAGGAGCTGGTATGTGGCTGTGTTGAGGGTGGGTCCCACCATAGGAGCCACCACAGGCACCCACCACCAGCCATTACCAGCCCCGTAATGGAAGGCAAAAGGGAGATGTCGGAGGTGATTCTCTCAGACACACCTCTCCTGAAGAACTGAGAATAGTAAGGCAGGTCTGTAGCAGGAATCTTAAAAGTTCTTATTAATAAAATCAAACCTGAGGCCAGTTATTGGGGTGAATGAATGCTGGAAGATCAGAGAAGCCGAACAAGCCACAGCCACCTCACCTCACCAGTTCCTCAGCTGATCCTGTTTCCTCAGACTGGGAAGCCTCTGAGTCCTCATCCAAATGAATCTCAGCTGAACTGCTGCTCAAAAGCCTGAAAGCTTAACCGGCCAAATACTTCTAGTTTCTGGTCTTCACGCCTTATATACCTTTCTGCTATCTGCCATCACTGCCTGGGATTAAAGGCTCACTTCTTGGGATGAAAGGCATGTGTCACCATGCCTGGCTGTTTCCAATGTGGCCTTGAACTCACCGAGATCCAAAGGGATTTCTGCCTCTGGAATGCTAGGATTAAAGGCATGAGTGCCACCATTTTCTAGCCTTTGTATCTAGTGGCTGTTCTGTTCTCTGACCCCAGGTAAGTTTATTAGGGTGCACAATATTTTGGGGAACACAATACCACCACACAGGTCCCAAACTAGTTCCTGTCGTGACAGATCCCTCAGTGAGCATGGGGTCACCTTCATTAATGTGAAGCTCTTAGGGAGGAGTCCCCAGCACAGCTTGGTCCAGCATCTAGTCTTGGGGAATTAGCTGAATAGACTTTTATGGACAGGGTCACTAAAGCCCAAAGAAGCAATATGGCATGCCCCAGGACCCCTCTGAATCTACTATTTCCATGAAAGGGGTAGGGAGCAGGAGAGCTATGAAGGAAGGGAGACTTTGCCTGTTGAAGAAGGAACACTAGTTCCAGAGAACTACTTAAGTGAAGAGAACTTGGACTGGGCATGGTGGCACACACCTTAATCCCAGCACTTGCCAGCCTGTTTGGAGACCCTGTTTCCAAAAAAAAAGGGGATGGTGGTTGTGGTAGAGAAGCAGGGACAAAGCTATTAATAGAGGTAACTGGAGGACTGTACCAAGGGAAACTGTCTCCCACCTGAAGACCTCAGGGCCCCAGGCAGCAAAGTATGTGAAGAGCCGTGGGCACAGGTCCTGGGCAGGGTGGAGCAGAAAGCCACAGTTAGCATCCCTGGGTAGTCCGATGGCAAGGATCAGCAGTCCCACCACCACAGGCTCCAGACCTGCAGGCACTGCTTTATTCCGACTGTCTGGGATCACTGACAGCCCCACAATCAGCGTCCAGGTGCCCAGAACCTTGGGGTTGATGGTGCTAGAAGGAAACCCATCAACTGCCAGGTGGGTGCTTCATCTGTCCTCCCTCGCTCGAACACTTCATGCTCCCACCTCTGTGCCATCTGTCCAGCAGAAGCTAGGAATGCCGAGGTAGAGCTAACTATATTCCACCCAGAATCTGAACAATGGACTGAGGTCCCCGTAAACAAGTCAAAAGTTGGGACTCAATTTCCCATGCCTTCCCTTCACACTTACCTGATCCACGAAGCCATTGGTCAGGGACAGACAAGGGGAAGGGTAGGCGGCAAAAATGGAGGCTGTCTCTTTGGGACCAGTCACTGTCAGGTTCCCGCCTGTGTAGTGCTGGAGGGCGTCTTTAGGAGAGAGAGAGACACTCAAGAGTTTCTTTGTTTATCCCAAACCACTGCGAAGCACCCCTGCCCATAACAGCTGCCCCCAGTCCTGTCCCCTCTGCTACCACAGGAGAGAATGCAGGGAGCTCCTGAGGCACAGAAGCAGACAACAGTTACACAAAGCAGCAAATAGGGGAGCGTGGCCCAGGGGAGGAGCCCACCAAGCTCATGGCCAGAGAGAAGGCTGGGTTTAGGTGGGCTCCTTCACATTGGGGGAAAGACAGTATTAGGTACCACTGCCAAACACTATCACAACACCATGCCTCCTCCTACAATGCTTATTTCCATCACTTCATTTAAACAATTAAGCCTTGCTGTGGATATTGTTCTGTATAAATAAAACACTGATTGGCCAGTGGCCAGGCAGGAAGTATAGGCGGAACAAGGAGAGAGGAGAATTCTGGGAAGTAGAAGGCTGAGTCAGAGAGACACTGCCAGCCGCATGGGACCAGTGCCATGACAAGCAGCATGTAAAGACACCAGTAAGCCATGAGCCACGTGGCAAGGTATAGATTTATAGAAATGGATTAATTTAAGATACAAGAACAGTTAGCAAGAAGCCTGCCACGGCCATACAGTTTGTAAGCAATATAAGTCTCTGTGTTTACTTGGTTGGGTCTGAGCGACTGTGGGACTGGCGGGTGACAGAGATTTGTCCTGACCGTAGGCCATCCAGGAAAACTCTAGCTACAAAGCCTCAAAAAGATAATGATTTGGCGACTAGAGAGATGGCTCAGTGATTGAGAGCTCTGGTTGCTTTTGGAAAGGATCTTGGGTTATCAGCAACCATATGGCAGCTCAAAATAATCTGTCACTCCAGTCCCAGGAGATCCAATGCCCTCTTCAGGCACCCCATGGACTTGCATAGACATACATGCAGGCAAAACATTCAAACACATGAATTTTTCTAAGTGATTTTTCAAAGTCACACGTGAAGCCAGGTTCTGAACCTGAGTAGATCTCCTGGTTTCCCTGCAGCACACTGTGTCTCGAGGCTGAGGCCAGTCAAGGCTGAGGCCGGTCGAGGCTGAGGCGGGCATGCTAACACAGTATGTGTTGAGAGACAAGCTGATGAGATCCTGGCAGAGATGAGGGCTTCAGGTGTGAGGCACCTTTTTGTAATAATGGTAATTACCCTCAATGCTCTGCTATAGATTTCTGCCTGAGTGAGCTAGAAGTCTGGTGTGAAGAATGGTGTCTTAGTCAGGGTTTCTATTGTTGCAACAAAACACCATGGCCAAAGCAACTTGGAGAGGAAAGGGTTCATTTGGCTGACACTTCCATATGGCTGTTCACTACCAAAGGAAGTCAGACCAGGAGCTCAAGCAGGGCAGGAACCTGGAGGCAGGAGCTGATGCAAAGGCCATGGAGGGGTGCTGCTTACTGGCTTGTTCCCCATGGCTTGCTCAGCCTGCTTTCTTATAGAACCCAGGAACACCAGCCCACGGGTGGCCCCACCCACAATGGACTGGGCCCTCCTCCATCAATCACTAATTAAGAAAATGCCTACAGCTGGGTCTTATAGAGGCATTTTCTCCGTTGAGGTTCCCTCCTTTCAGATAACTCTAGGTGGGAACAGTCAGCTAGAGGAAGGAGAGGGGCTGGATGAGGTCAAAGGCATATCTCAGTCCAGGGCACTGGTCAAGCTCAAGGAGATAATGCCCGTGAGTCACCAAAAGGATCTGCCCCTCCCCCATCACTCACTCACATGCACATTGTATGGTCCCGTGTTCAGACCCCACCCTACTCACCTGCGACTTTGCCTGCCATGCAGATAGCTATTGTAACAGCCAGAGAGCTGGCCAGAAACATTGTGAAGAAGTCGCCTTTGTTTTCTTCGCCGGTGACAGCGTGGGCCACAGAATGCTGCATGGCGAGCCGGTGGGTAGAGAGGTGATGAGAGATGGAGAGCCCAGGAGACCAATGGGAGAGGGAGAGAGCAGCTGCGGGGAACCACCAGGAAAAGTGAACAAATTTGAGAAACTCAAAAAGAAGGAAAACAGCGCCAGGCGGTGGTGGCGCACGCCTTTAATCCCAGCACTCGGGAGGCAGAGCCAGGCGGATCTCTGTGAGTTTGAGGCCAACCTGGGCTACCAAGTGAGTTCCAGGAAAGGCGCAAAGCTACACAGAGAAACCCTGTCTCGAAAAACCCCCCCAAAAAAGAAGGAAAACAGAGGGAAAGGAAATAGAAGTGGAGGCCAGGAAAGAAGAAAGGTGAGAGATGAGAAAAGGAAGAGATCAAAAGGGAGAAGTAGGAGCCAGATGTTGTAGCTGAAGTTTTCCTGGTCCTGCCTGGCCCAGAGTCAGGACAAATCTCTCTCACCCGCCAGTCCCACAGCCAAGTAAACACACAGAGACTTATATTACTTATAATCTGTATGGCCATGCAGGCTTCTTGCTATCTAGTTCTTATATCTTCAATTAACCCATTTCTATAAATCTATACCTTGCCACATGGCTTGTGGCTTATCCGTACTTTACATCTGCTTCTAATCATGGTGGTGGCTGACAGCATCTCCTCACTAAGCCTTCCACCTCCCAGAATTCAAATGACGCCCAATGTGGGGCAAGAATTTCCACCTAAAACCTGAGAAAGAAGATTCTAAAATGGAGCTAAAAACAGCTTCCTAGTTGTCTCTCCCAAGTTAGCTGCAGCCTACATGCGTGAGCTACTATATTGTGGGTTCCTGGCATGAGCACTTGACCTGCAGTACGGCGGGAATGCAGCGTCTGCAAGCCGCACATTACGCTGAATGTGGATTTAGCCTTTGCTAGTACAGACTTAAAAAAAAAAAAAAAAAAAAAGGTTTCTGGGCTACACACTGGTTTGATAGAACCGCTTCTGATAGTTGATGGTGCACATGGCTCCAGACCCAGAGCTGGTGGTAAATGTACCACTGCCATGTTGGGAAGCTGCGGTGGGCGGAGCCAGCAGCCACAGCTGCATTTCAGTCTTAGAAATGCTGTAGTTTAAAGCAATAGGTTCACAATAAGACAGATTCAGATAGAACAAGACTTTAAATGATTTACAATGTATGTAAAAACGTACATAGGCTTACAAGATAAAAAAAAAGGAATATAGACAGTTATAGTAAACAAATAGAAAGTTTTAAAAAATAAAGTCTTTAAAGACAAAGTAAAATTAATATAAAAATAAGCCATGTAAATATGGATATCACACAAAGAATCTGGATTGTGTTGTCTTTGGGACTTTTTTAACTGCAGAGAGATATTTGATTGTAAAGGCAGATGAGTTAAACCAATATGTATATTTTAAAGGTACCTTGACTTCAAAATTTGGATCTAAAGATATGTTGCTTTGGAAAGGAGGCTCTGCTTTTGTTTCCACAGAAAGCAAGAGGCTATGGATTTGTTCCAGATTAAGATAAATCAGGTTTGACTAGCCAAGACCCCCTGAAAGGTCTCTGATGATACCATGGCGTAGATGATCCAACATCCAAAATGGTTTCAAGGCAACTGGCTCAGACAACAGCCTCATGGACTACCCCATAAGCCTAAAATTCTCTTTTGTTCCCATAAAATGCAGCACCCTCATCCAGCAGGAAGTAGTATGAGAAGCTATGCCCAAATTCCCAAATATACCAAGCTGTCTTTGGGGATGGAATTGGCTCACTCCTTCTCTAAAGCCAAGCATATTGCTAAAAAAAAAAAAAAGGTTGAGAGATTTTTCTGTCCCATATCAGAAGAGCCCTCTGATATATAATAAATAAATATTTTTATTTAAAACAGGTTGATTATAAATACAATCTCTTTCTAAAAAAGAAAGGAGGATATGGTGTGGAAATATAGAATATAGATAAGAATATAAAAGGGTGGATTATTGAACCTACTTTTAAAGAGCAACTTGTTTAAAATGTTTTACATTGGTATAGATTTTAGTTTATTGATACAAATTTAAAGTTAATTTTGTTATACTGTATATATATTTCCACTCTTGTTTAAGATATTATGTTTATATAACTCATTCAAATTGTAATGTATAGTTAAGAAATATATAATAATAGTATTTATGATAATCAAACTTATAGTCATGTTAGTTTAGTTTTCTAGGTATATATAGATATATTTCAGACAGATAGGTGGTCTTCAAACATGTCAAAGACCTACAGAATATGAAATTTAAAATGTTTTTAAAAATTTAGACTTTCTGGACAGTGAGACATGTCTGCTCCTGGCAGCACCAATTTACTTCAGAGAGGAGAATGGGCATCAAAGACACTCAATATGGAGTTTATCTTCTTCTTGGCAAAAATAGCCATTTGGGCAAGAAACTGTTGTTGCATGGACTGCTTGATAGACTGGACATACAGGACCCATAAGGTGACCAGTGAACTTTGCTTGACAAAATGGTCCTTCAGGTTCCTGCTTCCCAGAGGAAACTGCCAGACATTCTACAGGACACAGAGAGAAATGACTGAGAGACTCTAGGCCTGTAGGCTGAAGACAGATGCCCCAACTTTACAGAGGAACTTTGAATGACTGTCCAGGCTGCTAGCAGTCTCTGTCTACTCTTGCAAGACTCCCAAAAGTTGCTTGTGTCCTTCTCCTGTTTCTCAGGTAATATTATATCCTTCTGAGGTCTTTGATGTAGTTAAAGACTAGATAGTTATAATTTCCTTAGTCATGATAAAAGATAAGTTAGGTATGACACCTTAGACTCACAAATATAGGATAGATAGAATATCTTCTTTAATTTTGCCAAATATGAATAGACTAGATATTATAAACAGACTAGATATTGTAACTGTAATTCTTGCTTGATGATTGTTCTGTTATATGTAATTTTTCTATGTTAAAGTTAAAACCTTCCCTTTTGAAAAAAAGAAAAGGGGAAGTGCTGGGGATACCGTGAATGTATTGCTCTGATTGATTGATAAATAAAAATGCTGATTTGCCAGTAGCCAGGCAGGAAGTATAGTGTAGGCAGGATAAGGAGGGAGGAGAATTCTGGGAGGTGGAAGGCTGAGTGAGGAGACGCTGCCAGCTGCCGCAGCGATGAGAAGCAGATGTAAAGTACCGGTAAGCCACGAGTCACATGACAAGGTATAGATTTATAGAAATGGGTTAATTGAAGATATAAGAACTAGATAGCAAGAAGCCTGCCATGGCCATACAGATTATAAGTAATATAAGTTTCTATGTGTTTACTTGGCTGTGGGACTGGCAGGTGAGAGAGATTTGTCCTGACTGTGGGCCAGGCAGGACCAGGAAAACTTTAGCTACAAGGTGTGGTGGGGCCTTTACGCTCAGCACTCACAGGAGAGTCTCTGTGAGTTCCAGGCCAGCCAAGTCTACATAGCAAGAAAATAAAGAAGAAAAAAAATTTTTTTCCTTAGGAGACAGCATGAACATAGTCCCCACTACCACAAATTATACAGATGAGTTTCCCACATTTGGAGAAATCTTAGGGTTTAGCACATCTGGTGTGCAAGGGATGAGCCTTGCCCCAAGAAAACCACCTTTTGATCATGGCTTATCCCCTGCCAGGTAAGAATATAAATAAGAAAAAATTTTAAAAGAGTAACAATAGGCTAAGGTAGGAGGTTCTTTGAGGTCTGTTGAGCCCAGCCTAGGACACAAAGCAAGACCTTAAAACAAAACTCAAGATGAGGGAGTGAAGGAGGAAAGAGACTGAGAGAAGGAAAAGAGAAGAAATTGAGGTTAAAGGCAGTGGACTACAGGGGAAAACGACATCAAGAAGAGCCAGAAACCCTGGGCGACCTCCCTTCTCAATTCAACCAACCTACCCCTCAATTACCCCACCTACCACTAGCACAAATACACCCAGAAACTCTGCCAGGCACTGCCAGGCCATGAGGCTTCGGATCCGGAGGTGGGTCCTGATTTTTACACAGCGCACAAGCCATGGTGGGGACACCTGTCTCCGTTCACTGCTCCCTCCATCTGCTCAGACACACAGTTGCTACACATATATTATTGCCTGCCAAAGGAAAACATAAAGAAGAGACTTTAAAACTAATTATCTCAGCTTTAAAATAATAGTTACATCTGTGACACGTGTAACCTAGAAAAAAAAAATGGCTTTATCTGATATGTAGAACTAGAATGTAAGGAGGTTGGTCAGGCCCTGTCTCTTTTGCCCTTCATCCCCACCACTCCTCACAGGACTGGCTTCCCCCTGTACTGATGGGAGGGACCCTGCTTCACAGATAGTCCTCTTGGTCCTGCAGACAACACTGTACAGCAGTACTGAGGTAGGCTAGAAAGGCAAGGTAAGAGGGCACAAGAAGGAAAAGCAGCCCCCCACCCAGGATTCTAGTAAGAGCCTCTCAACAACTGAGGAGCAAGAACCCAACACAATGAGCAATTACTAAAGGCCCTTCTCTCTTCCCAGCTAAAAATCTGTCGCTTTCTAGGACTCTAACCGGAGACTATTGTGCAACCTCGGTGGCCAGTATTACCAGACTATAGTTCCGTAATATAATATGATAATATAATTTTCAGATTATAGTTCCATCCATGGCACCTCTGCAGCTCTAACTTTACTTACCAAGAGAAAGAAAGAGGTTGCTTTTTAAGTTTCTATAGCAACCTTTTGAGATAGAACATGAGCACCACAAAAAAATGCATATACAGCTAATGCTAAGACAATTATGACTCTCCATTGGGGAAGCCACACCCACACTTAAGCATTACTTTCTGTGACTCTCTATTCAAGAAGCCCACACCCATGCTAAAATACCTAATGGCCAGGCATGGTGGCACACACCAGCCTTGCCAGTGGTAATCCCAGCCCTTGGGAGATGTGAATTTCTGCATTTAAGGTCAACTTGATCTACATAGTGAAACAGGACAGCCAGAAAGAAGCTATACAGTGAGACTCTGTCTCGAAAAATAAAATACATTAATTAATTTAAAAATATTTAATAAAATCTCCACTCACTGAATATAGTGGTGCATTCCTTTAATCCCAGCAGGGACAGACAGACCTCTGTGAATTGGAGGCCAGCCTGGTCTATATATCGAGTTCCTGGCCAGCCAGGGATATAGTGAGACTCTGTATTTTTCTGGGGAGGAGTTCAAGACAGGGTTTATCTGTATAGCTCTGGCTGTCCTGGAACTCACTTTGTAGATCAGGCTGGCCGTGAACTCAGAGATCTACCTGCCTCTGCCTCCCTAGTTCTGGTATTAAAGGTGTACTGAAATTCTTTTCTGCATCAAAACCATGAATCCTGGTTTGATCTCAGTCAGGGTCACTAAAAAATTGGAGCGAACTCATGCTATTGCGAGCGATAGATCCTAGTCTACAGATGAAGATGCTGAGCCCAAGCGTTCCTTCATGACCACACAGTGGCTAAGTGAATTCAAACCCAGGTCTCCTGGTTGTCTGGTATTCTCTGAAGCCTCTCATGTGGAATGTGATATCCCCCTGAGCTACTTGGATGTATGAAGAACTCAACAGACATCTAGAGACACTGAACTAAAGCCCGTAGGCTGTGGTAGTGAACTAAAGCCCGTAGGCTGTGGTAATGGACTGAAGCCCGTAGGCTGTGGTAGTGGACTGAAGACCGTAGGCTGTGGTAGTGGACTGAAGACCGTAGGCTGTGGTAGTGGACTGAAGCCCGTAGGCTGTGGTAGTGGACTGAAGCCCGTAGGCTGTGGTAGTGGACTGAAGACCGTAGGCTGTGGTAGTGGACTGAAGACCGTAGGCTGTGGTAATGATTGTTGAGTTGGGTACAGGAGTAAGACAGGGTCTTTCCAGGTAGCCCAGGCTGCCTCAGCCTCTTGAGTGTTAAGATCACAGGTTTGGCTGGGGTTGGTGGCACACACCTTTAATCCCAGCACTAAGGAGGCAGAGGCAAGCAGATCTCTGTGAGTTTGAGGCCAGCCTCATCTGATCTACAGAGTGAGCTCCAGGACAGCCAGGGCTGTTACACAGAGAAAGCAGTCTCGTAAAAGCAAGAAAAAAAATAGAGTGCTTACTTTTCTTGCAAAGGACCAGACTTTGTTTCGCAGCCTGGTCCTCACATCATCCCTAACTTTAGTACCAGGGGATCCAATGCCCTCTTCTGTATATGTGGTACATGTACACAGAGGCACAACACTCATACACATAAGATGAATAGTACACTAAATTTTAAAAACTGTTTTAAAAGAAGAGAAATTCCTTGAGCTGTGTGACTTAAAGGTTTTTGTGTGTGTTTAGTAAGAGTTTCAATATGCCAAGTCACATCCTCTAGACCTGTAGCACGGGATAAGAATAGAAGCTGTATGGTCTTACTAATAGTAAACGCTTTGGGTCCAGCGACACTGGAACATTGGTAAGCGGCAGGGGGATCTAGAGTTCTTACTTATCGTTTTCTGTCCTGCATCCAAGGAAACCCTAGCATATATCTGCCAATCTCTGGGGGTAGCCGGTGCTAAAGGTTAACTTAAGCAGAGAAGGAAGCCATCTACAACAGAAAACTGGTGCAGATACAAATGAAGGAGGGGGCCAAGTTCCCGCCCAGCAAGCCGCAGAACTTGGCAGCTTTGGTCATGTGGTTCTGATTTTAGAGTCAAGGATAGAAGAAAGGGGTTATGGAATCTCCCTCCATGGCTAGGGAAAGCCACTGAGGCCAGGTGTGTGTCAGGGGTGTCCCTGCATGGGGGCTCAGAGAGGCCACTGCATGAAGTTAGGAAGGTGAAACCTGGATTGCATCGGTGACCTCAAGATGGTGAAGATGCCCGAGTCCTAAGATACCTGCCTTTGGAAAACTGCAGACTGGGTGTGGAACCAGCCTGAGAGAGAGAGAGAGAGAGAGAGAGAGAGAGAGAGAGAGAGAGAGAGAGAGAGAGAGAGGTGCTGCAGTCAACAAAGCTGAAAGGAGTTGGAGATCTGAAGAGAGCTTTGACATCAGATACAGAGAGGCAGAATTCGGAGTTTGCCCTGCTGGTTTTTGTTCTTGTATTTCCTCACTGTGCTCCATTTCCTCTCTTTTGGAATGGTAATGTCATTCTGTGTCATTGTATGTTGGAAGTAAATGATCTGCTTTTTGATTTTGACTTTACAGGGGGTTTCAGTTAGGAGATTGCCATGAGTCTCAGAAGAGATTCTGGACTTTTAAACATTGTTGAGACTGTGATAGACTTTGGGGACTTTTGAGGTTGGACTGAATGCAGTCTGCATCATGATATGGCTACAAGCCTATGGGGGCCAGGGAGTGGAATGTGGTGGTTTGAATAAGAATAACCCTCATAAGCTCTTATATTTGAATGCTTGGTCATCAGGGAGTGGCACTGTTTGAAAGGATTAGAACAACAGTGTAGTTGGTTTTTTGGTTTTTTTTTTTTTTTTCCACTTTTTTGGCTCTTTGCTCTTTTGGGGGCCCACCACCCAGCTCCCAAATAAATCACACACAGAGACTTATTCTTAATTATAAATGCCCAGCCTTAGCTTGGCTTGTTTCTTGCCAGCTTTTCTTAAATTATCCCATTTACCTTTTACCTCTTGGGCTGTTTACCTTTTCTTACTTCTATATATCTTACTTTCACTCTTACTCCATGGCTGGCTGTGTGGCTGGGTGACTGGCCCCTTCTTTTCTCTTTCCTTGATCTTCCTCCCAGATTTCTACTCATATTTATTCTCTCTGCCTGCCAGCCCCACCTATCATTTCTCCTGCCTTGCTATTGGCTGGTCAGCTCTTTATTAGACCAATCAAGTGTTTTAGACAGACAAAGTAATACAGCTTCACAGAGTTAAACAAATGCAAAATAAAAGAATGCAACACATCTTTGCATCATTAAACAAATGTTCTACAGCATAAAAGAATGTAACACATCTTAAAATAGATTTCTACAACACAGCACTTCTCAACCTATGGGTTGAGACCCCTGTGGGGATCAAACAACCCTTCCATAGGGTTAACATCAGATATCCTGCATATGGGATATTTACATTACAATTTGTAACAGTAGCAAAATTGCAGTTATTAAGTAGCAATGAAGTAATTTTATAGTTGGAGGTCACCACAACATGAGGAACTATATTAAAGGGTTCTAGCATTAGAAAGGTTGAAAACCGCCTTTCCTCAGCTGCTGCCAAGGTGCTCGGTTCTTCTGAGGAAGCTAAGGCCGCGTTGGGGTAAGGCCCTCACTTCATCCGGTGACTAGCATTGTGCCGGCATTCCGCAACATGGCCTCTGTCTCGGAGCTCGCCTGCATCTACTCCGCCCTCATCCTGCACCACAACAACGAGGTGCACGGATGGTCACAGAGGACAAGATCAATGCCCTCATTAAAGCAGCTGGTGTCAATGTTGAACCTTTCTGGCCTGGCTTGTTTGCAAAGGCCCTGGCCAATGTCAACACTGGGAGCCTCATCTGCAACGTAGGGGCTGGTGGGCCTGCTCCAGCAGCTGGAGCCCCGCCAGCAGGCGGTCCTGCCCGCTCTACTGCTACTGCCCCAGCTGAGGAGAAGAAAGTGGAAGCAAAGAAGGAAGAATCTGAGGAGTCTGATGACAACATGGGCTTTGGTCTTTTTGACTAAACCTCTTTTGTTAACATGTCCAATAAAAACATGAACCTGTAAAAGAAAAGAAAAAAAAGAAAGATTGAAAACCACTGGATTAGAAGGATTAAGAGGTGTGGCCTTGTTGGAGGAAGTGTGTCACTGGGGGTGGGCTTTGAGGTTTCAAACTCTCTCTCTCTCTCTCTCTCTCTCTCTCTCTCTCTCTCTCTCTCTCTCTCTCTCTCTGTGCAGATCAGGATATATAGCTCTCAGCTACTGCTGGAGTGTGTGTACCATTCTCCCAGACATAGTAACAGACTAACTCTCCGAAACTTTAAGCAAGCACCAAATGAAATGTTTTATAAGAGTTGCCTTGGTCTTGTTGCCTCATCCCAGAATGGAACACTGACTAAGACACTGCCCAATATATGTCTGGCCTCAGGACCTGCTGTAGCAAACCATTCCGATGCATGAACAACAATAATATTTTGCCATAAGTCAGGGGGTACCCATCCTAGGTATGGGTTACTTTGAACAAGTACGGTTTTGCTGTTCCCCACATAAGGGGGCATCTGGCTTAAATAGCCATACCCCAAATTTGAAAATATCCACCTTGATTTCCATGATTGTTTTAGCTAATTGTGAGAGCAGGACTACTGAAAAAAAAGCGGGGGTGTTATATCTCTTTATGAGTTTATCGGTTTTTACTATATAGCTCTGGCTTCTCTGGAACTTGCTATGTAGATCAATCTGGCCTCAAACTTAACAGAGATCTACCTGCCTGCCTCTGTCTTCTGAGTGCTGGGACTAAAGGTGTGTGCCACTGGGCCAACCCCATGTCCCTTTGACTCAAATTGAATTAACAGGCTGTTGAGAAACATCTCATCTAGCACTAATTCTGGCCTGGTTAATGTGGTGTTGTAATTAATTCCAAATCATCCCCTTCAAGATGAGACACTAGACTCAGAAGTCTAAAGTGCAGGAAGTGGGTAGGAGTCCACAGACCCAGCAATTGCTCTTTATTATCTAATGCATTTTCATCTTTAGGGGAGGCAGGCAGAAACAAAAAGCAGGCCAGCATTAAAGACAGAAAATCAGGTATATCTTATGATGGAGAAGAACCGACTTTTCTCTGTGTGTTTGAAAGAAAATGGCCCCCATAGGCCCATAGGGAGTGGTACTATTAGGAGGTGTGGCATTGTTGGAGTGGGTGTGGCCTCGTTGGAGGAAGTGTGTCACGGTAGGGACAGGCTTTTCAGTCTTGTTTTCAGTCAGGGTCTATGGGGGGGGCATTTTCAATCAGGTTTTCAGTCTCGCTTTGGTCCACTATTTCCTCACTATGTTCCCTTATCTACGTTTTGGAACAGTAATGTATGTCTTGTGCCATTATATGTTGGAAGTATGTGATCTGTTTTTTGATTTTGATTTTACAGGGCATTACAGTTAAGAGATTGAATGAGTCTCAGAAGAGACTGGACTTTGGACTTTTAAGCAAGTTTGAGACTGTGATAGACTATGGGGACTTTTGATGTTGGACTGAATGCATTTTGCATGATGATATTGTTACAAGCTTACGGGGACCAGGGAGTGGAATGTGGTGGTTTGAAAGAAAATGGCCCTCATAGGCCCATAGGGAGTGGCACTATTAGGAGGTGTGGCCTTGTTGGAGGAAGTATGCCACTGTAGGGGCAGGCTTTGAGGTCTCAGATGCTCAAGCCAGGCCTAGTGTGGCATTCACTTCTGCTGCCTGTGGATCAAGATGTTGAACTCTCAGCTCCTTCTCCAGCACCATGTCTGCCTGCATGCCACCACGCTTTCTACCATAACAATAATGGAATAAACCTCTGAAACTGTAAGCCAGAGCCCATTAAATGTTTCCCTTTATAAGAGTTGCTGTGGTCATGGTGTCTCTTCACACTGATAGAAATCCTCCACTCACTGAGTCATCTTGCCAACCCTTGCCTGTTTTTCTTTGTGAAGAGGGATTTTCCTTCTTTTTAAATTTTTACATTTTATTTATTTGTTTTAATTTAAAAATATAAATTTTGAGTATGTGTGTGGGTCTGTGGAGGAGTATGTAAATAGGAGGAGTGCAGGGGCCTACAAAGAATGGAGGTGTCAGAGCTCCTGGAAGTGGGGTAGACGGGTTCAGAGAAGCAACTCCAGTACTTTCCAAGAATGGTATGTGTGGGCTGGAGAGATGGCTCAGAGGTTAAAAGCATTGGCTGCTCTTCCAGAGGTCCTGAGTTCAATTCCCAGCAAACACATGGTGGCTCACAGCCATCTATAATGAGATTTGGTGCCCTCTTCTGGCCTGAAGGTGTACATGCAGACAGACTACACATAATAAATAATTAAAAAAAAAAAAGAAAGAAAGAAAGAAAGAAAGAACGGTATGTGCTCTTAACCACTGAATCACATCTCCAGCCTCCAAAGGGGACTTCAACTCCTGAACAACACTCTGGGTTATTGGGCTCTTAGTTTCTCCTCTTTTGGCTTCCAAAGCTTGACTAGAGTGATGAAGTCAGGACTCCATTCCAGGCATTACAATAGCCGTTGGTAGAGTTGGTATCACAAGTGTGAGGTCCCTCCAGGTAGGTTCTAGGGGAAGAGGGTAATATTTGACCAGCACTTGATCTCTGAAATGGGACAATGGTGGGCATGTCTGTGGACTACAGTGTAGGCACGGGAGAGTTTGTTGTATATCTATGTAGTAGCTTCCTTATCAAGAAGAAAATCGTCAGTGAGAAATGGCCACTCCAGTGCCTAGTGCCTGAGGCAGGCATTCCTGACCCACAGCAGAGCTATGGATAGCAAAGCAGTCCACAGAAGGAAGTTTCCTTTTCTCAGATGTCCCTCAAGGATCTCACTAGCTTTTCTACACTCCCGCCAAGAGGACGGTGGTGTCCAGGTAGTAGACTATATTTTATCCTTGAGTAATGGTCACCTTACAGGAAGGGCCACTGTCACTCTGTAGACTCTTGAGGAGTCCAAATCTGGGAATAATTTCAGGCACTAATACCTTTGCAACCTCTGAGTCCTTTTCTGCTCTTCAGGGGAATACTTAAAACAGCAAGTGTATACCAATACTAAGAGGTGTCATATGTCCCTGCGCTTGGGCATGTGGATGAAGTCTATATGCCAGTTTTCCCTTGGTACCTCCCAGTACACTGACAATTATTCATGGAGTTGCTTCTCTGGCTGTAGACAAAGTTTTCCTGTGTCCCACCCAGTCCTCCGCGGTCTAGACAAATCTCTCTCACCCTGCTGCTCAGACCCACCCAAGTAAACACACAGAGGCTTATATTATTTACAAACTGTATGGCCATGGCCTATGGCTCAAGCTTCTTGCTAGCTAGCTCTTATATCTTAATTTAACCCATTTCTATTCATCTATGTTTTGCCACGTGTTCTGTGGCTTACCGGTCTGCTGGCATGTTGCTCCTTGGGTGGCAGTCTCCCTGCCTCTCCTTTCTCTTCCTGTCTCTCCTCAATTTCCCCCCTAGCTATAATCTGACTTTATAAATAAATGGCTTTATTTTTTTATCAACCAATCAGAACAACACATATTCACAGCATACAGAAAGACGTCCCACAGTACCTGGCAAACTGTTTAATGGTCTTTGAAAGATGTATTTTCCTTTGATTATAAAGAGTGTTGTGCCATCTGATGGGTTTAGTCTGTCCCCAGTAGAAGGGTTGGTGAAGAGTTTTAGGAATTTTCCATTCATTACCTTCAGGGAAGAGCAATTTTCTTTTCTCTTTATGAAGGCTCCCTGTGTATTGCAAGGCATGTTCCCGTGAATGGTCCCAGTCCTTTTCCTTGTGGTAATATTGTAGATTTATTCCCTCTGGAGCATGTTCCCAACTTAGGCATGCATCTGTTGGCTCTGAAGGGAGAGTGCTCCTAGCAGCAGCTTCGACTGCCTGCTCATCCAGTCTGTTCCCCTCTGACACTCTCTTCCATCCCCTTCTGGGGCCCTTTGTGGAGCATTGCTCCAGCCTTGGAGGGACGGAGAATGTCGACCAAGAGTTAATCAGTCTCCTGGTGATATGCACTAGGAGGTGCAGAGGCTGTTGGATGCTGTCTCTTCTTCCACACAGAGCATGGGCACAGAGAACCAGGAAGGCACACTCCAGATCTGCACAGATATCAGCACTCTGACCTTGGCGGAGCTCCAGTCCCGCCAGGTGAGCCCGAACTTGGCGGGAAAGGCGCCCACTGAATGGTCTCATTGAGAGTAATGACTGCATAGCCATCCCTGTGGCTCTCTGTTCCATAAAGGAACTAACTTCCATAAAGAGTCCAATATGTGCCTACAAGTATCTCTTTAATATCTTCTCAGACCACATACTCCAAGAGATTATTTTCTCAAAGCTATGTTCTGGGCCTATAGCCTCTTCTGGGAGGAATTTTTTTTTTAATTAAAAATAAATTATGTGTTGGGTTTGGGGATTTAGCTCAGTGGTAGAGCGCTTGCCTAACAAGTGCAAGGCCCTGGGTTTGGTCCTCAGCTCTGAAAATAAATAAATAAATAAATAAATAAATAAATAAATAAATAAATAAATAAAGTGAGCAGGTGATGATGGTGCACACCCTTAATCCCAGCACTCAGGAAGCAGAAAGAAGCAGGCAGATCTCTGTAATTCTGAGGCCAGCCTAATCTACAGAGTGAGTTCTAAGACAGCCAGAATTACACAAAGAAACCCTGTCTTGAGCCGGGCTGTGGTGGCATACGCCTTTAATCCCAGCACTCAGGAGGCAGAGCCAGGTGGATCTCTGTGAGTTCGAGGCCACCCTGGACTACAGAGTGAGTTCCAAGACAGGTGCAAAGCTACACAGAGAAACCCTGTCTCGAAAAACCAAAAAAAGAAAAAAAAGTATGTGTAGCTAGCACATGCCTTTAATCCTAGCATCAAGAGGCAGAGTCAGGCTGATCTCTGTTGAAGGAGAATTGTTCATACAGCCATTCCACTGTGCCAATAAAGGTGTTAAATCAATAATCAATGATTGGCTGACCAGGACTAGCCATAGAGTTCTTGGAGGACTGAGGAAGTCTGCTAGAGAGGAATTGGCTGAATGAGATTAGCCATAGAGTTCTTGGAGGCCTGAAGATGTCTGCTAGAGAGGACAGGAAGAGAAAAGAGGATTTCCAGGGCAAGTGGTTCATGAAAAACACAGAAAGAGGGTTAGCCAATTGATTGTCTGCTGTCCTTGGATTTATCAGGTCTTTATCTCAATTTCTGACTCCCAAGTTTTTATTATACTGGAACAATTTAGATATTTGTTATATCTGGTACCCAATGTGGGGCATTATTAAACCACACCACTGCCGTCACTGGCAGCTGGCTTTGGCTCCCTCCCCACAGGCCCTCCACACCTGTTTTTCCACATTTGGGGTTTTTCCATTGCAGTCTTTCTATAGCAGCCTTCAGCTGCTGCCCACCCCAGCTCCAAAACACCGCTGGGGTTAGACACCCCACCACCGGGTGTGCCCTCACTTCCGGCCATGCAGACCTCCCTTGATTTCCCTCCCTGGACGGCCAACCCAGGTCAGCTCAGCCACCTTGAGACCCATGCAAGGCTCAGGCTTTTACTGATGTTGCCGCCACCACACGCTGCCGAGGGGCCTGGCCTTGCAGTGCCAGAGCCCTCTACCCAGCCATGCTGAGCAGTGACGCTAGCTGCTGCTAGTGACAGGCCTGGTGGTCTTACCCCATGCCCATGCTGCATCCCAGCCCCACAGATCGCTCCTCCAGGCTTCCTTATGCTAGCCCCCCCCCCCCCCCCGTGCATGAGCAGCCACAGTGGCCCCTACTGCACCCATCCTCCAACATCGTCACTGTAGCTGATTACCCTGCACATCGCTGCCTATGCTGTCGGTGTCAACAGAACTGGTAAGACATCTGGGAATTTTTAAACATGGAGTTAGGTTAAAAAAGAAGAAGAAGAAGGAGGAGGAGGAGGAGGAGGAGGAGGAGGAGGAGGAGGAGGAGGAGGAGGAAGAAGAAGAAGAAGAAGAAGAAGAAGAAGAAGAAGAAGAAGAAGAAGAAGAAAGAAAATCTTATCTTTCCCATGTTTGTTTGTTTGTTTTGGTTTTTCGAGACAGGGTTTCTCTGTAGCTTTGGAGCCCGTCCTGGACTAGCTCTGTAGACCAGGCTGGCCTCGTACTCACAGAGATCCACCAGAGAGCCTCTGCCTCCCGAGTGCTGGGATTACAGGCATGCGCCACTACCGCCCGATCATCTTTCCCATGTTAAGAATCAGAACTATCACAATGCAGGGAATTAGGACCCTGTTTAATGCTACTATGGATGGCTTGAAAATGGAAAAAAATAAATGAGGGGATAAACAACTTAGCTGGCCATGGCATAATGTTGATCATAATTATTATCAGTTTGATAATTCATATTTACCTTAAAAATGGTTGGATGACTGGGCCAAATATGAAAAATTGACTGACAAGATATAGACCTTAGAAAGACTTACTATTGATAAGATACAATCTTTAAAAAGATTTACTACTGATAAAATATAAGCTGTAGAAAGACTTACTAATGAAAATAAGAAAAATTTGACTGATAAGATACAAAGTTTAGAAAGACTTCCTATTGACTAGATACAAACCTTAGAAAGACTTACTAATGAAAATAAAATTTGATAAGATATGTCTTAGAAGGACTTACTATTGATAAGATACAAGCTTTAGAAAGACCTACTAATACAAATAAGAAAAATACTCAGACATAGATAGAAGAATTTAGAGCAGAAGCTACCATACTGTTACATCATGAAACTAAAGAGGAACAGCCTAAGGTTCTTAAAAAACCAACCTTAATTTATCCAGGTACCATACAAGAACCAGATGACAGGTACCCCCAAGACTATGCAGAAGTTAATTGGAATCCTGTAGAAATGTTAGATTTGAGGATATTTAAGGAAGCAGTCATTTCATATGGTGTGCACTCACCCTATGTGAAGCAGATATTAAATTCATGGGCAACTAGGAATAGAATTATTCCACAAGACTGAAAAGATTAACTAACAACAATATTGGAAGCTGGTCCTCAGTTACAATGGAAAACATGGTGGAGAGCGGAAGCTAGGGCCATAGAACCACAAAATGGGGCTAGAGGTATTGAAATTTCCCAAGATCAGCTCCTTGGTTGAGAACCAGTATGCTGATTTGCAAAGACAGTCTACATTTGAGGATTGCATTATAGATCTATGCAGTACAGCATCTTTGAATTTTTGGGGTAGGATTGAAGAATCAAGAAAGAGGACTGGATCATTTACTAAAATTATACAAGGTTCAAAAGAAGCCTTCACTGATTTTTTTTTTTACAAAGATTGACTTTAGTTATAAATAAGATGATATCAGGTCCAGAAGTTAGACAAATATTAATTGAATCTTTGGCTTTTGAAAATGTTAATTCAGGGGGGTTAGAGTGATGGCTCAGTGGTTAAGAGCACTGGTTGCTCTTTCAGAGGACCCAGGTTCAATTCCCAAAAATAGCTATCAAGTAAGAATTACATTTGTGGCCAGGCAGTGGTGGTGCATGCCTTTAATCCCAGCACTCGGGAGGCAGAGTCAGGCAGGCTTCTGTGAGTTTGAGGCCAACCTGGTCTACAGAGCAAGATTCAGGACAGGCACCAAAACTATACAGAGAAACCCTGTCTCAAAAAACAAAGCAACAACAACAACTACAACAACAACAACAAAAAAACAGAATTACACTTGCAATATTCTGTCCATTTGTAGTTAGCATATTCAAAGAAAATAATGCATTATCTATCCTCTTAATGAATCCAAAATTTTATACCTAATTTGCTTTCTATCATAATTAAGGAAAACTGCAACTATAGTTGTCTAGTCTTCAACTCCATCAAAGATCCAGAAGGGGCCTGGCGGTGGTGGCACATGCCTTTAATCCCAGCACTCGGGAGGCAGAGGCAGGTGGATCTCTGTGAGTTTGAGGCTGGCCTGGTCTACAGAGCAAGATCCAGGAAAGGCACAAAGCTACACAGAGAAACCCTGTCTTGTAAAACAAAACAAAAGATCCAGAAGGATGTAATATTACCTAACAACAGAGACATTTGGCTGCCTGAACAGTCACCCAAAGTTCCTCTGCAACTTTGGGGCATCCATCTTCAGCCTACAGATCCAGAATATCTAGCAGACTTTTCTATGAAGCAGGAATTTTGGGCTGTCCTGCCTTGTTTTGGCAAAGTTCAGCAGTCACTTTCCTCTGTGTCCTGAATGTCCAGTCTGCACAGCACATTGTCAGCAGTCAAAGGCAAGAACAGTCTCTTTACCCAGTGGCTAATCTTGCCACAATGAAATCAAACTCCATGAGGAGTTTTTTCAATGTCCATCATTTTCTTGGAAGTAAATTGGAGCTACCAGGAGCAGATGTGTCTCATTGTCATGAAAAACTTTAAATTAACAAAACATTTCATATCCCATATTCTATAGATCTCTGAAATATTTGAAGACCATCTATCTAAAATTTATTTAACCTAGAAAACATACCTAACATATTTATAAATATGATTGTTATAAATGACTAACTACTGACCTATGTTTCTATTGTCCTATATAATTTATAATAGCTTTCAAAAACTAGAATTCTACCTTACATTTTAAAATATACTGCATAAGTACAATACCTTAACAAGAATAGAAACATACATACAATATGTAACAAAAATAACCTTAAATTTTTATCAATATTCAAAAATCCTTTTAAACAAGAGTAGAAACATATATACAGTGTAACAAAAATAACTTTAAAATTTGTATCAATATTCAATTTCCCCCTAAATGATAACAAACATCCATAACCCACTAAATAACCTAAAACCACCCACACCTTATAACTTGTGGGAATGTAGGTATAGTTTTCTCCATGCTTCTTCCTGCTGTCTATGGATTAAGTATCTTTAGGGTCCCAGAGAGAAAATTTTGAGATAATGACCAAGTCCTGGGAAGACCAGCAGTAATCTTTGCTGATAGATATCACTGTCAAGTCTCAGGCAGTCTCACCTGATCAAACCTCATCCATATTAACCCTGAAGGAATCCACAGCCTCTCATCTCCTATGGGAACAAAACTCCAAAGCATTTTTATTTCCATTTGACAAATATATTTTTTGACCTTTTAAAAGTTAAGGCATTCCTAAGGTATATAGGCTGATTTATTTCAACAGTTCCTCTTTCAATTCCAGGTCTCTGCAACTGTCCTTTGCTTTTCTTTCTTTTTTTTTTTTTAGTTTTTCGAGACAGGGTTTCTCTGTGTAGCTTTGTGCCTTTCCTGAAACTCACTCTGTAGACCAGGCTGGCCTCGAACTCACAAAGATCCGCCTGCCTCTGCCTCCTGAGTGCTGGGATTAAAGGCGTGTGCCACCACTGCCCAGCTATCCTTTGCTTTTCAACAATCAAAAAATTCAAAATCAACGCAATAGCATACAGGATGCAGACTGTGTATTTCCCATCCATCTTACATGGCTTTTTCCTTTTACTCTCTCTTTAAAGACTTTAGTTTATAAACTATTCATTTTTTTTTTAAGAATATACCCTTTTCCTTTTTCTTAAGCCTACTCACACTGTTAAGCACACTGTAACTTGTTTAGAGGTTTTTCCACCTGGATCTCTTTTACTGCGTATCTCTAGTCTTTTTTGCCCGTACAAGCAAAGCTTAGGCTGCTAAGGTACATCTGGATCCTCCATGTGTGGCTCTCGGCTGGCTCGGCCCACTTCTCAGTTCCTGAAAGCCAAGCGTGAGACTCGAGGCCAGTTCGTTGAGGGTTTATCTGACCAGGAACTGCCTTCAACCTTCCTAGAGCTCTAGAATGACAGTGCGTGGACTGCAGCAGGCTTTTTTTACTTAGTTTGTTGTTCCTACTTAACGTACTAGCTGCTCCAAGGCTCAGTGACCAGCAGAAACTGTCCTGCTGAAACTATTAAAGGAGCCATGTCCCTTTTTTGTTGTTCAGCTTTCTCGGGCTCTAGGTGGATATTTGAGCCCCATGTTGGTACGCCAAATTGTTGTTGGTATTTTGGCTCTTTTGGTGAGCCCTCCACCTAGCTCCCAAATAAATCACACACGGTGGCTTATTCTTAATTATGAATGCCTGGCCTTAGCTTGGCTTCTTTCTTGCCAGCTTTCCTTAAATTATCCTGTCTACCTTTAGCTTCTGGGCTTTTCCCATTCTCTTACTTCTGTAAACCTCACTCTTACTCCGTGGCTTGCTGGTTTTGTAGCTGGGTGGCTGGCCCCTGGAGTCGTCCTTCTCTGGCTGCTAGCTCCTTCCCTCTTTTTAATTTTTTCTGGTTTTCTCTTTTTCTACATATTCTCTCTGCCTGCTAGCCCCACCTATCCTTTCTCCTGCCTTGCTATTGGCCAGTTCTTTATTAGACCATCAGATGTTTTAGACAGGCACAGTAGCACAGCTTCAGAGTTAAACAAATGCAACATAAGCAGAAGTAACACACCTTAAAACACTGTTCTCCAACACTTGTATATAACACATATCAGATCCCATACAAGTGTACCAGACCCTCTATCACAAGGTACTGATGAAATTGACCAGTTATTGGCAGGAAATGTGCTAGAAACCTCAGAATTAAAAAAAAACAAAAACAAAAACACCACCATGTTAACAACAGATTTAAAAAACAAAGCTTTTTCTATCACTTGGCAACAAGCCAAGAAAATAATAAGGAAATGTCTTACTTGTTCTTTGTATAACCAAACTCCACTACCTACAGGAAGTAACCCAAAGAGTACTAAAAATAAATAAATAAATAAATAAATAAATAAATAAATAAATAAATAAAATTTGACAAATGGACGGTTTTATTCTGCAGGATGTGGAAAATTAAAATATCTGCACTATACCAGAGATACTTATTCAGGATTTTAATGGGCAACTGTTCTGTAAAGGCTGATTCTTTAATTACACATTTATTAAAAGTTATGGCCATCATGGGTATACCTGTACAAATTAAGACTGACATTGCTCCAGTATATGTCTCTAGTAAAATAAAACAGTTTTGCATGGGAGGCAGAGCCAGGCAGATCTCTGGCCAGCCTGGTATACAGAGTGATATCCAGGACAGGCACCAAAACTACACAGAGAAACCCTCTCTCAAAAAAAACCCAAAAAACAACAACAAAAACAGTTTTTACATATTAAAATAAAGCATATTAAAGGTATACCACACAATCCCACTGGACAAACAGTTACAAAAAGATCTAATCACACTTTAAAAGATTTGCTTAATAAACAGAAAGGGATAATAAAGATGCCCCCAGAGATAGATTACATGCTTTATTAACTTTAAATTTTTTTTAAAGATTTATTTATTATGTATACAATGTTCTGTCTGTGTGTATGCCTGCAGGCCAGAAGAGGGCACCAGATCTCATTACAGATGGTTGTGAGCCACCATGTGGGTGCTGGGAATTGAACTCAGGACCTCTGGAAGAGCAGTCGGTGCTCTTAACCTCTGAGCCATCTCTCCAGCCCTAACTTTAAATTTTTTAAATGCTAATAAAAAAAAACAACAGCTGTGGAAAAACATTGGATAATGGAAAATACTGCTGATTGAAGTATCTAATATACTTCAAAAATGTCTTGACCTCAGAATGGAAACCAGGATATGTGTTAAATTGAGGAAGAGGTTTTGCTTTTGTTTCCACAGACAAAGGAAAGTTATGGATCCAGTCAAGCCTAATAAAGATTAGATTTGTACAGGAAAGACCTCTTGATTAAGAGAGGTGATAGTTCACCAAACATTGTGGACATTCAACCTGCCAAAAACAAAAACAAAAAAAACAACAAAACAAACAAACTCCCCAAAGTTAAGTTTGGGACAGGGTCTTGTTTTTGTCTTTCCAGGAGAAGAAAAACATCCAACTAAGGAAGCTAAAGACCACTATACAAATAAGATATCTAAAGAATAAAAACAAATCATCCAAAAAAATATCCCAAGAAAAAGAACAAATTGGCCTAATGGCATAGCACACTTCCAACACAATAAAATCTCATAAATCATCCAAATGTTTGTCTCTGCTGTTCTCTACAGACATAAAGCAAATGGTGTTTTTATAATCCCAATTCAATTAAAAATTAAAGCTGGCTTTGGAGTTGGTGTGGATCTCTCCTTCTCTAAACCCAAACATGCTTGTTAAAGGAAAATCCAAAATCTCTGTCTCATGTCAGAAGAGCCACCTGATATGCGACAGAAGAAAAACCAAAATAAAGATTATTCTATTGCCATTAATCTCATAATCCTTTAGTTTTATTTTGACTCTTTAAAAATTTTCTTAAGGTATAAATATTATCTTAAAATTTATAAGATTAATATATATATACATATATATGTTTAAACATTCTCTTGGTCATATTGAGTACTAACTGAGTCTAAAAATAGGCTTCATCTAGCTTCCTGTATGTGATTTTGAGCTTGTGTCTGAAACAGGTAACTAAGAGCAAAGTCTGTGTACCCCAGATGTATTTAATAGACTGTGGTTCTTTAACCTCTCAGATATCTGCTGCATATAACATTTAAAATGTTTAAGATACCTGCAGTGAACCTTTATAGTCTCCAAAAGGATGTTGGACCCCAAAAAGATGAATCTACCTGGATTGTGGTAACTCTACTAAACTGACAAACACCACCCAAAGATCAGCTTTGGACTACAAACTGCTCAGGACAACTTAGAGCAATTACCTGAGATAGACTACTCCAGTCAGGACCTCAGATAAGCCTTACACTCTCCCATCACTCCAAGATTGGACAATGGCTAGCTCTCCCAAATCTTGATCTTTATCTCAACTTTTTCAGAGTTCCCTTGTAGCAGAAGTTTCTCTGGTCCCACCTGGCCCCACGTTCCTGCAGCCACCTATAAAAAAATCACTCAGAGGCTTATATTAATTATGAACTGGATGGCCTATGGCTCAAGCTTCTTGATAGCTAGCTCTTATAACTTAACCCATTTCTATTAATCTATAAGTTGCCACGTGGCCATTATGTTACCAGTCTGCTGGCATCTTGCTGTTCCTTGGGCAGCAACTGGCATTTCCCTCACTCTGCCCTTCTTCTCTCTGGATCTCTTCTTGGATTTTCTGCCTGGCTGTAAGTTTTCTTGCCATAGGCCAAAACAGCTTTATTTACTAACCAATGGGAACAGCAAATATTTACAGAGTACAGAAAGACATCCCATAGCATTTCTCCTTTTCTGTCTAATCAAAAAGGAAGTTTTAACTTTAACATTGTAAAATTTTATATAACAAAGCAGTTATCAAACAGGAATTATAGTTACAATATCTAGTCTATTTATATTTGGCAAAATTCAAAAATATTCTATCATCTATCCTATTTTGTGAGTCTAAAGTTTTATGTCTAATTTATCTTTTATCATGACCAAGGAAAGCTATAATTATAACTATCTAGTCTTGAACTCTATCAAAGACCCCAGAAGGATATAATATTACCTAAGTAAACAGGAAGTACATTGTAAGCAACTTCCAAAAAGCTAGAATGACAGAGACATCTGGCTGCCTAGACAGTCACCCAAAGTTCCTCTGGCTATGTGGTTATGTGGCTGGTCCCTGGCTTCCCCCTCTTCTCTCTACTCTTATTTATTCTCTCTGCCTGCCAGCCCCACCTATTTCTCTCTCCTGCCTAGCTATTGGATGTTCAGCTCTTTATTAGACCAATCAGGTGTTTAGACAGGCCAAGTAACACAGCTTTACAAAGTTAAACAAATGCAACATAAAAGAATGCAACACATCTTTGCATCATTAAACAAATATTCCACAGCATAAACAAATGTAACACATCTTAAACTAATATTCCACAACTTCCTTGTTTTTGTCTAAATAAAATGATAGGTTTGAACTTTAACATAGTAAAACTATTACAACAAAAATCATTATCAAGTAAGAATTTTACATTTACAATATTCAGTCCATTTGTATTTAGCAAATTCAGAGAAAATACTCCATTATCTTTCTTATCTTAGTAATTCCAAAGTTTTATATCTAATTTACTTTCTATCATAACTAAGGAAAACTATAACTATTTAGACTTTAACTCCATCAAATACCCAGAAGGATGTAATATTATCTAACAACAGAGACAGCTGGCTGCCTGGACAGTCACCCAAAGTTCTTCTGCAACTGTGGGGCATACACCTTCAGCCTGCAGGCCTAGAATATCTGGCAGACTTTTCAGTGAAGCAGAAAATTTGAAGGACTATCCTGCCTTGTATTGTCAAAGTTCATCAGTTGCTTTCCTCTGTGTCCTGCAGAATGTCTGGCAGACTCTTCTGTGAAGCAGCAATCTTGAAAGACTGTCCTGCCTTGTCTTGGCAAAGCTTGAGTTTCTTTATCCTTTGTGTCTTGATTGTCCAGTCTGTACAGCATACTATCAGGAGTCAAGGCAAGAGCAGTTTCTTGCCCAAATGGCTAGTCTTGTCACATTGAAAGCAAACTCCATATGGAGTTTCTTCGATGCCCCTTATCCTTTATGAAGTAGATTTGTTTCATTGTTATGAAGAGCCCTATGTTAACAAAACATTTTAAATGCCATATTCTGTAGGTCTTTTAAAGTATTTGAAGAACATTTATCTATCTAAAATATATCTCTGTATGATCTTGAAACATGCCTAACGTATCTACAAATTTGATTGTTATAGCTGACTAACTACTAACGTGTGTTTCTTGATTATCCTAAATAGTTTATAATAATAGCTTTCAAAAACTAGAACATTACCTTACATTTTTAAATAAACTGCATAGGTATAATATCTTAAACAAGAGCAGACACATACAATATGTTGTACCAAAAATAACCTTAAGTATGTAAGAATATACAAAAATCCTTTAAACAAGAGTAGAAACATATAAACAGTATGTTATAACTTACTTTCAATATAAATTACTTTCAATTTGTATCAGTATACAAAAGTCCATACCAATACAAAATATTTGAGATTAATAGTTGTATTTTTAGTTTAAAGTAGATTCAGTAATCTAACCTTTTATATTATTCCTATATGCCCCCCCTTTTTTGGTGCAATCCTCCTAGCTCACAGAGGCTGAATAGCAAATAGCTAGCTTTCTGTCCTTGCTCAAGTCTCCTGAAAAAGGGGCCATCCTTCTATTCAGACCCCACTAAAGAACCCTTGCTACACTTAGTTCCTCCCTACCACTTCCTGTCAGCTAGTTGCTGACTTAGCCTACTGACCTCAGGTTAATTTTGTTTAATCAAACAAATGTAACACAACTTTGCATCATTAACAAAAGAGTAGATTATTAAATCTACTTTTAAACTAAAAAGTCTCAAATATTTTACATTGGTATGGAGTTTTGTATACTGATACAAATTTAAGGGTTTTTTTGTTATACTGTAGATATGTTTCTACTCTTGTTTAAGACATTTTTGTATATTGATACAAATTTAAGGTTAATTTTGTTATACTGTATCATGTATTTCTATTTCTTGTTTAAGGTATTGTTCCCATACAGCTCATTTAAAAATGTGATGTAAAGTTCTAGTCCTTGACAGCTGTTTAGGATAATAAAAAAAAGATTAGTAGTTATTCATTGATAACAATCAAACTTGTACTTATGTTAGGTATATTTTCAAGGTCAATCAGAAACATAGTTTAAATAGATAGATGGTCTTCAAACACTTCAGAGACCTACAGAATATGGCATTTTAATGTTTGAATAACATAGTACTTTTCATGACAATGACATGTCTGTTCCTGGCAGCATCATTTTACTCCAAAAGAGGATGATGGGCATCAGAAAACCTCCACATGGAGTTTGCTTTCATTTGTGACAAAGTTAGCTACTTGAGGGGAGGAAAGCCTGCCCTTGCCTCAACTGCTGACAGTATGCTGTTCAAATTGGAGAAACAAGACACACATTAAAAAAACTGCTGAACTTTGCCAAGACAAGGTAGGGCAATCCTTCAAAACTCCTGCTTCACAGAAAAGTCTGTCAGATGTTTTTAGGCCTGTAGGCCAAAGATGGATGCCCCAATATTACAGAGGGACCTCGGGTGACTGTCCAGACAGCCAGATGTCTCTGTTGTTTCTTAGTATTGGAAGTTGCTTGCTCTGCACTTCCTGTTTACTCAGGTAATATTATATCCTTCTTGGGTCTCTGATGGGGTTGAAGATTACATAGTTACAGTTACAATAGAAAGTAAACTAGTTACAAAACTTTGGACTTAGATAGATAGTAAAATATTTTTTCACTGGGCGGTGGTGGCACATACTTTAATCCCATCACTCAGGAGTCAGAGGCAGGCAGATCTCTGTAAGTTCGAGGCCAGCCTGGTCTTAAGAGCGAGATCCAGGAAAGGCGCAAAACTACACAGAGAAACCTTGTCTTGAAAACCAAAAAAAAAAAAAGAATATTTTCTCTGAATTTGCTAAATACTAATGGACTGGTCATTATTATGTATTTCTTTCTTTCTTTCTTCCTTTCTTTCTTTCTTTCTTTCTTTTTTTTTTTTTTTTTTTTTTTTTTTTTTTTTTTTTTTTTTGGTTTTTCAAGACAGGGTTTCTCTGTGTAGCTTTGCACCTTTCCTGGAACTCACTCACTCTGTAGCCCAGGCTGGCCTCGAACTCACAGAGATCCACCTGGCTCTGCGTCCTGAGTGCTGGGATTAAAGTCATGCGCCATCACCACCTGGCTGTAATATATTTCTTACTTGACAATTGTTCTTATTATATTTAGTTCTGCTATGTTAGAGTTAAAACCTTTACTTTTTATTTAGACAAAAAGATAAAATGTTGCAGGAAAATTGTTCATACAGCCATTCCATTGTGTGAACAAAACCACCATAAATTAAGGACAGATTCAGCAACTGGCTGACCAAGATTAGCTATAGAGTGCTTAGAAGACAGAGGAGGTCTGCTAGAGAAGAATTGGCTGACCAGGATTAGTCATAGAGTTCTTAGAGGACAGAGGAGGTCTGCTAGAGAAGAATTGGCTGACCAGGATTAGTCATAGAGTTCTTAGAGGACAGAGGAGGTCTGCTAGAGAAGAATTGGCTGACCAGGATTAGTCATAGAGTTCTTAGAGGACAGAGGAGGTCTGCTAGAGAAGACAAAAAGAGAAAAGGAAGGATTTCTGGGGGATTTCCAAGGCAGGTGGTTTGGGAAAAATGTGGAGAGAGGGTCAGCCAATCAACTGTCTGCTGTCCTTGGATTTATCAGGTCTTTATCTCAATTTCTGACCCCCGAGTGTAGGGTAAATGGGAACCACAGTCTCATTACTGTAGTAAATGGTCTATACTAACCTTCATTACTTATTAGGTTCCTGAACTCTAATATGAGATGTTGCAGGGGGCTTTTGCAGGATTTAAAAAGACCTTGTTAATATTTAGACTTATTTATGTGTGTGGGTGTTTTACCTGCATGTATGTATGTGTACCAGACGTGTGCCTAATACCCCAAGAGGTCAGAAGAGGGTATAAGGTCCCCTGTAACTGGAGTTGTGGGTGGCTGTGAGCTACAACCATGTGTGTACTGGGGAGTGAACTCAGGTCCTCAAGAGCAACAGGTGCTCTAAACTCTGACTTCCTCATGTCCACCATGGTATATAGAAAGAACAAAAAAGAAAGAGAAACAAGAAAGAAAAGTAGGATGTGTGCAGGAGAGGATAACACTACTGGGCGAAGGAGTTGGAGTCTCAAGCATGATTAAGAAAGGGTGGGGGGACTGGAGAGATGGCCCAGCCATTGAGAGCACTGGATGCTCTTGCAAAGGACAGAAGTTTGATTCCCAGGCACCTTTAATCCCCAAACTGGAAGGTGTGTCCCTGTGAGTTCAAGGCCAGCCCCATCTACAATTCAAGTCCCAGGACAGCTAGGGCTACATCGTAAGAACTTGTCTCAAAACAAAACAAAACAACTGTGGCTGGAGAGATGGCTCAGTGGTTAAGAGCACTGGCTGGATCTGGACAAAATTCCCAGCACCCACATGGCAACTTACACTTATCTGAAACTCCAGTTCCAGGGTTTCTGACACTTTCACACAGATATACATGCTGGCAAAACACCAATGAACATAAAATAAAAATATATATTAAAAAAGAAAAGAAAAACAACCAAAAACCAAAACCAAATAAACATTCATGCAGGCAAACACTCCTACACGTAAAATAAAAACAAATAGATCTTCTTTAAAAAGTAGTGAAGAAAAAAGAGTCTCTCAATGACAGCATAAACACTGGGAGAACAGTATTAAAAGTCATACTTTCACCTGGGTATGACAGCGCATGGCTTTAATCCCAGCACTTGGGAGGCAGAGGCAGGCACAACTCTGTGAGTTCGAGGCCAGCATGGTCTACAGGGTGAGTTCCAGGACAGCCAGGGCTACACAGAGAAACCCTGTCTCAAAAAAATAAGGTGAAGGAAAGGGAGACTCAGAAGTTTCAAGTTAGCCTAGACTTCCCATGACACACACAGGCACCCATGTTAAAAGCCTTTGGGTCAAGGTTTAGGGAGGCAAAGTGTCTCTAAAGACGAAACTGCCAAGTGATTACTTACGCTCAATAATCTGTGGTTTGTATGTTGTAAAATTTCTACTCCTATGCAAACAAATACAGACAAAAATTAAACACTACTGACCAAATCACACTGGCTTATTAAAGTTCTGAGACCTTCCCTTGCTTTGGTGAGCATTTGGTAAAAATACACCATTATTTTATTCCATGAGAAGTTTTATATCAGAGCTCTCAATCATAGGCAAAAACAAGTGGAAATAAGGTTCTGAAGAGCAGCACTGAATGGAAACATCATCTCACAACTGTAATATATCCTTGACAACAGAAAACCAAGTTACAGAAACCAGACGTTCTCAATCAGATCCAGGACTGTTTAAATGGAATTTTAAATTCGTAGCTTATTTTGTAATCCTAAACTGAATCTTTCTGGATCTAAACACTCCACCGTGAATTTTTCTTAGAAGCACTGTGGTTAGACACCCAGATCCCTTCTCCAGTGGTTGCTGCCAATCAACTGGATCTTTATATAGCATGTTCATGAGAGATGTAGCACCACTCTTATCATTTAGGAATGTACCAAGCACCATACTGGGAATTTTTACACATAAATATAAAACTACAGTCTCTTCCTTTAGGTTGCAGAGTCTTCTTCAGTCAGTGAAATCCTGTTGCCACTGCTCTCTAGGAGTTTACAATGGAGAACTCACAAATAGTGGGAGGAGTTACATAACTCTTAATCCAGATGACTGGGGACCATAGACCCAATGAACTTGTGTATTATAGGCAAAATTTATACAGATTCAAGTTTCTGCCCAGTAAGATAAGTTTTATGATCACTATGTAACTTAGTTGAATGTCTTGAGCAGGGATATTTCTTTGTAATAGAATTTTTCCTACCTTTAAGACAGAGTTCATTTAGCAAGGGAAGGCTTTATCCAATAAGAAAACATATCCAGCATTTGGAGAAATCTAACTACAGGTTTTAAATATCTTTGTAAGGAAAAGGATAAAATAAAATCCCTTGTTTTCTATGCCAGTTTTTTTGTGAACATCAATAACAGTATAAATTCTTGAGAAGCCTTTATGGTGACCAGAGAATCAGGCACCAATATTGTCTCAGTGTGACAGAATTTTGACCTTAGAAATTATATTTAAATTATAACTATATTCCCACTATCCTTTCACAAAGTTCCATGTAATAATCTTTCTAAAAATGCCTCTTTGGTGTGATGGCATATGCACTTGGGTGGCAGAGGCAGGTGGATCTCTGAGTTCAAGGACAGCCTGGTCTACAGAGTAAGTTCCAAGACAGCCAGGGCTACACAGAGAAACCTTGTCTCAAAACAAAAACAAAACCAAAAGTAAATAAAAATGCTTCCTTCTCAAAAAGCACACTTTATAGCTCCTTTCTTAAAATCTTTTATTTATTCATTTATTCATTTGTTTATTTATTTATTTTATGCATCTGGATGTTTTGCCTGCATGTGTGTCTGCACAGCATGTGCATGCAGCATCTGGAGTTATAGGCAGTTGTAGAAACCATGTGATTGCTGGTAATTGAACCCAGGTCCTCTGGAAGAGCATCCAGTGCTCTTAGCCACTGAGCCATCTCTCTAGACCCAGTTCTTCCACCTCTTAATAAACACATGAATTCAGGAAGTCACATGGCATCACAGAGTTTAGTTATCTCAAATACTTTGTAAAAGACATAATATGTTTAAAACGTATTAACATTGTAAATTTTTTAAGTGTCACTGTATGTTTTTAAGCAAAAACAAAACCAAACCTCTTTGCTTTAAAGTGTTTATATGTGAAAATACCTATGATAGTCATACAAATGTACACAACTTAAAACCAAGTATATAGCATGTTAGGACCTTGACTGTGAGGTCTTATGACACATCTTAGGAATCATTATGGAAGGTCTCGGATTCAAGGTTCAAGGTTCAAGATGGATTGTTGGAGGTAAAGACATTATTAGAAGAGTTATTACTGGTGGCATGGCTCTTTGGTTAAGAGTAATTGCTACTATTGCAGAGGACCCAGGTTTGATTCCTAGCATGCACATGGTGGCTCACAATTTGTCTATTCTAGGGATCTGTGCTATTGAATAATCCTTCTGCATACTGTGAATATATATTACTCTCATTGGTTAATAAAGAACTGACTGACAGGTAGACAGGTACGAAGTATTGGCAGGACAGCCAAACTGAGAATGCTGGGAGGAATAGGGGCAGAGTCAGTGGGGTTGCCAGGAGACACAGAGGGACCAAGACATACTAGAGGATAGGTAAAGTCATGAGCCATGTGGCAATACATACATCAATATAAATGGGTTAATTTAAGTTGTAAGAGCTAGTTAGTAATAAACCTGAGCTATTGGCCAAGCATCTACAATTAATAATAAGTTTCTGTGTGGTTATTTGGGAGCACTATTGGAACAGGAAAACTCTGCCTACAAATGGTGCCCAATGTCCAGGGCTATACACATCCACACAAAGCCTGAGAAAGCTTTAAAACAAAAGTTCAGGGCTGGAGAGGTAGCTCAGAGGTTAAGAGCACTGCTTGCTCTTCCAAAGGTCCTGAGTTCAATTCCCAGCAACCACATGGTGGCTCACAACCATCTGTAATGAGATCTGGTGCCCTCTTCTGGCCTGCAGGGATACGTGCAGACAGAACACTATACATAATAAATAAATAAATCTTTAAAAAAAAAGTTCTAAACGCCCAAGAAACAGAGCCAAACATGGCTTCCTAGTCTCATGTCTCTCATGCTGGCTGCAGTATCAAGACACATCTCCCAGCAGCTGCCTTCAGGAGGAGCCAGCTGCAAACCACCATGCACTATTGCCATGTGCTAAGTGAGCAATGCCAGGAGCTTTTAAACATAGTAGTTTAAAATTTGCCTCATGTTTTTGATTAAAAACAATACAGATGCGCAGTACAACAGATCCAGACAGGGAAAAAAAAAACCCTATAAACACATTACAGTGTATTTAAAAATATACATAGGCTTGGGAGAGCGAAGAGAAATAATATACAGTCTTAGATTAAAAAATATAGTTTTAGGGGCTGGAGAGATGGCTCAGAGGTTAAGAGCACTGGCTGTTCTTCCAGAGGTCCTGAGTTCAATTCCCAGCAACCACATGGTCGTTCACAACCATCCATAATGAGATCTGGTGCCCTCTTCTGGCCTGCAAGCCTACATGTAGGCAGAATATTGTATACATAATAAATAAATAAATCTTTAAAAAAATATAGTTTTAAAATAATAAAGTTCTTAAAAAGGGAGTAAAGTAATAAAAAAAAGCCATGTAAAAATGGAAATACACAGAGTCTGGATACTATATGTTATTGTGTTGGCTTTGAAATTTTTGACTGCTGGGGAAGGAGCAACAGCTGCTAAGAGACATTTGATTATGAATGCTGCTGGATTAAACCAACCTACATATTTTAAAAATGTTTTGACTTCAAAATGGAAGTGAAAAGATATGTTACTTTTGGAAAGAGGTTCTGCTTTTATTTCCACAGAAAATAAAAGGCTGTAGATTTGTTCAAAGTTAAAGATGATCAGGTTTGATTGAGGAAAACTCCCTGAAAATCCTGGCTACAAGAATAAGAAATAAACTTAGAAAAGCTATAAGACATGTGATGTATATTTTACCTGCTCAAACATAAAATAAAAATCACCTTTTGCTGACTTGTGTACAATGCACAGTCTATACTTGTATTAATACAGATATGTATGTTACCTTTAAAAGTTTATGTATTTTCAGAACAAGGAGACAGGACACCAATGAAAACAGATGGCCCAGATGATCCAGCCTCTCAGAATGCCCCTGTGGTAGTTTCCTCAGAGTTCTATACCCAGAACAGTTTCAAGGCAGTTGTCTGAGATATGCCACCCTCACAGACTACTACAGCCAAAACTTAATCAATATTCTAAATTTTCTCATGGTCCAAAGATTACCAGTGTACCCCAAAACAGGAAGTAGTCTAGAGAACAATACCCACATTCCCAAAATATTGGTTATGGACATTTATTATCATTTAAGGTTACAAGTTGTGATTAGTAATGATCAGGAAAAAAGCTAAACAAGGGAAGTAAGATTCAAGGATCTTTGTCTGAAAAGAAATATGAGGGTATAAAAATGATAGAATTAAAGGGTAGATTATTGAACCTACTTTAATCCAAAGACCAACCATTAATCTCAAAATATTTTACATTAGCATAGATTTTAGTTTATTTATACAAATTTCAAGTTATTTCTGTTATACTGTATGTATGTTTCTACTCTTGCTTGGGTTATTGTGCTTATGCAGCTCATTTAAAGTGTATATATAATTAAAAATACAGATTAAAAGTTAGTCATCTGGGGTTGGGGATTTAGCTTAGTGGTAGAGTGCTTGACTAGCAAGCACAGGGCCCTGGGTTCAGTCCTCAGCTCCGGGGGAAAAAAAAAAAGTTAGTCTATAATAGTCAAACTAGCTGGGCAGTGGTGGCGCACGCCTTTAATCCCAGCACTCGGGAGGCAGAGCCAGGTGGATCTCTGTGAGTTCGAGGCCAGCCTGGGCTACCAAGTGAGTTCCAGGAAAAGGCGCAAAGCTACACAGAGAAACCCTGTCTTGAAAACCCCCCCCCCCAAAAAAAAAAGATTTATTTATAATAGTCAACTAATAGTCATGTTAAATATGTTTTCAAGGTCATAAACAGATTTATTTAGATAAATAGATGGTCTTAAAACATTTCAAAGACCTACAGAAAATGGCATTTAATATGTTTACTAACCTAAGTCTTTTCATAACAGTGAGATACGTCTGCTCCTGACAGGACCAATCTACTTCAGAGAAGATGATGGGCATTGAAGAAACTCCATATGGAGTATGTTTTTTTAAACACAAAAGCTAGCCATAGCAAACTTCCCTTGCTTCAATTTTTGACAGTATACTGTCCAAACTGGACCAGCAAGATGCAAAAAAAATGCGACTACCAAACTTTGCCAAGACAAGGTAGGATTGTCCTTCAAAATTCCCTGCTTCTCAGAAATAATGCTAGGCCAATAGATGCCCCAATGTTACAGAAAAACCCAGGGTACCTTTCCAGGCAGCCAGATGTCCCTGTTGTTAGGTAACATTTCATTCTTTGGGGATCTTTGATGGAGTGAAAACTAGATAGTTAAAGTTTTCCTTAGTTATGACAAAAGGTAAATTAGGTATAAAACTTTAGAGTCATAAAAATAAGACAAATAATACATAGTTAAACAAATATTCTACAAGACACTGTAAATGTGACTTCTTATCCTGGTCTGAGGCTAAGATCATAGGGCACTGAGTTGCCTGCAGTGGATAGAGAGCAAAGACTCAGACTCTTTGCAACTTGTCCTCTGGTCAGCACATGAGCACTGTAGCACTGAAGGTGAACAAACACAAACCAGAGCCCAAACTGGGAAGATGGACAACTGGTCAACCCTAGTACTTGCGCAGAGTGAGCAGAGACTAAGTCTGGCTGGAGAACTAGTAGATCTTATTTATTTATTTATTTATTTATTTTTTGGTTTTTCGAGACAGGGTTTCTCTGTGTAGCTTTGCGCCTTTCCTGGGACTCACTTGGTAGCCCAGGCTGGCCTCGAACTCACAGAGATCCGCCTGCCTCTGCCTCCCGAGTGCTGGGATTAAAAGCGTGGGCCACCACCGCCTGGTCAGTAGATCTTATTTTAAAGGAGAGGAGGAGAGGAAGAGAGAAGAGGAGGAGAGATAAACAGAGATCAAGATAAAGAGATAAAGATAAAGAGAGGAGAGAAAAGTAGTCTTTCAAGCATGTAAAATATGTACTCCATTGTTCCTGATGAGAAATCTACTATTGATTATATATGTTGATTAAATAGTTCTTTCACTCAATTTGATGTCTCCTCGCTGCTCTCAAGATTTTCTTTTCTGTTTGCTTTTTGGTATTTTAGACAAGGTCTTACTGTGTAGCTGTGGCTGGCCTGGAACTCACTATGTAGACCAGGCTGGCCTCAAACTCATAGAAATCTGCCTGCCTCTGCCTGGGATTAAGGTTTCTTTCTTGGGGGTTAGGGAGATAGCTCTGAGGTTAAGAACACATACTGGTCTTTCAGAGGACTTGAGTTCTTTTTCCAGAACCCATATTAGGTGGCCTCTGGTTTCCATGGCCACATCCTCACCCATGCATATGTACACATAATTAATTAAAAAATAGGGGCTGGAGAGATGGCTCAGAGGTTAAGAGCACCGACTGCTCTTCCAGAGGTCCTGAGTTCAATTCCCAGCACCCACATGGTGGCTCACAACCATCTGTAATGAGATCTGGTGCCCTCTTCTGTGTATATAATAAATAAATAAATAAATCTTTAAAAAAAATAGAATACCTCTTTTAAAAAAATTTCTTTTTTTAACTTTGTCTTTATGCAACTTGATTAAAAAGTGACTGGGTTCTTGCTTTGTTCAGATTCTTTGATCTGAAATGTTTTTCATCAAATTTGTAGAAGTTTTGAGTTATTCTTTTTTTCTGTATGTCTTAGTTAGAGCTTCTGTTGCTGTGAAGAGACACCATGACCATGGCAACTGTAGTGGGTACCTGTTTCACCTATGACCTTGAAGTACTAGCCCCTAGGGCATGGCTTTGGGGCTATCTTAAGCTGAGGGGCACATATGCCTGGACCCTTCTCTCCCTCATGGGCTTGGATGGTGCGGACTAACTCAGGCGGCAGGAGCATCACGGGACAGAACCTCAGCCTTTCAGGACCCTGCAACGATTTGCCTATTTTGTTTAGTGAGTTGTTTTCTCCGATTTATGTCCTAATAAACTCCCTATATCCCTTAAGCAGGCTCCCTTGAATTTCTCACTATAGTCAACTGTTATAAAAAATAAACATTTAGGCCAGGCAGTGGTGGTGCATGCCTTTAATCCCAGCACTTGGGAGGCAGAGCCAGGTGGATCTCTGTGAGTTCAAGGCTAGCCTGGTCTACAGAGCAAGATCCAGGACAGGCTCTAAAACTACACAGAGAAACCCTGTCTCAAAAAACCAGAAAAACAAACAAACAAACAAAAAACAACATTAAATTGAGTGGCTTACTTGTCAGATGCTGCAGGAGAGGCAAATGACAGGCAGCAGTGGTGACCTGTAGAGTGCAGCAGAGACTTTGGACCCCAGTGGCGGAGCAGTCTGTCACCCAGAGCCAGAGTCCCCATTGGCCAGAGCTGTGTGAGGGACGACCCAGGAGAGCATGGGTGGAGAGCCAAGCAGACAGCTGGAGGGCAATCAATGTGCTGCTGCACAAGACAAAGTCTCCAGAGAACCCTGCCCTGAGGCTAGCATTCAGCCATGCAAGTAAGGCAGCACACAGAAGACACAAGGCCACTGGCAGAGCAGCTAATGGAGCTGGGGTGCAGCAGTGGGACTGGTCAAGGCTGGGTGTCCTCCCCAGGGTGCTGAGTGAGAGCTGTAGCTCATGCCAGTGGGCAGCACCTTGAGCTCCTTGTGTGCCAAACAGTTAAGAGCCCTTGGGCCTCAGGACACTGGGGTCTCGGGTTGGACAGGCCAGAGATGGGAGGCGCAGACAGACCAGGACTGTAAAAAAGCCGAAATGGGACGGAGCCAGCAGCCAAAGCCTTGCAACTTCTGTTTGCTAGCAGTGACCAAATGCATGGCTCCTTTAACAGCTGGCTTCCTGGTTCATGCTGGCTGTATGGAGAGCTCTTTTGAAGAGGTCTGCACTGCTCAGCTAAGGTAACACCACCTTCACCCTAAGGCAGATTGCCTAGGGGAAGTCTACTGGTGTAAAGTTCCTCTATAGCTGAGAGTGGGTTTTCAAAGACTCTTGTTTGAACTGGGTTGCTGCATGCAAGGGAACTGCAACAAGTTTTGGTAATGAGACTTTTTGTATTTGGAGCTTTTGCTTCGAACTCATTATGACTTGGATAGCTATACAAAGACTTCAGGGCAGTTCATGAGCCAGGCTCTGATCTTGAGCTTTCAATGGAACATCAAGACTGGTCAGAACTGACTTTTTGAACTTCTCAGACTTCAGAAATGGGATGGACAGGAGTGGTTCAATTGCAATGGAACTGTTTTGTGTATGCATATAAACTTTTATTAACTGTGGTGACTCAACTGTTTTATGTAGGAATAGAGAAGTTTTTTTTTCTACCCAGGCTCAAGATGGAGCTTCAAAAATATAAAGTAAGGGGGAGTTGTTATATTCCTCAGTCTATTTAATTTAAAAAGGTACTGATAAATAGGAGTTGATAAAGTTTTTGCTGCAGGACTCGAGCATCTCAAACACAAAAACATTTTCTTGTCCCTTGAGTGGACTGTTAGCCTGTGTTAATGTACCCTATGTTTTGTTAGCAAGAAATGCAAAAAGTTCTATTAAGAAATTGCTTTTGGATGTTTTCTAAAGTTTATGAAGTGTAAATAGTTCTATTAAGAGTTTGCTTTTGGATGTAAGTTTATGAGAATTGTAGTTGTGTATAGTAATATTCATACTAGAATTGTGATGTTAACTTGTTAATATTAATGAACCATGGTATGGTGATGCTAAGGAGTCCTTAGATTTGATGTGGTTGTATCGAGTTTATTGATTTAAAAAAGGGGCTGGATCCAGCTAAAACTGCTATAGTCATCTTAGACCCATTTAAAAATTCCATCTTGATCATCCTCTACTCCTTTATTAGGAGGTATAGCAGCCATAACAAGCAGGTATTGCTATGATTATTCTAGCTACTTGCAAGCTCTTTGTGGAAAGCTGATTCAGTGCTTATTAGAGTTAAGCTCTGTATCATCACTTAAAACATTTATATTATTAAGAAGGGGGAATTGTGGAGGCCCACAGAGGATTACTAGTAAGGCCTTACTCAAGGTCAGAAAATCTGAGCTTGCGTTACCCAGCAGAGCTGCATAACGGGATGATTTGGTCACAGGCATGGTTACCAGGTGTCTTGAAGGGTCTACACTTGGCTGTACATTGTGCTTTAATCTTGAAAGGGGGAGGTCTTTTGCCTCACTCCTTGGCATTGTATAAAAAGCCCTTTGGAATAAACCTCGAGGCAACTCTTTGCCTATTTTGTTTAGTGAATTGTCTTCTCCAATTTATGTCCTAATAAACTCCCTATATTCCTTACAGGCTCCCTTGGATTTCTCAATATATCTGGCACCCAATGCTGTTTAGTGAGTTGTTTACTCTAGTTTATGTACTAGTAAACTCCCTATACCCCTTAAGCAGACTCCCAGACTCCTGTATTGACTCAGGGCCCTCCTGAAACTATCTTGTGTCTCTGTCTTTCTTATTGGTTCCTTCTATTTTTCTATCTAATACTTCCTCATTCCTCTTTCCCCCCCTCAAGAATCCTTTGACAGGTCGGAGCTGGACTCTGACAGACTCCCACATTTTGTTGTGTTTTTTTTTGTTTTGTTTTGTTTTTGAGGCATGACCTCATCATGTTGCCCAGGCTGAACTTTGTGTGTGTGTGTGTGTGTGTGTGTGTGTATGTGTGTTTGAGATAGGGTTTCTCTGTGTAGCTTTTGGAGCCTATCCTGGAACTCGCTCTGTAGACCAGGCTGGCCTTGGACTCACAGAGATCCACCTGCCTCTGCCTCCCAAGTGCTGGGATTAAAGGTGTGCACCACTACCACCTAGGTTCCCAGACTGATCTTGAACTCACAGAGATCAACTTACTTCTGCCTCCTGAGTGCTGGGATTAAAGGCTTACACCATGACTGGCCAAAATATTTTTATTTTATTTTTTAATTTAGATTTTATGTGTATAGGTGTTTTAAAGTATGTGAATGCACTATATGTGTGTGGGCCTGGCACTATCAGAGTCCAGAGAAAACACCAGATCTCTTGGGACTGTAGTTACAGACATTATGAGCTGCCATGTGCATGCTAGGAATTGAATCAGGATCCTCTAGAAGAGGAGCCAATGCTCCTAACTCAGGAGGCATCTCTCCAGGCCCAAGTCAGTTTCTATTGAATGTTAAATCAATGGCCGGCAATGACTTAGTGGGTACATTTGCTAAGATACAAGAAAAAAGGACTCTCAGTAGAGAAGTAAGATCTGTAAAAATGATGAAATAGAAATTCAAATGAATCATAAGTTTAGCAACTGAAATGATAACATTTGTGGACTACATAAACTCAACAGTAGATCAAACTAGCAAAAGAAAAATTTAAACTTAAATAAAGAGCAGCAGAAATGATCAAATGTGAATAATAAGAGAAGGTAAACAGAGCCTTAGATACCAGTATATTTTAACTATACCAGTATGCATACAAAAAGAGTTCCAACAGAAAGCAAACAAAGGTTCAGATTAAAAATCCTTGAAGTCCAGGCAGTGATGGTGCACACACACACCTTTAGTCCTAGCACCCCCAAGGCAGAGACAGGCAGATCTCTGTGAGTTTAAGGCCAGCCTGGTCTACAGAGTGAGTTCCAGGACATCCAGGGCTATACAGAGAAACCCTGTCTTGAAAAACCAAATGAAATAAAATAAAAATAAAGTAAATAAATAAATAAAAATCTGAAGAGGAGATCAGTGAGATGGGTCAGCATATAAAGTCTTTTTTTTTTGAGAACCAGTTTTTTTTTTAATTTTTTTTAAATTTTAATTTTTTTTTTTTTTTTGCTGAATGCCATTTATTGAAGGAGGGAGGAAGAGGTCTTAAATACAGGCTTACAGCACAGAGGGCAGAAGTTCACTACCGATGTTTTACAATCTTGCATCTAAACTGTTAATGCCCATTATGCAGGATACATAGACAAGGAACTTCCCTTAAGCATTCAGGAGGGTGGAACCCGGCAGGGAATTAGCATAGGGAGGACATCAAGGTCAAGGTCAGCATGCAAGGCAACAGTTACCCAAAACAGGGGCCAGGACCCTACAGGTCCCCCTTTTACTAAAAAATGAACTGCTGACTTAGGTTGCGTGGGACGTCAGCAGGTCACCTTACCCGTCAGGCGCTCTGTCTTAGGTTGGTGAGTGCCTCCAGGCATTACCGGTCTCTGAATACTCACTATCATACAGGCTCAATCGTGTGTGAGCTGCAGAGTTAACTGCTGCCAAAGATCTCAAAGTGGCGCTGGCCTTGCAATCTGTGTGTTCGACACAGAAAAGACCAACAGAAGCCCTAACCCACCCATAGCCAGTAGGCAACTGAGCCATTCCCTTCCTTAACGAGCCTTATTGAAAACTGGAGTCCTTGTAAGATGGTATCCCAAAAGCAAATGGAACTTGAGTTTATAAATTTATAATTTTCAAAGCCAATCGAACTGTATATAACTATTGAATTAAATTTATCATGCCCAATAGAATGAAAAATTAAGTAACTATGGTAGCTACTTTTGCTGCCAGGGTCTCCACTGTGCTAGCTGTAGTAACCAATTATGAAATGGTAATCCTGGAAACAGTAGCAGCAGTGGCCAGCACTGCTGTAACAGTAACAACGGCAGCAGCGATGTCAAATTCTCTTCTGGAGCGTGTGGGCATCCACTGGCATGGATACAACTCCAGGAACACGAACTGCCAAGGCCCATTTATCTTGATCCCAGCATGACTCAAGCTGGAAGCTCTGCAAAAGAACAACTAAGAACCATAAAGAAAAAAACAGGCAGCTCACAAAGAGCATAACTAATGGTCTTATAATGGCTACATTCAGGCTCATGAATTTTAAGGTATCTTCAAAGGGGGGCTAAACGAATTTCAGGAGGCCAATGCACAGAACCACTCCTGAAGAAGACTGTGAAAATGAAAAGGCTTAGCTGGCATGCTACTGTTAACAAATGGAGGTCAGTGACCTTCAGGGTTATCCTTAATCTCCAAGGTGTCTGGGTGACATGTTCTCAAACATACTTGAAAAAGCAGTTACTATACATTACCTTCTGGAGAATCCAAAAGCATGGCTACAGTTCCTAGGCTTGCGTTAATGCTTGCCAAAGCTGGCCATATTAGGCTCTTAATCTCCATTGGCATCAGAAGGGGAGAGTTTTTCACAAAGGCCCAATAGGTCTCTGCCATGTTGGGCTTCAGCAGCAGTCACAGCACACACACAGTGCTCAGGAATCCAAAGAGGAACCTCATTGTCCTGAGGAAAGACACAAAGAGAACCCCAGGCCCACACCAACACCAGATCGGGTCTCCTCCAAGTGCCAGTAGAAAGATCCTTCCATCGCTCCAGAGGGTGATTTGCAACAGGAGCCCTCCAGTGCTTATCTGCAGCGGATACTCCAGCAGAATCCACCGATAAAAAATTTAAAATATATAAAACAAGGGAAAGAATAGAATGTGGAGAGGAATGATGAGTCCCTAGTTCCCCCCCCTTTTTTTTACTTTAGTAAAATATGTTTGTTTGTTTGTTTTTTTTAATAGTTCAAATTTTTTTTATTTTTTTTTATTTTTTAAAATTAATTAATTTTTCTATTATCAGCTTGATACAGTATAAATTCTTATCTTAATAGTGAAATGTTTCATTGAGGCTTGCTCAGTAATTGAGTAAAACCAAAACTTATTATAAGCCACAGTCATCCTAGGGTCCCCTATGCTATATATATAGCCTCCATGGGAGAACCAGTTCTTACAGGTTGTTCTGACCTTCATATGTGTTCCATGGCACATGCACCCCCTTCAATAAACAAGCAAAAGTTTAAAAAATAGTTAAAAGAGGCTTGGCGATGTATCTCTTAGTGGTAGAGTACTTGGCTAGCCTGTACAAGGCCCTGGGCTCTGTCTGATATATAGTGTGGTGGTTTGAAAGATAATGGCCCTCAAAGGGAGCATTATTAGGTGTGGCTTTTTTGGAGTGGGTGTAGCCTTGTCGGAGGAAGTGTGTCACCTTGGGGTTGGGCTTTGAGGTATCCTATGCTCAAGCTACTCCCAGTGAGACAGACCCCTTCCTGCTGCCTGTGAGTCAAGATGTAGGACTCTCAGCTCCTTCTCCAGCACTATGTCTGCTTGCATGCCACCATGTTGCACCATGGGGATAATGGACTGAACCTCTGAAAAAGTAAACCACTCAATTAAATGTTTTTTTTTGGGGGGGGGAGGGTTTCGAGGCAGGGTTTCTCTGTGTAGTTTTGGTATAGCCTCTAACCATGTCAGTCCTGCTCTTACAAGCACTCTGCCTGACTGTACTGTCCTTGCCACAGCTCTGCCATGGCAGGAACCACAGACCCTGGCTGCTCGTGCTGGCTCTCCCGGTGCCTGCTGCCTGTTATTGGATGATACCCCACGGGTCTCAGTGATGCTAAGGCTGGGTCAGCTGCAGCCTCCACTGCCGCATCCACAGCAGCTTCTCAGTCCCAAAAGGTACTTCCTGCATCCCAGGTCCCACGCTGGGGAAGACCTACTCTACTCTTAAGTTAAACCTTCTATTGAGCCTAAATCTTCACCATATCCCTATACCTAAAGCCTATATTTCTCAAAATTCACCAAAACTTGTATGACTTACTTATATTAGGAGAGACAGAGACAGAGAGAGAGAGAGAGACAGAGACAGAGAGAGAGAGAGAGAGAGACAGAAAGAGATACTTGCTGCAGCCTAACTTAATTATTCTGCTTTATATTTACAATTTTACTCCCGAAGAAAAGAATATCACCACCTCAATTATCTGAGCATTCCCACTTAACCCATGGTGTTCCTTCTCTTTATCCTCTGTTCCATGTCCAGGCACCATATGTGGGAGTCTGTCCGAATCCAGCTCCGACCTGTCAAAGGGTTCTTGAGGGGAGGACATGGGTCTAATAAGAGCAGCCAGTCATCTTAGATGCTGAGTCATCTCTCCATCCATGGCTCTCTAATTTTTTAGTTACATTTCTGGCTTGTCTACCACTTTTTTCAACTAAGTCTTGTAAGGAGCTTGCCCTTCTGTTGTTATTGTTGAGGCAGGGTCTCATTATGTATCCCTGGGTCACCTGGAACTTGCTATGTAGACCAGACTGGCCTTGACCTTGCTGCAGGCCTCCAGACTCTACTCCCCTAGTGCTGGGCTCACAGGTGTGCACAACCACTTCCAGCTTCATAACTCCTGTTTGTTTGTTTGTTTGTTTGTTTGTTTGTTTTGGAGAGTCTCATTCTGTAGCCTAGGCTGGCACCCTCAGTCAGGATCCTCCCTGCCTTAGCCTCCCAAGTTCTAGGATTATAGGCATGTGCTACCACATTTGTCTATGCTCTAAAAACTTTAAACCACTCAGCTGAAAAAGTTGTAGGCTTTTAGCTACTTTCACCTAGTTCCCAATTTTGTCCACCTGATTTTTGTTTTTTGAGATAGCGTTTCTCTGTGTACCTTTGGTGCATGTCCTGGAAAAACTGATTTTTATAGCCAATTCCACAGTGCTAAAACTTCCCAAAGAAGAGGCTGGAAAGATGGCTCCTCAGTTAAGAGCACTGACTGCTCTTGCAGAGTTTCCAGGTTCAATCCTATCCTCCCCACCCCTCATATGAAGGCTCACAACTATCTGTAACTTCAGTTCTAGGGAATCCAATGCCCTTCTCTGGCCTCCACAGGCACGAGGAATGCACATTGTATATAAATACACAGGCAAACACCTATACACATATAGTAAAATAAAATTTTAAAAAAACTTAAAAAAAAAAGAGAGAGCTGGGTAGTGGTGGCACACACCTTTGATCCCAGCACTTCGGAGGCAGAGGCAGACAGATCTTTCCGAGTTCAAGGCCAAGCTGGTTACATGGTGAGTTCCAGGACAGCTACATAATAAGAACTTGTCTCAAAAAACAAAAACAGGGAGCTGGAGAGATGGCTCACAGGTTAAGAGCACTGGCTGCTCTTCCAAAAGTTCCAAGTTCAATTCCCAGCAACCACACGGTGGCTCACAACCATCTGTAATGAGATCTGGTGCCCTCTTCTGGCCTTCAGGTACACATGCAGGCAGAACATTGTATATATAATAAATCTTAAAAAAAAAAACCTCAACAAAACAAAACAAACAAACAAAAAAAGTTTCCATTGAAGTTCTGTGAGCGGTCTTAGGCAAAAAGCAAATAGAACAGTGTAGACAGATTTTTCGTTGGGCCACCAGCTCTCTTCCATCTTGCACTTCCTGTTTCATTTCCTCCCCATGTCCTTTGGCATCACTCTCATGCCTAGATTCATCTCTCTTTTTTTCTCTCTGCCCAGAAATCCCACCTAACATCGCCCTGCATAGCTATTGTTCATTCAGCTATTTATGAAACCAATCAGAAGGCACCTTGGCAAAGACACATCTTTACAGTGTACAAAAAGATTATTCTGGCTGGGAGGTGGTGGCGCACACCTTTAATCAAGCACTCGGGAGGCAGAGGCAGGCAGATCTTTGTGAGTTCGAGGCCAGCCTGGTCTACAGAGCGAGTTCCAGGAAAGGCACAAAGCTACACAGAGAAACCCTGTCTCGAAAAACCAAAAAAAAAAAAAAAAAAAAAAAAACCCAAAAAAATTCCACATTTCCCCCTTTTTGTCTAAATAAAAGGGAAAGGTTTACTCTAATACAGTAAAACTACATTAAGAACAATTTTCAGATATTCTCCAAATAAAAAGGGAAGGTTTAAACTTTAACAAACTATATACAATAGGAACAATTTTCAAATAAGAATTACATTTACATTGTCCAGTCCATATGTATTTGGCAAATCTGGAGAAAGTTACTATATTGTCTATCCTATTTTAGTGAGTCAAAAGTTTTTACCTAAACCACTTTTTATCATACTTTGTATTACCAACGTAAAAATACCTTTTTAGACCTTAAAACATTTTCTTAGATTAACAACTTAAGCTTTTATGTCTCTCAACCTTATACATTTTACATCTCTTTTATAACTTTTTCTGAATTTGGTAAAAAGAAAACTGTAATTATAACTATCTCATCTTCAACTCCATCAGAGACCTGAGAAGGATAAACTATTACTTGAGTAAACAGGAAGTACAGAGCAAACAACTTCCAAAACTAAGAAACAACAGAGACAGCTGGCTGCCTAGAAAGTCACCCAAGGTTCCTGTGCAACACTGGGGCAACCATCTTTGGCCTATGGGTCTAAAATATCTGAGAGACTTTTCTGTGAAGCAGGAATTTTAAAGGACTGTCCCACTTTGTCTTGGCAAAGTTTGGCAATTGTCTTCTTTTGTGTCCCACTTGTCCAATTTGGACTGCATTCTGTCAGCAGTTGAGGCAAGGGCAGTTTCTTGCCCAAATGGCTAGCTGTGCCACAATGAAAGCAAACTCCATATGGAGGTTCTTCAATGCCCAACATCCTTTGTGAAGTAAATTGGTGCTGCCAGAAACATAAGTGTTTCACTGTCATGAAAAGCCTTATGATATTAAAACATTGAATTGCCATATTCTGTAGGTCCCTGAAGTGTTAGAAGACCATCTATCTGTTTCAAATATATCTCAGTTTGACTTTGAAAATATACCTAACATGGTTATAAGTTTGATTGTTGTAGATGACTAACTACTAACCTGTATTTCTTTATTATCCTAAATATCTTTCAAGGACTAGAACTTTACATTACGTTGTTAAATGAGCTGCATAGGTACAATACCTTAAACAAGAATAGAAACATATTCCCCTTCAGAAAGAGATCCCTGAATCTAATCTCCTTTGTTTAGCTTTCTCCCTGACCATGACCAACTTGTGACCATACCCCTAAATGATGGCAAACATCCATAACCCATCGAATGATCAAAAACCTCCCACCCCACCTCTTGGGAATTTGAGTGTCATGTTCTCTAGACTGCTTCACTAGGGATGATGAAATCTTTGGGGGACCCTGAGAAAATTAGAATAATGGTCAAGTCCTGGGAGAGCTAGCTGTAACATTTGTTGTCCAGTCTCTGTGCAATGAGAAAGCAAAAGGTTTATCTGCAGTCCTAGCTAGAATAGTCTGTGAGGCTGGACCATCTCAGTCTTGAAGCTGTTCTGGATGCAGAACACTGTAACAGAGACACTCTAAGAGGCTGGATCACCTGGACCACCTGTTTTCATTGGTGTTTAGTCCCCTTGCTCTGAAAGCATACAAACTTTCAAAGGTAACATACATATCTGCATTAACACAATAATGGAATGTGCAGTGTGTACAAGTCAGTTAAAGATGATTTTTTTGTTGTTGTTGTTTTATGTTTGAGCAGGTAAAAGGCATCTGTCAACTTTATAATTCTGTTTGGACTGTATAGTCAAACCTCTATCCTTGCCATATTAATGGATGGCATGTAATAATAAGTCATGAGGGGGCTGGAGAGATGGCTCAGAGGTTAAGAGCACTGACTGCTCATCCAGAGGTCCTGAGTTCAATTCCCAGCAACCATATGGTGGCTTACAACCATCTGTAATAAGATCTGGCACCCTCTTCTGTATACATAATAAATAAATCTTTAAGAAAAATAAGTCATGAGGATTCTGTAGCCAACAAGATTTATTTATCATGTCTCATCCAGTCTCAGAGCTGTTCCCATGCAGAAGGATCAGCATACAAATCACCTATCCTGTAGTCTTTCCTGGCTTCCTCCCTCATGTCTGTAGCCAAGATCCTCAGGAGGTCTCCCCTGGTCAAGCACAACCTCTTCCCCAACACAACACATTTTCCAACTTCCATTCTGAGGCCAAGACATCTCTAAAGTATACAGGCTGGTTTAATTTAGCAGGTCCTTTCATAATCCAACGTCTCTCAGCAGTTGCTGTTCTCTGTTCAACCGCATTTTCAAAATTCAAAATTAAGTTGGGCGGTGGTGGTGCATACCTTTAATCTCAGCACTCGGGAGGCAGAGACAGGCCTTATGTGGATATATGTGGCCAGATGTTGGGTGCCATGTGTAGACAGATTTCTTTTGGGATGGGGGTGGGGAACGACACCAACTTTCCTCCATCTTGCATCTCCTATTTCCTCTCCATGTCCTCTGGTGTCTCTCTCATGCCTAGATTCATCTCCTCTTTCTCTCTCTCTGCCCAGAAGTCCAGCTTAACCTCTTACTGCCTAGCTATTGCCCATTCAGCTCTTTATTAAACCAACCAGAAGGCACCTTGGTAAAGACATATCTTCACAGTGTACAAAAAGATTATTCCACAACACAGCTACAGTGTTGTATGCCTTTAAGCCTAGCAATACTGTCTGCCCTGATCTGCACCAGCATCCAAGACCACCAAGTAGCGAAGTGGAGAGAGAGCATGTATGTTATCCTAGGTCTTAAGGGGTCCCCGTCTGAGTCACGCCCCAGGGGGGCAGGTATCTAGCAGTTACCTGCTAGCAGCCTTACTAGGGGTGGCGCTTCAGGATAAGACACAGACAACCACCCTTACATCTCCCCCTTTTGTCTAAGGAAGAAAGTTCTAACCTAACACAAAACTGTATACAATAGAAATAATTATCAAGGAGAAATAAAAGATAATGATATAAACAAATGGAACTACAACCAACAAGAGCAACATCAAACAGGAGACACATACTAAAATCCAGAGAAGTCTAGAGCATAGGTAAATGGCACATACAGAGATCATTCCAAAAGGTGTCCTATCCTGAAGAACCTGAATCTAATACTTAATATGTTCTAGCTAAGATACAAGAAGATTGTAACTTTAACTGTTAGTCTTCAATCCCATCAAAGACCTAAGAAGTAATATAATAATACCTGAGAAAATGGGAGATGGACACAAGCAACTTTTGGGAGTCTTGCTAGAGTAGACAGAGACAGCTGGCAGCGTGGACAGTCACCTAAAGTTTCTCAGCACCACTGGGACATCCATTTTGACTACAGGCCTAGAATATCTGACAGACCATTTTCAGAAGCAGGAATTTTGAAAGACCATCTTACCCTGTCTTGGCAGAGTTCAGAAGTCACTTTTCCTTGTGTCTCGCTTGTCCAGAAAGGACAGCATTAGTACTGTCAGCAGTCGAGGCAGGGGCAGTTCTTTGCCCAGTAGGCCATTTTGTGCCAAGAAGATGACAAACTTTCAAATGGAAATGTCTTAGAAGCCCAACATTCTCTCGGGATCAAATTAGTGCTGCCAGGAGCAATCATGTCTCATGTCAACAGAACTCTAAGTTATTTAAATGCCATATTCTCTAGGTCTATGAAGTGTTTGAAGATTACCTGTCCATCTGACCTATGCATCTTGTAAATCTGGACAATGTAACTAATATAACTATAGAAATGACAAGCATAACCCGGGAGGCAGAGCCAGGCGAATCTCTGTGAGTTCGAGGCCAGCCTGGGCTACCAAGTGAGTTCCAGGAAAGGCACAAAGCAACACAGAGAAACCCTGTCTCAAAAAACCAAAAGAAATGACAAGCATGGGTGACTATAAATCTGTTAAGTCTTATCTACCTAAATAACCTAATGACTAAGGCTTCATAAAAATAAGGTAAACAGTCTATAAGCAAATATACAGTAAAAGGACAATGACCTCAAAATTGTGATAATACAAAAAATATCTTAAACAGAGGTAGAAATGTATAGTGTAATATGCAATATGACATCAATCCTAAATATGTATCAATATATAAAATATCCTAAACAGAAGTAGAACATACATACAGTATGACAAACATAATTTTACATTTGTATCAATATACAAAATATTTCAAATAAGAGTGGAAATATATATACATTACAACAAATATAGTTCTGTATTTATATCAATATACAAATTATCTTAAATAGGAATATAAAAATAATTTATATTTCTATCAATATACAAGAATCCATAACAGTGCAAATTATCTAAGGCTAACATTTTACTAAATTAGTTTACTAGTATATACAAAAATCTACCTTAATATCCTATACCCATCCATTCCCCTTTTTTAAGCTCTGCCTTGATTTGCACCAGCATCCAAGGCTACAAGGTAGTAAATCGAAGAAAGAGCACGTATGTCATCCCAGGTCTTAAGGGGTTCCTATTTGGGCCATGCCCCAGGGGGGCGGGTACCTAGCAGCTACCTGCTGCCTCACTAGGGGAGATGCTTCAGGGTAATAAGGCACAGACAATCACTCCTACACTACAGTTCCAGGGGATCTGATGATTTCTCCTTTCTGGTTTCTGAGGGCACTGCACCATGAAAGTGTAGAGACGTACACACAGACAAAACACTCATACACTTAAGATAACTTTTAAAAAATTCAATGATTTCCACTGAGGATTTAAATTTTTTAAAAAATATATTTATGTACAGGAGTATTTCTGGTTTTGTTTGTTTGAGACAGGGTTTCTCTCTCTGTAGCCCTGGACGTCCTGAAACTTGCTCTGAAGATGAGGCTGGCTTGAAACTCAGAGATCTGCCTGCCTCTGCCTCTGGGATTAAAGGTGTGCGCCATCACTGCTGAGCTCCTATAGGAGTCTTTTGTTGGCATGTATTTCTGTGTACCACATTTGTGACTGGTGCCTGCAGAAGTCACAGGAGGGCCTTAGATCGCCTGGAACTGGAATTGCACATAGTTAAGAACCACTATGTGGGTGCAGAAAACCAAACCCAGGTTCTCTGCAAAAGCAATAAATGTTCTTAACTGCTGAGCCATCTCTCCAGCCCCCTGTAGTAAGTCTTAAAAATATCTACTTTGGGGAGAAGATTTCCACATCTTTGTCTTCAAAATCTTTTTTCTTCTTTCATTGTTTTTGGGGGAGGGGCATGTGTCACAGTACCCACACAGAGGTTATAGGACAACTTGCAGGAGTCAGTTTGCTCCTTAAACTCTGTAGGTCATGGGGATTGAACGCAGGTTGCCAGGCTTGGTAGCAAGCAGCCTTACCTGCTGAGCCATGTCACTAGCCCTTCAAGATCTTATAGTTGGCTTGTTTCTGCTCACTTTTTTTTTTTTCTGACACAGAGTCTCACTATGTAGCCCTGACTGTCCTGGAACTCACTCTGTAGCCCAGGCTGGCCTTGAACTCACAGAGATCCGCCTGGCTCTGCCTCCTGAGTGCTGGGATTAAAGGTGTGCACCACCACCACCACCGCCGCCCGGCAGCATTTATATTTTTGAGATAGGGTCTCAGTATGTAGGCCATGCTGGTCTCAAACTTGCTATAATAATACTCTTCTCTCTGCCTGGGGTAACAGGTGGCACTACCACACCTGGCCCTATCATAAAGTGTGATAAAGGAGGGCTGGAGAGATGGCTCATCAGCTTAGATTACTAGCTACTCTTTCAGAGGACCTGGGTTCAATTCCCAGCACTCACATGGTAGCTCACAATTGTCTGTAACTCCAGTTCCAGGGAATCCCATGCCCCCTTCTGACCTCCACAGGTACCAGATATGCACATGGTGCACATACATACATGTAGGCAAAAATCCTGTATACAGAAAATAAAAATGAATCTTTTTCTGGATTTATGCCATATATAAAGATCAAATCTAGAATTTAAAAAACTAAAAAGAAAAAGTACAAGTATGAAAATTATATCAGGTCTAGAAATATGGTTCAGGTTCAAGGTTGATGCCTCACAGGCCTATGGCAGCATTGTCCAGCTCAGGTGACATATTCAAAACAACAAAACTGATCAGCTAACACAGAAGAGTACCATTTCAATCTTGGTTAGAAGAGATTTCAAAAAAAAAAACAAAAACAAAAACAAGAACAATGCACACTAACCAAAGAGTTTAATACCCAAAGATAACTTTGGCTATAGTGAGAAAAACAAAAAGCTGGGTGGTGGTGGCGCATGCCTTTAATCCCAGCACTTGGGAGGCAGAAGCAGGTAGATCTCAGTGAGTTCGAGACCAACCTGGTTTACAAAGTGAGATCCAGGACAGCCAGGACTGTTACACAGAGAAACCCTGTCTTGAAAAACAAACAAACAAACAAACAAACAAACAAAAAGAAAAACAAAAAGCTTCACCAACCAAAAATATGAGAGAACAAAATAACAGATTTAATTGTTTGTGCCAGGGTTTGTCTGTATAGCCATGGCAGTTCTGGAACTCAGAGAGCAGGTTGGCTTCAGAGATCTGCCTACCAAGTGCTGGTTATAGGTGGGCACCACATCTCTCCCAACCCTCAAGAGATTTTTTTTTTTTTTTTTTTTTTTTGGTTTTTCGAGACAGGGTTTCTCTGTGTAGCTTTGCGCCTTTCCTGGAACTCGCTTTGGAGACCAGGCTGGCCTCGAACTCACAGAGATTCGCCTGGCTCTGCCTCCCGAGTGCTGGGATTAAAGGCGTGCGCCACCACCGCCCGGCGAGATTTTTTTTTAACTACTATCTCTTGTGCTTGATTGTTAGACTTTTTGTTTTCTTATTTTTTTTTGAGACAGGGTTTCTCTATGTAGCCCTGGCTGTCCTGGAATGACATAACAAGTTCTAGCTGGGCTAGTCTATAGTCAGCCCTTGTTTCAAAAAAATACTTAAAAAGAAAAACTTCAGCTTAGCAAAAAAGATTTAATTAAAAAAAATCTATTTTTTTGCTAATTATATTTTTTCTAACATTAATTAAAACCAACAAATAAATAATTACTCAGAAAATAAATAAAAATAGAGAAATAGCAAATTAAAAATAAATTAAAAAGGCACACATCTTTGAACCCAGAACTCAGAGGCGGAAGATCTCTGAGTTCAAAGCCAAACTGGTCTACACAGCGAACTCCAGGCCAACCACAAACAACATAGCGAGACACCGTCTTACAAAATGTCTGTTTGCCCACGGAGTGCACTATCTCATGAATTATTCAGTTAGTGGTCTCATACTTAGGGAAGCAGTTATCTTACTTTCATTCAAATATCTTTTGGCGATCTGAGATATTCTTTTCTAGAAATATTACTGGAGTTATCTCTAGTTATTCCCTTAGTAATAAAATCTTTTTCTTCTTGTGCCTAACTCTCATTTATTAAATCTTGTTTTGGAAATGGAAAATAATTATTTAAAAAATAATAATAATGAAGGGCTGGAGAGACTCCTCAGTGGGTAAAAATATCTGTTCTCAAGCCTGAAATTTTGAGTTGGAACTTACACTGTGGAAAGAACTGACACCCACATGTGCATACCACTCCTGGTGTACACATACAATACAAAGTTGTAAGCCAAGACAATTTTGGAAACCCTGGATGGGTCTGAAAAGCAAAAGAACCTTGACAAAACCAAGACCCAGACCTTTAGCATAAATAAAGGCTTTATTGGTCAGTTTGGATGAATGACAGACTGGCATAAGTTCAATGAATTGTTTCACACACTCAAGAACCTCAGGATGACACAAAAAGCTAAGCTTATTGGCAATGGGCAACGGAAGGGAGTGGAAAGGACCTGAAGGCTTCAGAAGGTTAACAAAGCTACCGGGACCGAAACCAACGTCCTAGGAGCAAATCCAGGAGGGAAAAGGGATCCTCCAGAGCTGACGAACCTTCGGAGACTGGATCTAAGGAACAAAGTCGTACATGTGGCATACTAAACAAGACAGAGCAAGAGTACCAATAGGTCGGCATATCCTTTCCCCCAGGAGTTAAGAGTCACTCTTAACTCACCACTTCTGGAACTGTTGGGTGCTTCCTGATGGGTCACTGTGGTCTCTCTCCGTCCCTCACTGTCCACCACAGTGCGGTGCTCCTCTACTACCTGCAAGGAGAAGTTCCAACATATTTCTAATACCACTATGTTGAGTTTAGTGTTTTCTTATACAGTTCCCTCTTTCCAGAGCATTCTCTGGCCAGTTTTTTAATTCTTCTCTCTCAGCTCACCCCATCTGGCTTGGTAATCTTGGTCACAGAGATGCTCTTGAAATAGGATTTGGGTTGAGGTTGAAGAAGTGGACCAAGACCTTCCTGGGAAACCTGGGAGTCAAGATCTGGAATGGCAGAGAGACAAAAGCCAGGAGAGAGTGGAAAAAAGAAAACAGGACAAGTGTGTGAGGAAGAAACTTCTAAGACAATGCCATGGTAAATGTGTCCTCCCTCTAAACTCACCATTGTCCTCTTTGGCTCTAGAATGGGGAGTCACAGGCCATATGTCATCCAACTGTAGAAGAAGCCACACAGAGTTGGTGAAAAGATACCTTCCATCTGAAGCTTGAAGGGGCAGAGACCCCAGACTCCTCCTAAGTTCCCAAACCCCAGAAATACTTCCCTTTGGGCAGCTTATGTTCACATACCTTCTTCCGTAATTGTATATGAACTTCTACCAAATAGACTTTCTGAAATACTTTCCTGCATCTTCAAGATCTTTTTTGTTGTTGTCATTTTGGTTTTTCATGATAGGGTTTCTTGTCCTGGAACTCACTCTATAGACCAGGCTAGCCCTGAACTGACAGAGATCTGCCTGCCTCTACCTCCCTAGAGGTGGGATCAAAGGTGTGCACCAACACCTGACTCAAGATCCTTTCTTTCTTTTCTTTTATTTTACTTTAGTGTGTGTGTGTATGTCTGCGTGTGTCTGTGTGTGTTTTTGAGGCAGGGATTTTCTGTGTAGACCAGGCTGGCCTTGAACTCACAGAACTCAGCTTGCCTCTGCCTCAGGAGTGCTGGGATTAAAGGTGTGCAACACCATGCCCAGCCTCAAGACCCTTTCTTAACCAAGAACTGAAGCCAGTGATTAAAAATTTTTTTTTCCATTTCCCCTTTGTATTCTATTCTCCTTTACTGCAAAAAGAAACCAGGAGCAACAGGACTTGAAAGATGACCTACAGGCTAAGGACACCTGCTGCTCTTCCAGGATATCAGGCAGCTCAGACCTCCAGGGGATTCAACACCACCTCATCACTACAGGCACCTGCACCCACATGGTACACAAAACTCACACAGGCACACACATACAAATAAATAAATAAATAAATCTTAACAACAACAAACAACAGCAACAAAAAGCCAAAATAACAAACTCAAAGTCAAAGTCAGGCAGATCCCTGAGTTTGAGGCCAGCATGGTCTACATAGCAAGTTCCTGGACACCTAAGGATACAGAGACCCTGTCTCAAAATACATAATAAAATAAAATAAAGAGAGGGTAGGGGACTCTCTTGCAGAAAACTGTAGTTTATAGTTCCCAGTAACAGCATGATGGCTCACAACCATCAATCATAACTCAAGTTCCAGGGTATTCAATGCCCTGTTCTGACTTCTGTGAGCACCAGGCATATGTGGTGCAGAGACACACAAGCTGGCAAAACATCCATACACATAGAATAAAATAAATAAACCTTAGGGTAGGTGTGCTGGCACACATTTTAACCCAGAGGCAGGCAGATCTCTAAATATGAGTTCCAAGTCTTAAAACAAAAAGCCCAACAAAGAAGGAAATCCAGGTAAATGCACTAATTAGAGGCGCTAGAATTCCAAGAGATCCCAGTAAGCTCTAGGCCCTGAACCTCAGGTGCAGACAAAGTACTCACCCTATGAAAAGGTCCCTGAGACCCCCAATCTGGAGCTGGTTTGGGGGATTCAGGTCTAGCATGACTCTCCAAGACCCCCTCAAAGATCTTGGGTTGGTGACTATCTGGGTACTTAAGCATTGAGTCCCGCAGCGTCTGCCCTTCCCGCAGTCTCTCACCAGGTGTTTCTGGCTCAGGACCTGGAAGCTCTGTAGAAAGTTGGTAGGTGATACTGGGATAGGAAAGGACTTAAGACACATGAAATTTTTTTGAAATCAGCTTTTGCAAACTATCCATCCCCAACTACTCTGCAAGGTCCATATTTCACCCAGTAACCCATAAGTTCTCCCTCAGGGAAATCTACACACCAGGGGAATGGGAAGGCAAGGTCCAGGCCCCCATCTCGCTGAAGATGCTATTGAAATCTCGTACTAGATCATCAAAGCCAAAGTTGTCGTGGAATCGCATGCCTCCTCCGGGGCTGAAGCTGAAACCGAATTCCTCCGGAGGCTGAGAACCATCAAACCTATAGCTCCCTCGACCCCACGTGCCTCTGTCTTCCTCTTCTTCGTCATCATCATCGTCATCATCTCGAGTCATCCCTCCAAAAAAGGGATCTCTGTGGCTGAGAGTGGAGGCAGATAAGCCACGAAGATTTAAGCACTGTCTAAGCAATAAAATCAACCCAAGGCCAGCAAAATGGGACCAGGGCAGGGGTCTGGGCAGCTGAAGAAAACACTGGAGAGCTGGCTTCCAAGTCAAAACAACACTGAGAGGTCTATTAGGGTTTTATATTGTTTCTAAATAGAGCCTATCCCAACCTCCCGACATCTCCCAAACGCCCCCGTCTGTCGTTTTCCCCGGTGTCTCACTGCCCACTCCTGTTCGCCCAAGGTCCTGCTCACTTGCTCATGTCCTCTTCCCCCAGACCCCCATTGTCTTCTACGCCCGGGTAGCTGTTGCATCACCCCACTCTGGAGAAAGGTACTGTTTCTCTCCTCTCCACGACCGCTTTGGTTACTGTGGCGGGGTGAGTACTCAAGGTTGAGATTTCTATCTCTCAGCAGTTGAAGGGGGCGGGGAAGGAAGCTTTCCAAAAATAAGGTGAAGGGGTCAAGCGTCCCCAAAGAACACCCCTGCCTCACGTCCAGCCCAGAACTACGCTCACCTCCGAGGTCCATGAAAGCCGAAAAGGCCCCGGAAAAGGTCAAAGAAGTTCATTCCCGTCGGGGCACTACAAACTTTAAACTTCTGCAGGACATGAGCGCCACCGGACCGCCAGCTTGCGCTACCCCGTCAGAATTAGCCAGGGCTCAGCATTCGCTGCCGGAAACCAAGTCAGCGACGCGGCATTGTCGTAAAAAGGCTGTAACCCGGAGGAGGAAGAGGCGGGATTGACGGTGCTCCTCAGACGCGAAGCTTATTACACTACTTTCAGAGTTGAGTGAGGGTGGGCATGCGGAATTCCCACCGTCCAAGATCACATTCCTTTCTAGGTGGTTCTCCTTCCTGCCCATCCGCCAGGGCCCAAGTGGTGTTTCCGTTACTCTCTGGAGGGTTCCAAGTAAGCCGTCAGAGGGAGTGGCCTGTCCCGAGCCCTGCCTCGCCCCAGGCTCAGAAAACACTCCCACTTTGTGTTTGTTTCTAGACTGATGTGACGTCCAACAGTATAGGTTAGGCAAAGTGTTTTACCAAGCTCCTTCCAGAGCTATTTCCCTACTGCTGAATAAAGGCGTGGGGATGCTAGGAATCGCTTCACCTAGTAGGGAGTTAGTTCTGGCCATAATGAATTCTTTTAAACATGTGTTTGTTTATTCGACACACGGTTTCTCTGTGTAGCCCTGGCTGCCCTGGAACTTTGTGTAGACCAGGCTTGCCTCTAACTCAGAGATCTGCCTGCCTCTGCCTCCCAAATGCTGGGATTAAGGACAGCTGCCACCATGCCTGGTTGCTCTTTTAAACTTTTAAAACAGACTGCAACCAACAAGGTAAGATTTATACTAGGCAGGGAAGAGAAACTACTGAAGCATCCTGGAAAGGAACAAAGAACATGTAATTATGAGATCTGGTGGTGCACGCCTTTAATCTCAGCACTCCAGAGGAAGAGACAAGGAGGATCTCTGTATGAGGCCAGCCTGAACTACATAGCAAGATCCTGACTCAAACACACATCCTCCCCACCCAAGCCAGGATACTTGCAGTTTTGGAATTCTGAAGCAGAATCTCTTGAATCCTTGGCAATATGGTGAGTCTCGGGCTCTTACAAACAAAACTCCCCTTCCCATGTAATGAAGACCAAAACCATTTAGCATACCATGCCCCCACCCCATGTCTTGCTCTACATCATCTACCCTTCCCCAGAAACTGGGCATTTCTTTCTTTTGGTTTTTCGAAACAGGGTTTCTTTCTGTGTAGTTTTGCGGCTTTCCTGGATCTCACTCTGTAGACCAGGCTAGCCTTGAATTCACAAAGATCTGCCTGGCTCTGCCTCCTGAGTGCTGGGATTAAAGGTGTGCGCCACCACCGCCCGGCCGAAATTGGGCATTTCTAAGTGACATAAAATAGGCAAGGCAGGGTGTGGAGTTGAGAATCTTTAACTTCAGCACCCAAGAGGCAGAGCAGGCAGGCCTCTGAATTTGAGATCAGCCTGGTCTCCATACCAAGTTATAGGCCAGAGTTACACAGTAAGACTGTCTCAAAAATCAAAACTCAGACAAGAACTACTGTAGTCTACTTCTATAAAGCGAAAAGGACCCTAAGCTTTGGTTCTGCCAGCCAATAGCTAATGTTGGCTTCAGACTTCAGAATCCTTTAAAATCAGGCTTAGGTTGCCATAGTCCCTTTCTTTTAAATGTTCTCACTCCTTCCCCCTTCACTTCCTAAAACTTGCTATAGATGAGGCAGTTTCTAGAAGAAATGAAGACTTGTAGTGGTTCTTTCCAGTCACAGGGTATGAAAGGGAATCCCCTTAAGGGCAAAATATTAGCACATTAAGGTGAGAGTTCTTAAAGGGCAAAGATTTCACTTTATTCCACAGCCTTCGAGCCTGCTAGAAGAGGCCCAGTTGGTACGGTAATACTTATTCACCAAGCTGATCATCGACGAGAGTGAGGATATCCTAGACGGAGCAAGAATGGGCAGAGGCTGAAGGTAGAGGTTTGGTTTTTTTTTTCTCTTTTTTTTTTTTTATATATATATGTATATATATACAAGACACATTAATCCATTAAGTTTGAGGACACAGTACAAAAAAAACACTTCAACTAATTCATATGACAATGCTGTTCATATTTATGACGCCATTTTTTTGTGTGTGTTGTTTGGTTTTCCTAATAATAAAGGAGACTTAGGGCTGTTGGGCTGATATATATTTGGGGGTTCACCTCCCCACCTCACCTATACACCACCAGGGTGAACAGGAAGAAGTGAAGGAAAGGCAGGGCCCACAGCAAAGTTTCATAATCTTGAATGCAAAGAGGAAGGAGGAAGGGGAGGGAGAAAATACAAATCCTATAATACATACAACAGAGTGGGGTGGTATAGGAATGGGACAGACATGAAGCTGAGGTGTGGGGTGGGCCGCTGGGGGTGTGGAGCAGCGGAATGGCCCCACATTCTTTTCTCTTTGATGCTGTTTCCATAGTTTCCAGGCTGAGAAGCCCTCTCAGAAGATGGGACCGGGAGAAGAGGGCCAGGGCCTCAGTTGGCCCCCCAGCTGTAGCTGTTGTAGGCAGACTTGTTGGTCTGGGGCTTCTGCGGGATGGAGCTGGTCTGGCTACGTTGCCCGCTGCCCGTCTGCAGGGGAATGGGAAGGTTATGGGGGAGGAAAAAGGTGTCTAGTTAGTGGGACCAATCTGTAACATCTTCAAGTGGAAATGTGTAAAATAGTTATACTCTCTCATTTCCTTAGAACCTACTATGAAGTTTACTCTTCAAGCATAGAAAATTCAGTCTACATAGCCCCTTTTACAAGGCAACATTTTTTTTTTTAAACCTTGAAAACAGAGGAAAAATGAAAAGTGGACAAGAAAACTTTGGAGATGAGACGGTGAGTTGGTTCTATTCCTGTTCAGTTGTCTTTCCCACTACCCACTGCTCTGTCTAAAAAAGGCAACTTTGAGAATCTGGCCTTTTTGAAGTGATTGATTACAAGATGATTCAATTCTCACTCATCTCTGTGAATGACTCAATATGGAAAGCTATCTTTGAGAGCAAGGAAGTTGCCCAGCCACCTACGTTGGAGCTCTTAAGTGGTCTCTTTTCCCACCCTTCAGATCCACCCACCACCATACATTAATTAATGTGACACCAATTCAAACACAGCAGGAAAGACCTGAGGCATCAGGCTCCTGATGCTGCCCCAAGAGTCTTTTCCATTTTGGTAACCAAGTGTTTCCAGAGTTGGGGAAGGGTAGAAAGATAAAGAGGGTGTTGAAGGGGAAGGAAGAGAGAGGACGGGGAGGCCAGAGAGCTTAGCATAGTGTTTCTGTTTGTGTATCCCGATTTGTGATTGGGTAGGCTTTTCAAGTTATCTCAGGCTGTGGAGGTGAAATGGGGACTAAAAAGAAGTTGGTTCAAGCATATTATCATTCAGTTTCATTACCTGCTCCTCCTGCTGGCGCTGGCAACAGAGAATCATCTGCAAATATGGTAGCTGAGGCAGAACCAGGATATATGGAAAATAAAGGGACAAACTTTTGACAATAGAACTCCACCGTTAGAAGGGAAAGCTATAATGTCAGGGAAGGGAGAAGGCTGGGAGAGGTTAAGAGGGAAGGTGTGACCCAGGTCTGACAGGATGAGGAGAACTGTGCCACGGGAGGTGGAGGAGAAAGGTACCAAAGGAACTGGGCAAAAGGGTTTCAATCTGGCCCATTCTCTCATGTTTCCTCTGCCAACTGCTCATGTTATGTGCGCTTGTGTCTGTATGTGCTGTGTGCCCCTGGCTGGCACGGGGGAGGACTGGGTGAAGGTGGTGGTAAGGAAGGTTAAGAAAAGGAAAAGGGAGGCAGTTTTAAGGGATAGGAAGGAAGAGGAAGGGAAAGGAGAGAGGGGGGAAGGGCTATTACCTGGCCATCCTGCTGCAGGTGATGATGAAGGATCTGAGAATGTGGCTGCTGATGGGGGGTCAGAATATGCATAAAGGGGGCAGGTGGGTAGGCAGCAGCCGTGGCTGGATTGATGGGTCCTCCACTTCCTAGGGCTGAAGGCAAGTTGAAGGAGGCAGCAGGAGTACCGGAATGAAACCCTTGTTTCTCAAAGGACTGCTATTCCGGGAGAACAGGAGGAGAAAGAGTAAAAGGGATCATCAGAAGAATCCTAGGACTTTCTGAGCCCAAATACCCCTATCCTCAGAAAGCAGCAAGGCCAGAAACAATAGCACACCTCAAGTCAAACATTCAAAAGTCTTAGTCCTAGCTCTGCCTTTTCATAGCTCCATGATCCTAGGCAAATGAACCACTTGGCCTCAAGGCCAGCCTGGTCTACAAAGGGAGTTCCACGACAGTCAAGAACAACTAAGGCTACCTTAGAGAAACCCTGTCTCAAAAAACAAAAGCCAAAAAAAAGATATTGCTGACCTTTTGTCATAAGGATTAAGCAGAAAGATGACTATCAAAGCACCCCATGAAATCTTTCATTGGTCGGGCATGATAGTGCACACCATTAATCCCAATCACTTGGGAAGCAGGTGGATCTCTGGAGTTCAAGACTAGCCTGGTCTACACAGTGAGTTCCAGGTCAGCCAGGACTACCGAATTAAACCCTTCCTCAAAATAAATAAAAATAAAATTGTATATTTCATGTGAATACAGGGAAATTTGCTCACTAGTCTGGGCATTCCTGCCTCTGTGGCTTAGCATTAATTAAAACTCCTGAGATATTTCTGAAGAAATGACTGAACACTGAGACATCTTGAGTATGGAAGGTGCTAGGACATAAAAATGACAAGACATACCTATAGATACCTATAGATAACTCAACAAATATCTCACTTTATTCCTACTCTTGTTTATGGACTTAAAAAGAATGAAATTAACTAGTTTCCCTTCATTTCCTTTTTTTTTTTTGCCGAGTTATGAAAATGATTGTAAGTGGGTAGGTCAAGGGGCCAAGACCATTGCACAGTAAATAACATCACATTACAATTTACCACACTTGACCTCCCTATGACATTTCTTTTTTTTTTTTCCCCCTCCTCAGAGGGCTAAATTTAAAGTCCTAGAGAAACTGAAGCCTAGAGACAATCCATTTAGAAAAGGTAGGATGGGTTTCTGACACTGCTCCTGAGGGTTGTTTGAACTGCAACTCCACCTCCATGTCCATCTCTTTCTACTTTCATCCAGACCAGGCACCTACCTGGGTTTTGGAGTACACAGAACCCGAGATATCTGGCACACCCGTGTTGCTGGAGGTGACTGATACACCTAGGGGAGGAGGAAACACAGAGGATTAGCTCTGTTATCAGCCTCGTCTCTGTTCCTAGGACAGCGTGGTGTCTGCAGCCTTTCTAGCTATGGCACTGCAAAGGAATTCTGGTATGTTTTTTTTCCACCTTTACATCAGTTCTGAGATGTCAGAATTCATGACACAAATATGCCTACAAGTTCTTCTGCCCTTTCTAGATATTATGTGTGGAATACATGTGTGAACTTCCTTCTGAGGGGCGCAAGGGGATATGAGCAAAACCTCAGTGCAGATGATTTCAAAGCAAAAGGATATTATAATGTCCATAGCGAAATCTGTCTAACCAAACTCCACTCAGTTCTGCTTTTTAAGACTTTTAAGACTGGCTCTTTCTATTCTATAAGATACTTTGGGGCTCAAAATCCTTAATACCACACTGTTAAATATTAGGAACAGTCCGGTGCAGTCCCGGCTTATTCTCAGAGCCTCAGTTCACTTAGCCTCACTTCTCTGATCATAGGAATTATATAAGGAATTATATCCTTGTGACTGAAAGGGCTGGCATAAGAAGAATTTCTGGTTCTATAATTTTAGTGGTGTAGGGAATGGGGAAATGTAGTGAGGGGTAGTCTTTCAGCCTATATGAAACATACAAGCAATGTCATTTTCACTACTTCAGTTTGTCCACAAAACAACAGCTTTAATCCATACCTAACATATGTTTCCTGTTGAAAATTTCCCTACCACCACAGTTTAAAGGAGCCTGTAGTAGTATAATCCATTTTAATTTGTTCTCAAGCTGAAATAAACATACTACTACACTTTTCCTTCCTGAGAGTATTGGTCAATGAATCAAGAAGACAGGAAAAGCCATGGGATAATCTAGCGTCTCACTAGAGACATTTGAAACAAAAATGTGAAAAATAAGTTAACTAGGAATTTAATTCACAATTAAAAAAGAAAAGACATTATTAGTTCCTGTAAAGATAAAAAGGAAACAAAAAAAAACTACATTCCTGTGCCTCCAGAGGTATTCTTTTATTTGAAGAGCTTTGTTTTGCCTTTTTTTTTTTTTTTTAAAGAAGCGATGTATTAATGATAAAATCATAAGGAATCTTCCATTCACTCACAATTCAACAGCAGTTTTCACACAAATTCCAGAACTCAAATTCTCCTAGCCAATGCCTAAAACAAAGGCAGCCTTTAGGAGTTAAGTTTTCCTTTAGGAGTTAATCACTTTAGAATCCTCCAATAATAAGGGTTAAAGAGTTAGTCAGTGATTAAGTGCTTTTCTAGCCAGCACAAAGACCAGGGTTTGATTTCTAGTACCAAGGGAAAAAAAATTTAACTGTTAAACTCTACCACATCCTAAGTCCAGATAGTACCCTTCAAAAGGAACAAATACAATTCTGGGGGAAGAAAAAGCAGAACCACAGAAATAAAGCAAGGGAAAAAAATACTTCCCCATCTCCAAAGCCTTAACTGCAACTGCATACCTGGAAGGCACAGAGTAAACAAAGGGAACAATACATCAAACTCTTCCAGAGGTAGCAGAGATTTTTCTTCTCTTCAGAATCCAGATGCCTATCTGACAAAACAGTGGGTAGCAGGCATAACTTTAAGTTCAGTTATGAAAAGGACTAAAGCTAGTGAGGTTTGAGGGGGAAGGGAGATGAGCCAGGATACAGAATATTTTCAAGACAAAACCAGAGACAATGAGTTATCTTTAACAGATCAGTGCATACAGCTGACTTGGTTACCCTCTGCAAAGAGAAGCTAGGGTGCTTACACAGGGCAGGAGAAATTACTAACTGAATCCAAGCTGAGTGGTAAAGAGAAACTTAGTTCTAGCAAGCTCCTACCTTGTTTTATTTTTACATAAAAACAGTTTAGTTCAGGTTTTAAATTGTACAGAAGATAGAAAGAACTAGAAATGCAAGGGGGAAAAAAAAGAGAATCCTGTATGGCAGCTATAATAAACCTCTATGTAAGTATTAGAAAACCTAAACAAACAAAAAAAAAAAAAAAAAAAAGCAGGCTTTGATTTCCCTATTTTCACTAGTTATTCCAGAGATCCTCAGACTAAAAGTTTAGCTTTCCTTCCCACCCCACATGTCCTGCCTACCCCACCTTTCCAACTGTGATAAAAGTCATTACAAAACAATGTAGGTGGAAGGCAGAAGAACCAAGAATCCACTTCTCTTACTTAGCAAGGCAGCAACTTGAAAAATAGGTTACATTCTATAGGACCAGAGGGGGTGGGAACTACACAAGGAAAGCTGAAGATCTGGTTTCCGATTAACCAAAGGTAGTAATCTAATTGTTCAAATTTATGCTATAAACCAATGGCTGATGGGTGTACTTGTTAGTGAGTGCAAATTTTCCACCAGGATGTCTGACCAAATCTCTCTCACATATCTTTGGCTACATCCACAAGTAAAAAATGACTAATAATTCACAATCTCTGAAAAGCCAAAGGCCCATGAACAGTGCTCCAGGTAGCACAGTTTCCACAAAGCCCAAGTCCTCAACTGAGTGATCACTAATGACCTGATCAGATATCAATCAGCCAGTCAGCCTTTGAGAACCAGATGTAGAAATTAAGCCTTGGACGATACTTCCCTAACAACAGCTTTGAACACCATTTCTTTTTGCCTTTCAACATGACTTGACACTAACTTCTTGTCCTTTCCCCTCAGCCCATGTCAGAGGCAAGGGGATAATCTACATGAAAAAGTAAAGACATAAAAGCATGGGAAATCAGTTTTGTTGTTTTTATTTATAATAGCTTTACCAACCAATCAATAGGCTGGAAACAGGCTGTTTTCCCTCCCCCAGTTTAAAAATGACTATACTGAAACACTAACAGCTCTTTGGCTATACTGGGAATGGACTGAAAAGGCCACCCTCCACCCTTTATCCACAATACAGCATTGGCTCCTGGTGTCCAGAAAGACATGCACGGAAAGAACGCAGAGTTAGCTAAAGAAATACCACAGTTTATTGAAGACTACAAATATTTTTGTTACAAGTTGGATCTACATGCCTTCCAGAAATCAAAAGCAACAGCAGGTGTGTGCATTGATGCTTCGGAGGTGCTGCACCGCTCGAACTCGAAATGGGTAAGACAGGGTCAGACACATGGGGGAGAGGGAAATGGGGAGGGGCAAGTTCAAAAGCCCAGAAGGTATCCACCAACTCATTTCCCCAAGCCACGTAGGCCATGGCCTCAGTTCAGCAGGCTCTCCTCAGTGGTCTGGTTTCTGAAACAAGACTTCAGTGCAAATTTATACACACACACAAAACACAGCCCCCAGGCTTGGGCCAAATTAGCTCTCAGCCGTCCAGAAATGCTTGTAAGGGGGTGGATATTTTCTTCCTAAAAGGAATCAAATACATAAAAATAAATGAATTTAGAGGTTGATGAGGAACAAAATGACAAGAGCCCTCTGTTGGGGGTTGGGAACTAGGGGTTCTCAAAAAGCTGCTATAGCAGATTTCTGAAATCTTAAGGCAGAAAAGAAGCCAAGAGTTTCAGAATCAGATTCCAACTCTCACCAATCACATACCCTTTAAAATATTTGTAACTGGACCTCTTAGTACTTAAAACCTAATGGTAAATTTGGGGGATGGAGCCATCAAAGTAAAAAAGCTTATACCTCTCTAACCACCAAAGTTTAGGCTAGGCCTTGTTCAATGAGAGGAGTAGCCATAAGGAATATGGGTATTAAATCTCAGAGGTTCAAGATATTTAAAACATGTATCATGACCTAGTCTTAAAGATCACAGTTCAAACCTCCACCTGTCTATTAATACCTAAACCTATTTGTTGTCTTCTGTGCTCAGTTCTCCAATTACAGAAAAGCTTATTTACCCACCCAGAGCCCATAGAAGAGTGAAGAACACTTGTTAGTTCCTCTAAATCCCCTAAAACTGTAACTAGGATGCAAGCTTTTAAATATAACTCTCAAGTCCAACCCATTAGCAACTGCAGCAATCACCTCCCCAGATTCACCTAAAAGTCATTAAAAAAAAAAATGACAGGGAATTGTTGTCAGTCCTCTTCTGGAGCCAGGTATGGTATATGCCTATTACCCCAGTACCCAGGACAATGGCAAAGACTGAAACAAATTAGAGGCAAGCCTGGGCTACATAGAGATCTTGTCTCAAAAACAAAACAAAACAAGACAACAAGACAGATGTGGTGGTGCACGCCTTTAGTCCCAGCACTATGAAGGCGGAGGCAGATAAATCTCTGTGGATTCCAGGTCAATCTGGTCTACATTTTGAGTTCCAGGACAGATAGGGCTACATAGAGAGACCCTGTTTCAAAAAACAAAAACAAACCAAATTTTAAAAACAACAACAAAAAACCTATAAAGTAAAAAAAGAAAAAATAAAAAACCTGCAAAAGGAAAATTTTCATCTCCATCCTCCAAAAGTAAAGCATCAGTGTCAGTTAGAGAAGCAAGGGCTAGACTACATGTGTCTAGTCCCTAAAATCCCTACTTCCTTCCCTGCCATCAGATGTGCAGCAGGCCTTTGCAAGCTATACAAATGAAGAAGAAACCCGAGGGTTTATGTTTCACTCTACTCATTTTCCCCCACATTGTAGGCCTTCTAGCTAGGGAACTAAGAAAGGGAAGCCATATAACAAAATTACTGCTACAAATGAACTCATGCCAAACCTATGGTACAGTCTGTTAGCTAGGAAAGCATCAAAATCTCACGAGTACTCTGATTTCACTCAGTGCCATATACACTACCATTTTCCCTCAATGACATTTCACTGAAATCTTGGGGCCCCTGCCCTGTTTCTCACCCAAACACAGATTAGCCAACACATGCCCTTGGAGCATTCCCACTGTGAATAGTGGATACATGCTCTAGTAAAAGCTCTTTGTTGGTACTGTTCTTGGACCCCTAAGCCAATCAATGACAATCATATGTGGAGAGTTGGCTTACCCTCACTGACCCACTTCCAAATACCAAGTCTTTCTCCCATCTAGTAATATCCCACACAGACCACTGAGCAAGGGCCAAAGGGAACTTACCAGTGTTGTATCCGTGAGACCCATATCCACTTGGCTGTTGAAAAGGGGTGGCCGAGGCATTCACACTGACATTCACACCATGCTGCTTGGAAGAGGTAGGAGCCACCTGAAGGACAAAAAGGACAGAAATGGAATGAAATGGCAACAGACAGCATCTGTCTCACTTGTCCTACTCCAAAGACTGGACATTTGGGCAGATACCCATCCTAATGTAGGGTGGCCACAGATTGAAAAGTGAAATGGGATCCTTACTGATTATGGCTGAATGAGAAATAGCCCCCAAATGCTCATGTATTTGATATCTGAGTACTTAGTTCCCTCACTGCTTGAACCATTAGGAGGTGAAGCCATACTGGAGGAAGAATCAGTGGGACAGGATTTGAGGGTTTGTAGCCCTATCCCATCTTCCTGTTCTACTTCCTACTATGGGCACCTCACCATTATGGACTCTTCCCCTTCAAAACGTAAGCCAAAAACTAACTTTTTCTTCTGTAAGTCGCTTTTGGTCATGGTATTTTAAAATAACAAAAAAGTAACTAATATACCAATGTTTTCAGAACTGACCTGAGCAGTCACGTGATAGTTTGTAGATTAAAAGAGACAATGGTAGCAGAGAAAGGAGGAGACAGCAAAGATGTATGTATCACATTCCTCCTTTGGCTAATTCTAAGATTCAGGTAATCCTTGTTCCAATTAAAATCCCATATCCCTTCTTCTCAGTCCAGAAATGGGCCAAAGGTACAAGTTGTTCCTCATTTATTACTAAGGAGTCATTTAGCCTTGAAAGCAGTTAGGATGGTACCCAGAATTGGTATCCTTCACAAGGAGTCCAGCCAGTCAGTTACTCACAGGGAACACAGCAGGCCCATACTGGAAGGTGCTGGGGAGGCCCGGGACCCCTGTGTAGTATGGCAGGCTGGTGTAACTGTAGCCAGGAGGCAGCGCCGGGTTCAGGAATGTCTGCTGCGTGGTGTGGTGAGTCTGCGTCTGGTTCTGTTGGGGTTGGGCCAAGGTTGTGGCTGGGGCTGGGGAGGAGGCATCCCCGCGACCAAACTTGGTGAGGTCACCTATGAAAAGAAGGGCTAGCTGTAGACTCTATAATGTGCAAAGGCTCCCAAAATGAAACCTCCCCATGTTCCTCTGTCAACTCGTTTTCTTTAATCTCCATCCCACCCTCTTCTTACATCTTGCTTCTCCAAGGGCTTGGAGGACAACAAGAATTAAGGGAAGATGAGAAGACAATGATCAGTTATGCATAAACAAAAACCTAAGGACTAACAAGGCAATGAGACTGCCACTGTACACAGGGTAAAGTGGCACAAGGGAGTACAGAAGGGCATTTTCAATCACACTTCATGGAAAAAGGTAGAGACTAGCTAAAAACACAAAAAGTGACAGTTCTGCTAAAAATAGTAATTATGGAACCTTCCTGTGACTAATCACATTTCTACCTCCGATCCCAACACATCTCCCTGTATTCAGCTCTATCCCAATCCTACCAGAATAAGGGTTGCTGGCCAGGCTACCATCCCTCCCTGTAAGTGGAGTGGTGGGTGTGGGAAACGGGATACTGTAGTAATCCTAGAACCAAAATAAAAGAGCAGAGATTAAATTCCACTCATTCCCCAGCATGAAAATCACAAGATGAGAGGAAGCAAGAGAATATTTGAATACTGCAGTTTACCCAGTTACTGATTAAACAGGTTAGCACTCACATAAACACCAATTAATCTTGCATACACTGTCCCCGCTGCCTGGCCATGAGTAGAGTCACAGATATGCTTGTTGGAGTGCACATCAAGGTCTAGCAGGACCAACAAGGTTTAATCTTATACAGATCCTCCTAGTTAATTTTGAGAAAACAGGTTCTTCTTTCTGCCGAAGTGCTAAGCTGAATGTGGGGCCAGAGAAATTGGCTCAGTAGTTAACAGTACTTGCTACTTTGACCTCCAGCATTCTTGTAAAAAGCCATGGGTAAGATTATGGACATACCTGTAACACTAACACAGAGGGTATGTGGGTGGGTGGGAACAGAGAAAGCGAGATACACTAAATATCCTCCTCTGGCACCTGTATGCACATATACTCTTAAAAGGTAGTGCGTGGGAGGCAGAGGCAGGTGGCTCTCTAGAGTTCAAGGCCAGCCTGGTCTACATATCAAGTTCTACGCCAGCAAGGCTACATAGTCTTGGCTATATAGACTGAATGCTGGGATTGAAGGCATGTGCCATCACACCCAGCCTACTGTCTCAAAATAAGAACAAAAACTGAATGTGGTGGTGCTCCCTGTAACTCCAGCATTTGAAGATTTAGGAGGCTGAAGCAGGACAATCACCAAGGCCAGACTGGACTACACAGCCTACACAGTGAGATTCTGCTGTTGATACAGGCCTGTAATCTAACTAATAGGAGGCACAAATCAAGTCTTCAATACCAGCCTAAGCAATTTAGTGAAACTAAAGGCTCTGAAATACAGTATTTGCCTAAATGCACGAGACTCTAGGTTGATCACTGGCATTAACAAAAGACTTAAGACATTAAAAATATCGTAACCGTCTGGATACGATGGCTAGAGCTCCCATTAATTCCAATTACTCTTGTAAACTTCCTGTTTACAAGACAGTAAAGGCTTAAAGTACACCATTCTGGGGATTCTGGGAAAAAGAAGAAAGATAAAAGGTGAAACAGAGAAACAAAAAAACTGGAAAAGAGCCAGGGAGTTTGGGTGTGGTGGTGAGTAACTTTGGTTCTAGTACTCAGAATACAAGCTAGAAATACATAGAAAGACCCTGACTCAAAAAACCAAAAAAACAAAAACAAAACAACAACAAACAAACCAGTCAGGGGTTGTGATACATGACAGTAGTCCTAGATACTTAGGAAATTGAGGCAGGAGAATACGAGGTCCAACAGTTTGGGGCTAGTCTGAAAAACATGGTGAGATACACCCCCAATATTCAAAAGAAAAAGTAGGAATACAGTTCAGCAGTACACTACCTACCCAGCATGCATAAAGTCCTCGTTTTATCATAAGGGCCTCAAACAATTAAGAAAAAAAAAAAAAGCAGAACAGAAAATTGATATGGACAGAAACTATGTCAACAGTTTTATTAGTCCATTTGAGCTGCAGCTTTGTAGCATGGGTTTTGAATCAATTACCAATATATACACACATATATATAATAAAGTATATGGGGGAAAAAGACAGACTGAGAAGCTAGGTTTATGACAGTGATTGAACATCTGAGAATCCGTTCATTAATTTTGTTTGGCTTTTGTCTTTTTGAAAGACAGGAGCTAATATAGCCCAAGCTGGCCTTGAACTCATTATATAGAGGAAAGGCACTTTTTGTTTGTTTATTTTTGAGATAGGGTTCCTCTGTGTAGCTTTGGAGCCTTTCCTGGAACTCACTCTGTAGCCCAGGCTGTCCTTGAACTCTGCCTCCCGAGTGCTGGGATTAAAGGCGTGTGCCACCACCATCTGCTGAAAGGCAAGTTTTGAACTCCTAGTTTTCCTGCCTCCACTTCTCACATGCTGGGATTACAGACAAGAGCCATACAGATTTTAACATTAATTTTAATGATTTTGCCGGGCGGTGATGGCATATACTTTTAATCCCAGCACTCAGGAGGCAAAGGCAGGCAGATCTCTCGTGAGGCCAGCCTGGTCTACAGAGCAAGTTCCAGGACAGGCAAGGCCATACAGTGAAACCCAATCTTAAAAACCAAAAAAAAAAAAAAAAAAAGAAAGAAAAAATTTACAGTTCTTTTCCAAATTTCAATTCCACATACTCACCAATGGAAATCTTGTCTGGAGCATCTGTAAATCATCATAACCATATACTTGTGGCTGTAAGACAGACATTTAACAACATTAATAGGAACTAGTCATGATGGTAGCAAAAGGCAACATAATTCAAATAACATAAATCCTCAATGTTAGAACATGACAGATTATTTATTCCCTTCAGTGGAAAGTAATAAAGTACAAAGAGATTAAGTGATTCAATGAAAGGTCTTGAAGTGTCCCTTAAACTACATACTATATATATAATGACTAGGCAGACATTAGTGGACCAGTAAGGGAGAATGGGTAGATTCAAGTACAGCAGGCTTTAATTTCTATTGAGCAGTCACTGTCTCATGCAGACCTTAAAACCTGGATTGAAATTTATCTTTCCTAAAAGGACTCACATTTTATTGTTATTTCCCCATATGTCTAGGATCTGTTAAAAAAAAAAAAAGTATGCAATATGGGGAATAGTTAAGAGCATTGGCTACTCTTCCAGAGGACTCCGGTTTGAGTCCCAGCACCCACAAGGTGGGGTACACCCATATGTAACTCCAGTTCCAGGGAATCCAATACCCTTTTTCAGGGCTCCAGAAGAACCAAGTACACACACAGTTCACATACGTACATACACCCAGGCAAAACACTCATACACATAAAATATTACTTATATATATTTAAAGTATGCAATGTGGGGCTGCACAGATGGTTCAGTAAATAAGAGCACTTACTGCTCTTGCAGAGTATCTGAGTTCAGATCGCAGAACCTTACTATGAGTAACTCTAGTTATAAGGGACCCTATGCTCTCTTCTGACCTCCATAGGTATCTACCTCTGCATGGTGCACATACATAAATGCAAGCAAAACATTCATATACCTTAAAAAAATGTTTTAAAAATTATACAATGTAGGGACTGGAGAAATGGCTCAGCAGTTAGGAGCACTGGCTGCCCTTCTAGAGGTCATGAGTTCAAATCCCAGCAACAACATGGTAGCTCACAACCATCAATAATGATATCTGATGCCCTCTTCTGTCATGCAAGCATACATGCAAATAGAGCATTCATGTACATAAAAATACATGAATAAATAAATCTTCATAAAAATGCATACAATGTGAAAAAAAGATTTAAGAAGGAAGGGGGAAGTGTTGGGAAAAGGGGAGTTTAAGAAGGAATGAGAATTATAAAAGAACGGAAGGGTGGTATGATCAAATTACATTATATCAATGTATGAAATTTCCAATTAGAGTTATTAAAAGAAACGATAAAAGAAAACAAAAATGCAGTCAAGCCTGGAGGCCCATGCCTTTAAACCCAACACTCTGGAAACAGAGACAGATCTCTAAGAATTCCAGGACAACTACATAGTGAGACACTAACTCAAAAGACAAAAAGCTTAAGAGTGCTATTTGGATATATAATCTATTATCTAAACTTGATCACTAAGGTAGGAATAGGTAGGTGGCTTTTTTTGTTGTTTTGAGATAATTGTTTAGTGCTGGCTGGCCTAGAACTCACAGAGATCCACTTGCCTCTGTCTCCATAGTGCTGGGATTAAATGCACATGTCACCACACCTGGCCCAAGAATAGGTGGGTTTTGTTTTGTTTTTTTAATTTATTTGAGATAGGGTCTCACTATGTAGCTCTGGCTGTCCTAGAATTAGCTCTGTAGACCAGGCTGGCCTTGAACTCAGAGATCCACCTGCCTCTGCCTCCAAAGTGCTAGGATTAGAGGCATGCGTAAACATACCCAACAAAAATAGGTGTTTTTAAACAGAATTTTTATAAATACCTTCCATCTTATTGGTTATTGAATACTTCAAGGTGACAGAAGACATACCAAATAAAATACTACTACTGTCACTTATTTTCAGGTAGTTCTAGATTTGAGTTCTAAATAGGTCAAAGAAAGCAAAGAACTACAGAGATAGAGAATCAATAGCATTATATGAAATAACATGTACTACACATTCTGGCTGCTGATGCTCAAAATCCAGAAATCATATTCATACACAACAAATACTTGGCAAAGGGCCTTGTCTAAGTTTAGTCCTTCCTCTATAAAAACTATTATATTTGAAGGAGAGGCAGTTCAGAAGTTAAAGAGTACTGACTGCTCTTCCAAAGGATCCAGGTTTTATTCTTTTCTTTTTGGTTTTTTTTTTTTTTTTTTTAAGACAGGATTTCTCTGTATAGTTTTTTTGGTGCCTGTCCTGGATCTCGCTCAGTAGACCAGACTGGCCTTGAACTCACAGAGATCCACCTGGCTCTGCCTCCCGAGTGCTGGGACTAAAGGTGTGTGCCACCACCGCCCGGCCCCAGGTTTTACTCTTGGGGGGGGTTACTTATAGCTGCCTGTAACTGGAGTTCCAGGGGATCCAATACTGGCCTCCACAGATACCAGGCATGCTGTGGTGTATAGATGTACATGTAAACAAAATCCCCAGATACATAAAAGAAAACAAACACAAAAACCCTGTTTTTAGGCTAGTGATATAGCTTAGCAAGTAAGGTGCTTGCCACTCAACCATGCAAGCCTAACTTGAACCTGCATAAAGGTGAAAAGGAGAGAACAGATTCCAATTTCCTCTGATCTTAGCGCGCGAGCGCACACACACACACACACACACACACAAAAAAAAAAAACCTATTTGCCTATATGTGGGTACCATTCATTTATTCTGCTTTAATTATTGTCTTCCATCTGAAGCCAGAGCTACAAAGAATAGTCACACCATCCTTGCTTTGTAGAGAATATCCTTCAGTCCCACTTACCGGGTAGGCATGTAACAGCCCTGGAGCCATAATATATGGATTAGGCAACAATGGCGGGACTCCAGGAGGAAGGTTGGGCGGAGCTTTTCCTGAAAGAGAACATTTTTTTGTTGTCATACAATATATTATCCCCTTCATCCCAGAGGAAATGCCACCCACCTATATAAAGCTACCTGAAGTTGTAGCAACTGAGCTTCGAGTTGAGGCTGTGACAGTAGAGTTGCTGCCCAGGCTAAGGCCTAGACTACTGCCACTATTCAGACTGGAGGAGACACTGACCACTGGGGGAGGTGCAGAGACAGTGCTGGCCGTGGTAGAGAAAGTGCTGGAGGAAGAATGGAGATTCGCTTCACTCTCCACACTTGTGTGCTTCAAAGGGGAGCAGTAAAGATAGAAGGAAACAACATTAGCAACAGGTAGGAAAGATAAGCAATCTATGATCTTATAATCAAATTTGCAATTAAAAAAGCCAACCCAGGGTACCAGGATTCCCTCTCCCAAGGCAATAAAAGAAAAATCTCTAGCTACATGTTCCCTGCAACTGCCCACTGACCATCATCATCCTGTTCAGAAAAACAGCAAAGGTGGGGACACGAGCTCCATAGGGACCAACAACATCGGTTAGTAAGGGATACGGCTGAGAAGTAAAAAGTCTATCACAGCCTTCTTTTCCACACTTTGTTTCACTAATTCAACTTACAAGACTAATTCATTCGCTAGAAGAATATACTGGCTCTTACTTAAAACTGGAATTGTGTAATTTTGGAGACTCCTAAGAAAGCTTTAGCCCTCATACCTTTCCGGTAAACTAAACACCATTTCCAAAGTAACTTTAGCTTAATTCCACACAAAAGAGAATTACAACCATAAAGTAAGTCCTTAACCATGAGTTCTCATCTGAATACCACTTTGATAAAGATGTCCTGCTTCAAAGACATATTCAGCATTTCCCAGGCTAAGAACTGTTCTACCAGTGAAAAGATAATGTGTTATTCTGTTACTGACTTTCTCTTTTTCCCATTATAGTTCTAGGAATTTAACATGGGGCCTTATGCGTGTTAATGATGTACTCTTATCACTAAGCAATACCTCCACACCTTAAAAAGGCCACACTTAAAAAAAAAAGGGGGGGTGGGGGTGGAGATTCTCCATGTAGCCCTGGCTATCCTGAAACTCTCTGCAGACCAGGCTGGCCTTGAACGCAGAGATCTGCCTGCCTCTGCCACCGGATTGCTGGAATTAAAGGCGTGTGTCACCAGTGGCTGTGAGTATACCTCCATTTTTAAAAAACGTGTATGTTTTTCTGCACATGAGAGAACACAAAGCCCCTATCTTCAGTGAAAAAGAAAAAGCTGAGACTTTTAGTCATGTTCCGTAAGTGCAAAACTTTTGGACTCTTTTAGCTTCAGTATTCTTTTACACCTTTTTCTACAACCTCAGTTAAGTCATGAAGAAAATTTCTAGTATTCCCTACTCGGTCAGCCAGGTGTGTTAAATGCAAGCCGGTAATCTCAACACTAGGGAGGCAGAGGCAAGAGGAACTACCCATGAATTTGAGGGCAGACAGAGCTACATAGCAACACCCTGACTCAAGAGAGGGAAAACTAAACAAACAAAAAACAAAAAACTACATATCTTCCTCTTGTGACAATCTTAGGGTTAGAAATTTAAGTCCACGAACTACACTTTTTCTCAAGCATCATACTTACTAAAAGAGTCGATGTCGAAGTACGCCCAGAAGATGTTGATGAAGAAAGGGTATTCTGCTGTGTAGATAACGCACTATAATGGGGGAAAGGTTTCTATTAACATAATGCTATGATTACCTGGCCTAGTACTCCAATTAAGAATCATTATCCACCCCCACCCCCCCAAAAAAAGATTGAGACCATATTGACATGTACAATGGCCAGTTTCCAGGACTATGAACAATCAAAGCAAGAGCAGATGCTAAAAGGAGAAAGTACGTCTCATCTGTCCTTACTTCCCACAAAAGGAGGGCTAATGTGGTCTCTGACAAGTAGTGATTAAGAAAAAACAAAATAGCTAGCTCGGTTACTGAAACTCACAACCCCAACCTTAATCCTCCCTCCAAATCACCTGCTGTGTTGTGTGGTGGTGGTATTTGGAATCTCCTCACTGTGGCTCAAGCCACTTAAGGAGGATGAATGCTGATTGGCTGTCGTCAGTAAAGAAGCTGCAGGTACTGTTTCATTGAGAGAGGGTATACTAGAAGTGGAAGGTGAGTCAGATTTCACAGCAGAGCCTGTAGCACCTAGAAGTAAGAAAAGATTTCGCTTCATCAAAAAACAGGAACTGTCTATGAGTATAGAAAAACTACAGTTCTCAACTACTGAACTACAGGGAAAAAAAAAGAGGGAGGGGAGGTTATTCAGTGAGGACAACTTTTTTTAATTTCAGGCATTTAACAACACAAACTTCATTTGCCCAGTGAAGGAAATCAATTACCATTTTTAAGGAGGGAAGGAAAAAAAAAAAAAAAACCTAACCAAAAACTCTGGGCTGGAGAGAGAGCTCAGTGGTAGAGTGCTTGCTTATCATAAATCAGGCACTGGGTGCTACTCCTAGCAGCACATAAACCATCTGATGGCCTGAGTTTGATCCCGGGATCCCAGTGGAGCTTGAGAAAAAAGATTCCTAAAAGTTGTTCCCTGGAATCCATGAGTGCAGTGGCATGTGCATGCTTGTACACACAACACACTCAAAAGTTAATAAAATTAAACCTAGATTTAAAAAAAAAACAGAGAACTCGCTATGTATGGTGGCTTATGCCTATAATCTAGCTCATGGCAGGCCAACACAGAACAATCACCATGATTTTGAGGCTAGCTGTGGCTACAGAGTGAAAATGTTTCAAAAACCCAAAGATGCGGGCTGGAGATATGGCTCAGCAGTTAAAAGCAAAGCCTACTCTTCCAGAGGATATGGGCTCAATCCCGAGCACATACCTGGCATGTATGTAACTCCAGTACCGGGGAATCTAGCATCTTCACACAGACATAAATACAGGCAAAACACCAATGCACATAAAATAAATATCAAGCCGAGTAGTGGTGGTGCACGCCTTTAATCCCAGCACTTGGGAGGCAGAGGCAGGTGGATCTCTGAGTTTGAGGCCAGCAAAAAAGGAAAAGAAACAAAGATATGGGGCCAGAGAGATGGTTCAGCAGTTAAGAGCACTCAATTCTTGCAGATGATCCAAGCTTCTATTTCCAAAAACCCACATAGCATCTGCAACCAGTTCCAGGGAATCTGATACCCTCTTCTGACCTTCACAGGCACCAAGCACACACCCTTGTGTACAAACAATCATACAGGCAAACACCCATACACATAAAACAAAACTAAAAAATTCAGAGAAATTGAAAGCTATGATCCCAGCACTTATAAGGCTAAGGCAGGAATATTCAAGAGCAGTTTGTGTTACAGCAAGACTCTTCATAAATTAAAATAGGGGACTCAAGAAATAGCTCAGAGGTCAACAAGGGCTACTCGTCCTGAGTACCCAGGTTCAACTGCTAACATCCACATGGCGGCTTAGAACTTTCTGCACTATCAGGTCCAGGGCATCCAATGTTCTCTTCTGGCATCTTATGGCACCAGGTACACACATGGTACACATGTACACATGCCAGCAAAACACACACACACACACACACACACAAAAACAAAAAAATACTTTGTGCAGTGGCACACATCTTTAATCCCAGCGTTTAAGAGAAGTGTTAAGAGGCCGGCATGGTCTACACAGCAGAGCCCCGTCTTACAAAAAACAAAACAAAACACCCATATCAGCATTGAGAAAAATCACTAAAAAGCCTGGAAAACACTCACCTTCAACAGATTGCGTGGTCTGCAACTGCGTGGCCTGCACAGAACTGAAACCATTCTGGAGCAAGAAATGAGCAACAACAGACATACTTGTAAAAGAGATGTTATCAGTCACTTAGTTTAATTTTGGTCAAATATATATTAGGGAAAGTGGAAAGATAACTGAGTACCCGAGCTCAGTTCCCAGCGCACAAGATGGACAGCTTACAACCACCTGTAACTCGAGCTCCAGGGGTTCCAATACCTCTGGCTTCCTAGGGCACCAGCACTCATGTGCACACACAGCCACTCCCCCCACCCAATATTTAAAATCCAACAATCCTTAAGACCTATCCTGTTGGATAGGTACTCCACACCACCTTTGGTATATGCTATCCCTTTCACCAGAGTAAGGTAGATTTACTAATATATATGCACCCTGAAGTCTAGCAATCAGATCTTCTATGAGAAAAGGACAGGTATTTGAGACAGTTTTTGCTATAACCAACAAATCTTTATTGCAAAGAGAAATGTTCTGGCTTTTGAGTCTCCTCCACTCTTGCTGAAAGGAACGTTTAGTTTACCAATCACACAAATGTGCTTTTGTCAGCATCTCAGTCAGCACCTCCAAGATTTTGTAGCACCATTTCCAGAAAAGTGAAACAATATTCAAGGGACTTTTACCCACTACTTTGCTAACCAAGGCCCAGGGAATCATTAAGCTACTACCTTAGCCTGAGTCAGGTCCTTTTGGGGTGATGAAGAGATGGAGCTGGGATACCGCCGCGTCTGTGTGGATCTCTGTTCATATAGAGGGCCCTGAGCATTATTTTGGGAGGTATAAGTTGTTGACTGAATTGGGCCACTCTGATAGCCAGACTCCTGACTCTGGTTAGATGAAACTGTAGATGAAGACTCACTGTGGGAATGAAAAGAAAAACCTTAGGAAATGGTTAAAATCTTCTATTGGAACAAAATAATTTCAATTAAGAGGAAACTAGAAAGAGACAGAGAATAAGTAAATTTATTTCCAAACTCAAGCACTCCATCTTTGGATCAATCTCATTTTAGGAAATTTTGAGTTCTAGGATCTCCTGAAACTTTATCAAAGATTACTGGTATAATTTTTCAGAGAGGGAAAAACAATCATTATTTTATTTTTTGTTTATCAGTGTTTTGCTCATATGCATGTCACGTGCATCCTGGAACCGGGGTTTTGATTATGAACTGACATGTGGATGTTGAAAATTAAACCCAGGTCCTCTTTGTGATCAACAAGTGAGCTTAACCACTAGACTATTTCTCCAGACCCCTCTTGGGGGCAGGATTTCACTAGGTATCCCTGATAGGTTTTGAACTTACAGAGATGTACTTGCCTCCTGAATGCTAGGATTAAATGTGTGTACCACCATGCACAGCCCATCTTTCTTTCTTGAAAGTTTCTTGTTAATGGATTTTTTTTTATTCCAATAGCAGATCTTCACTATTCCCTGTATCATAGTATCTGCTCTGATCTTACATATTTCCCCTACTCCTTTTTTTAACCACAACTATCCTCCAGAGAAAATTTTTAAATAAAATCTTCACATTAATCAGTGACAATTATGACTCAATTGAACTGATCTAGACTAAAGCCAGATATTTGTGTTTTTAAATTCCAAGGATTAAGGAAATTTTAAATTCCAAAGATTGTTAGTTCCTCTCAAATTCCTCTAAGATTAACTGTAAGATGGCTTTCCTTGATTACTGCCAGAGGAGATAGAAAAGGTTCTTCTTTTTTCCTTTTATGGTTACAATTTTATACAATTTTAAATTAATGCTTCCTGAGTTCGTATTTTTACTTTTCACAGACATAGTCCCATAGCAAAGGCCTGAAATACAGCACTTTTCACTGTGGCATATGTCAAGGTTCTATTAAAGGTTCTGTTATATCATTCAAAAGCAACAAAGCTTGAAGAGCTAGGGCAACGGCTCAGTTAGTACAGCATCAGGCATGCAACAATGAAGGCTGATCTGATATTGGAGACCCACACAAAAGATGGGAAGGAGACATCTCTAATCTCAGTACACTGGAGAAATGGATACAGGCAATTTCCTCGAGCTTATGAGCCAGACAATTTGGTCTAGTGAGCTCCAGGTTCAGTGAGAGATCCTGATTCAGAAAATAAAGTGGGGAATGATTGAGAAAGAGACCTAATGTGGACCTCTAGCCTCCAGGTGCGTGTGCGTGTGTGCACACATAAAAAAAACCTGAGTTTGTAAATTCTAGAAGTACCCAAATAGCTTTTATCTAAATGTTTAAAGTCATAGATAATCCTAGTAGCAATGTATTTCTTTAAAAGCGCACAACAAAATGCTGTGATTGACTACTTTTATCCAGTCAAAGATATGGCCTCTCCAGAGGTGAAGAAATAAGCACAAAACTAAGCTACCAAAAGAGGTCTTCTGGGTGATGATTCCTCTACCTGGCCGTGCTGGTATACAGGCTACTAGGAGCCTGGCTTGATGAGGCGCTCGTGGTGGGGGTGGACTCATAATCAGAAAGGACAGGCTCTGACCCAAACTGCAATGCCCCAAACTGCAGATTTAGCCCTGAGATATCTGCTGAGCCAGGCATCTCCACAGCCAGAACAGGAATCTACAAAGAAGGGGGGGGGGGGGGTTAATAACTGTTTAATACAATCTTTTTGTAGAATAAAAAATTATTCCTTTCAACTTTAAATTTTCAAACACACCCTTAGAATATATACCCTTAAATCCCATAACTTCCCTGTCTTTAAATAGTATCTCTCTGAAAAGCTCAAGTACCTTAGATGTCAAGGAGGTTTTCTTCTTTTGCTGTTTCAGTTTCTGCTGAGCCGGCTGAGGGCTGGAGGACTGGTTGTCTGAAGACCCCGGAGACATCTGTGGAGCCGAGGTGGATTTGCTTGGCAGAGGAGAAGAGGGTGGGGGAGGTGCAGCTGTCGAGGTAGCCACCGCAGGTGGCTTTTCCTGAAGGAATACCTCCATCATGGTTGAAGATGGGGTGAATGCCTGGCGCTTTGTAAAAGGACTGTGCACTGTTGAATCATTTGCACTCTTCAAATCTGCAAGAAGAAATACAACATACATGAGCCCAGAGATAAATGTCCCAAAGAAATATTACTGTCCTATACTAGTACTAGGAAAAAGACCTACAAGTTTCAAGAATCCAGCTAGCAAAATGGCTCAGATCAAAAAGATTCTTGCCACTCAACACAAGCTAGAATTATGTGGGAAGAACCTGAGTTTTTAGAGAATAGCTCCATTAGACTGATTGTTGGCAAGTCTGAAGGGCATTTTCTTAAAAAACAAATGAAAAGGATTCACTTATTTTATGAGATGTTCTGTCTGCATGTCTGTGAGACCCTGGGCTGCAATAACCTATTGTTGTGAGCCACTATGTGGGTGCTAGAACTGAACCCAGGTCATTTGGAAAAACAGCCACTGTTCTCAACTGCTGAGCCATCTCTCCAGCTGCAGCATTTTCTCTTTTTTTTCCTTCTCTCTTTTCGGGACTGGGTCTCTTTGTAGCACTTACTGTCCTCAAACTTCCAGTGTAGACCTTGCTGGCCTATCCTTGAACTTAAAAAGATCCACGTACCTCTGTGTCTGAATGCTGAGATTAAAGGTATGCATCACACCTGGCCAACATTTTCTTGATTAATGACTGATGTGAGAGGGCTATATAAAAAAGGAGGCCAAGCTGGGTGGTGGTGGTGGTGCATACCTTTAATTTCAGCACTCAGGGGGCAGAGGCAGGCCAGGACTACTTCATAGAGAAACACAGTCTCGAAAAACCGAAAAAGAAAAGAGGCTAAACGAGGTATGGTGAGCAAGCCAGTAGGCAGTGTTTCTCCATGGTCTCTGTTTTAGTTCAAACTTCCAAGTTCCTGCCTTGGGTTCCTCAGTAATGGACTAAGACAAGGACATGTAAACCAAGTAAACTCTTCCCCAATTTACTTTTGGTCATGTCTTTATCACAGCAACAGAAGCAAACTAAGACATGTACTATGCCCCCCCCCCAAAAAAAAAAAGCCGGGCGGTGGTGGCGCACGCCTTTAATCCCAGCACTCAGGAGGCAGAGCCAGGCGGTTCTCTGTGAGTTCCAGGCCAGCCTGGACTACCAAGTGAGTCCCAGGAAAGGCGCAAAACTACACAGATAAACCCTGTCTCCAGAGGAAAAAAAAAAAAGACATGTACTATGGCAAATAAACATCCCAGTAGCTACCCACTCACCCACCCAAATTGCATATAATCAGATCCCTTTAGCTGAGGTAAGATTCAAGTTAGGTAGGCGACCCTCTGAACAAAACAGAGGGTTTTTTTTTTTCTCCCCAGAGCTGAGGACCGAACCCAGGATCTTGCGCTTGCTAGGCAAGCACTCTACCACTGAGCTAAATCCCAACCCCTGGTGTCAGTTTTTAATCCCAGCACTAAGAAGAGAAAGAGACAGATCTCTGTGAATTGGCAACCAGCCTGGTCTACACAGGATATTCTAGACCAGCTAGGGCCATCACACAAATACACAAAATCTAAAGAGAATACTCTCAAAATCCTAGATCAATAAACACAGAACTAAAGCTAAATTCAATGATATATAGCTTCAAATTTTTATTTCCATGTAACTTTCCAAACCGAGAATGTATTATCCAGTCCCCTGCTGCCTTCTGGACAATAAATTTATGGGTAAAGATTGAAGTCACTCATCATCTTACCATACTGCACCAGTGATGGCGATTGTGTTGTTGAGCCCATATCCCAAGAGGAGGTGGTGGTGCTTCCAGATTGAGAATGTTGAGCTGCCAGCTGAGCCAGGGCCTGTGCAGTTTTGAATTGCTCTAAGAACTGGGAGCCTGTTGTACTGCCACCTTTGGCTTCCCCGACATCACCAAATCCTTTCCCCAACATGCTCACCTGCATATCAACAAAGATATTAGAGAAGTTTACAGTAGTATCCTTGCTTAGCTTACAAACGAAGACAGACCAAAAGCCCATAGTTCAAATAAAGAATGCTACCAAGCAAAGGAGGATGGGAAATACCTATAGTCCAAGCTACTAAAGAGGAGTTTAAGACCAACCTTGTACAAAACAGTAAGACACTGCCTCAAAAAAAAACGAAAACAAAACAAAAAACAAAAAAACTGCCAGACCAAGTATGCTGCATTATCATGAGCACACATCCTAGTCACAATACCTATATTCAAATTCTGAGTTTGTCTTTTTGGAAAAATTACTCTCATGGTACATTATAAGCACTAAAAAAAAAAAAAAAAAAAAAGCGTGATATTCCTCGCTAGGTAAAATTTCAGTAGTTCATATATCAGTTACAAAATAAATCTAAGGACAAGCATAATGGTCCATGTCTAAAATCACAGTACTCAAAATCATGGCTAGACGCCATCTCATAGAATAGAAACAGTAAAATTAAGCACTTGGGAGGAAAAGAGGAAAATGGGCTTGTAGCCAATGTGAGCTACATAGACAATGAATAGATGAGGGCCATTAAAAACTATTACCACCATTCTATCAGCAAAGATAAACCTGGTAAATGGAGAATATTCCAAACTTCCACTTTTTCAGATCAACCAGTAAGTGGAGTTGTCTTAATAAATCCTCCAATAAGTACCTGATAATGTGGAATAGTAACCAAAAACCTGGAACTGGACCTTAGCACTGCATAAACCAAGCACATGCCTGGAATACTAACACTTAGAAGCTAAGAAACAGAAGGTCAGAAGTTCAAGGTCCTCAGGCGTGATGACACATGCCGCTTTAATCCCAGCACTTGGGAAACAGAGGCAATAGGATCTCTGTGAGTTTCAGGCCAGCCAGGTCTATACAATGAGACCCTGTCTCAAAAACAAAACAAACAATAATGTCCAAGGTCAACCTCAGCTATAATAGTGAGTTCAGGCCAGCTTGGGCTATGAGACATGGATTAAAAAAAAGAAAGGTAACTATAAACCTAGTCAAAAGCCAGTGGCCCGGGAAGTCAGAGACAAAAGAGGGGGAACAATCATTTTGGTAATAATATAGGATATAATGTGCCTATCAAATTGTTTTCTAAAGAACTGTATGTACGCTGTCAGTTTTAGTCAGAGAAGTTTCTTGCAATGGGGGATGGTAAAAAAAGACATGAAAGTATAAGAGGACTAGTTAAAAAAAGGAAAGGAGCCAGACAAGGGAGTGGGGACGGGGGTGGGGGTGGGGGGTGTGCACATCTTTGATCTCAGCACTCAGAGTAGGCATCAAGAACCAGCACAGTGAACACCAACACAGCCAGGGCTAAAGAGAACAAACCTGTCTCAAAGAAAGGGTGAAAAAAAAAAAGCTGGGCATGGTGGGTACAACTTTAATCTTAGCAGGAGGAACTCAGTGAAGTCTACATAGGGAGTTCCAGTATAGCCAGATCATGTCTCAAATAAAAAAGGAAGAGGGTGAGTAAGAGGGGGTCAAGAAAAAGGAAGGGAACAAATATGACCAAAACTAATTATATGTATGAAAATTTCAAAGTCTACTATGTAAGCTGATATATACTAGTAACACATTTAAAAACAAAATAAATTTTCATTGAAAAATCAATCAAAACAAAACTAACCAACTGGAACCTTATTTGAATGTTATTAACTAGCAAAGAAAAAGGGAAATTACAGGGCCATCTCAAATTTTACAAGACAATCAACAAGTCCATATGACTTGGACTGTTTTCTGTATGTATAATGAATACATGATATAGTGCTCCATTTTTTTTTACTCTATTTTTATTCCATGTGTATTGGTGTAGCCTGCATGTATGTCAGATCTCTTGGAACTGGAGTTACAGACAGCTGTGAGCTGCCATGTGGGTGCTGGGAACTGAACTGGGTCCTCTGGAAGAGAAGTCAATGTTTTTAACCACTGAGCCGGCTCTCCAGCTCTCACACAATTTATTCTTAACAATTCTCTCTAATCCCCACAGCAAAGCCAACGAACCACTGACAGAACCCTCTGAGATGACAAGACAAAATAAAATTGTCCTCCACTAAGTTAATTTGGTCAGGTGTTTTGTCAAAGCTAAAAAGAGTAATTAACACACAAGGAAAGATTTTTTTTCCCACTGTATCTCAACATTGTGCAAACAAAAATTTCAGAAGTTGGGCTGCTGAGATGGCTCCACTGTAAAGTGCTTACTGCGGCAAGCCTGCCGACTTGAGTTTGTCTCCCAGGACTCTCATGGATGCCACAGTTGTCCTTTTATTTCCACATGTGCTCGCACAGATAAAATGCCATGTGTGCACATGCAAACTCACAATAAATAAAAGAGGGTTTTTTTTTAAATGTAGTAAAACCTTCAGAAATGTATTTAAAAATAAGAAACTGTGGGAAAGAGATGGCTCCACACAATCAATTATCAAAATCTTCTGAAAAATAATTGTAATTTTAGTTATGAGCGTTTGTACGTAAGTGAATGCCATCTTTGTGGGGAGTCCACAGAAGCTAAGAAAGAGCATCTGAACTCTTGGAGCTGGAGTTACAGCAAGTTGTGAGTTGCCCATTGTAAGTGCTACGAACTGAACTCTGGTTCCTGAGAAAGCGTAGCAAGCACTTTGCCTACTAAATCATGGCTCCAGCCCTCCATCAAACAATCAAGTACAAAGCATCAAAAACACAGAAAAATGCCTGGAAAGTGTCACATCTGTAATTATAGCACTCTCATAGCAGAGGCAGTAGGATTTGAAATGAGGTTCAGCACCAGCCTGGGGTGTATGTATATGTATGTGTGTATGCATATATATATATATATATATATGGTATGATAGTAAGACTATATAAAAAAAATGAATTAAAAACAAAGTATGGCCGGGCGGTGGTGGCGCACACCTTTAATCCCAGCACTCGGAAGGCAGAGCCAGGCGGATCTCTGTGAGTTCGAGGCCAGCCTGGGCTACCAAGTGAGTTCCAGTTAAGGCGCAAAGCTACACAGAGAAACCCTGTCTCGAAAAACCAAAAAACAAAAACAAAAACAAAAACAAACAAACAAACAAAAAAAAAAAACACCAAAGTATGTGTATGTAGACCTTACTTTAAAAAAACAAAAACAAGCCTGGCAGTGGTGGCACACGCCTTTAATCCCAGCACTCGGGAGGCAGAGCCAGGTGGATCTCTGTGAGTTTGAGGCCAGCCTGGGCTACCAAGTGAGTTCCAGGAAAGGTGCAAAACTACACAGAGAAACCCTGTCTTGAAAAACCAAAAAAAAAAAAACAAAAAACCAAAAAACCAAAAACAAAAATTCCAGTTTCAAATACTCTAACATAACACTCCATTTCTGCCCTCTTCAGATACCAGCACACACAGAAAATAAAGGCCTATGATACAAGATCTATTAATTTTTTTGTTTTTGATTTTGTTTTATATTTTAGGATAGGGTCTCTCTGTGTAGTCTTGACTGTTCGGGAACTCACTCTGTATAGCAGGCTGGTTGGTTTCAAACTCAAGAGATCCACCTGCCTCTGCCTCACAAGTGCTAGGACTAAAGGCGTGCATCACCACTGCCTAGTTAAGATTAAATTTTAAGGAAAATTGATCCTTTAACATTTATTCTCAATGAAAAATAATGAGGCTAGCTCTGTTGCTAGAATGCTTGCCAAGCATGTACAAGCACTGCATTTTATCCTCAGCATCATATAAAACAGGCATGTGCCTGTAATCCTACTCCCCAGGAGGTAGAGACAAGAGGCCATCGTCCACTATACAATGAGTCTGAGGTCAGTCTGAGACATTAAAGACCATGTCACAGCAAATAAGTAAAAATTTAACAGCAACAATGAAAGAAAAGAAATTAGGGCAGGCATGGTGAACATGCCTCTAATCCTAGCATTCAGGAGGCAGAACTGTTTCAAGTTCAAATCCATCTGGGCTCGGCAATGAGTTTTAGGCCAGTCAGAGCTACATAAAGAGAAGCTGGTTCAAAAACAAAGAACAGCCAACAGCTACTGATATCTATTACCTTACTCATTTTCCTAAGGTCTAACAAGATAGGACAAGCAAACACTCTCATTTCCATTTAAAGGCCAAGTAGAGACTATACATATACTAAGGGACAGATCTGGAAAGACCTTAGGTTTTTGGAAGTCTAGTCTACAAATGTATAATGTAAGTAAAGGTATGAGGCAATTTTCTAGAAATCGGAAATGGCTACAATTTTATCTGTTTAGTGAGGATTGCAAAAAGGATACAAAGTTGTTGAGAGGTTTAACACCACTGACTTTCTGTTGAGGGAGTAAGAGGAGGACAGTGTTCAGCATTATACATATTTAATGAATGATATTATCTCATTCCATAAGACAATTCAGCCAAGTTCACCTAGAGCTAGACACTTACTACTCAGTATCATCTCTATCTGTGAAGCTGTTTTTATAGGAGACAAAGGGGCTTTATCCTGCTATAAATGACGGCTACCTTTGAAAATGTTATAGAAGCTCACTGTTTGGGGACAAATCCGAAATGCATCCAAACAGATCACAGCAAAAAATCAAAATTTATTCCAATTTTCAAACTGAAACTACATTGTCCTTCAACCTAAAAAATCAGAAGAATCAAAGTTTCCTAAGCAGGGTGATTTTGCTTAGTACAATAATCAAGTTCCTTATCCTCAACCCTTCTGGAGAAAAAGAACATGTTAAGTTACTTTTCTATTCTTCTGTAAACTCATCTCATAAGGAAAATAAGTTCAAAACAACCAATGTATTTTTTTGTTTTACTTCTTTTTTGGGGTGGTGGGGGAGTGGGGTTCTATGACATTGTTTCTCTGTGTAGCCGTGGTTGTCCTGGAACTCGATGTGTAGACCATGCTGGCCTTGAACTCACAGAGATCCACCTGCCTCTTCCTCCCAAGTGCTGGGATTAAAGGTGTGCACCACCACCCAGCCTATTTCTATTTTGACCAGCCCCTTTCTGTCTATAAAAGCACCCTTTCTCAAGGAATCATGATATACCCGTGGTCCCAGCACCCAGTGGAGAAGAGGAGCACCATAAACTGAAAGCATGACTGAGTTCTACTGGTGAATCTAAGGGCAGCCTGCCTACTCAGATTGCCTCAAAAAGCCAAACAAACCTAGAAACTTCTGCTCAGAATGTTTATTTCATTTTAGGAAATGAAGTACTGTATGATCTAAGAACTGAAAATAAGCCAAGCAACTGTGCATGGTGCTCATGTTTGTAATGCCCTGACAGATCTCTGCCTGGCCTACAAAATGAGACTGTATATTAAAGTACTTGACAAAGGAATAACTATGTGTATGTGTTTGCTGAGGTTAGTATGATGGTTTATTTCCTACTTACCATACTATGATGAGAAAATGTATTCCCTGAAGCAGGCTGTGATATGGCATTCTGCTTCGAATTACTGAACACCAGAGGCTGGGCCAGGGAAGGAGCCTGAGATGGATCCAGATTAGACGAATCATTCTCCATTGAAGATGGTGTCTTCCCCAAAAGAACAGCAAGGTCAATTCTAGTTTGGGAGAGAAAGGGATCTTTATGAATAATGACTGAATGTTCTAACATTCTTTGCACCTAACTTGGACCATGGTTAGATCAACATAAAGGGTATTTTTTGATGCTATAGTCTCATAAAGTCCTAATATGTTACGTTAACCAAAATAACTGAGGTATAAGAGCCACTAGAGCATTCAGGGAAATCCTACTGATGCTGCCAATAACAATAGTTAAATATTTAATTTGATGATAGCATTAATTTAATGAAATACCAAATCTTTAGGATTTGGGGTTTTTTTTGTTTTTTTGCTTTTTTTCCCCCTCCTTTTGAAAAAGGGTCTCACTATGTAGCCAAGGCTTGTCTCATATTTATGACTCTCCTGCCTCAATATCCCAAGTGCTGGGATTATAAGTATGGGCCATGATATAGCTAGTTGGGTTTTTATTGTTGTTGTTTGGTTTTGTTTAGATAAGGTCTCACCATGTAGCTCTGGCTGGCCTCAAACTCAGAGATCCACCAGCATTTATTTGCCTCCCAAGTACTGAGATTAAAGTTTTGCACAACCATACCTGATACTCTCCACTTTAAATATTAAGTTCTAATACAGCAACTTAATAATAAGGTAGTAATTTAAAAATATTTAGCTATGATTTTAATACATAAAACTAAATTCTGACATAAGACCATATACGTAGCTGGGCATGCTGGTTTAACTTGTAATCCCTAGTACTCAGAGGGCTAATGCAAGAGGATTGATTACTTCAAATTCAAGGACAGCTTGACCCAAGTAGTAAAATCTCAATAGAAGAACAAAAGACCATATATCAAAATACTGGCATCCTCAAATGTATTTTGAACAGAAGAGGTTTTAGAAGTTTTTCTACAAACTTAAAATTTTACTTGTGATATAATCAAAATATGGGGTTGATGAGTAGCTTAATGGTTCAGTATAAATATAGCATTCACAGGTCCCAAATACACCCCAAGCATCTTGTCAAAACAAAAAAATTTCACCAGACAGTAGTGGTGCACCTTTAATCCCAGCACTCTAGAGGCAGAGCTAGGCAGAGAGAGCTCTGAGTTCAAGGTCAGCTTGGTCTATAGAGCAAGTTCCAGGACGGCCAAAGCTACACAGAAAAACCTTGGCTCAAAAAAAAACAAAAAGAAGAAAGAAGAAAAAAAAAATCAAGATTCTATCCTATGTTACAGGAAGCTTCTTTCTAAAGTAGTGACTAAGCATAGGGCATAGTGTAAGGATAGGTATGATCACTAGAAAACAAAACTGAAGAATGGACTATTCAGATTCTCCCAGTTCTACCAATGTCCAAGGGAGGAGAATGAGCCATTAAGCAAAATACCAATGGCCAATGGTTTAGCAAATTCTACTTACATTATTACCTAAACACCTTTAATACCAGCACTCAGGAGGCAGAGACAGGTGGATCTCTGTGAGTTCAAGGCCAGCCTGGGCTACAGATCGAGATCCTGGACAGGCACCAAAGCTACAGAGAAACCCTGTCTTGAAAAAAACAAAAAACAAAAAAAACCTCAAAAATAGATTCAGAGCTTCTAGAAGCCTGAAGAGAATATGAAATGCTTGTTTGAGCCACTAGACATACAGACAGAGACATACACACAAGTAAGTGTACACACTCATTCCCTCTTTCACTGCCCTGTGTAGTATTTCTGCATTTGGCTATTTCTGAGATTATAATAACTCAGTAATAAGTAAAATATTTTATGAGTTGACTCATTACAGTGAATTATCAAACCTGAGGAAGACCATGGGAACCTCTGAGTTTGTAATTGGCAGGTAGACTACTGAGACTCAGAGGTAGGGCACTCTTAAAGGGAGTTAATCTCAGCTTTTTGGTCTATATCAACTCTGGCTAAGTACAAACTACAACTGCTGAGCACTGAACATAGACTTGCACAACTGTTAGAAATAATAATATGTATACATACATTTGGTTACAGAAAAAAATACAGTATTCTGGTGATGACTGTCATGTGATATTTTGTTTTTGTTCTGACAAATAAGCACTAGGGAGGTGGAGACAGGACCTCGACCCCCATTTGGTCTGAGGATTCATAGATGTAAAAAGTTTCTAGTGGCTGTTGCTCTGCTTCTCTGATCTTTCTTTCAGCTCCCACCCTCGATATCTAACTCTGGGTTTTTATTAAGACTAAATAGAAGCCCAATTCAGATGACATTCCAAACATTCTATTCCTCTTATACTTCTCTCTTTTTTAATTAATTCATTTCACTTACGTGTATTGACATTTTGTCTGCAAGTATGTCTGTGCACCATATGTAGACCTGGTGTCCACAGAAGCCAGAAGAGGGCTTCAGATCCCCTGGAACTAGAGTTACAGGTGATTGTGAAGTGCCATGTGGGTGCTGGGAATTGAACGCAGGCCCTCAAGTGCTTGTAACCAATGAGCCATCTCTCTCTCTCCATCCCTGTTATACTTTTTTGTTGTTGTTGCTGTTTTGGAGACAGGGTTTCTCTATGTAGTCCTAACTGTCCTATAACTTGCTCTGTGGACCAGGCTGGTTTCAAACTCAGACCTCTGCCTACCTATGCCTCCCAAGTACTAGGATTAAAGGCGTGCACCACCATGCCTAGCCATCTCAGTATTTTCAAACTATGGTTGGTTGACTACATGGATACAGAACCCATGAATACAGAGGGTTGGATTGTTCTTAATGACACGAGTAGATAAAGATCATTATTATAAACAGAGCTGCAAAATTCAAAAGCACATTTAAAAAAATTGTTCCTTAGCTCTTATTTCCCTAGCTTAGGTCAAAACAAGTTGGTTATAAGACTGATCTATGTAATTAAAAAAACTATTTTAGGTTAGGGATTATAAAGATGGCTCAGTGGTTAAGTAAGAGCAGCTGATGCTCTTACAGAGGACTCAAGTTCACTTCGCTGCACCCATATCTTGCAGCTCAAAACCACTTATAGCCCCAGCTATAGGGTAGACCTGATACCCACTTCTGGCTTCTATAAGCACCCACACATGTGGCATACACACATAAAGATAAAATTAACGATTTTAGGGATGAACAAAATTTGATACTACTGCATATGAACTTCTATTTAGTACACTAAAAACTGTTTTAAATCCCTCAATCAAAAGGAACCTATGTTTTTTAAAAAGGTACTTTATTACACACTTGCCTCTGACCAGCAGTGATTGTCACATTCTCCGCAGGCAGAGGCACTGAAGACACATTAGAGGCAGTAAAGATCTTGGTCTCAGAAAGCTGGAAAGAGAGGAATCCGTTACTTCTGGTGTTAGAGAGGTTAAAGACAGAAATTTGCCACAGGTAAGGTAAATTCAATACGAAGAAAAAGGGAAAAACGCTATGAAACAAACTATCTACCTGATGAATCCTGAATGGGATGATATCAAGTTTGCTTGACAGTTTTATCCAAGCAAATAATAGAACGAAGGAATGCAATAAAACATAGTAGAGTCATATCATACACACTCAACTCACAGGAGGGATATCTCTGTGCTAGTCATATACATTAAGGAAATATTTTCTCATTACGAATCCCAAGTCCTACCTCTACCCAAAGTACATTTATCTCCCACCATTTTTTCTCTCTCAATGAAAGGAAAAGCATGACCAAGATGAAGAAAGAAATAACTTTAATTCCTGGCTATTAAGAAGTTCAGGTCCAAATGCTGGTCAAGTAATGTCTTTTCAGGAATTTTAACTATATTCAATTTTTGCATTAATATTGACTATATTACACTTCTAAGGCATCTTATGAGGTCATTAATTATAGGAGATAACTCCTCCTCCTAAATAAGAGTTGACTTAGGTTTCTTTTAATTCTTTATTTAAAATCTCTTCTCTAACAAAGAGAAAACTCAGTTTCCCAAATATAATTCTTACTAACATAAACCAAATTTCAGAAAGTAGAACTTGTTCATATTCACAGAGCAGTTTAGCTCAGCTATAGAGGCAGGCAGATCTCTGTGAGTTCAAGCCAGCCTGGTTTATAGAGCAAGTTCCAGGACAGCTAGAGTTCCAGGACAGCTACCTACACAGAGAAACTTTGTCTCGAAAAATCAAAAAAAGAAAATCATTACCCTCTGATGCTGTTAACACTGGAATGTTAGAAACCTAAGACTGAAAATCAAAACAATTTGACAAAGCTACTTAACCTACCTATATAAAGGAAAGCAGATTTAAAATATTAAACTATGTTTATCCATAATCATTGAAAACCATAATTCACAGCAAAGTTTGACTGTGACTAGGAAAAGTAAAATTTTTTTACTTAGGCAATACTGAGGAAAATTCTTTACAAACCACTCATCTATGAGTTTTCCAAGGTGAGTCAAGATGGCAGATAGCCAACTGGATAGTCATTTCAATTGCAAAATTAGGCATCAGGTAAATAAAAGCTTCTTAGCCAACTGGATTATATGCTTGAAGCTTAGGTACCATAACTTTCTCTGTATCCACTACCAATCCATTATAGAACTTAATACCAAATAATGCACCAGCTCCAAGTAGAGTTCTATGCCATTAGCAGCTGTTACTCAATGTACTACCTACTATCTGTCTAACTAAAAACAATTTTTTTGCAGTGATGGGATTTGAATGCAAGATCTCACACATACTAGGCAAGCATTCTACCTCTTAGCTTCTTCCCAGTCCTAATTCCATTGTGGATACCCTACCCAACCACTCTATCTTCCTGGGTCAATCTGAGAATCAGGTATTGGACTTACACACCTGAACTTGCCCTTTCCATAGTGTGGTTCCACAGAGTCCTGTCCATGCCCAGTCTCCTTCATATAACATATGAGAAATGTTCTGGCTCAGAACACTATTTTGGATGTAAAAGTTTTAGGTCAGAATCTTAGCAGTGCATTTTGAAAGGTAGAAATATATCCATTTTCTATCCCTAAACATAACTTAGGGATAGAATAACATTAGGTAAGAAACAGACCAGGAATACCTACATCTTCATTCCAATCTTCAGTTCCCCACTCTTCTGTTGCAGTTCTCCATGCACCTAGGAATTAATAAAAAAAAAAAAAAAAAAAGAAAAAAAAGAAAAAAAAGGCAAAATAAATTAGTGTCATTATAAAACATGTTCAAATAACACTCCTACACTAACATTTTGACAAGCAATAGTATGATTAGAATTTAGCAATCAGAAAAAATTTGTTGACTTTAGAGGTAGGGAAAGACTATTTAGAAACACCAAAGTAAAAAGGCTTTAAGATTATGATCTCATCACTTTCAGTTGGGTTACAGAGCTATAATAGGAATGGAAGAAACAGATAAAAGGACATAATATAAACATACATACATACATCTAAAACCCATTCCTACCTCCTTCCCACCAAGATTCAAATGCCATGCAGTATCTTTAAGGACCGGATTTGTCTTAGCAGTTATTTAATGAGATAGTTGCAACTAATTCAAAGCAGAACATGCAAGCTACAGCTATTTATTTTGTATAAAAACAACAACAACAAAAACCTCAAGGTATTCTGAAAAGAAATGAACCTAGTGGTAGAGAACTATAAAAAGTTGGCATATGTATAGTGAAAGGGGAATGAGTAGGTTTACAAGCTGAACGGAAGACAGACAAAAAAGACCTATCTGCTACTAGAAATGAACAAAAACAGCATAATCAGCACAAGTCGAGTTCTTAAGTCTTACTGGTTTAAACAAGGTAACTACAGGGAACTCTGTGTAGACTTGCTCTTTTTGGAGATACAAGGCAAAAGTAAAATAAACTATGTACAACAGCTATTTTCCTAATCCTATTTATAGAGAAGATAGAATTTGACCTGCCAAGCTCATTGCACATTTTTGTCTTAAGTTGGAACAGTTTACACAGAAAATTTCTATGCACAATCAAACCATTTCTATATATTTTACCTGGCACCTTTGCTGTTGTGTGTATGTGTGTGAGGCATGCATGTTCACATGTGTAAACACAATGTTTGTGCTGGTACGTTTTCAGATCAATGTGGAAGCTAGAAGTTGATTTCAGATATCTTCCTCTATCACTTTGCTTTACTGAGGCAAGGTTTCTGGCTTAACCTGAAGCTGATCTCGTTTAGTTGGGCTGCCAATTTGCACTGGGGATCCCATCTGTTCCTCCCAAGTTCTGAGTTATATGCGGCCTCTATATCCACCTGACTTTTAAGTAGGTGCTAGGGATCCAAACTCCACTCAGCATGCTTGGCCAGCAAGTTTTATCTGTTCTAATACAATCCACACAATTTTTGTCTCATACATACATATAATCTCAGAAAGACTATATCATAAGACTAGTGTAAGAATTTATCTATACCAGAAACTAGAACTGGTCCTATTTTTTTTTTTTTTTAATTCTAGAACTCAGAATACATGAAGTAAATCTTGAAGCCTATCTAAAAAAAGCTTCTACAAGAATTAACAAGTGGTTGCTGGGCATGGTAGTAGCAAATTCCTTTAATCCTAGAACTCAGGAGGCTGAGAATATTTTTAAACTCCAGGGCAGCCTATTCTACATAGCAAATTCCAGGCCAGCCCAGGTTGCGTAGTGAGACCTTGTCTCAATAAAATAAAAATTTAAAACTGAAAATGAAAGAATTAACAAATGATTGAGTCTGTCTCCTAATGCTTTCAAGATGAGGCAAGAACATCCAAAACTTGAGGGTGTGGGGCAAGGAAAGATGGCTCAGAAGATAGTCTTTCAATGGAAGCATAATAACCTGAGTTCAATTCCCAGCATAGAAATTGGGTACAGGGCCCGGCAGTGGTGGCGCACACCTTTAATCCCAGCACTCGGGAGGCAGAGCCAGGCCCATCTCTGTGAGTTCGAGGCCAGCCTGGTCTACAGAGCGAGAACCAGGAAAGGCTCAGAGCTACACAGAGAAACCCTGTCTCGAAGAAAAAAAAAAAAAAAAAAAAAGAAATTGGGTACAGGGTTGGCATTTGGCTCAATGGGAGCATGGTTGCTCAGCAGCACAAAAACAAAACCAAGCACAACGACATGAGACTAACGCCAGCACCAGGAAGGCAGGAAGAGGAGACTCACTAGAGCTTGTTGGACAGTCTAGTCTACCTGAACTGGGGAGCTTCAGGTGCAGTCAGAGAATAAGACGGCAACACTGACCTCCATGCTTCATGTGCATACATATACACATGCAGAAAAACATGATCTTGTGTGTGTACACACACACACACACACACACACACACACACACACACACACACACACGAGTTTTGAGACCAATTTGGTCTACACAGTAAAATCCTACCTCATTAAGGGAAAAAAAAGGCAAAGAGAAATATCCTAGTAACAAAAAAAAAAAACCTAAAAATTTGAAAACATTTAATAATGGAAACTGTCTTCGACAAGGAAATACAAATCACAAATCATATCCCTCTCATCACTCTTATGGTTCTTTTCCTTCTCTTCACTGATATCTGGGTCATCCTGGCTAAATGGAACCCCAAATGAGTTAACACTTAATATAATCTTGGAGTTAGAACTGACCAAAAAGTTACCTAACCTGGTCTCTTTGTGCAAGAATTTTCTTTCTGCACTCTGGTGACTTGAATTGTGATAGGAAAGCATATGAGTACTTGTGTTTGATGTTTCCTGTACTGGAAGGATGGTCATGGATAAGGAAGCCAGGAACAGTAAGATGGAAATGTTCTACAAAGATTAGGGCTTGCATACCCACAGCACAAAGCTTGGACAATGTAAATGCCAAGTATTCACTAAATGAATATATTTTGGAGAGGGAAAAGTGGGCACAGAAAATGAAAGGCAAAGGCAGGAAGAAAAAAATAGAAAGACAGAAAAATGACATATCCACAGATATTTCAGTTCATAAAAATCTTAAAAATATCCGGGGCAATTAGGCGCCTGGATGTATCATACCAGGAGCAGTCTCAAATTTTCGGGGATAATTTGACCCCTCAACCCCAATGAAATCAAGTCCTGAAACAAAAAAGAAAAGAAAAGAAAAAACAACCAGTGAAATTTTGCTTGTGAATGAGAACATCTGCCCCCAATACACAAACCCCATTGTACCTGTGGATATTTTAAGGGTAGGTTTGAATTATTTCTTAAATTAAAAAAAGGAATTTGAAGTTTGCTCTATGAAAACATAAAAGAAATCATGCATAAAGGTATGTCACATCATGAAGTTGACAACAGGAGCTTACAAAGCTACCACCAAGCCTTTCACACCAAGATGACAGTGGCATTATCTATCATTTCATTCGTGACTCCAGACTTCTAAAATCTGCTATTTTCTAATCATTACAACAGTCCTTGATTTCTAACCAGATTCTTATTTTAAGACAGCTATGGATAAAGATTGGGAATCGCTTCTCCCTACCCCTGGATAAAAACTGGGAATCACCTCCCCCTGACCCCAACACACAGACACAGAGACAGACAGACACACAGACACACAGACAGACACACACACACACACACACACACACACACACACACACACACACACACGGTAAAATCTGAATGGTAACATGTCAACAAGCCTAAAACTTCAATCCTCTGTTAAACCCAGACCTCTTTTTTTCTCTCTCTCTCTTTTTGAGACAGGGTTCTCTGTGTAGCCCTGCCTGTGCTGGAACTCCCTTTGTCGATGTGGTTGGCCACAAACTCACAGAGATCCACCTGCCTCTGCTCCCAAGTGCTGGGTCTAATGGCATGCGCCACCATCACAGGGCCCGATCTCTTCATAAAGAGGAAAACCCACACTCTCTAATGTGCCAGCTCAGACAGGAAGTTAGATGATATCACAAAAAAGAAGGCACTTTAAGCTCTTGCTTAGCATGCACACTGCCTTGGTTCAATCCTCAAGACCAAGACACTCTTGAGATTCTGGGGCTGCTCTCATTAAAACAGCAAATTATAGTTTACCATTGAACATAACTTGGTGTATCCCATAAGCCTAAACAGATCCTTAAACATTTACTGGATACCTTGGTTCAGGTACAAAATTCAGCCAAAAAAATGCTGTTTTTTTTTCAAATCCTATGAACACTCTACCAAATGACACACACTAATAAGACTACTTAATGAAAAACTAGAAGTGCAGTGAGTCTCTTCTTGATAAAATACATCGAAAAAATGAAAATTAAAAAAAAAAAGGAGCCGGGCGGTGGTGGCGCACGCCTTTAATCCCAGCACTCGGGAGGCAGAGCCAGGCGGATCTCTGTGAGTTCGAGGCCAGCCTGGGCTACCAAGTGAGTCACAGGAAAGGCGCAAAGCTACACAGAGAAACCCTGTCTCGAAAAAAAAAAAAAAAAAAAAAAGGATATTCCAGGCCAGACACTGTGGTATGCTTTCAATTCCAGCACTCAGGAGGCAGGGGCAACAAAGCAATAGTGTTGACTCTGACTCTGGGCTCTGCTGATCTTGACAATTAGTACCTTAATCGGTTTAAGAGGATAGTTTCATCTTTTGAGTAAATTATATTTGAGTACAATTTGAGTAAATTATATTTTGAGTAAAATATATTTTGAGTATAATTTACTCAAAAGATGAAACTATCCTAACATAGAACACTAAAGGAAATACACCCAGAGCTAAAAGGAGCAATATGGGATAATGCAAAGAGCATAAAGTTTTGATCAAATAGTTCTGAATTCAAATACAAGTAAATTCATAATCTCTTTTTCAATCTTAAGCTTTACCATTAAGATGGTGATGATAAAGATTTTAAAGCCAGGTGCAGTGTATGCACCTACATATATAATTCCTGGACAGGTGAAGGCAGAAAGACCAGGAGTTCATTCAAAGTCATCCTCAGTTACATAGTTAGTTTAAGGCACATGAGACCTAATCTCATCAACAACAAAATGTACAGAATTTCCTTAAAAGAGGATTGATTTCAGGTTAGGTGGAATGACGCACATCTATCACTCCAGCACTTGGGAAGCTAAGTCAAAAAGATTATGAGTTCCAAACCGGCTTGCAAGAATGTTAAAAACAAAACAGTAACAAGGTGGGGGAAGCACAACACACTGGCTACTTCATAAAATAGTGATCAAGTGAACTGGTTCACAAAATATGCTCACAAAGGCATGCCTAACCAAAAACATATAGATTAATTTAAATCGTCATCCCTATATCATCTTCTCTATCTCAGGTCTTAAAAGTTACTCTTCCAGGTTGTTTTTGTTTTTTTGTATTTTGTTTTTTTCTAAACAGTAGTTCTCTGTGCAGCCCTGGTTATCCTGGAACTCACAGAGATCCACCTACCCCTGCCTCCAGAATGCTTGGATTAAAGGTGTGTGCCACCACTCCCTGGCTACTCTTCCAATTTTTAAAGCTAAATATAACCTTAAAATAAGATAACAGAAATGCTTCAAGCAAAGTTATTTCTAGGACTGAGTACATCACAATAGTAGAACATTTACCTATTATATACAGACCCTGATTTTCAATTAACAGTACCATGCCAAAAAAAGAAATTCTCAGAATCCCAAAGACAGGAAAGTCACTCACTCGTTCCATCATCTGGTTCAAAGTGGCCAGTGTTGTTCCATGTGTTGCCACTACTATTGCCATAGTTATCATCAGTATTGGCTGGCTCTGCATAATCAGCTGGGTTAAAGGTTCTGGGGGGGAATAAAAAGCTTTTGAATTTCTAACTTCATTAGCAGATTCAGCAAATGTTAACTCAAATAAAACAATCAGAATATTGACTATTTCCTTCCTAACAAAGATGAGTCACTCCCCATTCTATAATCTCACATGCTTGTTTTTCTTATCAGCCAATGCAAAATGGCACAGCATAAGCTATCCACAAATGATCCAGATGGTAAATGCCTGTATCTGAGAAATGAGCACAAATCTACACACTTTTTATTCATCTACAAATCAGCCAGGTATCATAGTGCATCTATAACCACCATTTGGAAGGCTGAGGCAAAAGAACTGTGAGCTTAAAGCCAGCTTAGGTTAGGAAGAAAGCAGAGCTCACTTTAAAAAGCAGGTCTATAAATGATTCTAATCACATTTTGGCTAAGGATGTCTCTGTTGATTCTCAGGGTGAAAAATTAAAAATCAATGAAACTTACCCCATTCCTTGAGCAGAAAACCTTCCCCCTCGCCTACCAGAGCTACCTGCAGAAAAATAGACATATTTTAGAAGTTGACATTGAACAACTTGGCAGCCCACACTTATGAAGGGCAAGTGGTTACTACCAAACTTCCTTTCATTCAGTCCTACGGAACATACCGGTTAATCTAATACAGGACAATTATCATCAACAGCTATTTATTTGCTGCTTAAACTGTTGAGTCTTGGGCTAGGGAGATAGCTCAGGCAAAGTGCTTGACATCCAAGCTTAAGAACCTCAACCTGATGGATCCCTGAGACTCATTGACCAGTCAAACAGCCTACAAGTAACCCCAAGACAATGAGACCCTATCTCAAAAAAAAGGGCGCCAGATGGATCCTTGGACTGATCCAGCAAGGAAAATTCCATGTGCCACTTTGGCTTAAAGGAGATGTTCTTTTTTTTTTTTTTTTTTTAAAGATTTATTTATTTATTATGTATACAGTGTTCTGATGCACATATCCCTGCAGGCCAGAAGAGGGCGCCAGATCTCATTACAGATGGTTGTGAGCCACCATGTGGTTGCTGGGAATTGAACTCAGGACCTTTGGAAGAGCAAGCAGCGCTCTTAACCTCTGAGCCATCTCTCCAGCCCAAAGGAGATGTTCTTTTACCTGAGTTTATTAAATTGCTACTAACAATTCTGAAACCAATGGGGCTGAATGTACAGGAGAGATAAGAACAGTGCCAAGTTAGACTTCAAGTCCTCAGTTGTGGACTCTGTCCATTATCAATGAAATCCTGAGAATAAATATATGCCTGATGTTGCTAAATGTAAGTAGAGAACAATTTCCCAAGTAAGTTTGCAAACTCAAAGTAGAAAATTCACCTAAAATACAAAGTAGAATTGTCTAAAATCAAGTAACAGTAAGTGAAGAAAAACAGAAAAGGGAGGAAAAGACCAATTAAAAGACCATTCCACCAAAGACTACTAGAGCCAAAAACTCAGAGCAAAGAAATATGTGACAAAAGTACGTCATCTTTACAAGTTTTGAAACTAACCTTAAACCCAAAGTTTTTGTTTCTTTTCTTTTTTTTTGCTCAAAATTTCTCCTGCAGTGTCTCGTTAATACATAACATAATTGATGTTATTCAGAAAAACTGGCCAGAGGCGGATGACAACAGCATTGAAGACCTTAGAGAAGCACTTTTGAAACCCCATTTGACCTGGCCAGAGAGAAAGGCCTCTCAGTACAGACTACTCTTGTCCTGGGCATTCTCACTGTTCTGTACAAAGCATTTGGGATTGGTTTTTGTTGTTGTTTTTTGGCCAAAATCTGATAAAATAAGGAGACTGTCATGCTTATCTATGAATGTGAATTTAGTCAAATAAAATTTTTGAACATTTGATATTTTTTCTTTTATAACTTTTTGTTTTGGAGAAATACTGCAAACTCCCCCCCCCCCCCCTCAGTGCAGGTTATCAAACCCAGGGCCTTGTGCATGTTAAGCCAGCCTTGCCATTAAGCTGTACTACCATCCTGGTGAAATTTTTGACTGCTCAAATAAATGTTTATTTTTATTTATTTGACTGGTCTTCGGAAACAGAGTCTCACTATGTAGCCTTGGCTGGCCTGAACTTGCTATGTACATCGGGCTAACCTCTAACTCAGAGATCCACCTGCCTCTGCCTCCCAAGTGCTCAGATTAAAGGTGTGCACCACCACTCCTGAGTGCATCACATGTGTGCAGGAAAAACTTGAGGAAGTCAAAGCAAGCATCAGATCTCCTGGAATTGGAGTTACAGATGGCTGTGAGGCACTATGTTGATGCTGGGAACAGAAGCCAAGCCCTCTGCAAAAACAGTAAGCATTCTTCAATGGCTGAACCACTCTCCAACCCATTTTTTTGACTCTTTATAGGAAACATTTCTGATGGTTGTCTTACTGATAAAGAGCTGGGTGGCTTTTTTTTTTTATTTTAATTTTTCTTTCCTTATCAGTAGTATGTCTCCTTATTTCTTTAATGTGGTATTTCTGGAATGTGTTAAGAATCTAATAATTCATGGTTCAGAATAATTTGTTTCATCATTACCAACAAAGTCAACTTTGTTGAAATAATTGGGGTGGAATAATTGGTAAGTTTGCTTAAACTATTACAGAAATTACTTGGTAAAGTGCATTGAAAGCCTGAATATATCAAGGCATGGTGGCACACATTTTTGATCCTAACACTCTGAAAGCAGAAGCAGGTTAATCTCTGTGTGTTTCAGGCCAGCCTGGTCTACATAGCCAAGGGCTACAGAGTGAGACCTAGTCTCAAAACAAAAAAACAAACAAAAAGTAAACTTACTAGAAAATACAAATCTTAAAACCAGGGTTAGTGAGATGGCTCAATGAGGTAAAAATATTTGTTGCCAAATCTAATGACTTGAGTTTAATCCTCAGGACCCAATGGTGGAAAGAGAGTTCCTCTGCCATCCACCTATGTGTCACACATATATGTACACAAAATATGTAATTAAGCGGTTCAATATTTCTTAACTTGGGGGGTAAAGTGGGGGGGGGGGGAATGGACCTTGAGCTGGGAGTTAATGCTGTGACAAACATTCACCTAGCATCCCCCAGCTACTGGCACCACAAGAAAAACAGGTCTTAAAATCATTTTCAACACTATCATAAGTAAATAATCATTTATAAAATTTATGGATGAAGATGTTTATTACAATGGTACTTTGGTCAGGCAATGGTATCACACATCTTTAATCCCAGCACTGGGGGGGGGGGGGGGGAGGGGCAGGGGAAGAGGCAGGCAGATCTCTGTGAGTTGGAGGCCAACTTTGTCTACAAAGTGAGTTCCAAGACAGCCAAGACTACACTCAGAAACCCTGCCTCAAAAAAACAAAATAAATAAGTAAATAAAATAAAATAAAGATAAAAACAATTTACTTTTAACATTAAATGGAAATGGTTCAATGTTTAGGAGTGCTTCCTGCTCTTATAGAAGATCTGGGTTCCCAGAAACTACAGAGTGGTTCATAACAGCAGTCTGTAATTCTCAATCTAGATCTGATGCCCTCTACTGGCTTATGGGGTTATACTAAATGGCAGAGTTTTTGCCCAGCATGTATAAGCAAAACGAAAAAACAGAAAAACAAAAAGACTTTTGTCATCTCTCCGAAACTTTGAACAGTCAAGGAAATGGGTACGAGGGAGAAGTGGAGGGAAAACAAAGAAACTTAGAATCCTTGAACTCATTGTCTATCACCATACAAATATAATCTTTCTTAGGGGGAAAAAATTTTAAAAAAGGTTTAATAAAGATATAAGTTTAAAAATGAAAAACCAGAAAGTAACTAGTGGGGAATACTGCCATCTGAGGTTGACTTTAGCTCCCCCCACACACACTCATGAACCTGCACACAAACATACACACACATGGGCTCACACACTGCTGGATCTTTGATCAAGTATACTATATTAGCAATAAAGACTAGAGTTGTCATCTACTTTCTTTCCCATTCTACCCAGCACAAATATATACTCTAGTATATATTTGCCTGTTAACCCTACTAAGGTATTTATCACCTTCCCCACCAAACTGTCACCTCTGCCTCGGCCACGGCCTCTTCTGCCTCTGTCTGTGCCTCTTCCAGAAGGCCCTCCACTCTTGGTGCTATCCAATCCATTTTCCTGGCCCCGAACTGAAATATAAAACATACATAACCAGAACAAGGTCAATGAAGATGCATGTATTATATTGATATACAAAGTATATTGAATACAGTATTAAGGAGACAAAACTAAAAGAACATGACCTGGTAGGATGGAACATGAAAGTTACTCAAGGAATAACGATGAGGCACAACTAACTGAGTTGAGTCAAGTAACTTTACAAATGATTACATGGTTGTTTAATGCTATATTAGTGACTGTGGTAGGAAAGGCTACATGCAAAAGATGTCAAGACCTTAAGAGATAGGTGGCCAAAAAAAAAAGCAAATAGGTGATATAACAGTTCCAAGGTCCTGTCTAGCAGGGGCCTGACACATCCCTGGAGTCTAGACATTACTGACCCACAGCTGGTTTTGATAAAGCCCCATGCATACACTCTCGTCCACGGCTGGCACCTCTCCCCCGTCTTGGTGGCCCACCACGTCGCCGACTATAGTCTCTGTCTCGGTCTCGATTTTCTTTTCCTTCTTCATTAGATTCAGTTTGTCCACCATCTTTCTGTCCTGAGACTCCTTTCTTCTTTCCGACCATCTCCCAGGAATGCTAAAGAAAGGTAGAGCATTCATGACTGATCAATTGGACTACAATTAGTACACTACAGGTGAAAGCTGGCACAATTATCTTCTCAGGATCCACAGTTTAAGAAATGTTGAGCTGGGCAGTAGTGGCCCACACCTTTAATCCCAGCATTCAGGATGCAGACGAAGGCAGATCTCTGAGTTCCAGGACAACCAGGGCTATACAAGAGAAACCCTGTCTGTACGGGGAGGAGTGGGGTAGGGGTGGGGTATCTGTATGTATATTAACTGCTGGTACCAGATGAGTTCTGTAAGGAAAAAGAATTATTACTACGATCATCTTTAGACACTATTAGTTGTTTTTTTTTTTTAATGACCTCATCCACTAAAAAATATTCAATGCCACCAGTATTGACTCCCCATTGGTTTTACTATCGTACCTGATTTAAATGTGGCCTAAGCCTATATTCTATAGCTTGTTTTCACTTTTTGATATAGTTGGAGGTTTTAGAACTATGAAGACCAAACTGGCCTAGAAACTACAGCTATCTGTCTGCCTCTGTCTCCTGAGTACTGGGATTAAAGCATGCACCACACAGCTCTAAACATATAACTTCTTTCCCTTTTTTTTCTTTTTCTTTTTGTTGTGAGCAACAAGTTGACAGACTCATTAATTGAAGTGTTGAGAATAAGTAACTGCTGACTACTCAGCTCTAAGTAGATTATCTATCTACAGCATCCCTTCCAAGGCTGAGGGAACATGACAGAACATGGCTAAAAGAATGTGAGAGCCACCAGAGGACAGAAAGGAGTGCTGTGAGGAGCATCTGCTGGCTATGACATGGCAAGTACACCATGAACTCCTATCAGCAGTGGTGACTTGGCACAAGATTGGGTCCATCAACATTCCATCATGGATGGGGAAAGGGCTCACAAGGCCCCACCTCTGCCTAAGGAGATACAGGCAGTTAATGGTTGCTGGAGGAAGGGGAATCATATTACTCAGTGTGGTGTAGCCACTGAAAAATTACCCCTGCTAAGGTAATCAACTCCCAACCCATTTTCAGGCATGCAAACCTAATTAAAGGTACACATATAGGAAGTAAAGTAGGAGTGATACATGTTGAAAAGGAGTTTGGTAGGAGGCAGCTAATGGGGGAAATATGATCAAAGTATATTTATTATACATGCATGAAATCGCAAAATAATAAGTAAAAATTAAAAATAAAATAAATCCATTTCCCACTATTTGCTACTATCCTAGGAAACTGATAATCTTCTAGTGGTTTACTGACAGTTGATATTTTTAAATATCTTCATTTGGGTCGGGTGGCGGTGGCACATGCCTTTAGTCCAGTATTCTGGAAGCAGAGGAAGGCAGGTCTCTGAATTCAAGGCCAGCTTGGTCTACAGATTGAGTTCTAGGACAGCTGGAGGTACACAGAGAAACCCTATCTCAGAAAAACAAATGAACATCTTTAAGTGGTATATATATATATTTTTTTCTTTTGATTTTTCGAGACAGGGTTCTCTGTATAGCTTTGGAGCCTATCCTGGAACTCGCTCTGTAGCCCAGGCTAGCCTTGAACTCAAAGATCCGCCTGCCTTTGCCTCCCGAGTGCTGGGATTAAAGGCGTGTGCCACCACCGCCCGGCCTTAAGTGGTATATTAAAGGATGAACTCTATCCCAACCAAAACTCCTCAGTGTAAGACCAGCATTGTGAAAATGTTTCAAAATGCTCTTCTCACATAAAACTAAAGTCCTCCAGTAAGTGCTATAGCAATATCAAAAATGTAGGAAGGCAGTGTTGTTGTTAAAAACAAGACAAATACAAAAGAATTCTCATTAGGTGGGAAGGAGAAATGAGAGCAATTTGTCTAAATTCCAAGGCAAGCCATCCTCCAAGATATTCTCTATCAGATCCAGGAATGTCAACAGACTATACAGCTTTTTTTTTTTTTACTAGCAGAACAAAACTAAGTTCAAATAATGAAAGAGTATGTTAATATAAAGCTAATAAATATTAGAGGAAAGTCCTCTACTTAGAAGCTAGCAATTTGTGACTATAAGCAACTAAAATGAACAGAAATCTTCCATGATTACTAAATACCTCTAATTCAAAGCAACACAAGCCTTCTAAGCCTTGAAATCAGTCATGTGGAATGAACACTTTGTTCCAGACCAATCAGAAGAGACTGACTTCACTTGCTTTCACTTATGATGCTAATGAAGAGGATATGTATATAAACGGATAGTATTTGTAATCTGCCAGAATCTCCATGGATGTTTCTTATTCTATTTAGAACGTTGCTTTAAGATTGTTTTTAGAATTATTAAAACACTATTAGCACTCTACCGTGTCTGGATTTCCTTCCAGGAGAACATTGATGGCTCTGTTGACATCTCCATTGCAGTCATGTAAAGCAATCACACATTCATCCTGGTTTTTGCCTGTGATATCAATCAACTAAAAGAGAAAAATCAGTAATCATAAGCAAAGTTTATACTCCAAAAAAGAAACTAGATGAAGGGAGGAGATACCAGCTACAACTGAAAGAAACAAGCTTAAAAAGCAAGATATGTAAAATCTAATTGTACTTTCAAAAAGCAAAACTTTAAGGTTGAAAAGATGACTTGGCAGGTTAAAAGGGCACTTGCCACCAAGCCAGACAACTTGAGTTCAATCCCTACGACCTACAGATAGGAGGAGAAAACCAACTCCCACAAATTATCATGTTGCCTCCACATCAAGTACTATAGCATACATGCGTACAAATACATCTAAATGTTAACAAAAGCAAAATTTTAACACCTGTAGCTTAGGGATGAGGTCAAAAATATTCACAAAGTAATTAAGCATCAAATGAAAAATCAAGTTGAAATACACAAGCTTCTGTTCTACATATCATTTTCCACACTTCCTAGATCCAAGGGGCTAAGAATACAGCTCAGTGGTGAGGTATGAAATTAGTATTCACAAAATTCTGGGGGTATCAGAACACACACAGAGTTAGAATTAAGATAGAACTTCTGGACAAGGTAGCTATTCAAAGGAATGCAATATATAAGCATTGGAAACAATTATTTAATGTTCTAAACTAATAATGAATCTAATTATTCTTCCTTGTGTATGTATGACGTATACTCAAATATCTATGTGTGTAGCAGAAATGGAGGTTAGAGGACAACCTTGGTGTCAGTCCTACATTTTCACCTTGAGACAGTCTCTCTTTGGTTGTTCACCACTGTATACAGAAGCTCAGATTTTGTGTCTACCTCCCATCTCACAGTAAGAGCACTGAGATTACAAATGTGTGCTCCTATGCTTAGTTTGCCAGGCTTTATGGGATTCAAAGTCAGGTCCTCAAGCACTTTCCCCACTGAGCCATCTCCCTACCCAGGGTAATTATATTCAATGTATATGCAATTATCAATGTAAAATGACATTTAATCATTCTGATATTTTCTTAGCTTACAGAAAGCTAGTGGGACACTCACTTGTTTCACCTTCTCCTCAAAGTCAGCATCATTATGGTCCGAAATCATCTGTGCAAGTCGAATCTGCTCTGCAGTAGCCTAAGAGGTGAGATAGGATCAAGAAACCTTAATCAAGAGGTAAGAAATTAATGAAGAGGGACCTACATAGTAAATCTTTACACTCTACCACACCAGTTTCTTTTCTGTTGTAATTAAAAAAAAAAAAAAAAGGACCTGGGCAGTGGTGGCATATGCTCTTAATTCCAGAGGCAGAGGCAATAGGATCTCTGAGTTTGAAGCCAACCTGGTCTACAGATCAAGTTTTAGGACAGCTAGGACTGTTACACAGAAAAACCTTGTCTCAAAAAAAAACAAACAACCCCCCCCCCCAAAAAAAAACAAAAAAAGTCAAACCAGTAGGATGCAGATCAAGCTCAGAAGTAAAGAACTTGCCTAGCATGTGTGTAGCTCTAGAAGCAGAAGCAGGTGGATCTCTGTAAGTTCAGGACCAGCCTGGTCTACAGAGCAAGTTCCAGGACAGCCAGGGCTACACAGAGAAACCCTGCCTCGAAAAAACCAGGGTGTGTGTGTGTGTTAAGGAGAGCAGACCTGGTGGTACAGACCTGTAATCCCACAAACTCAGGAGGTTGAGGCATGAATATCATAAGTCAAGGCCAGTCTGAACAATTTAGTGAAATCTTGTCTCAAGAAAAAGAAGCCTGGCTGTGGTGGTGCACACCTTTAATCCCAGCACTGAGGCAGAAGCGGGAGGATCTCTGAGTTCAATGCCAGGCAAGGCAAGACAGAGAAACCCTGTCTCCAAAAAAAGAAAAAAAGAAGAAAAGGAATTTATTTATTTAGAGACAAGAGGGAAATTTGTAAGGGAGCAGATCATAGTGACAGCACATGTCTAAGCTCACTACACAAAAGCTGAGACACAGGAGATTCCAAGTTTGAGGTCAGCCTAGAATACACAGTGAGTACCAACCAGGACAGCCAGGGATACATAGCAAGACTGGAGGAAAGCCAGGAAAGAGATAAGGGAAAGGGGGAATAGAAAGTCAAGGAACATATGGGGAAACCCTTAGTCTTACGTATTCAATATATTTGGACAATAGCTCAATTTAAGTAATTAACTCACATTGGTATAACACCCATAACACTAGTTATGGATTCTGTGATTACAGCACACCTAAATCAAACTTAATACCCAAGGTTAATTTATTTCTCTAAAACTTAATTATGCTCTAAGGCAGTGGTTCTCAACCAGTGGGTCATGACTCTTTGGAGGTGGGATGACTCTTTCACAGTGGTCGAATACCAAATATCCTGCATATAAGATATTTACATTACAATTCATAACAGTAGCAAAATTACAGTTATGAAGTAGCAATGAAAATAATTTTATGGTTGGAGGTCACCACAACACGAGGAACTGTATTAAAGGGTCACAACATTAGGTAGGTTAAGAACCACTGCTCATTTGTTAATTTAAAAGGATTATTTATAGTGAAAACCCTAGCTTCTCTTGGGAAAGGAAAACTCAGGTAAGGCCTCAAGACCTTAGGGGAAAGTAAGAGCAGAAGTCAAAATCTTTCAGAAAAAAGATATCTTGACAAATACTGGCTAAAGAAATTGCAATGTAGCCGGGCGGTGGTGGTGCACGCCTTTAATCCCAGCACTCGGGAGGCAGAGCCAGGCGGATCTCTGTGAGTTCGAGGCCAGCCTGGACTACCAAGTGAGTTCCAGGAAAGGCGCAAAGCTACACAGAGAAACCCTGTCTCGAAACCCCCCCCCCCCACAAAAAAAGAAATCGCAATGTAAGTAATGTACTACTCAATCAGCTCAGATACCAGAAGGAAAACACTGTTAGACATATCTAGCACAGAACTCAAAATGAAGCCCTACTCCTTACAATATTAAGTAACAAAAAGTAAACTTGTTATATCACAGTATGCCTCTGACAGAAGAGTCAAGGAATAGATAAGAAGAAGAAGGTACTAAGAGTCAAAGCCAGAATAATGGCACATTGCATGAAAACCACTATCAGCTATCAGGTTTCAGGACTGGATGGATTCACATCCTTGAGTTCATTACCTGTGGCCGCTGCTTGTGCTGTGTCTGGTTTTGGTTTTGAGGTTGTTCCCAGTTTCCCCGGGCTCGGTTAGTGCCCACCGACGTCATCATTTACAGTATATACAAATAACAGTATTTACAAGGAAGAATACTGAAGAGGAAAAAAAGAGATGGTTAAACGTAGGTAAAATGTTTTTAATTGTTTTATCAAAACTTTACCACCAACCACTTTACTTTTCTCAAAGGAACAAACTAAGGAAATTCAACTTTTTTTTTTTTAACCTATTCTTTTCTCTCTAGTGGTACTGGGGATCAAACTCAGGCCTTTTTTATATGCTAGGCAAGCTGTCTCCCACTGAGCTACATTTTCAACTCAAGATTCAGCTTCTTGAGATATATTTTAGAATTTTAGTTTGATCTGCCCTCAAACACAATGTAGCAAAGCTGACCTTGAAAATCTTATCTTTCCTCTACTTCCCAAGTGTTGTATCAACAGGTGTGTGCCACTAAGACATTTTATGTTGTTTAAATATGGCAGTAAACCCATTTTTATTCATGTGCCTCAGTGATAAAACATATGCTTTGCATACATAAGGTCCTTTGCATACATAATGTCCAGATCAACAAACCCTCCATCCAAAAATGTATATAAAGCATGTGTGGTGTTTGTTTGAAGACAGTCTTACTACGTAGCCTTGGCTGGCCTGAAACTCAAGGCAGTCCTCCTGCATCTGCCTCCCAAGTGCTGGCCTATGTGACTATTTTTAAAAGATGTTAAGAACATAGTAATTTAGTTACTGCTATCTTGCAAATAAACAAAAACATTATCAATATTAAAAAACTTTCCATACACGTGAAAGTATCTGAAGTGTCTTTGACAAAAAATATAATTAACAAACCCTAGAAAATAAATGCCTTCCAGGAGTTGGGCACAGCACATACCTGTAATCCCAGCACTTGGAAAGCTGACCAGAGAGGATTGCAAATTTGAGGCCAGCCTGGGCAACACAGTAAGATCCTGTCACAAAAGACAGACAGACATGAAAGAAAGAACAAACACAGGGAGGAAGGGGGGAAGGAAAGGAGGAAAAGAGGAAAGGAAGGGAAGGGAGGGAAGGAGAGAGAGAGGGAGGAAGGGAAGGAGGGAGGGAGGGAGGGAGAGAGGGAGGAAAGGAGCAAGCCTTCTAGGTTAGTCTATAAGTCAAAGAAATTACAATTTAAAATATTTAGGAGCTTTGGGCATGGCTCAGTTAAGGACCTAGGTTCATAACCATAATAGGAGATAGGAAAAAAAAATTATACCCAGCATACATTAAAAGCCATAGCCTTACCTGCCCTACAACTGTTTGATATAAGTTGTGTGTGACTTCTACTACTTGGGAAAAGCCAAGTTCATAACTAGCCTTTTCCTTCCAGTCTCAGCTCTTTATGACTGACTCTAAGAGGCCATGCGTTAGTCCTAGGGACTATGCAGAATCCATCTCCTAGTTAATCCCAGCACACTGCCTTTGCAGCTGCTTCATTGGTCTCGAACACACTTTCAGTAAACAGAATGGCAATTACTTCCCACCACTCACCTTAATAAAAGGGGAATCCCAAATCTGCCCCCAATCAAATGCACCTATCACCAAGTTTTATTTGGAAAGGATTCTCGAAAATGACTTTAAATTTGAGACATTGTTTGCAGAATGATTTCACATTTAAGAAACATAAAAAAAACACAAGAACCTTTCCAAAACCAGAACATAGTTTCTGTTCTTTCTACCAAGTAAGTGTTCTACTAAATCCAAGTGCCCTTTCTTCATATTGTTTTATAATGTAATCTCAGCTGCTGCTTTGAGTAAACAAAGAAAACATTCATCATCACGATAGAGTGCTCAAAATTGGGTTACTTTTCATTGTTTTATTCCTTTCAAAAGAAGACAAATTTATACTTTCCTACTCTATATTTTTTTCTTTCACTAACGAAACACTATACAGGGTTAATTCTATACTGCCCAGAAGACACTGGATTCTGAGGTCATGAAAGTTCTACAGAAATATGCAAGAATTAACTATTAGGAACATGAACTTCACCTATTTCTTCGATAACACAGAGAAAGCAGACTTTCCTGCAGATAAATCCTTCACCAAGTAGTGTCAATAGGTTGCACAGGTCTTTCTTTTGGGATGTGGTTATGAAGAACAAAGACTTACTACATTCCTTATCACCAATAAAGGGCTTTTTAATTATTGTTTTAAAATTGGCTAAGATAATAAAAAAAAAATGCTGAATGGTTTCTATTCCATGTATAATACCAATTTTTGAGAATTATACCATAAATATAAGCTGTAAGAGTAGCTGTATAAATCACTGCACATTATCTTACAAGTGAAATGTAAATATATTACCAAGTCATATTGAAAGATACATAACTAATGGGGGTGGGGGGGTGACAATTCTTACTTTGGTAATACTTTGAAATGTGAAACTAAGAATATTTTACCTCCTAATCAGTAATAATGAGCAACAGGTCAAAAGTAAATAATCTGGGCAAACCACTTAAGGGCACAGAATTAATAGCTTTTTAATAGCAAACAAAGATAAATACCCAGAGTTATACAGTGGGAGTGAGTGACCATGTTTGTTAACTCTTAAAAAAAAATAAGTACTTAAGGGAAATAGGATGAGAAAGAAGTATTGGAAACCAAGAGAACGCTACGGGAACAAGTACAGGTTTCAACAAAGAAGTGCCCTTGACTACATTTTGAAAGCCAGCTACTTAAAAAAAATAGCCAGAGAAATTTTACTGAAAAAAATAAACAATAAGTATTTATTGAGTATCTACTACGTGTCCAATACTTCATGAAATACAAAAGCATTGTGACTTAGTTGCTGCTCTCAGGGAGCTTACAATCTAATTTGAGAAACAATTCAGACATTCTAAAGTTGGACTGGAATGGGTTAGGCTTATCACCTCTAACAGAGAAACTAATCCCTAGAAGCTCAGCTGCAGACCTGTGTCCCGTTCCCCAACCACCTTCACTCTAATAGCTTTCCCAGTCAGAAACACTTCATCACTATTTTACACGACAGAAACAATCATTGGGGTAATCTAATAATTAAAGACAATGGTGTAAGACCACAACACAGGTTTTATCAACAGATACACATCCAAAATGTTTTAATCTCTAGTGATGTTGGTTGTCAAAATGATCCAAATCCCCTCCCAGCAAATCACATCAGATATCCCCAACGCAGAATATGGGAGGTGGAGACAAAAAAGGATCTCTCCATTTAATAATCACAGTTGAGTCAAAGGCAAAAAAACGTTAACAACAAAATCGCCTTTTACTGTGGTGTTTTTCTTTCCACAACAACCTACACCAGAGGTGGCTAAATTTTAAGAATCGTGGAAAAACAGTCTCTTGTTTGTGACATCACGTTGCACAGCAATTTAGGGGCTGTCCACCAGGTGAAGGGTCTCAAGAAATTTGGAATTCCATTCCCATTATGAGAAAAATGAACAAATGCCCAGTGATATAGTGACGTCCCTTAGGCGTAATACAGCCCATGGGGGCCTCCATATCCAGCTTCCCAAATAATATAATGGTTTTGGGTACCCAAAACTACAGTATAGACAGCAGGAAGCTAAAGACAGCAGCAAAAATATATTCCACGATCAGGGTCGGTAAGAAAGAAGGCAGGGTAATAAGAGGAGCTGACAAAGAGGCTGGAAACGAACAGAGGACAGAAGCCCACGCGCGGAGGATGGGAGACTCACCCCCCTCCGCGCCACATCAAGAGCCCATGGGGCCATTCGCCTCTCTACCTCCCACCCGGAACAAATTAAGCCTCCACACTCCAAACTGAGGGCCACATGGGGGAGTTCAGGGCAGCTCCACCCCATCGCCCCCCCCACCCCACCCCACCCCCCCGTTCGCCCCCAGACCAGGCCGGATCCGGATCAGAGGCCCATAGAGGGCTGGGAAGGGAGGAGGCCTTCTCCACAGACACTGGCCCCACTGGCCCTAGTAGAGAACCCTACCTCAGGCTGGGCCCGGGCCTGGCTCGCCCGCGCTCTTTCTCGCTCTCCCCCTTCAGGCTCTAGCCGCATGACCCCCCCCCCTCCGGCTGCCCCAAGCCCCGCCCCGGCCACGCTCCCAAATCGAGGCCCCGGCTCTGGCGCGGCCCAGTAGGCCGCGAACCCGACTATAAACAAAACCTCCGGCGGCCACCACGGGGGGGGGTGGGGGGGAGGTTGGACGCCGGGGTTCGCAAAACCAGAAGGGTGTACACAGCGGGAAAACACACAGCGTGGGGGGGGCCTACCGCGGGAGGGGGGGACAGAGGGGACAGAGGAAAAGGAGGGAGGGTAAAAAGGGGATCGCGGATTTAAAGGGGCCGCGGACAATACCCGGCCCCGCCGCGTTGCCGCTGCCGCCGCCGCCGCCGCCAACGCCGCTGCGCTCCCAACTTTACCTCAGTCTCCTCCACACTGACACCCCGGGCCGCGCCGCCCCTGTCACGTGATATAAGATTCCCTCCTCCCCACCCCCTCCCTCCTTCTCCCTCTCGCGCTCGCTCTCGCGCCTTCCCCCTCCCACTTGCCTTCCTGCGTCCCTCAGCACGTGACGCGCAAAGGGCCGCGCACGTCAGCGTGCGCGCGCCCTCCCCGCCACGAAACACAGCTCTGGCGTTCCGCGCGCCCGTCCCGCCCGTCCCGCTCGTCCCGCCCGTCCCGCCCCCGCCCCGTAGGGCCCCGCCTCCATCACGTGACTCCCGGACGCCGCGCCCCCCCCTCCCACACCCCACCCCAGCTTCCTCTTTTACTGGCGTAGTTCCGCGTCTCGACACCCGGCACTCCCAGGTTCCTTTGCGGACGTGAGTCACGTGTCAGGGGGTGGAGCGGAGAGGCGCTGTGCTTAACTAGCGCCCCCATCCACCATGTTTTCTGACCAATTCTAGTTTGGTTTCTCTTCGAGACCAGATGGAAATGGCCGGAGAGCTCCAAGGAACCTAGGGGCCCTGGCCTCGGCTGAGCCTGGGCTAACGCGCAAGCGCGGTGGGAATAGCCTAGCAGGTCTTCGTGGAGAGAGGCGATGGCGTCTAGCAGTAACTGGCTGTCCGGAGTGAATGTTGTGCTTGTGATGGCATACGGGAGCCTGGTGAGGAGATTGCCCACTCCATTCCTGCTGTGGCGTCTGTCCCCGTCGAGACCCTCCTCCTGAGCGGTCCGTGACTTCATTCTTCAGCCACTTGCTATTTCCTGGCCTTTGACTTGTATCCGTAGCCTGCCTGAGAACTTTAAGTCAAAGCTGCCCGCCCCGGGCTGAGATCCCTCCCTCTTACATTCCAGGGCCCAGGGATCACGCCTCCCTACTGCTAGCTGGCCCTACCCTCAGCGACCTGGCTTTGCCCCAAGTTTTATCCCACAGCATCTTGCCCTGAGAGCCTAAACCCAGGGACTTTGAATGTTTTTTTTTTTCATTTAATTTGTTATTATTAAAGGTGGTTCTAATCTTTCTGGGCAGGTATTTGTGCTGCTGTTTATTTTTGTGAAGAGACAAATCATGCGTTTTGCAATGAAATCTAGAAGAGGACCTCATGTCCCTGTGGGACACAATGCTCCCAAGGTAGGTCCTTAGGGTGCAAGGTAAACCTGATTCTTTAGGCACAAGGAGATTTTCTCTGACTTTAAAAGATGACTTTGGGCCGGGCGGTGGTGGCGCACGCCTTTAATCCCAGCACTCGGGAGGCAGAGGCAGGCGGATCTCTGTGAGTTCGAGGCCAGCCTGGGCTACCCAGGAAAGGCGCAAAGCTACACAGAGAAACCCTGTCTCGAAAAACCAAAAAAAAAAAAAAAAGATGACTTTGTTCATATGTTTTTATGTCCAATTATTTTCATTTTCCCCTTCACAAACTTAAGCAGTAACTGCCTGTGGACTTGGCTCACTTGATCGCTGCTGCTGCTGCTGCTGCTGCTGCTGCTGCATGTACTTTAAGAACTAAACCAGTTCAACTGTAAAATGTTTCTCATGTTCATTTTAAATTACCAAGTGTTTCATGTTGCTTCATTTTAGCATGATGTTGGGAATGGTTACAATTCACTCTAGAGCTGTAAGAATAGTTGCCTTTGCAGAATTTTAAATATACCCATTGTGCTTGCCTTGAATGCATAAAGACTCTGGGTTTTATCCCCAACACTACAAGAAGGAAGAGGGGAAAACATTAATCACCTAGTTCCACCTTTCTCGTCAAGCTTAAGGAAGGAAGCAAATTACTAACTTTTTAATTTTGTTCTTTGTTTTGTATTTTGAGACATACATGTATGAAGGCTGGCCTTGAACTAAACTGTGTAACCCAGGCAAAGCATTCCTCCTGCCTGATCTGTACAAGTGCTGAGATTACTAAAATAATATGCCACGTTGGACTGTTTAAAAAGTAAATAATCATGCTGGGCATGGTGGTCCATACCTTTAATCCCAGCACTCCAGAGGCAGAGAGAGGCAGGTGGATCTCTGTGAGTTCAAGCCCAGCCTGGTCTACAGAACAAGATCCAGGACATTCACGACTACACGGAGAAAACCTGTCTCCAAAAAAAAAAAAGAAAAGAAAAAGTAAATAATCATACAGGCTGTGGTGTTTCAGGCCTTTAAAACCCAACACTTGGAAGGCAGAGGCAAGTAGATCTCTGAGTTGGAGGCCAGCCTGGGCTTCCAGCTCCCAAGTACAGATGTTGTAGGTGTGCACCACCACTCCTGGTTTATGTAGTGCTGGAGATTAAACCCAGGACCTGGTGCATGCTAGACAAGCTTCCTCTACCAACTGAGATAACATCCCCAGTTCTAAACCAGAATCCCTGATATCCCATTGCCATCCTCATCATACTTTTACTTTCTCAGTCTTTCACTTTTTAGTAAAAGACAACTGAATTTACCAACTTCCCATTACCAGCATCAAGCTCTAGTTACTGAATTTCATAACTTTGTACACATTGTCACTGACCTGAAATGGTCTTCACTTGGCTGCCTCATTCATTCCTTTGTGGGTTTTTTTGTTTTTTGTTTTGTTTTTTGTTTTTCCGAGACAGGGTTTCTCTGTGTAGCTTTGCGCCTTTTCCTGGAACTCACTTGGTAGCCCAGGCTGGCCTTGAACTCACAGAGATCCGCCTGGCTCTGCCTCCCGAGTGCTGGGATTAAAGGCGTGAGCCACCACCGCCCGGCGCCTTTGTGGTTTTTTGAGACTAGGGTCTCTTGTAGCCCAGACTAACCTCTAGAACTCACTGTGTAGTCCAAGTTGGCCTTGAATTCCTGAGAATTACAAGCATGCATAGAAATACCTAGCCTCTTAGTTTAGATCTTAGTTTAGAAGTTATTTCCTCAAGAGAAGAATGCATATTACTTATTTTTTTATTTTGTTTTTTCTTTTTTCCAAGATGGGGATTCTCTGTGTAACAGCCCTGGCAATCCTACAACTCACTTTATAGACCAGGCTGGCCATGAACTTGAAGAGATCCACCTGCCTCTGCCTCCCAAAAGTGCTGGGTTTTAAAGGCCTGAAACACCACAACCAACACACATTACATATTTTAATGCAAGCTTCTTTGTATTCTTATCGTACCTTGAATTTCTCATACCACTACCACAGTTTGTCTTTTATGTTGGTTAAAACGTGATTCCTTTGTTGATAGACTATACATCTCAAGGTTTCTGACACTTTGGAGGTGTATCTCAGTGATCACTCACACTAGTCCTAAACATAGGAGGTAGCCAATAAATTGCTGTTCAGTGAGAAGCAGGTAACGGTAGAGCTGATGCTGAAGTGTGTTCTTTCCTTAAGCAGTATTGGCTCCAGTGTGCTTGTTGTGGCGTAGTGGACAGGCTGACAGAAGACGCAGTGGACAGGAGTGTCAACAGTGCTCTTTCCACTTGGCCGTATGAAAGGACACAGGGGTGGTTTCCAGCACATGACGACAAATTAAAGCTTAGCTGTTTAGTGGCCTCTAGACTACATGATGCCAAAGTTCCTTTAATTTAAACATACATATGTGTATGTACATGTATATAAAGAGAAAAATCTAAATCCTTATCCATTGGTATTGAAAGTATAAATTAATAAAACCCCTTGGGGAAATGGTTGAACATTATGTAGTAAGAATGTACATATACGGCCGGGCGGTGGTGGCGCATGCCTTTAATCCCAGCACTTGGGAGGCAGAGGCAGGCGGATCTCTGTGAGTTTGAGGCCAGCCTGGTCTCCAAAGGGAGTTCCAGGAAAGGCGCAAACAGAAACCCTGTCTCGGAAAAACCAAAAAAAAAAAAAGAATGTACATATAGCTGTCTAATCCTTGGCCCAAAATTCTGTCCTAGAATAGAGCAAATTTATTTCCTTGGGCTCTGGTATGAGGTTAGACAGATTCAAAACTGGTAATGGTGGTTGATTCTGAATGTGTGAGGACTGACACATAAAGTGATTTTTAGTACTTTTTTCCTTTTCATGACAAGGGCTTACTTTGCAGCCCTGGCTGGATTGGAACTCGATTTAGCCCACCCTGACCTTGAACTTGGAGCAATGCTCCTGCTTTAGCTTTCAGAGTCACACCATGTGGAATAGTCTCCAAACTCGAACTATTATAGATCATATACATACAAGTTTCTTTATGCACTTTTAGAGTGGTTTATAACTTCTCATGGTTCATTTTTTTCTCAACTCAGGAAGTTCTTTAGAACATCCTACCAAGATTCTTCTTAGTCTTAAAACCAGAAATAATGTTGGTATTAAGACTAAAGAGGCCGGGCGGTGGTGGCGCACGCCTTTAATCCCCTAGCACTCGGGAGGCAGAGGCAGGAGGATCTCTGTGAGTTCGAGGCCAGCCTGGGCTACAAAGTGAGTTCCAGGAAAGGCGCAAAACTACACAGAGAAACCCTGTCTCGAAAAACCAAAAAAAAAAAAAAAAAAAAAATACTAAAGAAATTCTGGCATGTTAAAAAAAAAATCTAGCTTAGGAGCTGATGAGATGGCTCGATGGTTAAGAGCTCTTACTGTCCAATCATTAGGACTGGAGTTCTGATCCAGCCATAATACAAACCAGGGGTCCCCTGTACCCTTGTAACCTCAGCTCTGAAGGTGGCAGAGACTAAAGGATTGCTGGGGCTTGCTGGCTTCCAGCCTCCATGGGAAAACCCAAGCCCTTGGGTTGGGGAGAGAGAGAGAGAGGAGGACACAGTGCATGCACAACCATTCAGGTGCATGTACAACTCAGACACATATACAAACACACATAAGTTCTCAAAAGAGAAAAGCTAGGTGAGGTGGCATACTCCTTTAATTCTCGCACTCCGGAGACAAGTAGTTCTCTATGAATTTGAGGTCAACCTGGTCTACATAGTGGGTTTCAGGACATCCAAGCTACACAGACCATGTTTCAGAAAGAGAGAGAGATTGAGATTTAGCTTGGAGGTGTATGTTGAGAATCCCAAACCCATTCTTAGATTTCCCTGTTTCATCTTAGTTTACATGCTCTGGACCCGTTACAGATTATTAGGGAGCAGAATACAAAGTAATGATGCGGTCTTGTTTCCTCTGAATGTACAGGACTTAAAAGAGGAGATCGATATTCGACTCTCCAGGGTTCAGGATATCAAGTATGAACCCCAGCTTCTTGCAGATGATGATACTAGACTACTGCAGCTGGAAACCCAGGGGACTCAAAGTAAGTGACAAGCTCTTGGTGGATGTTTCAGTGACAGTGAGGAGTCCTACAGCTTTAGAACTCCTCTACTCTTAGAATTTTCAAAACCTGTAACAATCACCCATAGTCCTCAGTTATTGAGTATATGGCAGATACAAGAAGGCAGTTTGTTAATTTACTGTAATCTTGGGGAGTTTTGAGACTAATACCTGAGACTGGTCTTTTTTCCAGCAGGTTGCTACAACTATCTGTACAGGATGAAAGCTCTAGATGCCATCCGTGCCTCTGGTAAGTTAGCTGATAAAGGTCTACTCTAGAATCTAAACCTAGGGAACAGAATGATGAGCGCCTTATGAAGATTTATCCTTTTGAACATCATGGCTAGAAGGAATTTACTAGAGTTTTGAGAGTACTAGATTAAAAGAAATCAGTTTGGGTATCCAGGTGTGGTGGTGCACACCTTTAATCACACAACTCAGGCAACAAGAGGCAAACAGATCTCTGAGTTAAAGGCTAGCCTGAGCTACCATATGGAGTCCCAGGACATCCAGGGATAGATGAGATGCTATCTCAAAAAAAGAGATAAATCACCTTGGATAATTAACTAATTATTGGTTTTTTGAGACAGGGTTTCTCTCTTAGTAGTCCTGGCTGTCCTGGAATTCATTCTATAGATCAGGCTGGCCTCAAACTCAGAGATCCACCTGCCTCTGTCTCTCAGATGCTGGAATGAAAATGGTGTGTCACCACAGCCCAATGGTAAATTATTTCTTCTCCCAAGAGTCTGACTTACTTTGGTCTGGGTTTTTGGTTAATTTTTTAATTTGGAGATAGTTATAAACTCACTGTGTTTCCGAGGATGACCTTGAACTGGAACTTGAGGAGGAAGCCTCATGCTTCTACCTCCCAGTGCTGAGTTGTGGGCATTTTGCCACCACACCCAGTTTATTTGGTGCTAGTTACCAAACCCAGAGCTTCTGGTATGCTAAATAAGCAAACAAACAATTGAACTACATTCCCAGCCCAGTTTATGGTTTCTTTCTTTTGTTTTAGTTTTTGTTTGTTTGGGGAAACTGTTGGTTTGTTTTGATTTTGAAGACAGGAGCTCGATATTAGCCCTGGCAGGCCTACAACTCACAACTCCACTGCCTCCCCAGTACTGACATTAAAGGCATACATCACCACACTCTGTCCTTAATTACCGTTTTTATGTTGTATGTATTGTGTGCCTGCATGAGTTTGTGCATGCGTGCGTATACAGGAGGACAAGAGAGTATCAGCTCCCTGGAACTGGAATTCCGGATAGTTGTGAGCCTCTAAACCCAGCTCTACCACAAGCACAGTACATGCTGCCGACTGCTGGGCTAGCTCTCCAGCCCCCAGCTTATGGTGGTGGGTTTGGAGTTTTGTTTTCTTTGAGACAAGTTGTAGCTCACATGCTCACATTGGCCTTAAACTCAGCATCCTCCTGCCCTAGCCTCCTAAATGCTGGGATTATAGGTTTGTGCCAATACACTACACCTAGCACTTGATTTTTTTTTTTTTAAAGTTTTTCTACTGAGACCTTTAGCTTGATGGACTGAGTGCTGAAATTGTTTTCCCACAAAAGAATGATAGCACGTGCTTTTTCACTACATCCACAAAAGATCATTAATAGATTTTTTTCATGTTATATGACTACTTACATGTTCTTATCTTTAAGTTACATATTAAAGCCAAGATGGCCAAGTAGAACAGTATAAAAAGGATGTTAATGCATAGAGCTTAGAATTGTGTAACCACCACCCAAATGACCACTTGGGCATAGCTATGTTCCTCAGATCTTAATTCTATTAGAAACTGTTTTGAGCTCATGTTGTTAGGTGTAGTATTTTTATTAGTGTATATTAACTTTACAAAATAGAGGTTTTCGTGATGATAATTGAAGATATTTTAGTTTGTTTTTTGTTTTTCGAAACAGGGTTTCTGATAGCCCTGACTGTCCTAGAACTTGCTCTGTAGACCAGGCTGGCCTGGAACTTAGAGAGATCTGTCTGCCTCTGCCTCCAGAGTGCTAGGTTTAAAGTTGTGTGCGACCACCGCCCAGCTTAATTAGAGCTATTTCTTTTTTTTTTTTTTTTTTTTTTTTTTTGAGACAGGGTTTCTCTGTGTAGTTTTAGTGCCTGTCTTAGCTCTCGCTCTGTAAACCAGGCTGTCCTCGAACTCACAGCGATCCGCCTGGCTCTGTCTCCTGAGTGCGTGCGCCGCTGCCACCACCCGGCAGAGCTATTTCTAAGTTTGGAAATTAACTAGAAAAAAAGACAAGGAAAAGAGGTATCATTATGTTGTTGTCTTCTCAGAGATCCCATTTCATGCTGAAGGCCGGCATCCCTGTTCTCTAATGGGTAAGAATTTCCGCTCCTACTTGCTAGATCTGCGAAGCACTAGCACTCCATTCAAGGGTGTACGTAAGGCCCTTATTGATACCCTCCTGGATGGATATGAGACAGCCCGCTATGGGACAGGGGTAAGTTGAACAGTTAGTTTTTCCCTCAAAGAACTAAAGGGATGGAAGCTCCAGACAAAGAGACTAATTCTTCCTTTCTCTTCCCTAAGGTTTTTGGCCAGAGTGAATATTTGCGGTATCAGGAGGCCTTAAGTGAGCTGGCCACTGTGTAAGTACAGTAGGGCATGTCATAGAGGGCTACTTAGACAGAAGTACAGTAAGGAGAAGGATCTCTAGGTCTAGGCCAGCCCAGGCTATATAACAAGACCCTGTCTCTAAACAGAGTAAGTATAAAAGAATACAGAAGTGCTAGACTGTTCACACAAAACTTATCAGAATTAACAAGCAGATATTTTGTGCTACAGGCTAGTAAGAAAAACTTCTACTTTGTATGCATATTTTGGTTGCTATTTTTATTTTGTGGGGTTTTTGTTTCTGCTTCTGTCTGACCCACTAAAATGTCAAGGGGTCTGAATGTAGTGGTGCAAGCCTTTAATACCAGCACTTAGTAGGGAAAGCCAGGAAAATCAAAGGTCTGGAGGGATGGCTCAGAGGTTGAGAATACTAGCTGCCCCTACAGATGACCAGGGTTCGATACCCACCATCCACATGGTACCTCACAACCATTTGTAACTCCTGTTACAGCGGGATCTGATGCCCTTTTCTGGCCTCCACAGAAACCTGGCATGTATGTAGTGCACAGACATACATGCAGTCAAAAAAAACCCATACACAGTAAATAACAAATCTTTTTTTTTTTTATGTCAAAAATGCTATAGCTAGCAAAGGAATGAAGTTTTAGCACATAAGGATTCCTTCTGTTCTAGGGTCCTCTTTTTGTGCCTTGGTCCAATAAAAGTAAGAATTAAATTCCACCCAACTTTTTTTTTTTTTTTTTTTTTTTTTTAAGATTTATTTATTTATTATGTATACAGAAGAGGGTGCCAGATCTCATTACAGATGGTTGTGAGCCATCATGTGGGTGCTGGGAATTGAACTCAGGACCTCTGGGAGAGCAGTCGGTGCTCTTAACCTCTGAGCCACCTCTCCAGCCCCCAACTTTTTTTTAACCATATAAAGCAGTGTAACCCTGTCTTTAAAGAAAGAACATCAATAAAGAGTCTGCTTTGAGCAGGTGTTTTTAGAAGAATCTGACTGGTGAATGTTTTAAAATAGCTTCATTATGCCACTTAGGAAAGTTGTAGATGAGCATGCATATTGAAAAAGGAAAGTCGATCTAGAGTTAGTTACCAGGGTCTAGAGATAGAATGCAGTTGGTAGAGTGTATGCCAAACGGGTTCAGTCCCCAGTGTTGCAGAAAGCTGGCCAGTGATGCACTCTTGAAAACATAGCACTGAAGGTGGAGATGTGGAGAGTGTTCATAGTAATCCTTAGTTACATAAGGAGCTCAAGGCCAGGCTGGTGAAGAGAGACTTTGTTTCAACATCAAATAACAATAATAATACCAGGACTGGAGAGTGGCTCTGTGTTAAAAATGAATGGCTCACAGCCATCCATAACTCCAGTTCCAGGGATCTGATGCCTTCTGACCTCCTTGTGCACTGGGCATGCACATGCTACACGTACATACATTCAAGCAAAACATTCATACACATAAAACAAATTTTTTTTAATTTAAGCTAACAGCCATAAAATAATACATGATTTCTACTGTGTTCTTTTGTGTAGAGCAGTAATGAAAACAACCACATATGACTTAGATATTTTTCTGTTGCTGTGATAATTCACTATGGCCAAAGGTTCGGAGTCCATGACCATCATGGGGGTTAGCATGGCAGCAGACAGGCCAGCAGGGCACTGGAGCACTTTAGACCTCACATTCTGATGCACGAGTATAAAGCAGAGAGAGACTGGGAATGCTGTAAATCGTAAATCATTTGAAATGTGTCATACCACATCTAACAAGGCCACACTTTCTAATCCCCCAAAAACAGTTCCATTAATGGGGGACCCAAGTATTTAAACATAGGAGCCCATGGGGGCCATTCTCATTCAAACCAAAATAACATACAAAGCTAAAGAAGAAAATTTAGTTTAAGGGTTAGAAAGGGGTCTGGAGATATGGCTCAGCATTTATAAGAGTGCTTGTTACTCTTCTAGAGGCCCAGAGTTTAGTTCCCAGCAACTGTGTCAGACAGATCATAACTGCCTGTAATTTAAGCTCTAGGGGATCTATCACCTCTCCTGGCCTTCAAGGGTACCCACACAGGTAGCCTACATTCACACAGACACTTACATAAAAAGCAAAATTTAAAAATAAACTTTTAGGAGCTGGATAGATGCTTAGCTGTGAAAAGTACTTCTCTTTTGGAGTATCTGGGTTTTTTCTTACCACTTACATTGGGTGGATCACAGTGACCAGTCCAGGGGATGTGACACCAACTTCTGACATCTTTGGGCTCCTTTACATGTGCAGTGAACATAAACTTGTAGGCACATATACACAAAAAAATCTTGAAGTTAGGCAGGAAACCTGTTAAAAATTCTCTTGAGGGGCTGGAGAGATGGCTCAGAGGTTGAGAGCACTGACTGCTCTTCCAGAGGTCCTGAGTTCAATTCCCAGCAACCACATGGTGGCTCACAACCATCTGTAATGAGATCTGGCGCCCTCTTCTGTATACATAATAAATAAATAAATCTTTAAAAAAAAAAAAAAAAAGAACTTTAAAAAAAAAATTCTCTTGAGCTGGGTGTGGTGGTGCGCACCTTTAATCCCAGCACTCGGGAGGCAGAGCCACGCCTATCTCTGTGTGTGAGGCCAGCCTTGTCTACAGAGTAAATTCTGGGACAGCCAAGGCTACACAGAGAAATCCCATCTCAAAAAAACCAAAAAGGCCGGGCGGTGGTGGCGCACGCCTTTAATCCCAGCACTCGGGAGGCAGAGCCAAGCGGATCTCTGAGTCTGAGGCCAGCCTTGTCTACAGAGCAAGATCCAGGACAGGCACCAAAACTGCACAGAGAAACCCTGTCTCAAAAAACCAAACCAAAAAAAAAAAAAAAAGAAAACCCAAAAGAAAAGAAAAATCATTTGAAAGATAAATGCTGATTTATTTACATGATCTAAGAAGTCAGACTCAAGACAGGATATAGAATGGTAGTTGCTAAGACTTGGGAAGATAAGACAGCATTATTTAGTCAACATAAACATAGTTTTGTAAAGTGGAAAGTATTTTGAAGGTTGGCTGTACAACATTGTGATTGTACTTAGCAATATCGAAGCATATACTTTCCCAGCACTCAGGAGGCAGAGGCAGGCAGATCTGTGAGTTCAAGGCCAGCCTGGTCTACAGAGTAAGTTCCAAGTCAGCCAGAGCTACACAGAGAAACCCTCTCTGGGAAACAGGTTTCCTGTGTATTTCATTAAATACTTTGTTGCTGGAGCCAGATGTGATGGCCCACTTCCTGTAAGGCCAGCCTAGCCTGCATAGTAAGACCCTTTCTGTCCCCTCTCCCTCTCCACACCCCAAAAAGGATTATGATGGAAATGAGGACTTAATAAAATTTGTTTTTCCTGTCATACGTAAATTATCAAATGGTTCTAGTAATGAGTAGTTTGGGTTTTTTATTTGTTTCTGGGGGGCAGGAGAGGGTTCAGTGTGTGTGTGTGTGTGTGTGTGTGTGTGTCAGTCAGACAGACTTGTTATATAGACAGACTGGCATTGAATTTGTGATGCTGCTTCTGCCTCTAGGAATTACAGGTGTGGGCGACCGTGCCTTGCTTAGTCACTGGTAAAATACATCAGAGACCATTTTAGCTGCATTTATGGAGTGGAATAATTTCTGAATTGTATTCTTCTGTTTTTTGTTTTTTAAGTGTTTTTTTTAAGATTTTTTTTTTTTTTAATTGGTTTTAGTTCTGTGTAAGTATAGGCAGAGGTTCTGGCCTGGAGCTAGAATTACAGACACCAGGAATTGAACTCTGATCCTCTGGTGGAGCACGATACGCTCTTAACCACTGAGCCATCTCTCCAGCCCCTTTTCTGCTAGTTCTCATTCTGTCCATGTCTTCTGTGTGTTCTTCAGGGTCAAAGCACGAATTGGGAGCTCTCAGAGACAACACCAATCAGCAGCCAAAGACCTAACTCAGTCATCTGAAATGTCGCCAACAACCATCCAGGTCACATACCTCCCCTCCAGTCAGAAGAGTAAACGTCCTAAGCACTTCCTGGAACTGAAGAGTTTTAAGGACAACTATAACACCCTGGAGAGTACTCTGTGATGGAGCTGCAGATGCCACCTGTGCGGCTTCAGGATCTGGTCAGCAGGCCCAGACTTCCCAGAGTTCTTACAGAGCTGGGTCTGAAGGACATTCCCCAGCCCTTTCTTAAGAGGCATTTTAAGTATTGGCCAAGACCTCATTATCTCCCAGTAGCACTTTTTCTGGATTTGAATTCAAATGTCATTAATGTTTCTGTCAAAGCTTCCTTGAATATCTTCTCTTGTTTTGGGCTGTAATTCACTTAACCTTGTTCAATGCTGTTTAGTCCCAAAGGTGTTAACTGAGGTGAGATGTCTGCTATGTCTACACTGTTGCACTCAGTTGAATAGAAATATTTGGGTTTAGAGCATCTCAGATTGATTGGTGGAAAAGTCTGGCAGAGCCTCATGAGGAAAAGGGAGTGAGGAAGTGGGTGGAATGTCCTCTGGGAATTTGGTGCTCCCTTTAAACCAGGTGTATGAACATGACTTTCCTGAAGTGGAAAGATTTGTCCCACTTTCACCCAATACTGTTATGACAAGTAAAAAGAATGTTCTGGCACTTGGCATCATCTATGCCAAGATGATGAGACAACGTGAAGTGATTTCTTCTAATGTCAGTGTATTAGTCTCAGTTTACAAATTATTATTTAATAAAATTAACTACTGAAAAGCCATGATTTTTTTTTTTCTTTTGGAGACAGGATTTCTCTATGTAGCCCTGTCTGTCTTAGAACTCGCTCTGTAGACCAGGCTGGCCTTGATCTCATGGAGATCCACCTGCCTCTGCCTCCAGTGCTGGGATTAAAGGTGCACTACCACTTCCCGGCCATGAATCATTTAAAGTGGGTTTTAGAACAACGGTCATTTGATGTGTGTCTGCATTTCCCTTACAGGACATAGGGTGTGAAGCTTTGCTGCCAGAAACTGGATGGACTGTGTGTCTGGATCTAGACTTTGCAGGTAGTCTGAAATCCTGAAATAGGGACTCTGTGGCTCTTGCTCATGATAGCCTGGCCTTGTCACTAATAGAAACCTAGAGAACCAGGATTCCCTAGGTCACTAGGGCAACAGGCCAAGTAACCAGTCAACTCTCAGGACCAGGGTCATTGTTGGACGCCTAACTGTTGCTATGACTACTGAAACCTTAGTGACCAAACTAAACAGAAAGGAGAGCCTTCCCAGTGGCCTCAGAAACACCAAGCATGTCTGTCGACATGTCTGCGGAAAAAATGACAAAAGTAGAAGAGGTAGGCAGAGCTGGAGGGGCGGACGTTGGAGGGGTCCCTTTGTGTAGTTTCCGGGTGGGTGTGCCCGGAGTACAGCATTCCTGAGAAAGAAAGGCCCTTGGAAGAGCTGCAGGAGAGTTAGCAAACATGGGAAGCTGCTTCTGAAACAGGAGCTGTTCACATATGTCCCACTCTGGCCCCTGTATTTTCTCTTCAGTCCATTCTGAGAAATGTAGAGCTTTCCCACTTCCCCCTAGGATACTGACTACTTCGTTCCTCAAAAGGGACTGGCGGTCAGATTCTAGTAATCAAGGCAGATCAACAGAACTCCCTTCTCTTTCAGAATTTGCAAAAAGCCGTGGCACTTAAGAAGCTGGTCAACAGGTAGTCTGTGTTTCCATCTCCTCCCCTCAGTTTCTTTTCCACTCTCCTCTCCCTGAGCCATCGCCTAAATCAGCTCTCCTTGGGGACTCCTCCAGAAAGAAAACGTGGAGCAGACAGGGAGCAGCCTTGTTCTCAGCAGTTGGAGATGAGCATGTTAACGCCTAGTAGATAAGTCTGTTTTTTTTCTGTGCCTGCTTCCAAATCTCTGCGGGAAAGGCACATGTGTTTGCCATTCTTTTTTCTTCTTTTGTTTTTTTGTTTTGTTTTTCATTCTCACATGTTTCTTGCCTGGCTTTGTACTAATGATATAGCAGATACTTCAACAGTTGTTGAACGAGTGACACAATACCCAGAAGACGGAACTGCGTATTCCACCTGCTGAGGTTTTGATTTTTGTGCATGGAAGTGCTCTACCACCAGCTGTACCTCCAGTCCTAAGTTTTTTAAAGAAACGCTGGCAGAAGCAGGGCATGGGGGCTCACACCTATAATCGCAGTACTTGGATGAGCATAAGTCTAAGGCCAACAGAGGTTACAGTGTGATTGATACACTCTCAAAAACCCCAAAGTGGGCTGTGCAGTGGTGGCACACACCTTTAATCCCAGCACTTGGAAGGCAGAGATAGGTGGATCTCTGTGAGTTTGAGGCCAGCCTGGGCTACAGACTGAGTTCCAGGACAGGCTTCAAAGCTACTGAGAAACCCTGTCTGAAAAAATAAAAATTAAAAGAAAAAAATAAAACCAAAGTGGGGCCCAATATGGTGCTATATGCTTTTAATCTCAACAATAGAGCAGAGACAGGTGGGTCTCAGAGTTTTAGCCCAGACTAGTCTATAAAATTCCAGGGAATTAGGTTATTTGATGAGACATTGCAGGGCAAGGGAGTTGGTACAGATAGCTCACTGGTAGACTGCCTGCCTAGTATGCACAAAGCCTTAGGTTTATTCCTCAGCATTCAGGAGATACAGGAGAAGTTCAGGGTTAGCTACATAGTGAGTTGGAGGCCAGCCAACTACATGAAACTGTCTTTTTAAAAAATAGTTGGAGACGGGGCTGGAGAGATGGCTCAGAGGTTAAGAGAACAGACTGCTCTTCCAGGGGTCCTCAGTTCAATTCCCAGCAATCACATGGTGGCTCTCAACCATCTGTAATGAGATCTGGTGCCCTCTTCTGGCATACAGGTATACATGAGGGTAAAACACTGTACACATAATAAATAAAATTAAAAAAAAAAATAGCTGGGTGGTGCCGCACACCTTTAATCCCAGCACTCAGAAGGCAGAAGCAGGCAGAACTACACAGAAACCCTGTCTTGAAAACACAAAACCAGCCGGGCGGTGGTGGCGCACGCCTTTAATCCCAGCACTCGGGAGGCAGAGCCAGGCGGATCTCTGTGAGTTCGAGGCCAGCCTGGGCTACCAAGTGAGTTCCAGGAAAGGCGCAAAGCTACGCAGAGAAACCTTGTCTCGAAAAACCAAAAAAAAAAAAAAGAAAGAAAAGAAAACACAAAACCAAAAAGGTACTGGTTAGGAACAATGAACTGGGACCCAGTTCTAAATGATGTAGGTGAGACAACTTGGCGTTTCCTTTTGTGTGCACTGTAACAGCTGACAGCTCTTCCTCTCGATGGTATGATTCAGTAACAGCACTTACACACTAGATTCCACGTCAGTTCTGGCTAACCTTTCCAGAACTTTGCAGTCTTCTGACAGGGGCAGAGGTTCTGGTCACAAAGGAACCACATGAGTAAGGATGTGTCTCTACTCCTCTCCCCGACTTAATCCCCACCCTAACCTTGGAACAGATGGCAGGATTCACATACTCACTGTATGTGGCAGATGACATTGAGCCAACGGAGAAACCTGTATGCTACCCTAAGGATGCAGGGTGCTATGGAACAGGAATTGGCACAGTCCAACAGACAGCTGCTGATGGTAAGTTCTAGGAGGGCTGCCTGGAGTTTTCCTCCTTCCCTGCTCTATGTCCCTGCCAGTTGGCATATCAAACTCTCTGTCATGACTTAACTATATTGTTTGCCTCTGAGGTTTTTCATGATTTTTATCAGAACATTAACATCAAATGTCAAAGCTCTTTTTCAGTCAGTGAGGTTTTTTTCAATTTTTTCATTGTTTGCAGGTGGCACTCCTTGTTTAGTTTTGGGCTTAGTGAAGCTTTGTTTTCTTGGGTTCTTTGGGTTGGGATGGGTTGGATTTTGTTTGGAACAGTCTCACTATCTACCCCTAGCTGACCTGGAACTTGCTATGTAGACCAGGCTGGCCTCCTGCCTCTGCACCCCTGCATGCTGGGTTAAAGTGCACCACCACACCCAGTCAGGGGATTTATTTTATGTATTTATTTTTGAGACAAGGTCTTCCTCTGCATCCCAGGATGGCCTGGAACTTGCAGACATCCTGTCTTAGCCTCCCATATGCTGAAATTATAAGCATGTCCCATCACCCAGCTGCAGGTGACACATTTCCAATTCTCAATGCATTACTTTGCTCTTTTCATCCAGGTGAGACCCTAAGCTGTTCTTCTCCACTTGAGGTGCCAATTGCCATGTCACCTCTTAGTATCTTGAGTACCTGGCAGATTTCGTAGTTCATGGTACATTCTCAGCAAAATATTTGTTGAATAATGAGTCTTCACCCAAGGGTGGGGAAATAAAATAGGCTTCCCTCCACTGATTTACTCTCTTCTACCACCTCCTCTTATGTCCCTGCTAAGGCCAGGTCCAAGGGAACACAGGGATGGGGAGGCATCCAGAGACCGAGAAGGAGCATTAAAGAGCCAGCACCACACTTCACTGCCTTCCCTACCAGGTCCGTCAAGCTGCCTTACACGAGCTGTTTGAAAAGGAACATCAACAGTACCAGCAGGAACTCAGTCGGATGGGCAAAGCTTTTTATGAGGAGAGACTCTGAGGCTGCCCAAACACTGCTCTTCCCTCATGCCTGCCAACCCAGCCTCTAGTCTCTCCCTGGAGCTTCCCAAAGCAAACCTGGACCTGGGACTTAAGACCACCCCTTTCTCACTGTCAAGTCAACCCAAATGTCGCCTCGGAAAAGAGGAGTGACGCCTTGTGGTTAGCGTGGGATATGCAGTATCGTAAGGGGAGAGGATGTACAATGTCTGGTTTAAAAAAGTGATTTGGTTTAACAAATAAAGCTAACTCTTAAAAATTTAGATTTAGGTCATGGGGTTTATTATCAGCCCCGAGTCTTGGTTTATTCTTGGCTGCCATAGTTTTACTTCCTAGATTCTGATTACTGCTATACTGGCTGGTTTTGTGTGTCAACTCACAACAAGCCAGAGTCATCAGAGAGGAAGGAACCTCAGTTGAGGAAATGCCTCCATGAGATCCAGCTGTAAACATTTTCTCAATTAGTGATCAGTGGGGGAGGGCCCAGTCCATGGTGGGCAATGCCATCCCTGGGTTGACTGGTGGGCAATGCCATCCCTGGGTTGGTGGTCCTGGGTTCTATGAGAAAGCAGGTTGAGAAAGCCATATGGAACAAGTCAGTAAGCAGCACCCCTCCTGGCCTCGGCATCAGCTCCTCCAGGTTCCTGCCCTGTTTGAGTTCCTGTGCTGACTTCCTTTGTTGATGAACAGCAATGTGGAAGTGTAAGCTGAATAAAACCTTCTCTCCAACTTGCTTTTTGGTCATGGTGTTTCATGGTGGTCATTAGTTAGAAACGCTAAGTCTCAGACCTTGGTTTCACTGATCTTTTCTGAATTTGTGGACAAATAGCTTTAAACATGGCTGTTCATGTATAGGCATATGTGGTACCTGAGTGTCAGGGGGCTGAATTTTAGGTTTGGAGGGTATCTCGTTATTGTGAAAACATGCGTTAGACCCTTCTAGACCTGAATTCCTACTCTACAAAACTGAGAGGATTCAAACTCTGACCCCTCCAGGCATTGGGTGTGCAGTGTAGCGGGTGTTAAGTATCTCGTGGTGGGCTTGGGCTGGAAAAAGCGTGTCCATTCTCAAGGTATTTGACACTGGAAATCCTGGAAAGTAGTAACACATGCACCTGTAGCCACGGGAAAACAAGTGACATCCAGAGACCCCCATTTCACAGTCAGGAGCTGCTGTGAGAATATGTCCTCTGATGTAATTTCTGATACTTGCCCCTAAACTCACCTGTCATCAGTACTGTCACTGGTCACTCCTCTGTGCCATAGGATCTTTCCTTACCCTCAGCTTCAGTGGGGCTGTATCCACTGCACAACTCTCTCGTTCTTAACCTCTCCAGTCCGTCTCTATCCTTAGCTCTCATCAAAGCCTGCAGTTTCCATTTAGCTGTCGGAAGCTACTACCCCCTGCCCCCCCACTTCCACCCGTGCAGACCATGGAGAGGCAGCAGGTACAAAGAACAGCACAGGCTTCAGGGTCAGGTAGAGGGACACGCTATCGGACCCTCTTCTACAGAGGACGGACCCAGCTGGGACTGTCTTCAGGATGAAGCAGGTGAGTAGGTAGAGAGCACAAACCCAGAGACTGGCCTCCAATAGCCTCCTATTTCCCTGGAACCCAGGCCCTGCCTTGGTCCTGTGGCTAAGCCACCTCCGGTTCAATGTCACTGTTTATCACATACTCTGCCCTCTGCCCTCGACACCACTGCTTCCTAACCCCTCACCATTAGTAACCAGCTATGAATACTCACATCAAACGAAATGGCGCTCCCAGGCTGGTGGAGACAGCAGACTGCGAACAGTAATTACAGGTGTAGTGTGAGCTTTGTAGGAGATGAAGCCACAAACACCTCACTGGATTTGACACCAAACAGGACTGAATTTCCAGTCCTTCTGTATGTTCCTGGCCTGTGTTAGTCTGGTCTATACCATCCTTACCTCTCTTTCAGCTTCTTACTGTCTCCCAGGCCACCTGCTTCTTCACAGGTAGCATGGCCTAGAGTCAAGAGAATAGTGGACAGATCTGGTTCGCAGTCTTTATCCTGCCACTTAGTGGGTGTTTGGCCTGGTGCACGTTTTAATACTGGGGGCTGAGGTAGGGCGGTTTGCTGGAGAGATGGCTCAGTGGTTAAGAACACTGGCTGCTCTTGCGGAGCACCCAGATTGGAGTCCTAGCATCCATATGGCAGCTCACAATTGTCTGGAACTGGAGTTATAGACAAGGATCCAGTGCCCTTTTCTGGCCTCTGCAGATACCAGGCATGCATGTGGTACAGACAAACATGCAGATAAAATGTCTTTTGAGAAATCATTTTAAGTCTGAGTTTTTGTTGCTTATTTATGAAATGGAAACAATTTCTACCTTATTGGGTTGCTGTGGGAATTAAATAAGGCACTTAGAAGAAGTCACACTTAATATATAAACAGGAAACGGTAATGCTGTCTTGCTACTCCGTGGTACTTTCTCCCTCTCTCTCCACTCCCACTATCCTCTCTAAACAACCTCTGATTTCTCTGCTCATTTGGACTCGCTGGATGCCCCATCCCCTCTGCCTGGATCTCCGACCTTGACCTATTCCCTCAGGGCTTGTCAGTGCCAGGCTGGCTCCATTATTGGCAGGTTGGCCCACTATAACACCCATCTTCCCTGACCCTCCCTGCCAATTCTGTGTGCTCTCATCACATCACTCAATTGCACCCCTCCAGCCCCTGTGGTTGCTCTAGCTGATGTTATACCCTGGTCTTGTGGCTTAGAGGGACTTAGACCTATCTGAAATAGCTGAAAAACACAAACCATCTCAGTGAGCTGGCTCAGTGGGTAAAGGGACTTGCTGCCATGCCTGGTGACCTGAGTTTGAAGAACCCGCCCACATAGTTAGAGACAACAGACTCCTAGAAGTTGTCCTCTGATCTTCACAGGGAACAAGGACACACAAAAATATAAAAGTGTAGTAAGAAAAAAAGGGGGGAAATGCTAAAGTGTTATTATCAGGCTTGATGTTTCTAATTGTGCATCCAAAGTTTCCCTAGAGAGCTACACCTCCACACACCAATATTCCCAGTCTTCCTTTGTTCCTCTAGTACCCTAAACACAAATGTTTTCAGTTCTGTTTGTTTGTTTGTTTTTGAGACAGGGTCTCTACGTAGTCCTGCTGTCCTGGAGCTCACTATGTAGACCAGGCTGGCCTCAAAGATCCACCTGCATCTGCCTCCTGAGTGCTGGGATTAAAGGTGTGCGACCCCACATCCAGGCAAGTCTTCCAGTCTTGTTAGTCCTCTTTTCTTCCTCCTCTGTTTTCCCACCATAGTCAAGGCTTCAGAAAAAAAAAAATAGAACTTGAAAGGTGACAGTTAAGAGTAAATGGAGATGTAAAGAATCATCAGGTCATACTTCTCAAGAGTAAATGGAGGGCAAGCATGTAAATATTCCATATACACCCACAAACACTGGGAACTACAAAAGAGAAAAGACACTGCCACAAATGCCTGTCTTGGGACCTAGGCCCATTTGTTAGTCTTTCCCTGGAAGGCCAGTGACATACAATAGGCATTGACTGGGTGTTGGGACAAGCTATTGATCGAGATCAAAGTCACTGTGGAGTGGGTGTATGCGGGAAGGAGACATCAGGATTGATGGGGGCAAGGACACATGGAACATGCCTGGGGACTGATAGAAAGTGCCCTCCCACCCTCCATGCAGCTATAACTTGGGCTCCTTTCTGCCACAGTGAATGAAACATTTGCCTGCCAAATGATGCTCCACAGACCCAATTCTCTCCCAAAGGGGAGAGAGAGAGAGAGAGAGAGAGAGAGAGAGAGAGAGAGAGAGAGGAGAGAGAGGAGAACCAGGTTGAATCCTTGTGAAGTTAGAGCCTTAGAGAAGCCAGCCCAGGAGCTCTGGTGATAAAAAGCTGCAGAAAAGAAGGGGAGTCCTGAAGAAGGGGAGTCCTGAGGTCTGCGGGCCACTTTCTGGCAGAGGCAGTTCCCTCCTGCTCTCGATCTAAAAGCCTTCACTTCAAATTAAGCAGGCAAGAGAAGCTGTGAGTCTTCTTGTCTGGGGCCCAGACTGAAGCCTGTGAGGGAAACCGCTTTTCTGTTCAGGACACCCAATGATAACTTGAAAGAGGTTGTCTAAAGGACATGGGGAGGAGACAAGGCATGAGATGTCGAGAGGCAGCAGCCCAGCATTTCAGAAGTTCCCCACGACTACTGTTTCCAGTCCTAGAAGCTGTGAAGTTGGAGTCCACGGAGAAGACTGAGCAGTCTCATGGGAGAAATCTGGGAAGGTTAGAAGTTTGCTTGGAAATGGAAAGCAGATGATATGCAAACCCCTAACCCTACCCCCTGGGAAGCCCTGGGCAGCTCGGATGGCATCGAAAAGGCAGGTGGCAAAGCTGTAGAGGAGCTGTTGACACTGGTGAGCCTCTGGAAGCTGGTGCTGTCACACAACAGGGTGAAGCTTCATATGGGAGCTTTGGGAAACGTCCCGGATGTGGAGTCCTGCCCAGTGTTCTTGCTTTAGGCAAACATGATCCAGCAGCCACCGGACACAGGGGAAGAGGGGCTGTGGCAGGGATGGCAGGAAGGACAGATGAGCAAGAACATGTTTTGGGAGGGGAAGAGCAAGGGTCAGTGCCCTTGAAGAAGATGGGTTTCCATCTGTCCATGACTAGGCTCTGGCTTGTCTTCCCTGACCTTTCTTCACAGCGGGGAGAAAGGCAGATCGCTACCAAAGCTCACCTGCCGGCTTCTGTGTGATATGTTTGATATTGGGTTGTTAAATTAGGAACCAACTAAATGTCAGACATATTCTCACAGCAGTGAGGAGACTTGGCATCACCCCTCCGCTACTTCAGTCCCTGGGGCTCTGAGACTCTTCCCCGTCTTTTCTGGTTTTTGAGACAGGGTCTCTCTATGTAGCCCTGGTGGTCCTGGAACTTACTATGTAGACCAGGATGGCCTTGAACTCACAGAGCTCCTACTGCCTCTGCCTCCAGGTATTAAAGGCGTGTGCCACCATGCCCTGTGCCTGCTGTCTTGTGTGTGTGTGTGTGTGTGTGTGTGTGTGTGTGTGTGTATGTGTGTGTATGCGCACTCACACACGCATTGGTTGTTTTGTTTCTTGAAATGTTGGCAATTGAGCCCAAGGCTCAGATGCCAGGCCAGGGCTCCACCACTAAGCCACAGCTTGTCTGTCTGTTTTTTTTTTTTTTTTTTCACTAATTTCTTTCCACAATTCCCCTGAAAGAGAAGTATCTGGTGCCCATGTTAAACTGGAAGGCTCACATAGAAGTGGGAGAAAGCTGAAATTTGGGGATCAACGCTATATATCTTGCCCCTTAGGATATATCTCTCTCTTTCTTTCTTTTTTTCTTTCCTTCCTTCCTTCCTTCCTTCTTTCTTTCTTTCTTTCTTTCTTTCTTTCTTTCTTTCTTTCTTTCTTTCTTTCTTTCTTTCTTTCTTTTGTCCCTGTGTTTTTCCCCTCTTCCCTATTAGCCCATTTCCTCCCCTGGTTCTCCTTTGTTCCCTATGCCCTTTCCTTGATTGGCCTCTGAAAGGCTTGCCTTCCCTGCTTTCTTCCAACAGTCAGCAGGTGGTCCATCCAGCGGTCTGCTCCTGACGTGGAGGCTCTCAGGAGTGAGGCAGCTCCACCCTGCCCCCACCCTGCGCTTGACTCAGTCACCACACTGCTGCGGTTTAGCCTTGACACTAACCTGACATTAAGAACTAATTAGAACCATTTCTGTTCTCCCCCGCCCCCCATCCCACCTCACTCCCCCCCACCCCCCATAGCTCTGGTCACCTTGAACAGTGTCCACTTCTCTGGCATACTTGGGTACATGGCAACTGTGTATGGGCTCAATTGCCACCTGTCAATAACGAGATTCCAGATGGAATTAGAAACGAGGCTGGCTCTACACTGGGGAACACAGAGATGGCGGTGATGACTATCACGGCATGGTGGGCAGTAGGCTGGGCAGGGGTTCACAGAGGGAGCAGTGGAAGGGGAGTAGAGAGCAACACAGACTTCGATACGTACAGGTGTGAAAGTTCTATTTTAAGAACACTATGAGAAAACAGAAGTTATGATCTTGTACTGTGACCCTCCTTACTTCTCATCCCACTTGAAACCCTAGGACAGCCATTCCGATCCTAACCCTCCTGCGCTATCCTATGGCTCTTACAGGCCGATGTCTCCCTGCCAATTAGAGAATCCCAAAATAGCACAGCAATTCCAACTGGCAATCTGGGGGAATTGTCAAGGATCATGAGTGACCTCCCCTCTTCGCTGTTGCTCACGCTCCCTAAATGCCAGGAATCAAAAGATCTAACTCAACTAGTAGAGTTTGGTCCATATCCAATACTGTCCAGGGGAAAATGAGAGCGCTAAAGGCAACTTGGGACCCTCTGGTGGCTAGAACTGCCAAAGAATTCCCTATTCCAGTGTTCTCTCTGTCCCTCCACTTTTGAAAGATCCACAGAGCTGCCAAGAATGAGTGGAAAGTTTCAAGGTCAGCCTCCCACCACCCCCACTTTCCATTGTCTAAAATCAGCCTCAGCTGTCCCTCAATATTTTTTTCTTGCTGGTGATGTCAGTCTATCAATGCGTGTGACCCTGTGTTCCCCCAGGGGAACAGCGATGGGCGGGAGGGAGCTAGAAGGACCATGTTAGGAATAAGAGGTGGAGCCGTGACCACAGATAAAGACTCAAACTTGGGGAACCTCTCGTCACTCAGGTGGCAGCCCTTCCTTTCTTGTCCTAGCCTCCCGTTCTCCAGTGTTCTCAGGTAAGCCCACCAACAGTCCCAGCTCATGATGGAGGCCATCAAGAAAAAGATGCAGATGCTGAAGTTAGACAAGGAGAATGTTCTGGACCGGGCTGAGCAGGCTGAAGCTGAGCAGAAGCAGGCAGAAGAAAGGAGCAAACAGGTAGGCACTGGCATTGGCCTTTCTCTCCTTGCTGGTTACAAAACAGAGATGGGCCTTTAATCCCAGCGCTCGGGAGGCAGAGGCTAGCCTGGTCTACATAGCGGGTTCCAGGACAGCCAGAGAGAGATACACAGAGAAACCCTGTCTTAGAAGAGAGTGGGAGAGAGAGAGAGAGAGAGAGAGAGAGAGAGAGAGAGAGAGAGGGGAAAAGTGGTTGGTTTTCAAGGAAAATGAAGGAGCAGAGAACATCTAGAACAGTGATTCTCAACTTGGGGGTCAGGACCCTGCTGGGTATCACAGGGGTTGCCCAAGACCATCAGAAAACACATCACCATTCATAACAGTAGCAGCAAATTTATAGTTATGAAGCAGCAATAAAATAATTTCATGGTTGGAGGTCACCGCGATATGAAGAACTGCATTAAAGGGTCACAGCATCAGGAAGGTTGAGAAGCACTGCTCTGGGGTATCCACCTTAGACTGTCCACATGACCTTGAGAAAGCCGGTAGCCTCTTGTGTGCCACAGTGTGCCTGTTGGACTTAAGTAGAAGTAGACCAAGTTTTTGAAGAATGTTTCCCTTCTAGCACAAAAGGTAAGAACGTGGTCCATTTTTTCCCCCTCTCTTCAAAAGCATCACAGACCCACTAGGTGTCTACCATCCAATAGTCTTGGATGAAAACTCCAGACTTGGTCATCTTAGGGCCAGAAATTATAGAGTCTGATGTCAATGCATAGGATAACACATGGAACAGTGGCTGGAGAAAGTGTCTCTCTGGGGGGATGATAACGTGGAGGCAGGGCTCAGAGGTCTTTAGAGTCCAAGCACGCATGGTTGTGTTTATGTCTCTGGTTACTCTTCGGGCTCCTACAGCTAGAGGATGAATTAGCAACCATGCAGAAGAAGCTGAAAGGAACAGAAGATGAGCTGGACAAGTATTCTGAAGCTTTAAAAGATGCCCAGGAGAAGCTGGAGCTGGCAGAGAAGAAGGCAGCTGATGTAAGTATTAGGGAGACGGCTTACTTGTGGGTTCACAGGCTATGGGGTACATAGCCAACATAATGCTTTTGCATGTAATACATGCTGGCATGCTCTTACACCGGAATATACTTTCTTACTCAAAGACATGTTGAAGCTGAGAGCACAGTGCAGGGGTAGTATTGCTTCCCAGATGTGCATGGATCCCTGGGTTGTACACCAAGCACTGAAAAAGAGAGACACATGGAAGTCTCATCTCTATACTACTCAGCCTCCTTCCCAGTAATCTAATGACCTTTCTTTCCTAGGACCTGGACAAAGGGAGGGGCTTCCAAGTCCAGATGTACGCTATCCGGTATCCACTTCCTCCCCCATGCCACATTCTTAGCTTTTGTGTACAAGGCTTGGCATGTGCATGTGTGTATTAATAGGGAACCTCTCATCTCTCAATTACCCAACAAAGGCAGCTTAGATTTCACAATAGGAAACGGAGGTCACATTGACCCTGACCCCATCGAGGTTTATTTGTCCCGGTCAAAGTGGGCATCTGCCCTTATGCCACAGAGATGCTACAGGGAACCCTGATCATAGCAGAGCAGTGAGGTATCAAGGGTGGACTGTAACAGAAACTGGGAAGCAGGCAAAGGTATTGCCCCAGACCTTACTCTATGGCCCTGAAGAGATTAAAATTGAAATTAATGGCCTTTACTCACTACCTATTATACTTTGGCACTTTGCTTCATCATCAACCTTGATGTTTTCTGCAAAGAGAAGGAAGAGACTGTACAGGACATCTGTTTTGAAGAAAAGTATCAGAGGATTGTTATTTATTATTTTTTATTTGGGGTACTGGGGATTAGGTCCAGACCCCCCTACATTGACTTAGCTCATAGGGATCTTAACAGTAACAAAAGGATATGTCAGTTACACAGGCATTTCTCGGCATCTGTGTGAGGAGAAAAGTAGAAGCCGATGTTATTTTAAATCACATTTGGCTTTGGAAAACAGCTTAAAGGGCAGAGTGGATCACTTACAAATGCGTTTAGATCCTCACATGCAGTCCCTGTCATGAGGCAAGTGCTCTTCTCTTGGTTCTTCACTTTCAAAGGCTCAGACATAAGGAGGGTTAGAGTACAGGACACCAGAGCTTAGTGATGTAAACAGGGCAGCGTGCACTATACACACTCACAGCTTCCGGAAGGCTTGTTCGTTACACCGCTCTGTCTCTGTTTTTGGAAACCTGAAAAGACAACAATATGTTGCCTCCAGGATTGAGCAAGTACTCGAAGGCCTGCTCAAGTCGCTTAGCCTAGCTTACAGGCACAGATGGAGAGATCGCCCTGGTCCTAAATCTGGAGGCAGGAGGACAGATGTTTTCACAAACCAGCACTATGTCAGGTTAGCAACAATGTTGTGAGATGTTAAGTAATACCTCCCTGGGAAGGTCCTTAGCCAGAAACAGCTAAGAACCAGGACAAGAACTAGGTGTGATGCAAATCTTGGGAGAAGGAGAGGGAGGGAGTCCTAGACAGCAGGCCAATATATTTCAGAAGGATAATGGAATTCCCTAGGGGTGAATTTTGCCAGTTTTAGCATCTTTTACACACAGGAGTACAGTACATACACACATGAACACACACACTCCATACAAACACTGTCTTACTACTATGTTTGAAAGAAGCTTCTTCATATTCATATAGAAATCCACAAAATATTTGTTTGTTGAGACAGGTTTTCTCTGTGTAGCTCTGGATGTTCTGGAACTCATTCTGTAGACCAGAGTACCCTCAAACTCAGACATCTACCTGCCTCTGCCTCCTGAGTATTGGGATTAAAGTCTTGTACCACCACTGCCTGGCTAAAAAATTTAAATATGTACAATGTTGTCTTAAAATTTTAACTCTTCAATTTAACCCTGTCTGTCCCCTTTGTTACCTTTCTGACAGAGTCAGTGAGTATCTGTCATAGATAAGAACAAGAACAAGAAACAGGCTGGGCATGGTGGCATATGCCTTTAATCTCAGTACTTGAAAGACAGAGGCAGGTAGATCTCTATGCGTTTGAGGCCAGCCTAGTCTACACAGTAAGTTCTGGGACAGCCAAGACTATGTAGAGAAACCCTATTTCAAACAAAACAAAACATAAGTGGGTGTGGGTGGTGGATTTGTTGAGACAGAAGGAGGAAGAAAGGTATCTTTTCCCCAAGTACTATCTGTGGGTTAAGCCCTGCCACAGCCTGGTTCTGTTAGTAAACTTTTATGAGAGCACACTCATGCTCTTTCATTTCCATATTGTCTAGTGGTTCTCTCCCTCCAATAAAATAACTGCTGCAGAGTCTGTAAAGCCAGAAATTCTCTCTGGCCCTTTCCTGAAAACTTGCTGACCCTCCACTCCACCTACAAGACAGAGAGGAGGGTGTCTGTAGGAACTGGGAAGAACGCTGAAGGAGAAAGGCACTGGGATTTCAACAGTGAGCGAAGATCACAATGTGTGCATCTTTGTCTAACAGAAAAGGTTCACAGCTCCTGACCTAAAGACTAATAAGTAAATAAGCAGCATATCGTCTTGATGGAACTGTATGGGGAAGAGAGGGAGGAGAGAGCCAGTAACTATGTGTTTACACCAGAGAAACCTCTCTGAATGTGGAGGATTTTCTAGAGCTGCTTCAACAAAGAAAAGGCAAGGATGTGGCAAGGTCAGCCCTATCTTGTGGGTTTTTTTTCTTCCCAGCGTTTAGTTGCTATTATAGTTTATAATTGTAGCAAAATATACAGACACAATGCCAGGCAGTGGTGCCACAGGCCTTTAATCCCAGCACTTGGGAGGCAGAGGCAGGTGGATCTCTGAGTTTGAAGCCAGCCTGGTCTACACATCGAGTTCTAGGACAGCCAGGGCTACACAGAGAAACCCTGTCTCAAAAAACTCTGTGTGTGTGTGTGTGTGTGTGTGTGTGTGTGTGTGTATGTGTATACTTACACAAAATATACAGTTTTAACCATCTCGAGGCTACAGTTTGATGGCAGCAAGTATATATTTACATTTTTTTGTGTAACCATGTGTAATATTCTTGTGTGTGTGTGTGTGTGTGTGTGTGTGTGTGTATGTGTATGTGCTTGCCTGTGAGAGTGTGGAGGCAGAGATTGTTTTTGAAACGGGGTCTCTCACTGAACCCAGAGCTCACTGATTAGCTAGACTAGCTGGCCAGCAAGCCCTGGGATCTACCTGTTTCTACCCCCCTCCCCCCAGCACTGGGATGGCAGATGCACAGAGCCACACCTGCCTTTTATGTGGGTGTTGGGGAACTAAATCAGTTCCTCGTGCTTGAACAGCATAGCCAACCCATAAGATCCTCTTAATCCAAGATGAAATCAGAAGCTGTTCAGGGAGAAACAGGAGGAAAGAGGAATGCAATGGGTAGGACTCAGGGCATGGGAGTCATAACACTCTTTTTTTAGGGACGTGTGTTGGGAGGGATGAGGACAGAAAAAGGATGGACAGAGACACCTGTTGGTGTCTTGTATTGTTTGTCACTAGGAAAACAATACACTGGCTGGTCTCCCTGCTGCCAATCCATCATGCCTCTAAAAGCTATCAGGAGTCTACCCATCTGCGTCCCTGGATCAAGAGATTATCTGTACAAAGGCACCAGCCTCAGGAATGCAGGCAGTGTTGGCTCAACTTTGGTTTGCCTAGGATGAGGTCTAAGGGTACAAGGAGGTAGAACAGTGCCACCTGCTGGTCAGCACTCAGATGACAACATTTTCACCAGCAACTCCTCGGAAGAGACTTAACACAAGCTTGAGAAATACTTAGGCCGTCACGCCAGGTGTTACTGAGTGTCAGAACCTTGCCTTAGATTTTGGGGAGGTGGGTGGGAATCAAGGTGTACAAGATACTCTACTGAGAAAATTATTGTTTGTCCAAGCTGTTTCTTCTGAATAGTTTAACTGTTGCAGTCTTTTTTTTTCCCCAAAAAGAAGGGAGCTTCCTGAGAACCAGAACCAAACATGGAAAGCAGTAAGTGTCTGGCTGAACCCAGAGCCTCCACAGAGCTAAATCCCCAACCCCGGGTTAATATGTTTAGTTCTAAGTCCTACTCCATAGCCCATTTCTCAAGGGAAGAGAAGAGCTGTATCAAAGGAGGAATCGATTGTTATTACTCTCCGAGGAGGAGGGAGAAATACAGAAAAGCGAAGGTAGGGTGTGACGGTTCACACCTGAAATTTCAGTACTTAGGAATCGGATTAGAGAAGTGTCCAGAGCTTAAGACAAACAGGGCTACGAAAGTGAGTTGATGCCAATCAGGACTACCCGAGACACCATCTCAAAAAATAAAAAGAAAGCAAGCAAACAAAAACTAGAGAAGCAAAGAGAAAACAAACCTCTTTACAGTTGTGTTTCTGGAAATCCTGTAGGTCGGCCCAGAGACGCAGTTTTAGCTCATATAATAGTTCCTTGGAGCCAGGCGGTCGTGGCGCACGTCTTTAATCCCAGCACTTGGGAGGCGGAGGCAGGTGGATCTCTGTGAGTTTGAGGCCAGCCTGGTCTACAGAGCGAGATCCAGGACAGGCTCGAGATCCAGGACAGGCTCCAAAGCTACACAGAGAAACCTGTCTGGGGGGGGGGGGGGAGTCCTTGGAGTAATTGAAGGCAGTAAAACTGATGAAAGCTATTACAACTGAGAGGTTAAATTCCACAATAGTTTTCCAGATATCTTGCTGTTGCACCAAGGATATGATAATAGGGGAACCTTAATAAGGAATTTTTATGATAGAGACATTAAGTATCTTGTCTACAAAAGCAGTTGTACATGAAGATTAAATTACTAAGTCCTAATCATTCCAAGGGCCAAAGGGGCTGGCAGGTTAACTGATGGTGCATACTGACTCTCAAAAGCAACAGGAGACATGACTGCATTCTAAACAGAACGCTAAATTCACACCTGACCTTATAGAGTGCCGGCTTGCCCATCCCTTCCACCACCTTATAGAATGCCAACTTGCCCATCTCTTCTTCCACCCCTGGAATCCCTTGGTTGACTTCCAGGAGATGGGTGAGAATCTATCTGAACAGTTTTTTGTTTTGTTTTGTTTTTGTTTTTTGAAACTAGGTTTTATGTAGCTCAGACTAGCCTTGAATTCACCATGTAGCCAAGGTGACCTTGAATCTTTTATCCTTTCTCCCCGCGCCTCTCCCCCGCCTCCCCCCAGTACTGAGATTACAGATACTTGCCACTATGCCAGTTTACATGCTTCTGGAGATCGAGTCCAGGGCTTCATGCATGCTAGGCTAGTGCTCTACAAACTAACCAGTATCCACAGCCCCTCTGAATAGATTTTTCAAGGGAGTTCACTGGGACTCTTTGCAAGATGAAGTCGAGAGTCTTTTAGGCTTTTCTCAGAACCTGGTTTTGGAGTCTGCCGGAGACTGAGTAGAAGTGAAAGCTTGTGGGATATTTTATATTGCAGAGTGGAGAGGACACAGGGGTAGGGAGGCATTGGATCTGAGAGGGGTCAACCGCGCAAGTGTTAATGCAGCACCATACTGGTAAATGGGCCAACCATTGTTGGGAGGCAACCTGGTGGGTGAGGCTAGACCACGAAGCGCCTCTCAGTTACTATGGTAGCCTTACCCAACCCCACCCCCCTTTACCGGTCTGAGGAAAGACCGCCCTGAGCGGTCACCTAGGGCGACTGGGAGGCTCCACCCCTCACTTTCTGCCCACCGCCCCTCGAGTGGACTGCGTTCCCGCCTGCTTGGCAGGGGAGGTGGGGAACGCGCGGTGGCAGCGGCGTCACATCCGGGCGGGGTGAGTGAGTTCCGGTATTTCAGGGCGGAGCAGGCGGAAGTAGGGTGAGAAGCGGCTACAACGCCGAGCGGAGGAGGTAGGAACCCGGATTCCAGAAGCAGCTGGGTGGGCACCATGGCCGGGATCACCACCATCGAGGCGGTGAAGCGCAAGATCCAGGTTCTGCAGCAGCAGGCGGATGATGCGGAGGAGAGGGCCGAGCGCCTCCAGCGGGAAGTGGAGGGAGAAAGGCGGGCCCGGGAGCAGGTACGCGCGGAGGGCGAGGCGCAGCAGGGAAGGGACCGGCGCCCCTCTGCTGGGGAGCTCAGCTCCCCGGCGTCCTGGAGGCTCGGACTAGACGCTGATCCCCGAGGTTGGGTGGGACGCGATTGTGATGGCCAGGTGAGCGAGCATTGGAGGAAACTAGGTGCTCGCGCGAGCAGGCTGCACCCTGGACAGAATCGAGCCCCGCGCGGCGCGGGCCGCCCTTTCCCTTCTTTTCTTCCCCGGCTCATTCATTCGGTCCCTCGGAGCCGGGCGCGGCCAGGGGAGGGGCTCAGAGGCCTTTCCCTCCCCCCACTTCTCCGCGAAGGGTGGGGACCCTTTGCTCTCGCTTGAGGTTTCCGGCCAGAGGGGTAGAAGTAAGTGTGTGCTCCTCTGGTCCGGGAGGGGCCGAGCATAACCTGTGAAAGAGGGGGGTAGGAGGTGGGAACCGCCGGAAAGCCCCCGACTCGGCCTGCTGGCAGCTTTTCCGCTCCCTCCTCCTGCTCAGGAAATGAGCCAGCAGTTGGCTGAGAGGAAGCGCGGTTCCCTCCCTCCCTGGCGGAGCTTAAGGCCACAGCACCACCTCCCGTCCTCGAGCTTGGGGACCTTTTGTAACTAACTGGTACTCCCGCCCCTCAGTCGTTGTGAAGTGGGAGAGACGATACTCCTTCCCGATGTTAGCAAATGTCGGAGCCAGTAAACTTACCTACCCTACCCATCATGACCTGGAAGGCAGGAGGAGCTTCTGCCAGATTCAGGCCTGAAGTGTGAGCAGTGCACGTTAGACTTACAGAGAACATTTCTCCTAAGCAGGGCTGATAAGGGAGTGTATAGCAGAGAGTCAGATGCCAGGCCAGTCTCAAAGTTCCTGATTGATCTGAGCACTGTGGAGGATGGAAACAGATTAATGAGTGGCGATGGTGATTGGGGTGGGAGTCTGCTTTCTCAGTTATTCTGTACAGTGGTTTTTGTTCAACTGTTGGTGGGATGAATGGATTCTTGCGAAAGACCTAATGAGAATAACTGTGGCTTATTGGTGTTCTTTATTGCTCTTCTTGTTGGTGTCTTTCTTCCCCTTTGCTGCGCGTGTGGAGAGTAGCAGAATATTTTTGAGGGCCAAAAGGGGTGAGTGTGGAAAAGTAGAGCGTAGCTCCCTTCCAAGTTGATGTTTAAGCATCATTAAAATACTTTTATTAATGGGCATGGAGATGCCAGAGCTTGCCTTCACCATCACCTTTTCCTAGACGTCCAGTATGGCGGTCTTGAGACTAGCTGTCCCTTTGTATTCCCAGCAATCCTCCTGCCTAAACCTCCCAAGTGCTGGAATTACAGGCTTGCTTGGCCACTCCTAGCATGCCTACAGCTTCTTATCAGTTCTAATGAGATTGTTCTAGAGATGAGAAAGTCTTAAAAAGGGAAAAGGGAGAGTCCAGGGCAAGGAATTGACCATGTGCTGCAGTCTTAGGCTGATTGTTGAAGTATGGGTACCCTGGGAGTGGTTTTAGGGTAGGTAGGGTGTGTCTGTCTGTCTCAGAATTTGGTCATTTTTCTTGTAGGAAAATTTGGCTTCCCTTCCGTATGCGTGATGACTGTGGGGTGATAAGCAGCAGAGTGTGTTTTCGCATGTTTCAGAGCTTACCAAATGTGCCTCTTTCACGGAAGTCTCCTGAGGAAGTCCTCCGAATGAGGAAGTAGGGTGGTAGTTAAATATTGATGAGACCAGTATCTTCTTTGTGAGCTTTTGACTTTCTGCGCCTTTGAACTTTGAGCCCCTGCTAAGGAGTCGTAGTGTGAAGAGGGGTGCTTGGGTTGCCTGTTCTTAGGGCTGCTGTGGAATGTGGGGTCTGCAGGCTCCTGGCAACACTGCCTGGTGCTATCCTATGCTGTTACCCTAGTAGGCTATCCGGTCTTTAAGTGGTGCAGGGGTCAGATCTCGGGCCTTATGCTAGACAGACTTTCTACCACTGAGCTACACCCTTGTCTGTCCTATCTAAAACAGGTCACAGCATAAAACTTAAGTGTGTTTATGTAAGTGATAAAAATGCATATATAACATAAAATTTTGCCTGTCCAAGCTGGCCTTGAATTGCTGGACCCAAGTGATCCTTCTGCTTCAGCCTCTGGGATATCCTCTGGTGTTGATGTTCACTGCCATGCCAGGATCTCCATTTTTAACCTTTCTTTTTTATTACTGTTTTTATTTATGTGCGTGTATGCGTGTCTGAGCCCTGGAGTTGGAATTACAGGCGATTGTGAACCCACTTCCCCAACCCACCGTGTAGGGACTGGGGACCAAAGTCTGCAAGAGCAGCCAGTGCTCTACCTGCCGAGCCGGCTCTCTAGCCCCACTGTAACCATTTGTAACCATTTACTCTTTAAAAAATGTTTTTCTCCCAATGTCCCGGGGTAGTTTTCATTTTGTTACATTGGAAGTACTGTTAAGGGAAGGAGAGTGGGCTTTAACAGTGGTTCTGGCCTTAAGCCCAGATTCTTGGTCTCTGAAGGGGGTTAGGGCGTTTGGCAGTATGTTCAGTATATCCGTGTGTTTGGTGGACACATAACAAGCATTATGACCTCTCCGGCTTAGAGGTTTGGGTGGTTTGGCTGTGCCTTGCTTTTCTCTGCCCACCCCCGCTCCATTTCAGAGCACACTCCTACAGGAGAGGCAAACAGGCCTTTGCTCTAAGTGCCTCTGCTTAGACTCCACCTTTGTTGACTCTGGGGCGGGCAGATAACTCTAATTCCTAGCTTTCCTCTCCCTTGGTAAAGTTGAAATTTCTGGAGAACAGGGTCTAGAGCTCCCTGGTAGAGGCGTCTGTGGACAGTGTGTCCAGCAGTCCTTTCTTCAGCTGAGGCCCTGGCTCTTCTAGTGCTGTGTCTACTTCGAATTACACCTGTGACTTTTATCTAAAAAGAGAAACCCCAGTGTGGCAGAGTGCCAGATTTAGACTTATCCCCTCTGTCCTTGGCCCTGCTCTGCCTCTGACTACCAGCTCCCCATCCGCTTCTTACTTTAAGGGATGTAATATGCTTTAGGCGTCTTCCTACATTTTTAAAAAATTACCTTATTATTACTGAGTATGCATATAATCTGTGCGTGTCCACATGCATTCCATAATGTGTGTGGAGCTCAGAGTGCAACTGTGTGGAGTCTATTCTCTCACCATCACATGGGTTCAGGGGATCAACCAGATTGTCAGGCTTGTAGAGATGGGAAGCAATCCCCTTTACCCACTGAGCCATATAGACAGCCCAGTGTAGCATTTAAACTACGCTTATGTCATAGCCAAAGCCGTCCGCCATTTTATTTATTCGTTTGCTTTAGTTTGGTTTAGGTTTCTCTGTGTAGCCCTGGCTGTCTTGGAACTCACTATGTACATCAGGCTGGCCTCGAACTCACAGAGATCCGCCTGTTTCTGCCTCCCGAGTGCTGGGATTAAAGGCGTGCGCCACCACTGCCCGGCATCAGCCGTCTTTTTAATATGACCAAATGGCTGCACTTTCCACCACCAGGGTTTTGCCTCCTGAACAATGGAGAATCCTATTACTGTTGAATGGAAGACCTCACACTGTATCCTCCAAGGTGCCAGGAGGTAGGCAGTCTCTGCTGGGCATTCAGGTAGAACCTAGGATTAATTGAAAAAACATTAAGTGTAGTGTTTCTCAGGATCAGGCTAGTCTGCCCAGAGACTTGATGTTGACCTGAGTGATATGTGTAAGCTTTGGCTTAAAGGAAAAGTCAAGTGGTCTTCCTTATTCCTTTAAGTGGAGTATCAGATCTTGAATTTTCAGGCTTTTGTTTCCTTGTAAAGAGAACTGATCTGCTGTAGGGGAAGAAGAAGCACACCCTGTCCTGGACCCACCACCCACTGGTCTGTCTGAAGCTTGCAGGGACTCCTTAGTCTTTCTGGTGTTAACACAGGCTTGCTCTTACAGGAGCACCAAGATGTATTTTCTCTTCCTCCTTTTTCACCCTTGTGAAAAATTCAATTGTAAATGCTGTTTTGTAGGAGATAGTGCCAGAGCCAGCTTGTTGCCATGGAAACTATACCCTGCCCCCATAGCCTGTTATCTTTTTCCAGTTTAAGTAACTAGGAGATGGATGGTGACTTACATTTCATGTGCTTCCTACGGCTCCAGCCACATTTTTCTTTAAATTTTTTTTAGATGTGTTTTGTGTGTGTGAATGTTGCACCTATGTGTATGTGTGTTACCATGAGTGTGCCTGGTACCCATGGAGGTCAGAAGAGAGTAGGAGCCACAGGCACTGTAATTATCATGGTTGTGAACCACCACGTGGGTGCTGGGAATCGAACCCGGGTTCTCTGCAACAGAGACGGGTGCTCTTAACTGCTGAACCGTCTCTCCAGCCCTTCAGCTGCATTGTTTCATGTTTTCGTTTTGGGCATCCGAAAGGGGTAAGTACTGTCTAGTACTGAGTATTTCAGAACCCCGTCCCGATAGCCCGGCTTGCCCTTGACTGGTTGGCCTTGTTGGGTTTGTGAGGAGAAAATTGCTGTCCTGCAGGACATCTGTTTTCCTAGAAGAGAAGGAACTAGAGAATGCTCGTCTTTGTAGTGTTCTGAATGGTACAGTTAGGAATACAAATGACTTCTTAGAATTTCAATTTATGTAGACTTATTTCTCAGTCTTCTGTTCCTGTAGCCCGGCCTCCTGCCTCCTTTCCCAGTCTCTTGAATCTCCTGTGTTTGTATGTGGAAATTTTTGTTCCGATCCTGATTGTTAGCAGGAGTCTTGTCTGGTTATATCCCTCCCCATAGGGCTAATGGCCCAGATTCCTCAGCTGCCACCACCCTTGCCTGTTAAGAAGAAACCAGGGTAATAGAATTCAGGCACAATCTGGGCTGGAGAGGAGAGCTAGAGTTCACCAGGATATAAGCATCTGAACTTTCTCATGTGCAGCAAAGATCTTACGTTTGGGTGGTTTGGTTTGTTTGCTTATTGAAACAGGGTCTCCCTGTGTAGCCCAAGTTAGCCTTGAACTCATGGTCTTTATGTGTCAGTCTCCAAAGTGTTAGGATTAGGGCCATGTACTATCTCACCTATGAGACCACTTTCTATGGACTATGTACAGCTGCATCTTTTCCTTTGTTTCTCGTTTGTAGCCAGTTCGTGACTTACTTATTGTGTGTGAAAGCCAGGGAAATTACTGTTAGGAATTGTACTGAAGTCTGGTGAAGCTTAGGAGGTTGTTAGAGTAATAGAAAGGCATTTCAGACATCCAGAGGAGTGGCAGTAGGTGGAAGCTAGCTTGTTTGTTCTTTGTTTTTATAATGTTATCAGATTATACTATTCTTTCTTAAGGTAATAAGGGAGCATATTGAAGGGGTAAGTTGGGGGGAAGGTACCCCAGTCCTTTTTTTTAAGTGAGCGAATATTGCATATGAGTGAGAGAGAGAGAGAGAGAGCGCGAGCGCGAGTGAGCGCGAGCGCACAGGTCAAAGGACAATTTATGGAAACTGGTTCTCTCTACCCATTGGGTCCTGGGGATTGAACTCAGGTCCTCAGGCTTGGCATCTGGTGCCTTCATCTGTTGAACCATCTTTCTGGCCTCAGATACCCCAATCTTGTAGTCTGTGCTTTCCTATCAGAAAAGCTGTTCCAGAAAGCATTAGTTGGTCATCCTCCTGATGTGTTAGGGTAAGGTGACCAGAGGGTTTACAAACTAAATTAATAGATATAAATGTTGTAAAATAATATAAGCACTAACTAGAAATACAAGAAATATTGCTGTTTGGCATCCTGGTGTATGCCTGTAATCCCAGCATTTAGGAAGTAAAGACGGGAGGATCAGGAGTTGAAATCTAGAAGCAGGTATCCGTTTATTGAGCATGAGGCAGAAGTGTCTTCTGGCTGCTTTCTTGAGACAGGATCTTACGTGTAGACCAGGCTGGCCTCAGACTCACAGAGACCCACCTGCCTCTGCCTCCCGCGTGCTGGGCTTGAAGGCCTGTCATCATACCTGGCTTTGTTGACTCTTAGAGGTTCTGGAATTTGAATTGAGTCCAGAAGAGAGAGGATAATAACTGTCTGGATAAAGAACTGAATTTTAAAACACTCTTCAGGGTTGAGGGTATGTCTCAGTTGTTAGAGTACCTGTCTAGCATACATGAGGCCTGGCTTCCATCCCTAGCAAAACATAAACTGGACATTGCGGTACATACCTATAATCCCAACTCTTGGGAGATACTATATGGCACGTTCAAGGCCAGCTTTGGACACGTGAGATTGGATCACACAAACATTTTATGTAGAACAAATGGGAGTTCTCAGATGGGAAAGGAAGAAATTGATTTCTACTCCTGTATGTTAGATCTAAGCACGTGAGCCTAAATCGCTCTATCTCCCCTGACTCTGGCGTCTTCACAGTGGTGGATTCTAGCCTTCTGTCGTGTTGGTTCTTTTCACCAACCCCGTTTCCATTTCCCATTGACTTAAGGCCGAAGCTGAGGTGGCCTCCTTGAACCGTAGGATCCAGCTGGTTGAAGAGGAGCTGGACCGTGCTCAGGAGCGTCTTGCTACTGCCCTGCAGAAGCTAGAGGAAGCAGAAAAAGCTGCTGATGAGAGTGAGAGGTATGTGGGGGAACGGGAGGGAGTGTGGCTTCCACAAGCATCTGCCGGTGGGGTAGATGGGTGCTGGAGCACCCACCTGCTGTGCCTCAGGTGTCCTGGGTCCCAGCCCCAGCACCGCGAACAAAGTAGTTGATGGTGGCTGTGACCTAGGATTCCCTCTAGACCTGTTTTTTGTTTTGTTTGGGTGTTTTGTTTGAGGCATGGTCTCAGGTAGCCCACGCTGGCTTTGAACCTCAGTCCTCTCAACTCCTCTTCCCCAGTGCTGGGATTGCAGACCTGTGCCACCACATCCTGTCCTAGACTTTTGTTTTTGCGGATGAACCCAGCATCCACATTATATGCTGTGCACATCCTCTACCACTGTTACATTCCCAGCCCCTAGATCGACTTTTTTTTTTTTTTTTTTTTTTTTTTTTTTTTGTTTTTGTTTTTGTTTTTCGAGACAGTAGCTGTGTAGCTTTGCGCCTTTCCTAGATCTCGCTCTGTAGACCAGGCTGGCCTCGAACTCACGAAGATCCGCCTGCCTCTGCCTCCCGAGTGCTGGGATTAAAGGCGTGCGTCGTCGTCGCCGTCGCCGTCGCCGCCGCCGCCGCCGCCGCCGCCACCACCACCACCACCACCCCGCTAGATCGACTTTTTAAATGGTCCCCAGAGTGTTCATTCTATAAGAAAAAGTTTTAGCTGGGTGGTGGCGGCGGCCCACGCCTTTAATCTCAGCACTCGGGGCAGAGGCAGGCGGGTCTCTTGAGTTCGAGGAGACCTGTCTCACATACATGAGGCCTGTCTAGCCAGGGCTACCCAGAGAAACCGAAAAAGAAAAAATTTTCAATTAAATGGCACAGGCGCTCAAGTGCTATTGAATTTCCGTTTGGGTGGGCAGACAGGATGGGCTCTAAAGGGCGTGATTCCGAGTCCTTGAAGTGGGGCTGGCTGCACACCTCAGAGTGATTGCTGTGCTAATCTTGTTTCTGGCAGAGGTATGAAGGTGATTGAAAACCGAGCTCTAAAAGATGAAGAAAAGATGGAACTCCAGGAAATCCAGCTAAAGGAAGCGAAGCACATTGCAGAAGAGGCAGACAGGAAGTATGAAGAGGTGGGTCACATCTGCAGTGACCTGCAGGCTCCGCAGAGACAGTCCTGAAAGCGGATCGCCCTTGCTTGCTTGAGCTGTACCAGGGTCTTGTCTTATAGGTGGCTCGTAAGTTGGTGATTATCGAAGGAGACTTGGAACGCACCGAGGAACGAGCGGAGCTGGCAGAGTCGTGAGTATTTTGTCTCCGGATCTTGCCAGACCGTCCTGCCTGCTTGGGCACTAATTCGAGTAAACTAGCATTCCTTCGACCTTGTTAAACAGGCCTGGGAGGTGGTAGTCAGCTAGTGCTTTTAGCCTCTAGGAATGGCTTTGGGCTTTCTCTTGACTAGTAACAGGTAACAAGGCTTGCTTATTCTTGGGAAGATTCTCAAATTAAGGGAAGGGCGAGACTAATATGGCATACAGCTGGTGGGAAGATCCTGTTGGGTCCTTCCGCCTGGAATCTTTTCCTCCTTGGGCCATACCGACTTCAGACCTAGTCTCTGTTATTACTACGTTGCCAATCTGCCTGGGAACTTGAGAGCAAAGGCTTTAGAGAAATCACCTGCTGCCCGTTGGTGCTGGCTTGGCCTTGTGTAACAAAGTCAGCATGGATGAGTCTATGTTCGTGCTTGCCTTGCATCCCCCCGCTCCAGACATGACATATCATGACCATGGTGATGTTTTCTTCCCATTTGTTTGTTTATTTTTACCTCCCCACCCCCACCCCATTTTGCGGCTTGTTTTCTTGCTGTTCCTTTTTTAACCTTTTCCCCACGACCTGGCTTGTGCCATTCCCGTGACTGTCACTAACAGCCGTTGCCGAGAGATGGATGAGCAGATCAGACTGATGGACCAGAATCTGAAGTGTCTGAGTGCTGCTGAAGAAAAGGTACTAACCATTAAGCCCACGGCGAGGTTCCGTGTGTGTGCTCTGGTTCTGAGTTCGGTTTTGTTTTGCAGCAGCTGCCTCCCCTCCACCAGTTGACGTGTTGAGTGCTCTCTCATCTCTCCATGGAATGCTCCATTCCTTTCCACTTGGCATCTCTCATCTCTTCTTTCCTAGTTGCTTCACTGCATCCCCCGAAGGGTCTCTGCCTCCCTTGGGTGATTTGGGGGGTCGTTTGGGTTGGGCATCCGTCCCCACCGCCACACCCAAGTAGCAGTTGTAACTTGTTCCTGGTAGTGAGTGATTTCTCTCAAGTGTTCTTTCTTTATTAGAGCCAAACATCCTGAGCACAGGAGGTCCAGCTCCTGGCATCCGTGTTCCACGGTAGAGGGAGGAGGGTTGATGCTTGCTCAGGTTACCCAGAAACTTTTCTTCCCTGATGTGCAGTCCAACTCTCTCTACACATAGGTTCAATTCACATCTGTGTGTCTCTCTCTCTCTCTTTTTTTTTTTTTTATATTTCTTCCTCTTCCCCTTTCCTTTCTGCGGTATTTAACACATTCACAGTAAGTGTTCTGAGCTGGAGGAGGAGCTGAAGAATGTCACCAACAACCTCAAGTCTCTTGAGGCTCAGGCGGAGAAGGTAGGGCTGGTTTGTAAAGATGGCAGGCTCTGGGGCCTGGGCCCAGCCCTGCCCTTAATGAAAGACTAGACACACCTACTCCTCATAACCCAGTGCAGTGTCCTCTTCTCCCCGCCTCCGTCCATCCAGATTGTAGGGTTAGTGCTAATTCTGATCTACCTCCAGGGCTTAGGCTCAGATATCTGGGTGCTCTCCAGTGCCTGGGGTCATGTGCTCCTCCAGCTGATAGTGCTGTGCTAGACGGGCAGTTACCTAGATAGTACTGTGTGGACTTGCAAGCAGTCAGATGGGGTCAGCAGAGCACCAGCTCTCAAGACCTACCTGGTAGCGGTCAAGACAGATGATCGCCATTTACCACCAAGAGGGAAAGTTTTACCTGTGGATTCCTGCTGGTTAAGTTGGAGAAAGGCAAAACACTTTGGGATGATAGATAGGAATAAGATCAAAGTTTAGGTCTGTTAACAAAAACAAAAAAGGTCCTGGAAATGGTTGGGTCTTGAGACCCATTGTCAAATACTGGTCCTTGATTTTCGTCCTGGACCATTAAATCGACATCAAATCTAGGGGAATGTCTATGAACCATGTAAGACTTAACGTGGCTGTTTTCTGTGAGACCCTTTCTACTCTGACATTTGTATCTACTTCTCTTCACAGTACTCTCAAAAAGAAGACAAGTATGAAGAGGAAATAAAGATTCTTACTGATAAACTTAAGGAGGTGAGCTGAGGAAAGATAGACGGCATTACCATTTTAATAATAATTAGCCTTGCTGGCCTTGGTTCTCAATGGCCTACAAGTATGAGGGGAAGAAATGACCATCTTTCATTCTGATTGGATTTCTGTTTTCCTCAGGCAGAGACCCGTGCCGAGTTTGCTGAAAGATCGGTAGCCAAACTGGAGAAGACCATTGATGACTTGGAAGGTATGGAGCATGGGAGGCATTGAGAGAGGAAGGCCTGGCCCGTTAATCTTGAGCCTTTTCTCTGTTCATCAGAGGGATTTGGTAGTGACTTGGAATATATGTGTCCTGTCCTATGCTATAGTAGCTAGGCCTTGGCTCTAGGTATGTCATACCCTAGAGTTGGATTTTTAATCTTTTCCTCTAATAAGACTACTTACTTCTGAAATCTGCCGTCTTTCCTTTGAAAAGATGTAAGGACTGTATTTATCTCCAATTTAGTAATCTTAAATCTTGAGTCTGAGTTGAAATGGAAGCCATGATTTTTTTAGGATAGTGAAGTCTTGTGTGTGACCCTGTGGCCACTCTAGGTAGTTCTTTTTATCACTTAAGTTGTATGACACTTCTCCAGGAGATAATAAGCAGTCTCAGAGCTGCATAGTGTCAGGGCTGCTGCTTCTTGAGGTTCGGCAGCTGTGCCCATCCACCTTAACAAGGAAACAAGTCTTTGAGAGCTCCCTGGATATGTTCTTGGTAACTGGCTGTTCTTTGGAAGGCCTTGGGGAGGCATCCTGTAGAGCCCATGAGTAATGATCCCATTGAGAAAGCAGAGAAGTGTCCCCAGTGCATATGAGCTTTCTCCCTTTCCTGTCTTCCTTAAGTGTTACCCCTGGTTCGGAATTGGGTGGGAGTAGTGTCCCTGGGTGCCTGAGGTAGCTGCCAGGTGCTCAGGTTCTCAGTTCTTGCTGCATTGGCTTAGAGACATCAGGAAGGTCTGTGGCCATGGGGGAAAGTTGATTGAAAACGGCCATTCACTGCTGCCAGAATAGTTTTGTTTTTGTCTTTTTCCTTCCTGGTTTTAGACCCACAACCACATTTTTCCTATTTTCTAATGATTCCCTCTCTTCATCTGCTTCTGATACCTTTCACTTTATCCCCCCATCATCCCCGTGGTTCCTGTGCCTGTCCAGACGAGCTCTATGCCCAGAAACTGAAGTACAAGGCCATTAGCGACGAGCTGGACCACGCCCTCAATGACATGACCTCTATGTAACTATCAGGCAGCAGTGTGGGGTTGGGTTCCTGGCTTGTGGGTGAGGGTGCAGGCTGCGTGGAGTGCGCTTGGGTTTTGTCCTTGACTCACAGCCTTCACCCAACGTTGGTGCTGGTTATTTGTTTGGCAGAACCTGGGGAGATGTTTAATCTTGGATATAATTTGTGTTCTCTCTTACTCTCCCATCTAGTTCTATCAGGGTCTAATTCTGTAAGCCATGTTGACCCCAAACTCCAGATCCTTCTGACTTAGCATCAGCCACTAAGATTACAGCCAAGTGCCATGCGCCCAGCTCTCCTTTGCACTGGGTTTTCACTCTGGTTACTCAGTGCTGGGTGTGGTGGCACACAGCTGTAATCCTTGCAGTCTATGCTAAGGCAGAAGGATTGATGCAGGTTCAAGGCCAGCTAATGCTGCAAGGCAAGACAGGGTCTCAAAAGTAAAACACAAAACGGACGTGGTGGTGCGTACCTTTAATCCTGGCCTAGGTGATCTCTTGAGTTCCAGGATAACCTGGTCTACATAGTGAGTTCCAAGACAGCCAAAGTTACATAGAGAGACCCTATCTCAAAAAACAAGAACACGTGAACACAAATCTTTATTTGTGCCCTGAAATGAAAGCTAATGGGAGATTTCTGTGATGAGAAGCAGCCAGTTTAAGAATTGAGTGGAGTCCCTAAGCAAGCCAACCAGTGAACAGCACCAAAAGTTTTGGGGGACTTACTTGATTCCTAATGCTAATCTGCGTCTTCTGCCCACTAACCCGGAAGTGGCTGAGTGTTGTACCTGAAGTGTCTGGCTCTCCCGCTCTTTCCCCTTTCCCTTCTCCCAAGCTGCTGCCTCAGTTGAGCCAGCCCTTCTCACCCGGAGTGTCCTTTTCCATACAGATAAACTGTCACCGTTTCTGCTCTGTTCTGGATCTACCCCCTTTCCTTGGGGAACCCAACACCCCACTCGCTCTGGATTCCATTTGGGTCAGCCTGGCTGGTTCCCAAAGCCTTAGGGCTGGGGCTTGGGGGAAACAAAGCAATTTACATATTTGCTTTCACCCCCATCCCAGATTAAAATGTTAAGCTGCCAGAAGCCTCATGTCCTCCTGCCTTTGTTATTGACAAAGCTGTTAAGACGGAGCCTTGCCGGTGTGATGTGGGGACGGCCGTGTTAGGCTGTCCCCTTCTGATTCATGTATAATCAAAGCTACTTTTGTGTGTGTGTGTTTTCTTGACATTTGAACTTGCTGATTGGAGTCTTGTCAGAGTGGTGAACGGGTAAAGGCTCCTCATGGTAGGAAGTTAGTGTTATTTCTAAGTTCTTCAATAGTCTACGTGGAGCATTTTCCTTCCCTTTGGCCCTTTCCCATATAGTAAGGTCAACAGACCATTGAATCATTTCCTAATATGCTACCCTTTTGCCAGAGAGTCAGACATTACATCCTTAGAGCACACTGGGCCTGTGTGATCCATCCTTACAGTTAAATAATTCTATCATCCTAAGTCACAGAAAAACATGTAACATAATGGCTTGAATTCTCAGTAGATGTGCTTTCGTCTTTAAACCTTTCTCACTTATTTGAGGCTGCTACCATTTGTTCAACTTTGTTTTTTAATGGGATATCATTGAGACACACGGTAGATGATTGGAAAAAATGAAAACAACCAGTCATGTACACATGCGGGTAATGACTTACTATTAAATTTCTACTAGTGAAATTCTTCTGGGTATATATTGTAGAATTGAATATCAGCATTTCAGAAGTGTTCCAGTTTGTACAGCTAAATGCTGCATAGTATTTCAGTTTCTTATCAGAGTATGTATTTGAAACTTGCTTTTTCTTCTCCGTGTCCAGGGCTATGGATGTGGCACAGTTGGAGAACACTCACCTACTGTGCACAAGGCTCTGAGTTTAAACCCCAGAACCACAGAGAAAGAAAGAAGGGAAGGAAGAGAGAGAAAGGCTATAGCTAGTAGGGAAGTGTTCCCTAATCTCGGTCAGACTCCTTTACCTGGACTGTCTCTTCCTGCCACACAGCCTTTGAGACCGAGGTAGAGGTGGGCTTATTTAGCAGGTGCTGACATCTAGATAGATACCCTGTTCAGATAGATGAATACAGGTGAGGAACCGCCTGCATGCTCAGGTTGCTCTGAATCTTCTAAGAAGAAAGGACAAGCCCAAAGTCAAAAGCTGCTGGGTGAGCTGCAGATAGTAAACTTTGGGGGGCTAAGTGGGAGGGCACTGACTCCATGATGGCTCTCAAATTGGAATTTTTGAGCTCTGTTTTGAGACAGTTTTGCACTAGCCCGGGCTGTCCTAGAACTCAGTGTGTACCCAAGCTGTTCTTGAGATCATGGCAGTCCTGCCTCTGGCCTCCCAAGACATGTATCACCACTATACCAGGTTTAGAATGGATTTGTTCATTTTGTTTTGGTGATAGAGAATTCTGAACACAGAGCCTTTACCACTGAAATTCATCACCAGCCTCAGTCAGGATTGGCTTCTGATGAGCAAAAACAAGGTTAAAAAAACCCCACAGCTAGGAAAAGATAATAGCTGCAAAGGTAAATTTGGGAGACAGAACAGTTCTTAAAAGTCCTGCTGGGAAGCTTCGTTGGTGTTTGATAAGTGATGGAAATGCCACTGTAGTACAGAAGTATGTGCTATGATGTGAACACCTCCCTCCTAAGACGAGTTCATCTGATAGCTAAGAAAAGATGGTTGCATCTGGGCATGGTGGGCAAGCCTGTGATCCCAGCACCTGGGAGGTAGGTCGCTGTGAGTTCAAGACCAACCTGGTCTACAGAATGAGTTCCAGGACAACCAAGGCTACACAGAGAAACTCTAGAAACCCTATCTCTGAAAAACAAAAAGTCCTCTGACTGCTCTTCCAGAGGACCTGCATGGCAGCTCACAACTGTCCGCATCTCCCAGATCTGACACCCTCACACAGACATGGATACAGGCAAAACACCAGTGCACATAAAATAAGTTTAATTAAAAAAAAAAATTCAAGACCACACCAAATTCTGTATAACAAGACCCCAATAAAAAATAAACAAGGTGGGGTGTGGTGGTATATACCTTTAATCCCAGCAGATGGATCTCTTAAGGCCAGGCCAGTCTACATATTGAGTTCTGGGTCAGCCAGTATAATGAGATTCTGTTTTAAAAATCAAAAACAATAACTTTTTTCCAATTAAAAAATAGTATATTTGTGTGTGTATATTATGTGTGTGTGTATTGGAATGAGAACACATTAGCAGAATGTGCTGACCCCAAGTTGCAGACATGTGCATACCATTTTCTATGCTAGCTGTCATGTTGTCCTGTTGTTACCTTTGTTCTCCAAATTCACTCACTTTCAAAATGCTTTCAAGTTCACAAACGTGTACTCTGAGTGCACACACCACCAGCCATGATTAGGCCATGCTTTGGGAAATACTAGGTTAGTCTGCCAATTTCTGGAGAGTGACTGGGGCTTGTGCTAGGCTAGTGTAGTGGGAAGGCAGCACTGAAAGTGGACCTTTCATTCAACTGTTTTAGTTTTCTGAGCTAGTCTCAACTTTGTAGCCCAGGCTAACCCGAGAGTCTACAGTTCTCTCACCTCAGCCTCCAGAGTGCTGGGTTACAGGCACGTACAGCTGTGCCCGGTAAGACGGACACAAGGGCCTGACAGACAACTAAGTGTGTAGAAGTCAAGTTCAGTTACTGGGTTTGACACCAAAAAAGTGATAGTGTTAAAGCTGTAGAGCGGGATTTGGGGAGCGAGAGAAGCGTGTGTCTGAGAAATAGGTGTGCAGGTAAGAGCAAGATCCTGAGGCTGGAAGGGGAGGAGTTGATAGAAGAAATTCTGGGATCCAGAGGGATTGCAAGCAATTGAACACAAACACCTTAGAACCATAAAGAACATCTGCAGGTACCAGTCATGGTGGCGCACGCACATCTTTATTCTCAGCACTGGTGCAGAGGCAGGCCAATCTCCGTGAGTTCAAGGTCAGCCAGGGCTACATGGAGAGACCCTGTCTCACAAAAACAAAACAAAAACAGAAAACAACAAAATCAACAACTCCATTCCGTATGTGAAAAGGGTTAAATAAAGGAAAAGTCTTGGCCAGTCTATAGAGCAAGTTCCAGGACAGCCAGGGCTACACAGAGAAACCCTGTCTCAACCCCACACACACACACACACACACAGAGACAGACTGAGACTTAGTTGGGCAGGAAGCCAAATGGACTACTTCTTTGGAGGGGTAGACGGAAGGAGAGTGATGGCTTAGGGCTGATGGTTCTCAGCTTCGGCAGATAGACTGAGAAGGACAGTAACTACGATGGGCATTCACCGCTTTAGTGATTTGAGGGTATGCTTTGAGCATTGCGGTCAAGGGGAGGGAGATAACATTTAAGACAGGAGAGCACATCAATAAAGAAAAGTAATAAATACACTTTAAAGTGGTTGTACCCAGTAGAATTTGGGCACTGATCTCCAGTATAATAGTCACTTGCTTCTGTGGCTGTTAAACATGTCTTGTGGTGAGGCTAGAATTCCAGTTTTGTTTGTTTTTCGAGACAGTTTCTCTGTATAGCTTTGGTGTCTGTCCTGAAACTCGCTCTGTAGACCAGAAGGGCCTCAAACTCATAGAGATCCTCTTGCCTCTGCCTCCCGAGTGCTAGGATTAAAAGTGTGTGCCAGTGCCATCTGGTGGTTTTATTTATTTTTAACAGAATAAAATTCATTTAAATTTAAGTAATCCCACAAGACTTGCTCAGGACAGTTATAGACATTTAGTATTGGGCAGGAGTTGGAAGACCAGGCTGAGAATTTAGTGAGACCCTGCCTCAAAATAAGTTAAAAGCAGGCTGGGGCTATATATAGCTGAATGGTATATTGTTTGCCTAGTGTATGTGCAGGGTCCTAGAATCAACTCCTAGCATCATTTAGAAAACAGAATGAGCTAAGAATAGTGGGAGACTGAGAAAAAGAACTTCTCTTTTTTGTCTTTCTGGTGGTTTCTACTTTACCCCATTGTTGGTCTCTTTCTACAAGAAAAGTGCGGGTGTCTTCGTGCAGTGTGAAACACTGTAGTGCTGGGTCAGTTGCTTTCTATTGAATTCCCGTGTCTTCATGGCAGCCAGCCTGGTTCTTGTGTGTACTCACTGTACAGGGCCAAGCAAGAACTTGGCCCCTTAGGCGGTGATGAGTGAGTTTATTCTTCCCTTGCTGCCGTTGTTGAGGTGAGGAACAAATGTGCTTGGAGCCCTGTCACCCAGCAGTGGGGCTTCTTTCATATGAATAACACTACAGCTCCTTGGGATTGTTTTTGAATGATGTGTTGTGTGAGTGTGGGCGCTGCATGCCTGACATGACCTATATGCACATGGGGATATGGAAGTCAGAGGACGACTTGTAGGGACTACCTTTCTTTCCCAAGACCGGTGTGGGAATCAAATGAAGGTGGATATGGATGGGGAATATCCCTAATAAAACAGCTTGAAAGATGCGAGCTGAATTGGAGGGCCTCCTATTTTTTGGGCATGTCTCCTGAATAAGACAGGCCCAGCACCAAGGCTCTTGGAACTTATTGACCACTTCTGTTCTGTCGTGTAAGGGTAATGGTATACAAAAAGTTTCTGCACGTTAGCATATTGCTGCTCTCGGGCCAGTACTTATCGATAGAACCTTCTGATCACTGTGACAGTCAAAACCTATCTGTAGCTAGGCGTAGAGGCACGCGTCTGTAATTAAAGCACTTGGAAGGCAGAGGGAGGAGGACTGCACCAGTTTGAAGCCAGCCTGAGATGTGTTGTCTTAGAAAAGCAGACCCCCTGAAACACACCTGTACAGACTTCCACATTTCCTGGGAGAGGGGAGGGGCGGTGCCCCTTTCCAAGAATCACTGCCTTAGCTGGGTGGTTTGTCCCTCTAATCAGTCCCAGTGAGAGGGCAAGGCCTGCATCTAAAGTAAGACCTCTCATATTGAAACAGGAAGTTGAACTTGAACTTAAAACTTGAACTTCTGAGCCAGGCATGGTGGCGCACACCTTTAGTCCCAACACTGGGGAGGCAGAGGCAGGCAGATCTTTGTGAACTCGAGGCCAGCCTGGTCTACATGGTGAGTTCCAGTCCAGCCAGAGCTACATAGTGAGACTGTCTCAGAAAAATAAAAAAGCAACCTGAACTTCAGAGGCTGATAGTAGGGGTGGACCAAGAATAATTTAGCTTTCCTATCCCCAGACTTTTGTTACCTCTGTGTTTAAGGTGGGTCTACAGCTAGGTGGGGCCGTACACACCTGTTCCCGTCATTTGGGCGGCCACAGCTGCAAGGTCAAGTTTGAAATAAGCCAGCGAGCCAGAACAACAGCAAACTCCTATGTCCTTGGCTAGAAAGCCCAGCTAAAGGCAGTGGGCCTGAGCTCGGTTAAGTGCTCACCTAAGTAATGTTTTGGGTCATAAGATAAAAAAATCAGCATGAGATTCTTTTTATGCCTCAGGAGTCTTGCCACTGATGAGTAGTGTAGCCTATGAAAACTAGAGTTTCTTTGATTCTCTTAAGATTGAAGTGCCTAGCCCTGGACATCCCATTTCTATCCAAAGCCAGAGAGAAAGCTGAGATTTTCTTCTGCGCCTACACTCCCCTTCTTCTCACTGGCCTGAATTAGAATCTGTGACCACTCTTGGCAAGGAAATAACATAATTATTCTTTAAATTTATTGTGTTTGATTATTTTGTGTGGGTATTTTGCCTGTCTGTATGTGTGTGCACCACACGCATGCCTGGTCCCTGCAGAGGTCAGAAGAGGGCATTGGATTACCTGGAACTGGAGTCCCAGGTGGTTATGAGCTGCCTTGTGGGTGCTGGGAATTGAACCCAGGTCCTTTGGAAGAGTAGCCAGTGCTCTAAACCTCTGAGCCGTCTTTCTGCCCCCCATAATAGTTAAAATTGGCTTACATCCTTTTGGCTGCTGGATATACTGCTGACCCTAATAGGTGGATTTTCTTCCATAAGAGGGGAACCTGAATGTGAGTTGGTGAGGACTTTAGGATGTGTCTCTTAGACAACACCACAGAAAGAAGCATTTGCAAGTGAGAGATTGAGTGGGTGAAACAGTTACGCATGGCGTCCTATTGAGTCCTTTTATGGGGGGAAAGTTGAGCTGCTCTCTTTGGTTTTTCCTCATGGCTGAATGGCTCTCTTTAAGCCCGCTGTATCTGCCTTGTGACTGTCTCAGCCCAGGGTACAACTACTGTGAAGGAAGTGTGTTTTCACATTCAGAACAGTCCTGCAGCTGATACTCTCACTGTGTCCCTCTGTTGGTCTTTCCACCAACCGGCTGACTTCCTGCCCTGAGTCCCGGTACTCTCCGCAGCACGGTGCATGTTACATAGGCCAGCTAGTTGAAAGACACGTGTGCCTCTGCCTTCTACTAACCTCCCCTTTTCTCTCTCTCCTCCTGTTTCTCCTTTCCTCTTCCCCTCTTCTCTGTTGCTGCTGCAGAGCGTCTCTACAGCCAACTTGAGCGAAACCGCCTGCTTTCTAATGAGCTGAAGCTAACGCTGCATGATCTGTGTGACTGATGGGCAGGGCTCCCTGAGCCCAGTAACCCACACCACTGACCTGGACCCCAGCAAAAAGCTGATTGGCTTTTCAGAAGTTACTGTTTTGCCCTAAGCAAGTTACTTTTCAATGAGGGCAGTTAGAGGGCTGTTGGTTTCCTGGCAGCCCCCATGAAGTTGCAGTGGCTATTTCTGTTTGTAGGAGAGATTGTGGGTAATGAAGGAAGGGTCTGGGAGATTGAATGGGGGAACTTGGGGAACGCTAGCTGCAGCCTTCTCCCCTGGGCACCGACTGTAGGGTTTGCACTTTTGCATGGATATTTTCTAACAATAAAAAGACTGACTTGATAAGGTGTCGTAGCTGCTTCGTCTTCAGGCCCGGAGATGGTCCTTTGACTGGGTAACCAGGGATGGGAAAGAAGGGTGCGGTATGAAAACGGGTCTGGTTTGCCATCCCTGGTGTAGAATTTCCCTCCCGTCCCTGAAGCTCCACGGTTCCTGGCTAGGCAGACTAAGTGCTTGGGGTTCTACCACTGGCTTTCTTCCTGATGCTTTTCCTTCTTGCTTCTTTTGTATTTAGTTGTAAGTCACTGTCGGGCCAGCTCTGTTGGTACCTCTGCTGAAATCTCACTGGGGCTTTGCTTCCAAGAATGTGTCTGGGTAGTATCCTTCTTGACTTAAACCTGAGGACTCCTGCCTCCACCACACCCCACCCGCACCCCCACACACTCTCATACACACACTCTGGAGAAAGTACCTACTACAGGAGGATCTTCCTGTGCACTTTACTTGAGGTATTGATGTTTGTCCTTATCTGCCGTGGTCACACTCTAGTGTGACATTTCAAGTAGATACTGACCTGTGGGTAGAGGTAAGAGTGGGTGCCTGGTGCTTTCAACGTGATCCCTTTGAGGACTGAAAGCTTAATGCCTCTCAGTTGCCTGTGGGAGGGAGAGGAAATGGCCCCAGTTCCCTCCCCCAGGCAGTAGAGGAATGCCTCTGCTTCAGTAGGCGTGCCAGAGTCCCCACAGAACCCAGGGATGCAATAAATAGCTGGCTTCTATAGCTTCCTTGCGACTGGAGCAAGTCTCAGAATGGGGAGAACTTGGAACTGACTTTCTGTACTTCCTCTCTGTTCCCACTAGATAAGCTGAAGTGCACCAAAGAGGAGCACCTCTGTACACAAAGGATGCTGGACCAGACCCTGCTGGACCTGAATGAGATGTAGAGCACCCCCAGTCCCTGCCCTGCGGCCGCTCCTCCCTCTGACCCTGACTCCGCCTGAGGCCAGCCTGCCTGAAGCTGACCTTGAAACTGAGGGCTGATCTTTTTAACTGAAGGCTGCTTTCCCCTCCTGCCACCAACCCCCACCCCATGTCTTTTTCATAAAACTGTGTCAGCCTCTTCCCAGAGTTCCAGCTGGAGGGGCTGAGCACCTTTGGAAACAATATTTAAGGGAATGTGAGCACAATGCAAAGTGTCTTCAGGGCACTTGTGATATGCACATTGTGGTTACTCTTTGTCTTAGCAACCATTTGTAACATTCCAAGCACTTCCACAGCTTGGAGCAGCAAGCCAGTTCCTTCTCCCTGTTGGAAGGTGACATTTCGGCCTAATGGATACTGCTGTCTCCGTAGAGGAGGAACACAGGACTGGGCCTGCCTTGCTGACGGCCAGCAGAGCCCAGGCAGGCTCCACTGTGGGAAACCTCAGTTCTCTGTACCAAGTTCTAGCCAAACGACAGGGGATTGATTCTAGGAAGTTAGCCAAAAAACAAAAACTTCTTCCGGGCTGTGAAGGTTTTCAGCTTTGATGTCTTTGAACAACTTTAATCTTGTTTTTATTCTTTACTTTTTCCATCAGATGTGACCAAATAAGACGGTGAGACGTCTGAGGCACCCCCCCACCCAGGGCCTTGTGCATATTAGGCAAACGTGCTTTTGTGCAGCCCCGCCCTGAGACCAAGCTTGTCTCACCGCTGCCCCCCTTTCCTGACTGCTCACAAAATGGATCATGTTGCCCCTTAGTGTCAGGTGAGCACCTAGTGTTCACCTGCCCCGAGGGAGAAAGCAAAGGAAAATGCTGTCCGTGCCACTGAGGTAGCTGCACGAAAGTCATCTCATTGTCCTTTCCTGAAGCTGCTGTCTCTAAAAGTGCCATCTCATTGTGCTCTGTGTCAGTCAGTGCTGGAGAAATCTTGAATAGCTCATGTAAAAATTTTTAAATTTTATATTATTTTGAAATTTTGCTTTTGGGGGGTTGGGTTATCTTGGTCAACCCATTGGCTGTGAGAATTGTTGCAGTCCGTGGGCTAGTGGTGTGCCGATCTTTCGAGTGTCCCCACCCAATTGCCATGTCCAGGCGGTCTCTTCGAGGCCTCTCAGGTGGACACGCTGCAGCTTACTGGCTTATTTGTACTCTCCTCTGTCGGGAGAAAGAACCCCATAGTGCAACTGTTTTGATACTGAATATCAACAAGTGACATTTTGAAATAAAGAACCAGTCCCTCCACCCTCAGACCGACTTGACTTTATTAAATCAAATGTGCTTTCTCCACAGGGCTATACAGACTGGGTTGAGAATCAGGTCTTTGTGGTTGAAAGCAGGATTTAACATAAAGCACACACATTGGAAGCAGACATAAAATAAAGATGGGTTCCCAATGTGACTGGGGGCGTTGGGAGATGTCACTCATGGTAGAGCGCTTACCCAGCACGGTGACTTGAGTTCCGCCTCCAGCACCCATATAAGAAGCTGAGCACAGCACATCATCTGGAGTCCTGGCCCACCAGCCAGGCAGAGATAGGAACATCTCTTGGGCTTACTGGCCAGCTAGTTAGCCAGATCACTAACTTCAAGTTCAGTTTAGACACTCAAATGGTCGGACATGGTGTCATGTGTCTTTAACCCCAGCACTCAGGAGGCAGAGGCAGGCTGATCTCCAAGTTCCAGGCCAGCCTGGTCTACAGAATGAGTTCCTGGACAGCCAGCACTATACAGAGAAACCCTGTCTTGAAAAACAAAACAAAAAGACTTGTCTCCAAAAATACAATGTGGTGGAGAGGTGGCTGGCTTCTGTAGAGGAGGAGGGCTGAAGCGGAGGTGGAGTGGGGGGTGTTTCCTAGCTCAAGTGGTGACTCAAGCCATCTGTAACTCCAGTTCCAGGGTATCCCAGGGCTTCTGCACAGGGTTCCACTTAAACTCTTGAAAGCTCACACACAGACACATTTTAAAAAAAAATTAAAACAAGCTGGGCAATGGTGGTGCACACCTTTAATCCCAGCACTCAGGAGGCAGAGGCAGACGAATGTCTTGAGTTCGAGGCCAGCCTGGTCTACAGAGCAAGTTTCAGGACAGCCAAAGCTACACAGAGAAACCCTGTAAAAAAAACCAAAACAAAACAAAGTTGTTTTTTTTTCTGTTTCGTGAGACAGTTTATACTTAGGCCTAGTTATCCTGAAACTCACTCTGGCCGCAAACTTGAAGGTCCACCTGCCTCTGCTGATCCCCTAGTGCTGAGATTAGAAGTGGATTACAAGTTTTTTCCACTGGTCAAAAATAATAATTTTTTTAAATTTAAAATTAAGGTAGTATTTCAGAAATACCTCTAAGGTTGACCTTTGACTTGACACATTTGCACACATTAATATTTTAGCCTTTGTTTTGTGAGATGGTCTCACTATCTAGCCTTGGCTGGTCTGGTACTTAATATGTAAACCAGGCTGGCCTTAACTCAGAAATCCACCAGTGTCTGCCTCCCAAGTGCTGGAATTAAAGGTACAAGCTACCATGCCCAGCTCTTTTCTTTTTCTTTCTTTCTTTTTTTTTTTTAATTATGAAAAAAAAAAAAAAAAACAAAAAACAGAGAGATGGCTCAGGGGTTAAGAGCACTGGCTGCTCTTCCAGAGGTCCTGAGTTCAATTCCCAGCACCCACATGGTGGCTCACAACCATCTGTAATGCACGCCACCTTCCCAGCTCCATTGAGAGGGGTTTGTGTGTAGACTAGGCTTCTTGATCCTCCTTCCTCAGCCTATGATTACTGAGATCATGGATGTGTGCCACCCCACCCCAGTGAAAGGAAGTGCACCCAGGGAGTGCTTTGCTGAGTCAGGTTGTGTCAGACAATGGCTTTCCCGGTTACTTCTGAGGCCAGTGTCTGTTACTTCCTGCATTGTGGTCTTGAAGCAGGACTTAAATCCGATCCCTAGTAAAAATAGCATAAACCTTGACTAAGGCCAGCTGTTTATGCTAGAGACTGGAAGTTTTTCCATTTACAGTCCTAGACTAACGCTGACTGGAAATTACTTGAATTTTTAAAGGTAACTTGTTTCTTGTATTTAGTATTGGTGGGTGAGCCCAGGCCCTTGTACATGCGAGCTCTGAGTTTCACCTCGGTCTTTCTGCCCTAACAATACATGAAGAGTTGAGACGGGAGGCACTGCTTGGATTTTTGGAACTTTCCGTCTGGTTCCTTGCTAGTACAGTTTACCATCAAATACTTAGTAACTAAGTGTCCCTTTGGGTCTGTGCCCGGAATTTACATAATGTTAGCTTTTTGACGCACTTAGAAATAGTACCCACAATTCGCCAGACGGTGGTGGTGCAGTCCTTAATCCCAGGCAACACTCAGGAGGCAGAGGCAGGCTGACCTCTATGAGTTCGAGGCCAGCCTCGGCTACAGAGCGAGTTCCAGGACAGCCAGGGACACACAGAGAAACCCTGTGTCTGGGGTTGGGGGTGGGGAGGAGTACCCACAATTCCTAGCAAGAAAGGTACCCGCTGACGTCGTGGCTGCGGATTGGTTGGTGGTGGTGCTGGCCTCCAGTAGATGAGTGGGACCAAGACGGTAGCCATGATTGGCTCTAGGCCTCCTGGACTCCCAAGCTTCAGGCTCCTTTTCTCCTTGACTCCACACCACCTCTTCCTGTTTTTAGTTGGGACTTTGGCCAACAAACTCAATGTGCCCCAGGTGTTACTGCCGTTCAGCCGGGAGCCCGGCCGGGTGCCCTTCTTGCTGGAGGCGCAGCGGGGCTGCTACAACTGGTGAGGGGCGCCAGAGCCACGCGATCTCGTCCCCACAGCGGAGAGGGAAGGGATTACAGGAATGTGGTGTGGTCCCGCAGTGTGGAGGGGCCTTAACGTTGCATCCTTGGGTGGAATATACCCTAAATTGTGAGGCTCTTTAAGAAGTTAACTAGAATGGGAGTCTGATTGCCTCCCTGTTGAGACAGCTAGTCAGTTGTCCGCACCGGCAAAGCCCTAAGTCAGACACAGCCGGCATTCATTTTCCCCGATTTGTGGGGTTTGCATGGAAACAGAAACAGGTGAAGTGAGAACCACATTTGAAGACCGACAAGGACGACAGTAACAAAACACGGTTCATCACGCCTGGAGATGAGATCTGCCCGTGTGATATGAGAGCGCCCCTCCCCCTGGGCAACTGAAGTGGGACGATTCGGGGTAGTCAATTCTGGGCTAACGACCTTCCTGACTATAAGAGAACCCAATGGCAGGTCATGTGGTTTCCTGAATTGTAAGGGATCTTAACTAAAGCAAGCCTCTAGGTGCCAGAACATTTATCCTAAATGGAAGGGATTTCCTCTTCCTGTATCTGCAGATCAGAGGGTTGGACTTCGGCTTTGCACAGGCTAGGCAAGCCCCTCCTGAGGAACTACATCCCCAGCCCCTTCCCTGCCTTACATGAGAAGCAGTGAGGCTTTTATCCCTGAGTACAAGAATTTCAACTCATTTCATGAGGACATATAAGGAACTTGGGCTTGTAGAGGACCCATATGATGGCCATCATTCAGGAATCGTCCTAGTATTGAAAGCTTTCTATTCATCTAAGATGCTAAGGATTATTTTGTATTTTTGTTTGGTCTCAGGAAGTGGGCAACTTTTCCATCTTAGACAGCAGCTCAATTTCTAGGCCCACAGGAAATTATTTCTCAAGACATAAGAGGAAGCCCCATCTTGTCGCAAACACAGCCTCAATGTTATTTTCCCACAGTGTGAGTCTTTTGTTTTACTTTGTTTTGTTTTTGAGACAGGGTTTCCCTGTGTAGCCCTAGGCGGCCAGGAACTCCCTCTGTAGACCAGGCTGGCCTCGAACTCACAGAGATCCACCTGCCTCTGCCTCACAAGCCCTGGAATTAAAGACTTGCGCCATCACAGCCCAGTGTGAGTCTTTTTTTAAACATCCTGGGAGGAATATAACATTTGAGATCTTTGCACAAGAGAAAAGGTTCTGACCGCTCTCCCGTTTTCATTCTTGTGTCCTCTGACAATGCTTCTCTCTTAGAGTGTCATTAGGCATACCTAATGTATGTAACATGGGAGAAGTGCAGACATTTCTTTCTTATGTCCCCTTGACCCGCGCATTTCATGCTCTTAACCATTCTGTTTCGGCAGGCATTCCACTCATCACGATGCAGTTACCATTGAGCCTTTATATGAAAAGGGCACCTCTTGTTCCCAAAGAGCTGTTCTTGTTGCTGAATCCACCCAACCAATCCGCCTCAGCAGCATTATTCTTGCTCGAGAAGTAGGTATGTTATGGGATTTGTTTGTTTGGTTTTCGTGGCTGTTGTTCCTTGAGACAGGGTCTCACTATGTAGCCCTGGCTGGCCTGTGCCATCCCAGTGCTAGGTTCAAAGGGGTGCACCACCGTGTCCAGTCATTTCTTTGGAGTTTTGAGACAGGGTCTGCCTGGGTCTGGTATACACTCTGTAACCCAGGCTGGCCTTGAACTCATAGGTCGTGCATTACCCTCCTGTGTGCTGAAATTAAAGATGTGCATCTCCATGCCTGGCAAGAAAAGGGTGTGTTAAAAGCAAAGATGAATAAGATAACGTTTTGTTTTGTTTTGTTTTTTTTTTTGGTTTTTCGAGACAGGGTTTCTCTGTGTAGCTTTGCACCTTTCCTGGGACTCACTTGGTAGCCCAGGCTGGCCTCGAACTCACAGAGATCCGCCTGGCTCTGCCTCCCGAGTGCTGGGATTAAAGGCGTGCGCCACCACCGCCCGGCTAAGATAACGTTTTGTATAAATGATTAACACAAATGTTTTTGGCTTCAAGTATTAAAAACTTAAAGAAAAAAGATTTCTGATATAAATCATAATTCAGTGGGCCAGTGAGATGGCTCAGCGGGTAAAGGTGCTTGCTGTCAAGCCTGACAACCTGAGGCAGAAGGAAAAAAAAAAAATCCTAAATGCTGTCCTCTGATCTCTGAAGGGAGCAGGCAAAAAAGCACCTTGTCCAAAGTACTGCCATTTTGACTTCAGACTCCATTTTAATTGTAGGGTGAACCAAAGTTCAAGTTCCCAAGCCCTAGGGGAACTGGGAACTTTCCAATGGCTGACCAACCTCCTCCTTAGACAATAGAAACAGTCCATTATCCCCCTAGTTCTCTAAAACATTATGGCTGTTCCTAACAACAGAAAGAACAAATGAATCTGATTGGTTGGACATTCTGTGTTGGTTGACAGCGATGGAACACATAGGGAAAGTCCCTAATCTCTGACTCCTGACTGGGGAAAAATATAACTGTAACTTGGCAACAAATGTTTCTGGTTTTTCTGCTTATAAACGCTACTTCTCTCCCTGCTTGGAGCTGTCAAGAGAAACAAGGCCCCTGAGTCCTTGTCCTGATTGATCGGGGCTGCAATGATTGATCAGCAGTCCGCTTATGTGGTGATTTATTAAAGTCTTTGGAGTCCATAAGTGTTGTCTCTCTCATTCCTCATGGTGCACAACAGACTGGGTGTAACATCTCCACATGTGCACGATGACATGCTTGCATGTGCATACACACATGGGAAATGAATATAATTTAAAAACAATAGCATAATTTTGCCATCCTATTTATTTTTTGTTTTGAGTGTTTGATCATTTTTGAGACATGGTCTCACTTTTTTTTTTTTAGATTTATTTATTATGTATACAGAAGAGGGTGCCAGATCTCATTACAGATGGTTGTGAGCCACCATGTGGTTGCTGGGAATTGAACTCAGGACCTCTGGAAGAGCAGTCAGTGCTCTTAACCTCTGAGCCATCTCTCCAGCCCATGGTCTCACTTTTATAGACCAGGTTTTCCCCAAACTCATAGATATCCACCTGCCTCTGACTCCTAGGTTCTGGGTAAAGACATGTGCCATACTTAACCTAAGAACACTTTTTTTGTTACATTTATTTTTGTGTGGGGAGAGGGTATGTATGAAATGATGTGCATGTAGAGGTTAGAGAGCAACTTTTAGGAGTTAGCTCTTGCCCTGCACCATGTGGGCCCCCAGAACTGAGCTCAGATTGTCAGGTTTGGGAGCAGGTGCTTTTACCTGCTAAGCCATCTCACAGTTTCTAATTGTGCATTTGTGTGTGTGTGGGGGGTTGTTTTTTTGTTTTTGAGACAGGGTCTCACTGTGTAGCCCTGGCTAGCCTGAAATTCCCTATGTAAACTATGTGGCCTCAAAATCACAGAGATCTTCCTGCCTCTGCCCCCCAAGTGCTGGGATATGAAGATATGCACTGTAACAGCCTTGGCTGTCCTGGAACTCACTCTGTAGACCAGGCTGGTCTCGAACTCACAGAGATCTGCCTGCTACTACCTCCTGACTCCTGGGTTTCTTTTTGTTTGTTTCAGTTTTGTTTGTTTGTTTATTTTTGAGACAAGGTCTCTTAGTCTGGGCTAGCCTTGAACTCCTGGTGATACTCTTTTGCCTTGGCTTTTTAATCACCAAGATTTCAGAGTGCATAATGGTGTGTGTGTATGTGTATGTGTTGCATACATGTTCATGTGGAGGCCAGAGCTTAGCTTCTGGTGTCTTTTTCAGTGGCTCTTCATCTTTTTTTTTTTGAAGCTGAGGATGGAACCCAGGGCCTTGGGCTTGCTAGGCAAGAGCTCTACCACTGAGCTAAATCCCCAACCCCTCATCTTATTTTATTTTATTTTTTTTTTGTTTTTTTGTTTTTTTTTTGTTTTTTGAGGGTTTCTCTGTGTAGCTTTGCGCCTTTCCTGGAACTCTCTCTGTAGACCAGGCTGGCCTCGAACTCACAGAGATCCGCCTGGCTCTGCCTCCCGAGTGCTGGGATTAAAGGCGTGCGCCACCACCGCCCGGCCTCATCTTATTTTTGAAGCATGGTCTCTCCTTGAATCAGGAACTCCATGTTTAGGGTAGGCTGCCTGGCCAACGAGCCCCCAGGATTGCCTGTCTTCACTTACCTAGCCCTGGGGCTACAGAGGTGTGCCACACTAGGCCTGGTTTTTATGTGTGTTCTGGGGATCCAGACTCAGGTCTTCATGTGTGTGAAACAAACATTTTGCTCACTGAGCCATTTTCCCAGACAGGGTCTCATGTAGCACAGGCTGCCCTGGAACTCACTATATAGTTGAAGCTGGCCTTGAACTCCTGATCCTCTTGCCTCCCACTTCCTAGGTGCTGAGGATCCAGGAGCGCACCACCACAACTGGCGTCTCAGCAACACACTTTTGACATTTTAAAGTGTGTTGGGGAGTCAGGCTCAGTAGTGTGGACTTGTAACCCCAGCTGTCGGGAGATGGAGGCTGAAGGATCACGGATTCAAGGCCAGTATGGGCTATTCAGCCTTAAAATGAAAAAGAAAGCTAGGGATATAGGTAGTGGCAGAGAGCTTGCCTCCTAACGTGTGTGAGGCCCTGTGTTCAGTCCCCAGTACTAGTATTGGTCAGCTGTCCCTCAGTTTGGGTTTGTCTGATGGTTTGGATTATAGTTTTGTTTTTGTTTTTGTTTGTTTTTTTTTTGGTTTTTCAAGACAGGGTTTCTCTGTGTAGCTTTGTGCCTTTCCTGGAACTCGCTTTGGAAACCAGGCTGGCCTCGAACTCACAGAGATCTGCCTGCCTCTGCCTCCCGAGTGCTGGGATTAAAGGCGTGTGCCACCACTGCCCAGTTTGGATTGTAGTTTTTTGGGGGGGTTTTGGGGGTGAAGAGCCTTGGCTTTGCATCGTGTGCCAGAGTGTGTGATGCCAGCAGTGGCTGTGTTTATACCTGATTCAGATGGTGTCTGTCTGTGACGTTCCCATTCTCCCCTTCCTTTACTCTAGTCGTGGAAAATCATCACTGAGTCCAGCCCCAGAAGCAAAGGAGAAAGATTTAAGCCTCACCTTGGAGGGAGACTTGTCAAAGAGCTTGTGGTGATATATTAAGTACCACAATAGCTAGTAAATATTTGGGGAAGATACTTTGATACAGCCCATCACTCCTTAAAGGGTTCACCCACTGATGTTATCACATATGCGTGGGTTTTAAAGAAAGATTGTATAATTTGTTTTGTTTTGTTCCAGACAAGGTTTCTCTGTGTAGCTTTGGAGCCTGTCCTGGATCTCGCTCTCTAGACCAGGCTGGCCTCGAACTCACAGAGATCCGCCTGCCTCTGCCTCCCGAGTGCTAGGATTAAAGATGTGCGCCACCACCGCCTGGCCAGATGGATCTTTTTGTTCATTTGGTTGGTTTCGAAACAGGTTATCTCACTGAGGACCTTTTAGCAGTCCTCCTGCCTCTGTCTCCCAAATGCTGGAACTTTGGGTGTATACCACCACACCTGTCCTCCATGAATGTTAGCTGTGATGTTCAGATGGTTACTTTTTTCCCTTTCCCTCATCTCTTCTATATTTAGTATTGTGAAAGAAAGGCATCTTATGTCTTACACGTACCGTCTTCTTCCCATTGAATAACTTACTCGGTTATTTATGTCAGTATGGACTCAGCTATTGGGGACGGGGTTATAATCCAGTTCTATGTGTCCTACTTAGCTTTAACTGTCAGCTTGACAGAGCCCCAGCGAGTCACCTGAGAAGGGAATCTCAGCTGAAGGACAGCCTAGATCAGAGTGTCCTGTCTGTGGGGGAATGTCTTGGTTGTTAATTGATGTATGAGGGTCCAGTCCAATGTGGGGGACACTATTCCCTGGGCAAATGGTCCTGACCTCTATATGAGCCTGCGAGTCAGCCAGCCATCAATGTTCCTTTATGATTTCTGGTTCAAATTCCTACTTGAGTTCCTGTTTGGACTGCTCTCAATGATGGATTACAGCCTGTATAAAAAAAAGTCTTTTCTGCATTTTCGTTACTTTGGGTTTGGTGCTTGTCACAGCAATAGGGAGAAAACTAGACTACTGTGGTAATTCATCTTTTCCACTTGTGGTATCCTGCAGGTTGGCTCCTGTGTCCTTTGGACGTGCCCTTATTTTTGCTATTTCCTTACAGTACTTCCTTTTTTTTTTTTTTTTTTTTTTTTTCATATAAGGCCTCGTGTAACCACTCTGGCTTCTGATTCACTATATGGCTGAGCATGACCTTGAACTTCTGATCCTTTTGCCTCCGCCTCCCCAGTCCTGGGATTACAAGTGTGTACCACCATCTGTGTTTATGCCCTGCTGGAGATCACGCCCCAGGCTTCCTCCATGCTGTCCAACACTCTACCAACTAAGTTCTGTCCCCAGCACAGTCCTTTCTTGCCTTAGAGCTCTAGAGTTATATTTAGACCGCACGATCTAGATGTTAGTGTGCTTGGTGCTAAGGGAGTGTCCCCGTTTCTAGGTTCTTAGCAGACAGAGCTGAGAAAGAAACGTGCACATGCCAGCCTATGTGTACACACATCTCTGTTTATTTATGTATGTATCTAGCTAGCTGAGTGTGTGTGTGTGTGTGTGTGTGTGTGTGTGTGTGTGTGTGTGTGTGTGAAAAGAAATGTGAATTCAGTGATCGCTTTAACTTTAATCTGGGCTTATTCTAGACTTTTCTCCTTTGTTTATTTGTAACTTTGCTCTCAGAAAGACAGGCCTGGGCTGCTGAGCTGGCCCAGGAGGTGATCTAAATTTAATCTCTGGAACCCATGTAAAGGTGGAGGGAGAGAACGGATCTACAAGACTGTCCACTAACATCCACATGCCTGCTATGGCATGCATGTCCACACACATTTACACACACACACACACACACACACACACACACACACACACACACACCTCTTTGAATTCCCAGCCAGCCAGGTCTGCACAGTGAAACCCTGTCTTAAGAAAATAACTAAAAACAAAACAAAAAAGTCCAGAGTTCAAGGGAGGGGGAACAAAAACCAACCAAACAAAAAACCCTTGAGGGCTGGTCGGATGGTTCAATGGGTGAAGGTTCCTGCTGCCAAGCCTGATGGCCTGAGTTTGAGCCCTGGGACCCACAGGTGGAATGGAAAGAGCTCACTCTCTCAAGGTGTCTTCTGACCTCTACACACAGGTAGAGGCTCATTAGTACAGTTTTCATACAGTACCGCCATCTTACTTTTCTAAATAACTTTAAAAAACCTATTACCCTCATTTTATAAAAGATTTAAAAAATATGCCACTTAAAAAGACAAGGAATAAAGCAAGTCCCACGGAAGTGACACACAGCCCCGGGTTTGATTTTCTGTGACAGGGTCTTACTGTATAGCAGCCCAAGCTGGCTGAACAAGCAGCCGTCTTCCTGCCTTGGCCCCTCAGATGCCAGGATTACAGATGTTTGCCGCTGCAGCCAGAGCATCTTTTAGGCCTTTTTGGATTAGTTAGGAACTTGGCATACAAGAAACGTTATCATGTAGTTCTGCAGGGTATCAGGGATGGGCCTGATACACAGCTCTTAGCGAAGGAACATCTCTCCAGCCCCGGAATGAACTCTTAAAGCTGCTCTCTGACGTTGAGGAAACAAATTAAGTGCACTGGCTGCTCTTCCAGAGAATTCTCTTCAGTTCCCAGCATCCACCTGGTGGCTCACAACCACCTACAACTCCAGTTCCAGGGGATCCAATGCCTTCCTCTGGCCTCCTAGGGCACTGCATGAACATAGTACATAAACATACATACAGGCAAAACACCTATAGGCATAAAATAAAAAAAATAAAAAAAATAAAGGTTGGTTCTCTCATCCTCATGCTTGGCAGGACATTTACTCCCAGAACCCTGTCATGAAACAGAGGTTCCTTTTATTTTGTCTTTTTGAGACAGTCTCTCCACATAGCTCTGGCTGCTGGCCCTTTTTTTTTTTTTGGTTTTTCGAGACAGGGTTTCTCTGTGTAGCTTTGCGCCTTTCCTGGGACTCACTTGGTAGCCCAGGCTGGCCTCGAACTCACAGAGATCCACCTGGCTCTGCCTCCCGAGTGCTGGGATTAAAGGCGTGCGCCACCACCGCCCGGCTGCTGGCCCTTTTATAACCTTTAAACTCTTGAATATTTGAGACATTTAATAGATTGGTGACAGTTTACTTAAATAGTCAGTCAGCTTTTTGCTCCCTTGCAGTGACTGACCATGAACTACGCTGTGATGTTAAGGTCGATGTGATAGACAGCATTGAAATTGTTTCTCGAACCCGGGAGCTGTATGTGGACGATGCACCCCTGGAACTGATGGTGAGGGCCCTGGATGCTAAAGGTAAGGGGACTGGAGATGGTCCGAGAAAACGTGTACCTAAAACGGAGCAGTACTCCTTCACGCTGGGCTCGGAAACAGGAACCGTGCGATGGTGGCAGGTTGTGAATGTGACCTGTTCGCTCACTGGGGACTCACATGCAGGAGGGTCTGCAGTGCAGGACATAGTTCAATGTACGAGCTGCCGTCTTGCAAAAAAACAAAAAAAACTATTATTTCTTCTTATTTCTGGACTTTAAAAGAAATTAGTTCGGGCTAGGGGAGATAGCTCTGTGGCTAAGAGCACTGGCTGCTCTTCCAGAGGACCCAGGTTCAATCCCCAGCACCCACATGGCAGCTCTCTACTGTCTGTAACTCCAGTTTCAGGGGATCCGACATCCTCACCACACAGACAGACATGCGGGCAAAAACACCAATGCAAATGAAAATAAAATTAAAAAAAAAAGAAGAAGTTAGTATGAGGGTGGGGCCTGTGTCTCACAGCATACAGGGAAGTCTCAGTACGTGTGGAAGTCAGTTCTCTCCTTCTACCGCGTGGGTCCTGGGGCAAACTCGGGTCCTCAGGCTTGGCGGCCATCTCACTAGCACTGACTTTTGTTTTGTTTTGAGACAGGGTCTCACTCTCTATCCCTGGCTGTCCTGGAACTCTCTCTGTGGACCAGGCTGGCCTCCAACTCACAGAGATCAGCCCGCTACTGCCTCCAGAGTTCTGGGATTAAAGGCGTGCGCCACCGTGCAGGGACGAGCTCTTTTACAGTATTGACATCTGCCACTGAGCTTCTATCGATGGTCCCCAGATCAACAATTAAGGATATATTTTAAGATTTATTGCCGGGCGGTGGTGGCGCACGCCTTTAATCCCAGCACTCGGGAGGCAGAGCCAGGCGGATCTCTGTGAGTTCGAGGCCAGCCTGGTCTACAGAGCGAGTTCCAGGAAAGGCGCAAAGCTACACAGAGAAACTCTGTCTCGAAAAAAAAAAAAATTAAAAAAAAAAAAGATTTGGTTAGGCTTGTCACCAGGCTGCAGCAATCACAATGTTTCAGCTTATATGTGACTACTGGGTTCATGTATTGGCTCCCATGAGATTTGTCTTTGGATGCTATCTAGACAAGAGGAATGACGAAAAGCTAACTGCCTTCCGGAATAAGAGTATGCTATTTCGAAGGGAACTGAGGCCCAATGAAGAAGTTACTTGGAAGTAAAGCCTGTGGCTAAATCACAGAATGTTTACATTTTAAAAGTTATTGGAGCCGGGCGGCGGTGGTGGCGCACGCCTTTAATCCCAGCACTCGGGAGGCAGAGCCAGGCGGATCTCTGTGAGTTCGAGGCCAGCCTGGTCTCCAAAGCGAGTTCCAGGAAAGGCGCAAAGCTACACAGAGAAACCCTGTCTTGAAAAACCAAAAAAAAAAAAAGTTATTGGAGAAATAAAAACATTTATTAATTAATTGGAAAAAAAATTTATTGATAACTCTGTTTGTTTGTTTACATTGTTTTAGATTTATTGATTTTAGTTTCCGTGTATAGGTGTTTGTATGTATGTATGTATATGCACCACTTACAGCCCTAGTGTTCAAGGAGGTCCAAAGAGGGTGGATCCCCTAGAACTGGAGTTATAGATTCTTGTGAGCCACCTGATTTATGCTGCCTTAAATGTGCTATAGTAATGTTGTAAAATGATATTAAAAACAGTCATCACTACTATTTTGTAAACTTTTATTTAGTAAACAGGATTAAAATTTTATTTACTGTGTTTTTTATTTACTGTTGCTGGCATGCATATGGCGGTCGCTTTCTATGTTTACAGGATGGAGCTCAGGCGGCCAGGCTCGCACTGTGAGTACCTGTGCCCACCGAACCACCTCAGTAGCCCAAGACTATTGAGCTAATTTTTTTTTGGGGGGGGGGTATGTGAATGCTGGAAGATCAGAGAACCAGAACAGGCCACAGCTTCCTCACCTTGCCAGTTCCTCAGCTGATCCTGTTTCCTCAGACTGGAAGCTTCTGAGTCCTCATATCTGAATGGATCTCAGCTGAACTGCTGCTAGAAGCCTAAAAGCTTAACCAGCCAAATGCTTCTAGTTTCTGGTCCTCACACCTTATATATCTTTCTGCTTTCTGCCATCACTCCCTGGGATTAAAGGCTCACTTTCTGGGATTAAAGGCGTGAGTCACCATGTGTTGGGCTAATTTTTAAGACTTGAAAAAGTAACTTTTGGAATCTATTTTTCATGAAAATTTGTGTAGAAGGAACCAGGGTGAAGTATGCCTATCACCTATGAGGTGTCTTAGGTGGCTTCTGAAGTATGCCTGTCACCTGTGAGGTGTCTTAGGTGGCCTCTGGATAGAAAGGGACAGAGAGACTTCGGAAGCTTCGCCAACTGCCAGTGGGTCCATGTGGGTCCCTTCTACTTTAGAAAGTCTGTTGGAGCTGAGCTATGGTGGCACACACCTTTATTTATTTTTTTTTAAATAATTTATCTTTATTTTATGTGCATTGGTGTATGAATGTATGTCTGTGTGAGAGTGTCAGATCTTAGAGTTACAGACAGTTGTTAGCTGCCATGTGGGTGCTGGGAATTGAACCCGGGTCCTCTGGTAGAGCAGTTGGTGCTCTTTTTTTTTTTTTTTTTTTTTTTTCTTTTTTTTTTTTTTCGAGACAGGGTTTCTCTGTGTAGCTTTGCGCCTTTCCTGGAACTCGCTTTGGAGACCAGGCTGGCCTCGAACTCACAAAGATCCGCCTGCCTCTGCCTCCCGAGTGCTGGGATTAAAGGCGTGCGCCACCACCGCCCGGCTCAGTTGGTGCTCTTAACCACTGAGCCATCTCTCAAGCCCCGGCACACATCTTTAATCCCAGCACTCGGGAGGCAGAGGCAGGTGGATCTCTGTGAGTTCGAGGCCATCTTGGTCTACCAAGAGAGTTCCAGGACAGGCGCCAAAGCTACACAGAGAGACGACCTCTCAAGAAACCTAAATAAATAAGGACAGCCTGTTGGGAATAGCACTTACATTGTCATGTGAGGATCTTTCTCATGTGTGTGTTTCAATCAGTTAATAAAGGTTTCGTTATTTGTTTTGTTACAGAAAAAGACCTAAACTGATATATATATATATATTTTTTTGGTTTTTCGAGACAGGGTTTCTCTGTGTAGTTTTGCGCCTTTTCCTGGAACTCACTTGGTAGTCCAGGCTGGCCTCGAACTCATAGAGATCTGCCTGGCTCTGCCTCCTGAGTGCTGGGATTAAAGGCGTGCGCCACCACCGCCCGGCTGGTTAGTCCCTTTCTTGTTGAAGATACTTGGATGTTTTGGGATATGTGATTCTGTCTTGTCTGCTTTTGGTTTCCTCTACAGGAAACACGTTTAGTACTTTGGCGGGCATGGTGTTTGAGTGGAGCATTGCCCAGGATAACGAGTCAGCAAGAGAAGAGCCGTCTAACAAAATTAGGTAAAGCTGGAGCCTAACATACCACCTGTCTCTAGAGGAGATGTGTCTCTGTGCGACACTCTGGACAGCAGCCACCTGTGTGGACTTTGATAATCCTACTGTCTGGTTTTTTTTGTTTTTTTGTTTTTATTTTTAAACAGATATATTCACTAGGGCAAATTATCTTTTTTTTTTTTTTTTTAAATATTTATTTATTTATTTATTTATTTATTATGTATACAGTGTTCTGCCTGCAGGCCAGAAGAGGGCACCAGATCTCATTACAGATGGTTGTGAGCCACCATGTGGTTGCTGGGAATTGAACTCAGGACCTCTGGAAGAGCAGCCAGTGCTCTTAACCTCTGAGCCATCTCTCCAGCCCCGCAAATTATCTTTGGTAGAAAACAGAGGAGATAAATGTGGAAACCTTCATGAGAGTTAATTTGAGCCTCCGTGAGCTCAGGCTGTCTGCACATGCTAAAATTGTGTGAGATAATTAGCCAGGAATGTTGGCAAGCACTTTAATCCTAGCAGTCAGGAGGCAGAGGCAAGCTGATTTCTGTGAGTTCAAAAATAACTTGGTTTACATAGTGAGTTCCAGACCAGCCAGGTCTACACAGTAGGGCCATTAAAAAAAAGAACAGATCACAGACAGCCTAAATTGTAGTCATATAGCAGTCTTAGCCATAGGCTAGTCCTTCTGGAAGTCAGAAATTAAAAAAACTCAAACCAGGCTCAGTGGCACAGAACTATAATCCCAGCCCCAGGGGGTGGGAGAGTGGAGTGAGGTGCTGAAACAGGAGGATTAGAAATTTAGGGTGAGCTGGGCAGTAGTGGCTCACACCTTTAATTCCACCACTGGAGAGGCAGGTGGATCTCTGAGTTCAAGACCAGCCTGGTCTACAGAGGAATTCCAGACAGCCAGAGCTACACAGAGAAACCCTGTCTTAAAAAAACAGTAGTAGTAGTAGTAGTAGTAGTAGTAGTAGTAGTAGTAGTAGTAGTTCAGGGTGAGCCTCTGCTACATAGCAAATTCAAGTTACATAAGACACTGTTTCAAAAAGCCCACAAACAAGCAAAGGTATTTCAAAGCTGTCTGCACAGACAGGCTTTATAAAGACTAAAGTATAGAAGACTGTTAATTCTACTAGAGACAAATTTTTTTAAGGAATTTTAAAATTAATTTTATATACCTGGCCAGGCGGTGATGGCACACGCCTTTAATCCCAGCACTTGGGAGGCAGAGACAGGCGGATCTCTGTGAGTTGGAGGCCAGCCTGGTCTACAAAGTGAGTTCCAGGACAGCCAAGGCTACACAGAGAAATGCTGTCTCAAAAAACAAAACAAAACAAAAAAAGAAAGAAAGAGAAATCATTTTACATACCAATCACAGCTCCCCCTCTCTTCCCTCTTCCCACCCCTCACACCTCCCTCCCCAACCCCTCCCCGATTCCCTCCTTCAACAAGGCAAAGTCTCTCATGGGGAGTCCTCAGAGCCTGGTACATTCAGTTGAGGCAGGTCCAAGCCCCTCCCCCTGCATCAAGGCCATGCAAATTGTCCCACCATAGGTAGTGGGCTCCAAAAAGCCAGCTCATGCACCAGGGATGGATCCTGATCCTGCTGCCAGGGGGCCCTGAAGCCGATCAAGCTACACAGCTGTAGAGACAAATCTCACTTTGTATCCAGGATCCTGAAATTCTCGGAAGCAGTGTATTCTCCCCCTGAATACATAGCTGAGATGGAAAAGGAAGAGCGGCAAGGAGACGTGATTTTGGTGTCTGGGATGAGAACTGGCGCTGCTGTTGTAAGAGTCCGAATTTATGAGCCGTTCTACAAGGTAAACAGTCTGTGCCAGAAGCAGCCATCTGAAGTCCTGCCCCTGGGGAATACAGTAGAAGCCTCTAACTTGCTGTCGTCTGGGCCAAGAGCTGATCATTTATTTGGAAAAGCCACTTCAAACCTGCAGTGGTGGCACACACCTTTAATGCCAGCACTCAGGAGACAGAGGCAGGGGGATCGCTAGGAGTTTGAGGCCAGCCTGGTCTACATGGTGAATTCCAGGCCAGCCAGGGCTACATAGTGAGACTCTGGTGCCAAGGATCAAACCCATGCCCTCCACATGATAGGCAAGTGCTTCACCACCGAGCTACCACGTGTCCTGACATTCTCTTTTAAAAATAGCTAACTTTTTGTAAGTCCAAGGGTCTGCTCTTTTTTTTTTTTTTTTGAGATAGGGTCTGTATGTTGTCTTGGCTGGCCTAAAGCTCACTATGTAGACCAGGCTGGCCTCCAACTGAGGTTCCTCTAGCTTTTGCCTTCTGAGTACTGGGATTAAAGGTGTGCGCTACCATGCCCAATCTAAAGCTTTTCTTATTTAAATTTTTTAAAAATTATTTTAGGTTTAAAATGATGAGTGTTTGCCCGCACGTGTGTTGTGAGCCACACGTGTGCCTCGTGCTCTTGGAAGACAGAGGGAGCTGGAAGAGGGCATCAGATGCCCAGGAACTGGAGTTACAGTGGATTCTGGACATTGAACCCAGGTCCCCTGCATGAACAACTAGTGCTCTTCACCACTGGACATCCATTTTTCAGTAGAGGAAACATTTATTTTGGCCACTGTTTAATTGGTTTTAGTCTCCAGTCAGCTGACTCTATTTCTGTAGCCTGGATGAGGCTGAACACCATGATAGAAGATTGTGGCAAGGGAGAATGTAGTTGTTTTTTTCACTCTTTGGGACTCCACCACCCAGCTCCCAAATAAATACACAGAGACTTGTTCTTACTTATGAATGCCTGGACTTAGCTTGGCTTATTTCTAGCCAGCTTTTCTTAAATTGTCCTGTCAACCTTTTGCCTCTGAGCTTTTTACCTTTCTTTATTCTACATATTTTCTTCCCTTCTTACTCTGTGGGTGGTTGTGTGGCCGGGTGGCTGGCCCCTGGCGTCCTCCTCCCCTCCTCTTCTCGCTCTTCCTTTTCTCCTTTTCTTTCAAGTCCAGATTTCTCCTCCTATTTATTCTCTCTGCATGCCAGCCCCGCCTAGCCTTTCTCCTGCCTAGCTATTGGCCGTTCAGCTCTTTATTAGGCCAATCAGGTGTTTTAGACAGGCACAGTAGCACACCTTCACAGAGTTAAACAAATGCAACATGAAAGAATGCAATGAATCTTTGCATCATTAAACAGATATTTCACAGCATAAAAAAAAATGTAGCATATCTTAAACTAATATTCCACAACAGGAGAAAGTTGCTTACTTGTGGCAACTGGGTGTGAGAGAGAGAGACAGTAAGATAGCGCTCCACCTTACGTTTTGAGTCAGGGTCTCTCACTGAACCTGAGGCTCTCCTGTTCAGCTAGCTGGTGAGTCCCAGGGAATCTCCTTCCTCCACCTCCCCAGCGCTGGGATTACAGGAATGTGCCACTGATCCTAGCTTTTATGTGGGTGCTAGGGGTCAAATTTAGGTCGCCAGGCTTGTCCATCAGCCCTTACTGACCAAGCTTTCTCCTCTAACAGTGTTAACCTCGGGTCCAACTTAGAAATCTAGGTGGTCGACTGCATAGTAAGTTTGGAATATGGTCTACATAGTGAGAGCCCATCCAAAACAACAACAAAACCACAAAAGAAATGTAGACACTCTGTCTTGCATAAATTACCGTTGCGAACTTTATCTTTCGTGGTCAAGTGAAAATGCAGAACTGTGAGAAGGGCGTGGACCATGGGGTGCGGCATCTTGCAAGAACCCCAGTCTTTTCTGTTCTCACCTGTGTTTGATTTGCTGACACTTATGAGTGACTTTCTTTTGACTTCTTTTGTCTTCAGACTTCTGTTTTACACGTTTTGAAGTGTATTTATTTATTTGTTAGTGGTACTTATGCAAAGGTCAGAGGACGGTGTTGGGGAGTCTGCCCTCTCTGCCCACCTTTGTGAGGGATGAAGAGATCAAACTTACTTCTCCTGGACTTGACAGGAGCCTTCACCCACTGGGCCAGCTCTCAGCTTCAACAAGCCTCTTTAATCCCTAGTTTTGTGCCAGTGTACTTATATTGTACAAATATTGATTGATTGATTGATTGATTGATAGACTTGATGTGTGTATGTTTTTGTGTTGACATGTGTGGATGCTAGAGGTCGATGTTAGGGCATCTTTTGCAATTATTTCTCCACCTTATTTTTTGAGACAGGGTCTCTCTCACTGACACTAGGGCTCACTGGGTTGGCTAGACTGGCTGGGCCCAGCAATGCCCAGAAATTCTCATGTCCCTAGCTCCTCAGCTCTCTCCCTCCCCAGCTCTGCGTTTCATTGTGCCCAGCTGTTTTACATGCATCCTGGAAACTGAGATCCTCAATTTGCAGAGCAGGCATGTAACAACTGAGCCATCTCCCAGCTGCTGGGTTTAAGGGGTTTTGTTTTGTTTTGTTGTTCTTTTTAAGACAGGCTCACTCTTTGTAGCTCTGGCTGTCTTGAATTCACTATGTAGACCAGGCTAGCCTGAAACTCACAGAGAGCCTCATGCCTCTGCCTCTCAGATGCTGGGATTAAAGGCCTGTGCCACTGTGACCTTAGGTTTTTGAGACAGTAGATCTTACTTGGTAGCCCAGGCTGATCCTCCAAGCTCAGCCACCCTGGTACTGGGATTGCATGCATGTCCTCTACCACTAAGCTCTACCCTCAGCTCTGTTTATTGATGGTAGTGCAGGTCTTCCTGTGGTGTGTTTGCACTGGCGTGTTTGTGTGTGTGTTCGTGAAGACCAGAGGTCAACCTTGATCCCTTCAGGAGCCACCCTCCTTATTTTTTGAGTCCCTCTCAGTAGGACCCGAGGCTCACTGATGTGGTTGTACCTGGGGATCCAGCTGTCTCCCCTCCCTGGAGCTGGGATGACAAACGTGCCACCATGTCCTCAGTTCCTCATGCCTGTCACAAGGCCTGCACTGATTGAGCCACCTCCCCAGCTCTGGTTCTGTTTTGGTTTTTAAGGTAGGGTCCCTCTCAGCCCAAGCTGGCCTCAGACTTCTGATCCTCCTCTCTCTACCTCTTAAATGGTGGAATTATAGACTTGTAGCATCATACCCAGCTTCCTGTTGTAATGTATTTATAAGTTATAGCTAACATACAGTAAGAAAAAAATGACTTTGATAAGCATTTACTTTACATGACCAAAGAACAACTGTGTGGGCATCCTACTGAACAGCCCAATAACCTGATCCTGGGTTAGTTTTAATATGAATCAGGGCTGGAGAGATGACTCAGCAGTTAAAAGCACTGGCTGCTCTTCCAAAGGACCCAGGTTCAATTCCCAGCAACCACATGGCAGCTCACAACTGTCTGTAATCTCGTTCTCAGGATCCAACACCCTCTTCTGGCCTCCAAAGGCACCAGGCACACACATGGTTCACAGACATACACGCAGGTACAATACCCATGCACATTAAAAATAAACACACACACACACACACACACACACACACACACACACACACACACACACGGCATTAGAGCTGGAGACAGAGGGGGCGGTGGAGAGCTCTTGACTACAGGCTGCATCTGTTAGATGGTTTCATGGACACTTTCAGCTTAACCTGAAATGATTTGTGATTATTAGGAAATTTTTTTTTTTGTTCTTTATATAAGCTTATTAAAAAATGGGCTGATGAGATTTCTCAGTGAGTAAGGGCACTTGCTGCCAAGCCTAACAACCTGCGTTTGATCCCGAGGACCCATGTGGCAGAGGGAGAGAATGGATTTCTGCAAGTTGTCCTCTGACCTCCAGACATGCCCTGTGATAGCCACATCCCCACACACATAAAAACAAACAAACAAATGTAAAAACTATTGTTTTTAACTTATCAAAAGTAAGCTTTGGGCCAGGTAGTGGTGGCGCACACCTTTAATCCCAGCACTTAGGAGGTAGAGACAGGTGCATCTCTGTGAGTTCGAAGTCAGCCTGGTCTATAGAGCAAGTTCCAGGACAGGCTGCAAAGCTACACAGAGAAACCCTGTCTTGAAAAACAAACAAACAAAAAAGTAAGCTTTGAACAAGGGTGGGAGCTTCGATGACTTTTGCCCATGGAAATTTTTTTTCCTTCCTCTTTTAGAAAGTGTCGGCAGCCTTGATCCGTCTGCTTGTTCTGGAGAACATATTTCTTATACCGTCCCACGATACGTATCTCTTAGTAGGAGCCTATATTAAATACCAGGTTGCAAAAATGGTTCAGGGAAGAATGACAGGTAAGACTGCTTAGCCTTTCCTAGAACTCACGGTGACTGAAGGAGGCAGTGCACACACCACGGCAAAAAACACTTCTTTGTAACGTTTCGGATCTTGTGATAAAATACTTCTAAGTACTGAAGTTGGCGTATTTTGAAGAGCTTATTGGCATATGTAACTTAGTTAATGAATGACACAGAGCTTCTGCGTTTGCGTCCACTGTTGAGATAACAGCCCAGAATCACCAGCTGATAAGGGGGGAAGTGAAAAGCGCTTATCTGAGGGGCTTGGATGACCTTTGTGGTGCTCTGTGAGAATTGTTTCTTCATAAGCTCAGTCCCATAGCTAAGCTTAATAGCCGATGGGCTAGACAAGCCCATTGAATGAATAGTTATGTGGACTCGGTTAACTCTGTCCTGTCCATGCCTAGTGGTCATCCACCCAGTTCACCAGGTTTATTCGTTTTGCTGGTGCCATTTTTACAAGGATTTATTTTAATCATAATTACGTGCATATGTGTGCAATCTGTGTGTGGTTATGTGTACATGTGAGTGCAGGTGCACACAGAGACCTGAAGAGGGCAATAGATCCCCTGGAGCTGGATTTCAGGTGGTTGTGGGCCACTTGATGTGGATGCTGTGCACAGAACTCTCATCCTCTGGAAGAGCGAGCTCTTCAGCCCCAGTGTTGCCTGATTTGTTTCTTTTTTTGAGGTAGGGTCTTTTTACAGAGCCCTAGCTGTCCTGGAACTCACTATATAGACCAGGCTGGCCTTGAGCTCACAGAGATCCGCCTGCCTCTGCTTGCTGTATACTTGGGTGAAAGGTGTGCATCACCATGCCCAGCTGTGGCTGTTGTTTGAGATGGTGTCTCAGGTAACCTCGGGCTGACCTTAAACTCCCCAGGTAACTGAGGCTGGCCTTGAACTCCTGATCTTCCTGCCTCTGCCCTCTAGGTGCTGGGATTTCAGGGGTGCAGCAGCAGCACACCCAGTGACTCACTAGTTTTCAGATGTGTAAGTCAGGAGTTGGGTGACAGCACCCCTTCTCTCTGTGCAGATTCATCGTTCTGAAACAGGGATTAGAATCAGACCCTACTGTTGATGTAAAGGGCTAACGTTCTGTCTTTCTCACACAGTGCACTGGAACACCCCTCTCCTGGACGGTTCCACATGTCTGTCTTCCATGTCTTACAGAGGTGAAATTTCCCCTGGAACATTACACATTGGAATTGCAAGACCACGGAGGTACAAATAACGGGCTCCCTGCTGGGAAAGTGGCTCTGCTGGATGAGAACACAGCCACAGTGACTGCTCTCCAGCTGGGCCAAACTAACCTCGTCTTTGTCCACAAAAGTATCCTTTTGTTCACAGTTTTAGTGGCCAGTCTAAACTTCTCTGAACATACTAGGCATGGTTCTTGGCAAAATACCTTATTAAGAGTGATAATGGGGGCGGGGCAGGGGAGGTGGCTGGAGAGATGGCTCAGTGGTTAAGCGTTCTTACTGCCATTTCAGAGGACCCAGGTTCGATTCCAGCCTCCACATGGCAGCTCACAACTGTCTGTAACTCCAGTTCCAGGGAATCCGACACCCTCACACAGATATGCAGGCAGGCAAAACACCAGCGCACATTCAATAAATAAATAAATAAATATTTTTAAAACGAGTGATTATGGGCCTGGAGAGAGGGCTCAGCAGTTAACCGCACTGGCTGCTCTTCCAGAGGACCTGGGTTCAGCTCCCACGTCAGGTGGCTCACAAACACCTGTAACTCCAGCTCCGGGGCATCTGCCTTCTTCTAGCCTCTGAGGGTACTGGCACACACACAACTCTCTTTCCATCTCTCTCTCACTCACACACATACATGCACACACACACACACACACACACAATTTTCTTTTCTGAGACACAATTTCACTTTCTAATGTTAGGATTATATTCACTTGTCACCAGCTTCTAGTCATTTTAAGACATCTAGGGTGTCATACCTACACAAGAAACAAGTCTCTGAATGTCTGTCTGCTGGGCACCATCCGAGTGGCAGGTGTGTCCCGAATTCCCTAGCAGAATTATATAATTTTTTTTTTTTTATACCAAGTTCCTAACTAATCCAAAAAGGCCTGAAGGACTAAGCGAGTTGTGGTAAACACCTGTAATCCTGGTCTCTTAGAGGCCAAGGCAGAAGCAGCCAGCCTGGGCTGCTATACTGCAAGCCTGTCAAACAAGCAAGCAAACAAATAAATAAATAAAACCCGGCACTAGAGGGATGGCTCAGTGGTTAAGAGCACTGGCTGCTCTTCCAGGTTTGATCCCTGTATCCTCATTCAGGGGCTCTGACGATCTCTTCTGGCCTCCTCAGGCACTTGCTTGCACACGGTGCACAGACATACTATACATGTAGGCACCCATACACATAAAATAAAAATAATAAAAAAAGAAAAGAAAACTAAAAGACTGTAGTAGTAGGAAGTCTTGGTCACGTTGTCAGTAAAAATAGCTCAGTTTTTGAAAAGAAGGAAAGAAAAGCAGGTAGAAATTACCAAAAAAAAAAAAAAAAAAAAAAAAAAAAACCCAGGAAGAAACAGGTCTCGTGTAGCCCAGGCTGGCCTCAAACTCATGGTATAGCAGATGATAACCATGAGCTTTTGATGCTCCTCCTCATCTCCCAGGTGCTGCGGTTGCTGGTGTGTCCCACCACTTCCGGTTCTGTGGTGCTGGGGCTGGACCCCAGGGCTTCATCTCGCTGGGCAAGCCCTCTAACAGCTGATCCACATCCCCGGCCGAGAGAACTTAAGAGAAACTTGCAAATGACTGTAAGTTAAAGAGGAGGAAGTTAGAGCTGTAGAGGAACCGAGAGCGGCAAGTTTGCTGATAGGAAAGAAGTGGAGGAGAGCAGTGGAGTGTGAGTTAGAAGGCTGTGTGTGTTATTCTTGCCGCAGGAATGACTGTGTAAGAGCCAGTCTGTTGTTCCTTCACCCGTAAAATAAAGGGAAAGTTATATTTCTGAATTTCACTCTAATACTTACATTTTATGACTATTATATTCAAGTACATATCAGAACCAGCCAAGTCTGGACACTTGTTTGTGGAGTCTTTAGATTTGCTACAGTGAACAGGTAAAAATAATTACCAATTACCAAGTGTATACCAATCACATATATATGTATGTATACATATATAATATGCATACTTGTATATCATTTGGGTGGGTGCATGAACAATTTTCATTTGATTTTTGTTTGCTTAATTGGTACTGTTTGTTTGTTTGTTTGTTTTGAAACAGTGACTTGCTGTGTAGCCTAGGCTGGCCTAGAACCCACTGAATAACCCAGGCTAGCCAAGGAGCTTAAGATCCTCCTACTGCCACCCCCGAACACTGGAATTGCTGGCCTGTCTCAGTAAACCTACTTAAATATACCTGAGAGACAGACTGTTTTCTCTCCTCAGTGCTGAGAACAGAACACGGGTCTCTAGATGAGCACTCCACAACTGGGCTGCATCCGTCCTTTTCAGCTTTTACTTATTTTAATTTTTATGTATTGTATTTATTTACTTGTTAACTTTTTTTTTTTTTTGACTGGGCCTCCTATGTCCTAGGCTTCCTTCAAACTTGCTCTGCGGATCTTGAACTCCTGACACCCGCCTTCACCTTGTGCCTTGTGTGGTGCAGGGCATGAAACCAGGCATGGTGGATTCTGGGCAAGCGCTCCACCGAGAGAGTTTAGGAGTAGTTTGTCTTTGAGAGGAATTGTGTTCCTGATTGTATCATGGATTGACAGACATTGGGGCAAATATGTGTTCCTTCCAGAAAGTAATTGTATTTAACTAGTAGTATATCTAAGTAAACTAGAAGTATTTTTTTTAAATTTTAGATTTTGGGTTTTTTTTGGGGGGGGGAGGGGTTGAGACAGGGTTTCTCTGTGTAGCCCTGGCTGTCCTGGAACTCACTCTGTAGACCAGGCTGGCCTCAAACTCACAGAGATCTACCTGCCTCTGCCTCTATTTTATTTTATGTGTATGAATGTTTTGCCTACATATATGTAAGTGGACCAAGTGTGTGTCTGATGCCTGAGGAGGCCAGAAAAGGGCATCAGATCCCCTAGAACTGGAGTCACAGATGGTTGTGAGTCACCATGAGGATATTAGGAATCAAACCAGGTCCCCTGCAAGAGCAACACATGCTCTAAACTACAGAGCATCTCTGTAGCTCCTAGAAGTATTTTTAATGGCGAAGAAATAGACAGCTTGGCGTTAAATATTTGCTGCAAGTTACAGTAACCTTGAAGCCACAGCGCTCCAGGCATGTGCTGAGTGGCACGTCTTGCCCACCTTCCACCCCCACCACTGTTCATAGTTTCAGGAAATGTTTGTCTTCCTCCAGAATGGTACCATGTTTTCCTGCATTCCATACTGGGCCCTCTATGGGAATTTATTTGAAGAAATAGTTCTGTAACTAAATGAATTTTAAAACCACAGAACATGAACTTCTTTCCATTTCATCTTCCTCAAATTTATTTCTGTATCTATAGGTGTTTGGTCTACATGTGTGTCTGTGTACCGTGTGTATGTTCAGTGCCTGAAGAGGCCAGAAGAGGGTATCAGATATGTGGGACTGGAGCCACAGACACATGTGAGAATTGATGTAGGTGCTGGACCTGAACCCAGGTCCTCTGGAAGATCAGCCAGTGCTGAGCGTCTCTCTAGCCCCTGAATTTTTATTACATTTATTTATGTGTGTATATGTGTGTGTGTGTGGAGTCAGGTGATGTGGATGTGTGTGGAGTCAAGTGACAACTTGTGGGAGTCAGCTGTCCCCTCCTACCATGTGGGTCCTGGGGATCAAACTTAGGTCTTCAGGCTTGGCAGCAACTACACGTCACTGGCTGAACCATCTTGTTGGGCCTTCTCAGGCTTTTCTCAGGAGTGTTCATATTTAAATTTTGGCTTTCCAAAGAAAATATGTGTGGTTTTGTTTGTACATTTATTATTTTTTTCTTCAGTGGCTCATCTTTCTTTTTGTACCCAACATTGGCTCAGATAACTTCCTTAAGCAAAAATTACGATGTCCATATGCGCTCTGTGTCTGGACTCCCAAACTCCACCATATATGTTGTAGAGCCCGGATTTCTAGGTAATTTTAGATAATGGCTTTCAGAAAGTTGAATAATTTAAGTGAATGCATTAAACATAAATGAATTCACTAAAGCGAATGTATTAAACATAAAAAGACTGCCAAAGTCTCAGCCTTCATTCTGAGACTTCAAATTCAGCCTAACTTTGATCTGCTTGCTTTCTTTCTTTCTTTCTTTCTTTCTTTCTTTCTTTCTTTCTTTCTTTCTTTCTTTCTTTCTTTCTTTCTTTCTTCTTTCCTCCCCCGCCCCTCTTTCATTTTTGCTTTGTTGTGTTCTTCCAAGACAGGGTTTCTCTGTGTAGCCCTGGCTGTCCTGAAACTCACTGTGTAGACCAGGCTGGCCTTGAACTCACAGAGATCCACCTGCCTCCGTCTCCCGAGTGCTGGGATTAAAAGCGAGCATCACCATGCTTGACTTTGATGTATTACTTCTCTGCTGTTATGATAAGACACCGTGACCACGGCAGCTTATGATTTGGGACTTATATTTCCAGAGGAATAGAGATCAGTCGTTATCATGCCAGTGAGCATGGCCGCTGGCAGGGTGCGCTGGAGCAGCAGCTCAGCACTCATATCCGTGCCCACAAACAGGAAACAGAGCAAACTGGAGAAGCGGGGAAGCTTTGAAACCTTAAGCCTGCCCACAGTGACACACTTCCTCCAAAAAGGCTACACCTAGTGATCCTTCCCAAACAGCCGTCAACAGCACCAAGAAATGCCAGAACCTTATTGAGGGGGCATCTCACCTCATTCAGACCACTACACTTGACCATGGCCTTTATCACAATAGGAAAGTAACTAAGACACGTGATGTGGGTTTTTTGTTTTGTTTTGTTTTTTTTTGTTTTTGGGTTTTGGTTTCTGGTTTTTTGAGACAGGGTTTTTCTGTAGAACAGCTCTGGTTGTCCTAGAACTCACTTTGTAGACCAGGCTGGCATCGAACTCACTGAGAACCACCTGCCTCTGCCTCTGCCTCCCAAGTACTGGGATTAAAGGCATTTACCACCACCACCCAGCTATATAATGTTTCTTGATTGAGTGTTCTTTATAAGAGTAGAACATAGCCGGGTGGTGATGGTGCACACTTTTATTCCCAGCGCTTGGGAGGCAGAATCAGGTGAATCTCTGAGTTGGAGGCCAGCTTGGTCCACAGAGTGAGATCTAGGACAGCCATGGCTACACAGAGAAACCCTGTCTCAAAAAAAAAAAAAAAACACCAAAACATCTTAAAACAGATTGTGGAGTTGGTCGTGGTGGCACACACCATAGTCCCAGTACTTGAAGACTGAGGCAGGATAATTGCCAATTTGAAGCCACCCTGGGCCACATGTGAATTCCAGACCCCCCAAAACGCCTGGCTTCAGCAATATTCCATTAGGGGAGGGGAGGTGCTCCTGAGACCCCACTCCTCCCCAGGAGCCAGAGCTAGCTAATGGTTCTGGTCACACCCCTCCATGCTGTAGCCCCGGGAAGCTGCCCTTGCTCAGATGAGTAGCCCTGCGCCCATGCTCATGCAAGCAACCTTAATTATTATTATTATTTTTTAAATATCTTTTTTAAAAAAGATTTATTTATTTATTTATTTATTTATTTATTTATTTATTTATTTATTTATTTATTCTGTTTGCATGTATCCCTGCATACCAGAAGAGGGCGCCAAATCTCATTACAGATGGTTGTGAGCCACCATGTGGTTGCTGGGAATTGAACTCAGGACCTCTGAAAGAACAGCCAGTGTTCTTAACCTCTGAGCCATCTCTCCAGCCCCGAACCTTAATTATTTTTTTTTTTTAACTTTTAAAAAGATTTATTTCAGGGGCTGGAGAGATGGCTCAGAGGTTAAGAGCCCTGGCTGCTCTTCCAGAGGTCCTGAGTTCAGTTCCACCTTACATGGTGACTCACAACCATCTGTAATGTGATCTGGTGCCCTCTTCTGGCGTGCAGACAGAACACTGTATACATAATAAAGAAATAAATCTTAAAAAAAAGATTTATTTTATTTTGTAGTATGTGCATGTTTGTGTACCGTGTACATGGATGGTGCCTTTGGAGGTCCTAAGAGGGTGTTGGTGCCCTGGAGCTGGTTAGCAGTGAATATAGGTTGTAATGTGGGTGCTGGGAACTCAGCTCAGGTCCTGTGGAAGAGCAGTCAGCTTTTTTTTTTTTTTTTTTTTTTCCTTTCTGTGCTGCTCTATTTTAGTAAGGATGCTCTGAAACTTAGATGGGAACAGCTAATGACAGCATGTGGAAATGAGATGTCGGCATCCATAACCACTGCTACAGTGATATATGAATCTGTGTCTTCATTCCGTGTTTGCTTTGATACTGTCTCCTTATATATGTAATATCATAATGGAGAATACAGTTAAGTAGGTGTCCTGCATTTCAGAGAAGCAGGAGGTGGAAAACCAATCCTGCCTGTGAAGGATGATAACCACCCCAACAGCCCCCGAGACCCAGCTATATTCTTGAGGGAAAGTTCTAAGAATCACAAGCATTTTTTTAAATAGTTACTTTATTTTTATTTTATTTGCATAGGTGCTTTGCCTGCATGTATGTCTGTGTGAGGATGTCAGATCTGAGAGTTACAGACAGTTGTGAGCTGCCATGTGGGTGCTGGGAATTGAACCTGGGTCCTCTGGAAGAACAGCCAGTGCTCTTAACCACTGAGCCGTCTCTCCAGCACCTCTTTCTTTCTTTTTTTCCCCAAGATTTATTTTATGTACATGAGTGTGCTATTGACTTTAGAGCCAGAAGAGGGCGTCAGATCCCACTATAGATAGTTGTGAGCCACCATGTGATTGCTGGGAATTGAACTCAGGACCTCTGGAAGAGCAGCCAGTGCTCTTAACCACTGAGCCGTCCTTCCAGCTCACACAACACACACACACACACACACACACACACACACACACACACACACACACACACACGCACACACAAGCACACAGGGCATAGGAGGAGAACTTGGTAAAAAGCTTTGGGAAGGAAGAGGAGGCGGGTGGAGAGGGTGATGATGTGCGTTTATAAAGCTCAAAGAATCGTGGGGTTTATTGTTGCTGTTTTGAGACAGAGTCTTTGAGACAGAGTCTCACTGTAGTCCTGGCTGGTGTGGAGCTGCTACGTAGACAAGGCTGCCCTTGAACCCACAGAGATCCGCCTGTCTCTGTCCTGAGTGCTGGCATTCAAAGTGTGTACCATCACACCTGGTGTCTTAGTCGGTGTTCTATTGCTGTGAAGAGACACCATGACCACAGCAACGATTATAACAGGAACTATTTAATTGGGACTGGCTTACAGCTCAGAGGTTCAATCTGTTATCATCACGGTGGGAAGCATGGCAGACATGGTGTAGGAGAAGGAGCTGAGAGTTCTACATCTAGATCCACAGGCAGCAGGAAGAGAGAGCCACTGGACCTGGCTTGAGCATTTGAAACCCCAAAGTCCACCCCTAGTGACATATTTCCTCCAACAAGGCCACACCTACTCCAACAAGGCCACACCTCCTAATCCCTGTCATGTAGGGCCACGCCCTGATGACCAAGCATTCAAATACATGAGCCGACGGGGACCATTCCTATTCAAAGCACCACACCTGGCCTGTTTAAAACAAAACCAACCAACCAACCATGCTTGAACAGGAGAGTCAGTGAGAACAAAACCAAAACAAACCTATGAAACAATACCATAATCTATGTAATAAAATCTTTGAATTAGAAAAAGAGACATTATTCAAGAAAAAGTGTTGATGTCTTTAGGCATTATGAAGCAACAAGTCTAGCATGCTTTGCTCTTGTCTATATATACGCCATAGTGTTTCTTTCACTTAATATAAATTAAACCAAGCATTTTGGAATCCTAGATTGCCACACAGTTTGAAGGAGAGATCTGTTTGAGAGCCATTTCAGTCTATCAGCAAGTAGGCTTTCCAAGTAGCTTTTTTGTTTTGTTTTGTTTTTCGAGACACGGTTTCTCTGTGTAGCCCTGGCAGTCCTAGAACTCGCTCTATAGACCCGGTGGCCTCGAACTCACAGGGATCTGCCTGCCTCTGCCTCCCGAGTGCTGGGATTAAAGGCGTGCACCACCACTACCGGGCTCTAAGTAGCTTTTTAAGTTTGCAGTTGTTAGCTCATGGCAGGAGGACGCGGGCCTCTTCCTGGTCTCATGTTCCTTGTGTGCGCACAGGTTTCACCATCCATCCTGGTGGCCGATGGAGTCTCGAGGTGGGCCAGGTGTACGTCATCACAGTCGACGTGTTTGATAAGAGCAGCACCAGGGTCCATATTTCGGATGTGAGTCTCTCCTTTGTTTTCGTCCAATTTTCTCTCACTGAGACAGGATCTCATGTAGCCCATGCCAGACTTTTAACTAGCAAAGTAGAAGACAATGGCTTTGAACTCCTGATCTTCCTGCATCCACTTGGGAGAGTGCTCAGATTACAGGTGTGTGCTCTGTGTCTAGTTTATGTGGTTCGAATCCAGGGCCTCAAGTATGCAAGATAAGCGCTCTCCCAGGGGAGCCACACCACAGCCCTCTCTCTTACTTTCCTAGATCTTTGTGGATAGCTCCTTGGGGGTGACAAAAACCCAGCTTTCTTCCTTTGCTCTCAGTCTTTACCTTTGGAAATGCAAGTTACTAGTCCTGATTATTATTACCATTAACGAGGGTTGTCCTTGGGGAATGCTAAACCGGAAGTCAAATATGATCAGAATTACGGAAGGAGTTGATCAGTTGATAACAGTTAGGGACAAGCCTGTCTCTGCACACCACCGTCTAACACAGAGATAGATGCTCACCACAGTTCTGTGGTGGCGGAGTGACATTTGAACACCAGCTGGGAAATGTGTTCCTGCCCAGGACTGTCAGGGTTTAGAATTAGGAACTGTCCATGAATGGAATGGCATGGACTGTCCTGAATTTATAAGCTTCAACTGTTTCTGTTCCTGATATGGATGAATCTTTCCACAAATGAATACTATTTTAAAATCACACCTTTTCCAACTTAGACTTTCCATGAGGGAAAGCAAAAGTTTTGTTCTTTCTTCTGTTTTAAGTCAATTAATTATAGTTTGCTGTGGTGGCATGCACCTTTAATCCCAGCACTCAGGAGGCAGAGGCAGGCGGATCTCTGAGTTTGAGACCAGCCTGGTTTACAAAGACAGTTCCAGGACAGCCAGGCCTATGCAGAAAAACTCTGTCTCAAAAAACAAAAATTAATTAATTGATTGATTAATTAATCTTAAATATTAAAATATTTTAAATTTTATGTGTATAAGTAGCTTTCCTGCATGTATGTATTCCTGATACTCAATAGAGGCCAGAAGAGGGCGTGGAATCCTCTAGAACTAGAGTTCTTTGGTTATGAACTGCCACATGGGTGTTGGAAAATGAACCTGGGGTCCTCTGGAAGAGCAGAGGACTGAGCCATTTCTCTGGCTCCTGCTAATTTATTTACTTGTTGGATTTTTGAGACAGGGTTTCTGTGTAGCCCTGGCTGTCCTGGAACTCACTCTGTAGACTGTAGCTAGCTTCAAACTCAGAGACCCACCTGTCTCTCTCTAGGACTAAAGGTGTGTGCCACCACGGCCTAGTTCCTGTTTATTTTGTATTTTTTTTGGTTTTTCGAGACAGGGTTTCTCTGTGTAGCTTTGTGCCTTTCCTGGAACTTGCTTTGGAGACCAGGCTGGCCTTGAACTCACAGAGATCCGCCTGCCTCTGCCTCCCGAGTGCTGGGATTAAAGGCGTGCGCCACCACCGCCCCCGGCTGCTGTTTATTTTTAATTCTGTGTTTGTGGGTGTGAGTGCAGGTGCCCCCAGGGACCAGATGTGTTGGATCCTCTGGAGCTAGCCATATCATAGGTGGTTGTGAGCTGCCCTGAGGATGCTGAGAATTGAATTGTCTTCTACAAGAGCAACAACTGCTCTTAACCACTGAGCCGTCTCTCCAGCGCACACCCTAACTCCGTTCTTACGCCTGCATCTCTTAAGTGCCTACCTGCAGTCTTATCTATGGTTTGCTATTAACATGGTTTTAGGGGGAAAAAATACATCTTCAGATTTGTGTTGCCGTCGGTCTGATTTCAGAATCTCGAGATTACATTCCAGTTTCTGCAGGAGTACTTTGAAGAACAGCTAAGCACTTCAAACGGATCTTACCACGTGGTAAAAGCCCTGAAAGATGGAGTTGTGGTGATAAATGCAACCCTGACTTCCAGCCTTCAGGAGGTAGGTGTCTCAGCGGCCATCTGTTTCCTAGGAGCCCTGGCAGGGCGGGCTGCCGTGATGTAAAGCAGCTGTGACATGCCATCTCCCTCTGTCACGCCACACAGTATGGCATGCCTCTACAGACTGTCCTTCACTGCGTATAACACACAGTTCCTTTAAGAAACTTTTCCATACATGTGTTTCTCTGTGTCATCAAGTATGTATAAGTAGCTTAAAGAAAAAAGATTTATTATTTGTAAAATTGTATGGGAGGGGGTGCACCTGTATGCGGGTGATCTCTGAGGCTGGAAGAAAACATTGGATTCCCTATAGCTGGAGCTACAGGCAGTTGTGAGTCTTCTAATGAGTCCTCTGCAAAAGCAGTACAAACTCTCACCCACTCAGCCAGCCCTCCAGCATAAATCCCACATAAGGGATTTTTTTATTCTCAAATTCCAAATGGTTAACATGCTGATTCATTTAGCCCTGCCCCTGACATTGGACTTTTACCTTATTTCCAGGTTTTTTGTTGTTTTTCTGACCCTGAGTCTCTTCATATACCCCAGGCTAGCCTTGAACTCAAAATGCTTCTGCCCGAGACTCCTGAGTGCTGAGCCCACAGCCCTCTGCCAGCATGTCCGCCCTCCGCCCTGCGTCCAGTGCTGAGGCCTGCTTGTTTTTCCTGCTGGAGTGGATAGCAGTCCCTGCAGATTTGTCTCCTTCCAAGGACTTCCACACTAGAAGTGGAGCTCTGTGTAGAAGTGTAGCTGGGACACTGCAGTTAGTCTTGCCTGTGGCCACCAGCACTGGTGACCAGTGGCAAGAACTGAGTCTTTGTTGGAATTTTTATTTATTATCTGTGTGTGCATAACACACATTTGATTGATTAACAAGTCTGTGGGTGGTACCATCCTTGGGTGGGTGGTCCTAGGTTGTATAAGAAAGCAAGCTGAGCAAGCCATGAAGAGCAAGCCAATGAGCAGCATTGCCCTGTGGTTCAGCCTCAGTTCCTGCCTCTAGGTTCCTGCTTTGAGTGCCTGCTCTGACTTCCCTTCATGCTAGCTGGTGAACTGGAAAATGAAATAAACCCTTTCCTCTCCCTGCTGCTTTTGGTCATAGTATTTATCACAGCAGTGGAAAGCCGACTAGACCAACTCTGCATGCTTCCTTCTATTTTTCTGGCCTTTTCCCCCTTTAAAGATAACCTCAGCTGCCCTTGAACTCCTGATCCTCCTGGGTTAACATCTAACCTGTGCCACCATGCCACCACACCCAGCTCCTTTTCTTTTAGAGGTAGAAAATAGTTGACTGCTTCATGAACACATCATTTTGTTCACGTTTTCAGTGGCAATGAAAGTATCTCAGGAGCTGATCCTGGTGGCACATGCCTTTACTCCCAGCACTCAGGAGGCAGAGGCAGGCAGATCTCTGTGAGTTCGAGGTCAGCCTGGTCTACAAAGAGAGTTCCAGGACAGCCAGGGCTACACAGAGAAACCTTGTCTTGAACCAACCTCCCACAAAAAAAAAAAAAAAAAAAAAGTGTCTCAGAAAATCTATTTGGATCTTCTTTTTTCTTGTTCCTGCAGAACAGCAGTGCTCAGTCTAATAGGTATGAAATCAGTCACCATCAAGAAGTGAAGATCTATTTTCCCATACAGCTTAAACCCGGCTTTCTGGCATTTCCCCATCATCCTCTGGGAATATTAAATCGTTACAAAATTCAGGTACAGCATCCTCTAATGATAGAATTCACACAGCAATAAATCAGTTTCTCTAATAGTTTGCCTCATTGAAAAAGTCTTGACAGGTAGCTCAGACTGGCCTTGAACTCCCTGATTTTCCTGCCGTACCTCTTGAGTGTTGGAGCTACAGTCTTGCAATGCCAGACCAGGTTTATTCGGTGCTGGGATCAAACCCAGGGCTTCACTCGCCCCGCTGAGCCGCATCCCCAGCCCCAAATGTGTTGCTAACTTTTACCTCCCCACCAAATTCATAGTGTAACTCAGTGTTTGCTAGCCACCAAGTCTAAGACTTGGCATGCTCTCTGCCTCTGCCATCTGTCATTTCCTTGTGGGTTTTCCGAAGCTTTTCCTGATGCCCCATGGCCTTCTGTGGCAGGACAGCTACTCAGCCCCCCCTTATGCTCCTCTTGCTCGTTTTCCTTCTTCGCTGCAGATTGTTCCTTGTCATGTGCAGAGCTAACTTATTCCATAATTTTATTATATTCCAAACTCGACTTCACCAGTCAAGTTTTCCATTTCACTTAACTTCTCCTTTCCTCCCATAAGAGTTAACACAGGCTGTGGTTCTTCACAGGTAGAGGGAGGTAGTGGCAACTTTACCTGGACCTCGTCTAATGAGACAGTGGCCATGGTCACCACCAAAGGAGTGGTAACTGCAGGTCAGGTGAGAGGGAACAGTACCATTTTGGCACGAGATGTACAAAATCCTTTTCGATACGGAGAGATTGAGGTAAGTGTCTCTTTAGAGAAAACTGAGTATCTCTGAGACACCACTGTCAATGTCCCAGTTAAGTTTCTGTTGCTGGGATCAAGACCATGACCAAAAGCAACTGGGGGCCAGTTATTTCAGCTTACAGTTTATAGTCCGTCACAGACAGATGTCAGAGCAGGAACTCAAGGCAGGAACTGAAGCAGAGGCCATGATGGAACATTATTGACTGGCTTGCATCCTGTGGCTCACACAGTCTGTTTTCTTATACAACCCAGGACTACCTGCCCGGCATGGCACTGCCCACAGTGAGCAGGGACATCCCACAGCAATCCTTACTCAAGAAAAGGCCCTCCCCCATGGACTTGCCTATGGGCCAGTTCGCTGGAGGCATTTTCTCAATTGAGATCACTTCTTTCCAGATGACTCCAGCTTGTACCAAGTTCACAAAAACTATGCAGCACAATTCTGAATTACTGAAATGATACTGAGATCTGAAAAAAATGAACAAATTGCCTGGGCGTGGTGGTGAATGCCTTTAATTCTGGTTCTGAGGAGGCAGAGATAGGTGGATTTCTGTGACCTCCAGGCCAGCCTGGATTACATAGTAAATTCCAGGCTAGCCAGAACTACATAGTGAGATCCTGTCATTTTTTTTTTAAGGTTTTTCGAGACAGGGTTTCTCTGTGTAGCCCTGGCTGTCCTGGAACTTGCTTTGTAGCCCAGGCTGGCCTCAAACTCAGAGATCCGCCTGCCTCTGCCTCCCGAGTGCTGGGATTAAAGGCGTGCACCACCACTGCCCAGCACAAAGACTTATTATTAATTATGACTGCTCAGCCTTTAGATTATGCTTGTCCCAGTAGCTCTTATAACCTAAATTAACCTGTTTCTATTCATCTACATTTTGCCTTGGGGCTTTTTGCCTTTCTTTCATTCTGTACGCCCTGCTCTCCTGCTTCCTCTGTGTCTGGCTGGCCCCCGGCATCTCCCTGGTGTCTCCCTCTCTCCTTCTGTTTCCCTGTCTCTGTCCAGCCCAGGTTCCTCCTCTTACTCTCTGCCCAGATGTCCTGCCTATACCTCTTCTCTTGCTATTGGCTGTTCAGCTTTTATTAGACCAATCAAGTGCCTTAGGCAGGCAAGGTGAAAGAGCAACACAACTTTACATAATTAAACAAATGCAACACATATTTATACAGTTAAATATTTCACCACAAAAACAAATACAGCACATCTTAACATAGTTGAACTAATATTCCACAACAGGGTCTTATTTGGGGAGAGAGATGGGTTGAGACAGGGCCTTATTTGATAACCTAGGCTTGCCTCAAACTCAGTATGTAGCCCAGTCTGGCCTCAAACTCTTGGCCAATCTCCAGTCTCCGCCCAAATGCTGCAATTGTAGGACTAAAGATTTGATGATCAGTTGGATACAGGAAGTAAAAGAAACAAGGCTGCAGAGATGGTGTGGAGGGTTCTAGTTCTGACAGCAAGGTACACAGGCAACAGGACCCGGAGAGGGGAAAGGTACGCTGAGTGTGACTCCTACCATAAGTCAGGTCTAGCTTACGTATCTCTGATGCCATGTCAGTGAGTTGTTATGCTGAATTGTGGTTTTGTTCTTGGGTTTTTTGTTTGTTTGTTTTTCTGGTAGGGCCTCACTCTATAGCCCAGGTTGGCCTCAAATTCATAGCAGCTCTCTTGTATCCCTGTGTTAAGTGCTGAAATCCCAGGCAAGTGCCATCGTGTGTAGCTGTCCTTCACTGTTCAGGGAATAATGACAAGGGAGAAGTGCATCTGAGTGCAGTGTACCTGTGATCCCCAGAACTCAGGGGACAGAGGCTGTAGTATCAAAGCCATCCTCAGCCATGTAGTTAATCAAGGCCAGCTTGGGCTACATAAACCCTACCTCAAACCAAATAAATAAGAAAGTCACTGGGCTGTGGTGGTACACGCCTTTAATCCCAGCACTTGGGAGGCAGAGCCAGGTGGATCTCTGTGAGTTCGAGGCCAGCCTGGTCTACAGAGCGAGATCCAGGATGGGAACCAAAGCTACACAGAGAAACCCTGTCTCGAAAAACCAAAAAAGGAAAAAGATAAAAGAAAAAAAAAAGTGTAAATTTTCAGTACAGATGTGTTGTCCCCCCCCCCCCCCCAGTATTTTTAATCAGTTGAATCTGTGGATGCATAATCCATGTGTATGAAGGGCTGATTCTGTGTTGTCCTGGTTAGTTTTTTTGTCAGCTTGACACAGCTACAGTCACTTGAGAAGAGGGAACAGAGAAAATGCCCTGGCCATGTCTGTCTGTGTGGAAGCCAGTGGGGCATTTCCTTAGTTAATGATTGATGTGGGAGGGAGGGCCCAGCCCATTGTAGTTACAGCATTTGGAATTATAGCACCTGCCCTGTTAGTCCTAGGGTCTGTGAGAAAGCAGGCTGAGAAGCCATGGAGAGCAAGCCAGTGAGCTGTCTTCCTCCATGGCCTCTGCTTCAGCTTCCACCCCCAGGTTCCTGCCCTGATGTCTGTGTAGGATGGACTTTTCTCCCCAAGTCGCTTCTGGTCATGGTGTTTATCACAGCAGTAGAAACCCGAAGGCACGTGTATATGTTTTTATATTAAAAATATATATTAACTGAAGCTGGGCATGGTGGTGCAGGCCTTTAATCCCAGCACTTGGGAGGTAGAGGTAGGTGGATCTCTGTGAGTTTGAGGCCAGCCTGGTCTACAGAGTGAGGTCTAGGATAGCCAGGTCTACACAGAGAAACTCTGTCTCAAAAAATTCATATGTATTATATTATGTATAACACATAATTTATGTAAAATTATATAATTTTATCTATAACATATTCTTATATATTTTTTAACTGGAGGCCTGGCTTGGTGTAATGTCTTTTCCTAGTCTGCACAGGATTCAACCCATAGCATTACCACCAAAAAAATAAAAGAAGAGAAAGAATGGGGGAACTGAAATAAAATATGTAAGTAAACAATATAGAGAGAGCATATGCATATGGTTGTTGAGACAGGATCTCACTATGTAGCCCAGGCGGCACTTGACTCTATCGTATAGCCTCAGCTTCCTGAGGGCTGGAATCAGGCATATGCAACCACACCAAAATCTACATGTTTATATATATATTACATATGCATATGCATGCAGCACATGATTATGTATGTGTTTAAATATCTCTTCTAAGACTTTCCTAAAAGTTAATTGCTTTTCCTCAAGATATATGTCATGAAGCTGAACAAAATGGAACTGTTACCATTTCAAGCTGATGTGGAAATTGGCCAGATTATTGAGGTCCCTATTGCAATGTATCATGTAAATACAGAGACCAAAGAGGCCATTGCATTCACTGACTGCTCTCACCTACCCCTGGATCTCAACTCGGATAAGCAAGGAGTCTTCACTCTTTTTAAAGAAGGCAAGGCTAAGATCTTTTTATTTTTCTCTTTCATCTTTGAATTAAGGGACCAATCACCACTGTAGTTTAATTCATACAATTCCCTCCCTCCCTCCCTTTCTCTCTTTAACTAACACACACACACACACACACACACACACACACACACACGCGCGCATACACAGGATCTTGCTATGTACTCTAGGCTGGCCTTGAACTCATAATCTTCCTGTCTCAGCCTCCTGAGTACTGGCATGAAAAGCATGTACTTCTTTATAATACCTTTATATCTTTATAATTCCCTTATTCTGTCAACTGCCTTGAAGTAGGTGTTCCTGTAGGCAGATATTTCTTTCCCAATCCTGACCACCAGTCCCAAGTAACCGACACAAAGGCTTAATATTCTTTTTTTTTTAAATATGGTCATATTTTATTGGAGACATGTATGAGTTTCTCACAAAAAGGAAAAAAAACTTAATATTCTTATAAATGCTTGGCCAATAGCTTAGGCTTGATACTATCTAACTCTTACATTTAAATTAACCCATATTTCTTATCTATGCTTTGCCACATGGCTTGGTACCTTTTCTCAGTACAACATGTCCATTTTGCTCTCTCTGCATCTGCTGTCGACTCCTCTGACTCCGCCCTTCTTCCCATCATTCTCAGTTTGGCTTTCCCGGCTAACTTCCTGCCTAGCTACCAGCCTGTCAGCTTTTTATTAACCAAAGAGAGTAATACATATTCACAGTGTACAGAAGGATTATTCTACAGCATGTTCCTCTACTCTTTTTTTTTTTTAATTTTTTTTTTTATTTTAAGATTTATTTATTATGTATACAGTGTTCTGTCTGCATGTATCCCTGCAGGCCAGAAGAGGGCACCAGATCTCATTATGGATGGTTGTGAGCCACCATGTGGGTGCTGGGAATTGAACTCAGGACCTCTGGAAGAACAGCCAGTGTTCTTAACCTCTGAGCCATCTCTCCAGCCCCCTCTACTCTTTTTTATGAATGTAGAAAGAAAAAGCAAGGAGGAAAAATGTGTCTTTGTATGTGGTGTGCATATATGTACACATATTCACATGTTTGTGGATGCACATGTATATACATATATGTGCAGGCCTGGATTTGGAGCTGATATTGGATGTCTTCTTTGACCACACTCCACTTTATCAAAGCACAGAGTTCACCATTCTCGCTAGTCTAGCTAGTCACTTGTGTTGGGGTCCTGTTTTCCCAAGTGCTGGAATTGGCCACTGCACCTGCCTGGCCCTTTTATGGATTTGGGCATCTGAACTCTGAGGGAAATGCTTTATCCTCTGAGCCATCTCTCCATCCCCAATGCTGAGCTTGCTAACCCTGTGGCTGAACAGTCCATTTCCAGCCTCAGGAGCATCTTCAATTTCTTTTCATTTCTTTCTTTAGTATATGTCTTTTGGGCTGGAGAGATGGCTCAGTGGTTAAGAGCACTAGCTGCTCCTCCAGAGAGGTCCTGAGTTCAATTCCCAGCACCCACATGGTGGCTCACAGCCATTTATAATGGCATCTAATGCCCTCTTCTGGCGTACAGGCATACATGCAGAGAGAGCACTCATATACATAAAATAAATCAATAAATCTTAAATATAAATACACACACATATATGTCTTGTATTTTCAGGAGTGAGAATTAATCCTGGGGACTTGGACGTGCTAGACATGTGCTCTCCCACTGCACTGTATCTCCAGCCCTATCATGTTTCTTTAAAGAAGAATATAGTGTCATTTCATGATTGCATACTACATTAAAAAGGAGATACTATATTTACCTTTTCTTTTTTCTTTTTTGAGACAGAGCCTCATGTTACCCACACTGGCTTTGATCTTGCTGTGTAACCAGAGACGACCTTGAATTTGTGATCTTCCTGCCTTGAGTGCAGAGGTGACAGGCATGCCGCACCGTGCCTGATTTACACTTGTGCTGGGCACTGAGCATGCTCTGTAAGCACTCTGCCAACTCAGCCATACACTTAGCCTGGGCAGAATGGTCTTTTAGTGAAGAGGAGGACATGAATGCTCTATTTATAAAGGCCAGCATGCATCCTTCCTAATGTTGAAGTTCATATTTGATTCCAAGCCCCACTGATTGTCATTAATGCAATGCAGTATTAACATTGAATATTTCTTAGCACTTAGTGTTTGCCAGTCTCTGTTGGGAGTACTTTCCCATATTAACTCATTTAACTCTTTTTTTTTTTTTTTAAAGATTCATTTATTTATTACGTATACAGTGTTCTGTTTGCATGTGTCCCTGCAGGCCAGAAAAGGGAGCCAGATCTCATTACAGATGGTTGTGAGCCACCATGTGGGTGCTGGGAATTGAACCCAGGACCTCTGGAAGAACAGCCAGTGCTCTTAACCTCTGAGCCATCTCTCCAGCCCTTCATTTAACTCTTACGTATGTGTAGGAGGAGTGACATCAGCTTGAACTTCTCTCTTGCCCTACTGATCAGCATGGAGCATCCCTCACCTCTCTACTTTCCTCTGTTCTTAGTTCTTAACTTTTAAGCCTCATTATCTCTTATGTAGGGAAAGATAATATCATTCTAACTTCTTATCCTGATAATCATGGCTACCAAATGGATCTTTGTGAAGTTGACCTTCAATGTTACTTTTGTTTGTTTGTTTGTATTTTTAGTTGTTTATTGGTGTGTGTGTGTGTGTGTGTGATGCTCATGCTATGACAAGTGTGTAGACTACAAAGGATATCTCTTTCTGCCATGTAGGTCCTGAAGATTGAATGTGAGTTGTTAGACTTGGCAGCAGGTGCCTTTGCTGGATGAGCTATCTGACCAGTCCCTTGTTTTTTTAATTGTATTTTATCACTTTATGTGTATGGGTGTTCTGCCACATACATCTCTGTGTACCACATGTGTGCAGGGCCTGTGCAGGCCAGAGGAGAGCATCAGATCCCCTGGATCTAGAGTTATGGATGGTTGCAATACACTACATGGATGCTGGGAACAGAACCTGGGTCCTCTGGAAGGGGAGCCACCGAGCCATTGTTCCAGCCCTCCTTGTTTGTTGTTTGAGGCAGAGTCTCACTCTGTATTCAAGGCTGGGATAGAACACACTATGTAGCCCCAGCTGGCCTTGAATTTATAATAACCCTCTTACCTCAGCCTCCCCAATGCTGGAATTATAGACATAAGCCACCAAACCCAAATTATTATTATTATTAGTTACTATTATTATTATTATTTTGTTGTTGTTGTTTTTCCAGACTGGCTTTCTTTGTGTAACAGCCCTGGCTGTCCTGGAACTCACTCTGTAGACCAGGCTAGTCTTGAACTCAGAGATCTGCCTGTCTCTGCCTCCCAAGTGCTAGGACTAAAAGTATGCACCACCACCACCTGGCTCAAATCCAGTCTATTAATACTTTTTTTTTTTTTTAAGATTTATTTATTTATTATGTATACAGCATGTGTGACTGCAGGCCAGAAGAGGGCACCAGATCTCATTATAGATGGTTGTGAGCCACCATGTGGTTGCTGGGAATTGAACTCAGGACCTCTGGAAGAGCAGCCAGTGCTCCTAACCTCTGAGCCATCTCTCCAGCCCCCTATTAATACTTTTTTTGCCCCAAAACATTCAAGAGGTTTTTCTTTGCCCACAGAGCAGAGCCCACATCCTTTTTCCGCAGTCCGCATGCCCAGCACAGGTCACCCAGTCTGCTTTTCATGGGTTCATTCCTTTGGCATCATGCGGCTCTAACAACACCAACATTGAAGTTTTCCTTTGTCACTCATCATTGATGGCTCCTGTATGTTTCATTGGGTGTCTTGTTTCGTAAGCTTGTGGTTCTTTCCCTAAAGCTTCCTGTAGTCCAGGCACTGGGAGGACAAAGCAGGAGGGTAGTTCAAGGCCTCTGGGCTACAGAGCAAGATCCTGCCTCAAACCAAACAAACAATGCTTGTTTCTGTAGCTACAACCCATCTTTCTGTTTCCTATACCTCTTGACTGTTTCTACCTTTCTGTTAGTATTTTAAATGATCTATTATCTTTGCTTTTGCTTTTGCTTTTTTCAAGACAGAGTTTCTCTGTGTAGCCCTGGCTGTCCTGCAACTTCATAGGCCAGGCTGGCCTCAAACTCACTGAGATCCCCCTGCCTCTGCCTCCCAAGTGCTGGGATTAAAGGTGTGAGCGGTCTTTCTTTCTGTATTACACATCCCTTGGTGTCTGGGCCTTTGCCCACGCTTGTGTTCACACTGCATATAGAACTTACTTTATCTTACATGATAAATGTCCATCACCAGAAGACAGGCTTTATTGTTTGTTTTTGGCCTTGCTGGCAATTGAACTCAGGGCCTTGTATTGGATAGCTGAGCTACAGAGGGAAATACACATCAACATGATAGAAAAAATGGATATATGAAGGCACTGTGTTTTGTCTTGTATTATTTTGTTTGAGGCAGGGTGTTACTCTGTATCCCAAGCTGGATTGCAATTGTGAGAATCTTCCTGCCTGATCCAAGTGCTAAGACGATTGGCACATGCCACTATATCCAGACAAGGTTATATTTTTAAGATTTTTTTCGGGGGAATGGGGGGGGGTGCGTTGGAGAGATGGCTCAGCTGTTAAGAGCACTGGCTGCTCTTCCAGAGGTCCTGAGTTCAATTCCCAGCAACACATGGTGGCTAACAACCATCTATAATGAGATCTAGTGCCCTCTTCTGGTGTGCCAAAGGCAAAACACTCATACACATAAAATACACAAATAAATGTATCTTAAGATTTTTGTTTTGTTTTGTTTTGTTGAGACAAGGTCTTACTATATAGCCTTTGGCTGGCCTGGAACTCACTATGTAGACCAGGCTGGCCTTGAACTTCCAAAGTGATGAAGCTGGGCGGTGGTGGCGCAGGCCTTTAATCCCAGTACTTGGGAGGCAGAGGCAGGAGCAGGCCTTTAATCCCAGTACTTGGGAGGCAGAGGCAGGAGGATCTCTGTGAGTTTGAGGCCAGCCTGGTCTACAGAGTGAGTTCCAGGACAGGCACCAAAACACCACAGAGAAACCCTGTCTCGAAACAAACAAACAAACAAACAAACAAACAAACAAAAAGGGATGAGATTAAAGGTGCCATTGTGCCCAGCCAAATCTGTTTTTACTCTTTTTTGTTATGTGTGTATGTCCGCATGTGGGTATGTATACATGAGTGCTGGTGCCTGAAGAGGCCAACAGTGTGGGATCCTCTGGAGCTGGAGTTAGAAGTGGTTGTGAGCTGCCATGTGGGTGCTGGGAATTGAACTTGGGTCCTCTGGAAGAGCAGTCAGTGCTCTTAACTACTGAGACATTTCTCCAGCCCCAGGTCATACTTCTAACGTGTTAAAATTATTCTGTTTCTGTATCCTATTTTCTTTAAAACCAGACTGCTTATTACTCTACTGAATTAAGGTAAACTTTGGGGTGGGTATTTGTTTGTTGTTGGGACAGAGCTTCCTGTAGTCCAGGCTTGCCTTAAAGTTGCTTTGTAGCTGAGGCTGGCTTTGAACTCTGGATTCTTCTGGAGCCACCTCCCAAGTGCTGAGAGTGTGGGCCTGTGTCACCACGCCTGTTTGAAATCATGTCTTTTGATTGAAAGGTGTTAAAAAGCCTGGACCAGGGCACTGTTCCAGTGTACACCTAGCAGCCACATCTCCAGGCCATACTGTGGTGACAGTCAGGGTGACTGCACATGAAGAGCACATTGGGAGCAGCGCCACATTTGCTGCTTATGAACCTCTAAAGGTGAGCTGTCCTCTGCGAGCCCTGGTAAAGCACTGGCTGCCCACCATCTGTTCCCTCTACTAAGAATCAGGGACCAGGATTTGTGCCCTCTTTACTCACTGTTGTCTTGGTTTAGATCTAAGCTCTCCTCAAACCTCAGTGGCATGGGGGTCTATCCGCCATGCTTCCTAAATGAACTCATTCAGGAACAGCTTTTTCTTTTTTTCTTTTGAGACAGTGTCATGTAGCCCAGGCTGACATTCAATTAGACATGTATCCAAGGATGATCTTGAACTTGTGCTCCTCCTGTTTCTACATCACAAGTGCAGGATTATACTAGTACTTCAGGCTCTACAGGATGGAACACAGGGCCTCTTGCATGCTAGGCAAGCTCCCACACAACCAACCAATAAACAGATCACCCCACCCCGCTGAACCACATCCCCACCTGACATTAGCAATGTCTGATCTTACATTAAAAAATTTTAGGTACTTAACTTTCTTCTTTAACTATGAGGTATAAGCTGTGGGAAATTAAGTACATAAGACGTTAATTTTAAGTTAATATCTGAATTTTTACATATGTATATATATCTCTGTAAGTACCAGTCACACAGACTATTAGCAAAGTCCCTTTTAAAGAAAGCTATCTCTCAGCAACTTCCTGTCCTATAGAAGATGAATCAGCCATATTTACCCCACGTGTTTATATATTTTCAGAACAGCAGCCATTATTTAGGGCCATAAGGGTTAGTCCATTACGTATTACAAGAAGTGGTTCAAAATAAAGGCAGGGAGAGCCTACCTATTTGCTTAATTCCATCAAAAATTAAAATCGAGGGGCTAGATAGATGGTTCAGCAGATAAGAGCACTTGTTGCTCTTGCAGAGGCCCTGGGTTCGGTTTCCAGCACCACATGATGCCTCAGAACTGCCCAAAGGAGACCCGGAAGAGGCTGGCACCAGTACATATGCTAAGGGGGGAGAGGAAGAAGCTCACAGGCCCCAACCCGGCCGAGAACTACAGGCGGCTCTCAGCAGAGAGCAGGAGAAACCGTCTGCGCAGGGCAGAGCACCCCGCTTGGTTACTGACTTAGTCAGGGCTGCTGGTGCTGTGATGAAACACCATGACCGAAAAGCAAGTTGGGGAGGAAAGGATTGATTTGGCTTACACTTCCACATCATCAAAGGAAGTCAGGACAGGAACTCAGACAGGGCAGGAACCTGGAAGCAGAAGCTGATGAGGAGCCCATGAAGGGGAGCTGCTTACTATCTTGCTTCCCACAGCTTACTCAGCCTTCTTTCTTACAAACCCCAGGAACAGAATGCCTTACGTCTTATCTTGTGGAGCCCCCCCCCCCTTTTTTTTTTTTTTTTTTTTTGGTTTTTGAGACAGTGTTTCTCTATGTAACAGCTCTGGCTGTCCTGGAACTCTCTTTGTAGACTAGGCTGGCCTTGAACTCACAAAGATCCACCTGCCTTTGCCTCCCAAATGCTGGGATTAAAGGCATGCACCACCACTGTCCATTCATTTTCTTTTCTTTTTTCTTTTTTTTTGGAGCTCAGGATCGAACCCAGGGCCTTGCACTTACTAGGCAAGCACTCTACCACTGAGCTAAATCCCCAACCCATCATTTTCTTAACTGAGGTTTCTGCCTCTCAAATGGCTTTAGTTTATGTCAGGTTGACATATAACTATCCAGCACGGTTATCCAATGCCAAATGGTCAGCCCTGAAAACATACATGATACACACTGACCAGGTTGTACTTATGTATTTAGGAACATAAGTTTACACACACACACACACACACACACACACACACACACACACAAACAAACAACAAAGAAAAAGAAGCCATGAATTTGAGAGAGAACAAGCATACATGAAAGGGGTTGGAGGGAGGAGAGAGAAGGGAGAAGATGATAATATAATTGTATTATAATCTCAGCTAAGCATGATGGCGCATGCATTTAATCCCAGCACTCAGGAAGCAGAGGCAAGTGGGTCTAAAGTTCAAGGCCAACATGGTCTACAGAGCAAGCTCCAGGGCAACTTAAGCTATATAATGAGAACTTGTTTCAAAATAAATAAATAGACAATAAAAATAAAGCTGAATGATTATAATCTCAAAACTAAAATTATAGGGGCTGGAGAGATGGCTCAGTGGTTAAGAGCACTGGCTATTCTTCCAGAGAACCCAGGTTCAATTCCCAGCACCCACATGGCAACTCACAGCTATGTTATTCCAGTTCTGGGGGATCCTATGCCCTCACACAGACACACGTAAGCAAAACACCAATACACATAAAATTAAAAAAAATTAGTAAAGAGGAGACCCTGTCTCAAAAAATTATAGAAAAAAGGTGTGGGTAACAGCAATCAGAGAAAAAGGAGTCATGAATTTGAAAGAGAACAAGGGGGAAACATAGGAGAACTTTGAGGAGAAAGAGGGAAGGGAATAGAGAGGTAGATAGATAGATAGACAGACAGACAGACAGACAGATAGATATTTAATCCAGGCACTGGGGAGGTAAAGGCGATAGGATCAGAAGATCCAGAGTGTGGGAGACCTGACTCTGTCTAAACAGATAAATAGTGAAATAATTCTCTAACTATATAGAACGGATTTATTTCAGGCTCTGAACCCCGTAGAAGTGGCCTTGGTGACATGGCAGTCTGTGAAGGAAATGGTATTTGAAGGGGGCCCTCATCCGTGGATTTTGGAGCCTTCCCGATTTTTTTTGGAGCTGAGCGTGGAGAAGCCAGAGGGCATTAGGGTGACAGAGGTCCGGCTGCCGACTAAGAGGAAACAGAACCAGTATGTCTACCGGGTCCTGTGCCTGGATTTAGGGGAACAAGTAAGAAAAATTGCTTGCTTGCTTGCTTGCTTGCTTGCTTGCTTGCTTGCTTGCTTGCTTGCTTGCTTGCTTGCTTGCTTGCTTGCTTGCTTGCTTCCTTCCTTCCTTCCTTCCTTCCTTCCTTCCTTCCTTCCTTCCTTCCTTCCTTCCTTCCTTCCTTCCTTCCTTCCTTCGTTTGTTTTTCAAGACAGGGTTTCTCGCATAGCCCTGGCTGTGCTATAGACCAGGCTGGCCTCGAACTCAGAAATCCGACCGACTGTCTCTGCTTCCTGAGTGCTGGGATTAAGGGTGTGCGCCACCACTGCCTAGCTTTAAACAGCCTTTTTCTGACATGAGTATGATGTTGCAACTTATAGTATAATACTTTAAAAAAAGATTCATTTTTATTTATGTGTACTTGTATCCGCCTTCATGGGTATGTGCGCCATGCTCTTAACCAGAGCAATCTCACCAGCCCGGTCTCCAACTTTTTATTTTAAACTTTTGGATACTTACTTATTTATATTTTGTTTTGTTTAGTTTTTTTGAGCCAGGGCTACACAGAGAAACCCTGTTTCAAAAAACAAAAGACTCTTTTTGCCCCCAACTATCAAGAAGTGGACTTGCTGACTCTCCAGTATTCTGTTCTGTGTTTTGAGGAACTGCTACACGTCTCTGCCCAGCAATGTGCAGTGTCCCACTGTCTGTCCTCACTAGCAAAAGTGTTTGTATTCACTCACATGTCTGCTAAGGTTTTTCTAATAAAATTAAGCTTCAAGGACTAGGAAAACTAAACTCAGGGGTTAAGAGCACTTTCTCTGAAGACATGAGGAGTTCTGATCCCAGTGCGTGCGTGCGTGCGTGCGTGCGTGCGTGCGTGCGTGCGTGCGTGCGTGCGTGCGTGCGTGCGTGCGTGCGTGCGTTGAGTGTTCATGCATTCATCTAATGATGGACACATATGGTTGCTTTTCTATTTTGATCTGAAGATCTCTGATCCCAGCATGTAGCTTGAGTTTTCCTGCCTGGCCCACAGTCAGGACAAATCTCTATCACCTGCCAGTCCCACAGCCTCAGACCCGACCAAGTAAACACAGAGACTTATATTGGTTACAAACTGTATGGCCGTGGCAGGCTTCTTGCTAACTGTTCTTACGGCTTAAATTAATACATTTCCATTAATCTATACCTTGCCACATGGCTCGTGGCTTACCGGCATCTTCATATGCTGTTTCTCATCATGGCGGCTGGCAGTATCTCTTTGACTCAGCCTTCCACTTCCCAGCTTTATTCTCCTCCTCCGCCCTTGTCCTGCCTATACTTCCTGCCTAGCCAATGGCCAATCAGTGTTTTATTTATTGACCAATCAGAGCAACACATTTGCCATACAGAACATCCCACAGCACCAGCACCCATGCAAGAAGCCAGCCATGGTCCTGCCCACACCTGTAACCCCAACTTCTGACTTAACTGGGAAAAACAAACACACCCCAATCCACCCTCTTCCAGGCTGAGAGGGAGACTCTACCTCAAAGGAACAGAGCAGAGAGATGGAGAAAGCTGCCTCCTGCCCTCTGGTGGCCTCTGTGTGAAGTAGTGTTAGTTACCTAGTGGGTTAGAAGCACCCATTGTAGCAGGAATCTTAAAAGTTCTTATTAATAAAAACAAACATGGAGCCAGGTATTGGGGTGAATGCCGGAAGACCAGAGAGACAGAACAAGCCACAGCTAACCTCACCTGGCCATCTTCTCAGCTGATCTTGTTTCCTCAGACTGGAAGCCTCTGTGTCCTTATCCAGAATGGATCTCAGCTGAACTGTGCTGCTCAAAACCTAAAAGCTTAACCAGCCAAATGCTTAACCAGCCAAATGCTTCTAGTTTCTGGTCCTCACGCCTTATATACCTTTCTGCTTTCTACCACCACTCCCTGGGATTAAAGGCTTGCTTTCTGGGATTAAAGACGTGAGTCACCATGCTTGGCTGTATCCTTGAACACATGGATTTCTGCCTCTAGAATGCTAGGATTAAAGGCATGTGCTACCACTGCCTATCCTAAGTATCTAGTGGTTTTTCTGTTCTCTGACCCCAGATAAGTTTATTAGGGTACACAATATTTTGGGGAACACAATACCACCACACACCCATATTCACATGGGTGTGTGGTATCCAGTAGGACATGAGCAACCTGCCAGCAGCCACATTTCCAAAGAAGAGCACCTCTCCCTCCCCTGGTAGCCGCTAACTACCAATAGTGTCTCCTGTAGAGGTATGGGGCCTCCCCATCCACACTGTGATTTTTACTGCACAAGTGACCATAGCTGCTGAGTAGATGTGCTTTACAATTGCCTGGAATTGCAGCTCCAAGAGATCGTCCTCTGGTCTCTGTGGGTACCTGCACACACGTGGCTTACACTCACAGACACACATACCCACACGTGGGTCTTAAGTTGTCTCTTTAGTTAAGGAGAGCCTACTGCTCTTTCAGAGGACCTGAGTTTGGCTCCCAGCACCCACGCCAGTTGACTCACAACTGCCTGTAGCTTTAGCTCCAGAGGATCCTACACCTGTGGCCTCTGTGGGCACTTTTACCCACTACACACACACACTTAAAAAAATCTTTAAAAATCTTTAAAAATAAATAAATAAATCTTTTCCAAACAAAAAACAAGAAGCTCCGAAGAACAGAGGAATGAATAGCTTGTCTTTTCATTTCTTCAACACATCCTGAAGTCACAGACTTCCTACAAGGAAAGAAGTCTACTATAGTTAGCCACACAGAGGTCACTAATAGTGGGTGGTCTGCTCAGAACTTGGGATGGAGCGGATGCTTTCAGTACTTAGACAATATTTTCAGTGCTTTTTAAAAATATAAATTTATACTTTATTTTAATTTATATTATAAATTAATACTTTTTTTTTCTTAGTTTTTTTGAGACAAGGTTTCTCTATATAGCCCTGGCTGTCTTGGAACTCTCTTTGTAGACCAGGCTGGCCTCAAACTCACAGAGATCCGCCTGCCTCTGCCTCCTGAGTGCTGGGATTAAAGGTGTGCACCACCATGACCTCAGTACTTTCAAAACAATTACATGCCGGGCGGTGGTGGCACACGCCTTTAATCCCAGCACTTGGGAGGCAGAGCCAGGCGGATCTCTGTGAGTTCGAGGCCAGCCTGGTCTCCAAAGCGAGTTCCAGGAAAAGGCGCAAAGCTACACAGAGAAACCCTGTCTCGAAAAACAAAAACAACAACAACAAAAAAAAAATTACATTTACTTACTATTTATTTATTTGTGTGTGTGCATGTGCCTGACACGTGGTGAGTCTGAAGGTCAGAGGACAATTTGCGTTTTTTTTTCCTTCCACCATGTGGGTCCCAGGGATGGAATTCAGGTTGTCAGGCTGGCACCAAGCACCTTTACCCACTGAACCATCTGCCAGCCCTGCTGCCAGTCTTTAGGTTAGCTTCATATTTTCATACAATTTTTTTCTTGGTTTTAAGATGTATGTGCATGTGTGTGAGCCTGCAGGAGTATCACCTGCATGCACTGCCCTCGGAAGCCAGGAGAGAGTCCACACCCTCTTCTGATCTCCTCAGGACCAAGCATGCACTTAGTGCACATGCATACATGCGGGCTGAATACTCAATATACATGAAATAGATAAATGTAAAATAAAGTTTAAATAGAAAAATGAAGAAACTAAACTAAGACACAAACAAATAGCACAAGATTTGTTGAAGGAAAAGACTAAAGTAATTTGGTTAATTTTCTTTTTACAATTCATTGATGGGGGAATACGTGAGCCATGGCAGATGTGCACAGTGTGCATGTGGAGGCCGGAGGATGACCTGCAAGAGTCAGTTCTTTCCTTTTATCTTGTGGGTCCTGGGAATTGAACTCAGGTATTCAGGCTTGGCAGTGAGCGTGACACCAGCCGAGCCTCTTGCTGGCCTGATGGTTGTTTCATTTTTTTGTTGTTGTTTTGTGGATTTGTTTGTTTTTGAGACAGGGTCTCTCTATGTAGTCTTGGATATCCTAGAACTTATTTTGTAGACCAGGCTGGCCTCAGATCTACAGAGAGCCATCCTCTTCTCCCTCTCAAGTGCCCAGCTTGATTTGGAAACAAGGCTTCACTTTATGCACATGGCGTGGAACTAACTCTGAAGACCAGGCTGACCTTGACCTTGCAGTGATCTCCCTGCCCCCTTCTCTTGAGTGCTGGGATACAGGAGTGAGCTGTCACTCCAACCGAAATTAGATCTTTGAAGTTCCATTTGTCTTAATTTTCCATGGTATGACTTGATTTTATTTTATGACGGGGTCTCATGTGATCCACGATGGCTCCAAACTAGCTGAGTAGCTGGGAAGGACCTTGATCTCCTGATCCTCCTGCCTCAGCCTCTCTAGTGCTGGAGTGCAGGTGTGTACCGTGACTCCTGCCTGATGACCTTTTCGTTTGTTTACTCTTTTCCTGAGGATTGACTTTAGTGCCTAAGCATGCTCATTTATCACTGAACTGTGTCCCCGGCCCACTTGTGTGTGTGTGTGTGTGTGTGTGTGTACATGATTGTGTATGGTGTGTGGATGTATGCAAGAAGTTCTTTTATATGTTTATTTGTGTAAAGGCCAAAGACGTCTTCCTTGATTGCTTTCTACCATTTTAAAATATTAGATTATTTAATGTGTCATGAGAAAGGCACATGGCTTTAAGGGATTTGTCAGATTTTCATATCCAGAAGGGCTCCTCTACAATGGAGTTAGAATTATTCTGACATATTTAGTTGGGCACAATGACATCAAGGGTCTACACATACGTAACTCTGATGTTTCCTTCAAGGTTCTCACTTTACGGATTGGGAATCACCCCGGTGTCCTGAACCCTAGTCCCTCTGTGGAAACAGTGCAGGTGCGCTTCATCTGTGCCCACCCTGCCAGTATGTTGGTGACACCAGTGTACAAGGTGGCAGCTGGCACCCAGCCATGTCCTCTGCCACAGTACAACAAGCAACTGGTAAGTGCAGATTGTCCTGATCCACGTGGCTCTTTTGTCTCAAATGTTCTCGAGATAAGGGATCAAGTGAGAGGCATTGTGGCATTTGTTACTCACTCTCAGATGGTGAGAGGTGAGTAGGGTTCCAGTTGTGGACCTTCAGGAACATGACTGTTTACTCGGGAATTGTGGCTGAAGACAAATGAACCCCCTGAACAGTGTCTAAATTGTTTGACTAATCTCCCCTAGCAAACCTTTGTTAGCATTATAAACAAGTAAGAGAAACTACTTCTACTGCAAAAGTACCGTGAAGACCCGAGGTAAACAAAGCCGGGCACGGTGGCACAGGTGAGGTTTCTCTCTAGGTGAACTAGGCTGGCCTCGAACTTACAGTCCTCCTACTTCAGCCTCCTAAGTGCTGGAGTTACAGATGCGTTCTGCCACAGCTCTCCCCCCCATCTCTTTTTTTTTCATACTCTCTATGCAGCTGAGGATGACCCTGCTACTGAATCCTGTAAGTTTTGTTTGTTTTTTTATTTTGGTTTTTCGAGACAGGGTTTTTCTGTGTAGCTTTGCACCTTTCCTGGATCTCGCTCTGTAGACCAGGCTGGCCTCGAACTCACAAAGATCCGCCTGCCTCTGCCTCCCAAGTGCTGGGATTAAAGGCCTGCGCCACCACCGCCCGGCTGAATCCTGTAAGTTTTAGTGCAAGCATTTTCTCACATTCGAGAGCCCCTCTTCCCAAATGACAGTGTTTGTGTCAAGCTGATATAAAACTAGCCAGCCCAGGGACTAAGTGTCCTTACTCTCAATCAACTCAGGGTTAGAAAGGTAGCTCAGCAATTAAGAGCACTTGCTGCTCTTCCAGAAGACCTGAGTTCAATTCCCAGCAACCATGTCAGGAGCTACAGGGGATCTAACACCCTCTTCTGGCCTCCTTGGGCACCTGCACATACATGGCTCTCACACACACTTAGGTATACATGAATACACATAAATAAAGATGAAATCCTTTTTAAAAAATAAATCAACAAAAACCTTAAAAAGATATAAAAGATATATGGTGGAATATATGGAGGAAACTGAGATATTGGCTCTGTATTTAATGATACTACATTAATGTTAGTTGTTAATATTCTTTTTTCTTTCATCTTTGTGTGTGTGTGTGTGTGTGTGTGTGTGTGTGTGTTGTGTTATGTCAATGTTCTTAAGCACAGCAGGGTTGGAAAGATGGATAAGTGACTAAGAATTCTTGCTGCTCTTCCAGAGGACCTGAGTTCAGTTCCCAACACCCACATCAGGCAGTTCACAACCACCTGTAACTCCAGCTCCAGGAGATCCCATGACTCCTTCTAATCTCAGTGGGTTCCTGCATACATGTGCATGGATACACACATGGACACACACATACACATAGTCAAAAATAAAACGAAAAGATTTTGTCTACAGTGTAGTATTATTGTTTTGTTTGTTTACACAGATGTTCTCTTTCTTAGGAAATACGTAATGAAGTATTCGGGGTGGGGTAAAGTGTCATGATAGCTACATCATTCATAAACAAATGCAGCAAACAAAATACCTGCCCCAAGCCCTGGAGGTGAGGAAGAAAGGGAAGAGAGAGAGAAAACACACACCCCACTGTATGTTAACAACTGCTGGACAAAGTGAAGTTTAAAAAACCGTCAAAGGAGAAAGATGAGAGGAGATGTAGTTCTTGTCTTCAAGGATAGCTTGCCACCCCTAAGGCTACTGAATTTTTTAAACTGAATTATTGTGTTCCTGTGTTGTGTGTGTGTGTGTGTGTGTGTGTGTGTGTGTGTGTGTGTGTGTGCACATGCTTGCCGTGGTTTGTGTGTGGAAGTCAGAGGACAAGATTGTGAAGTTGATTCTCTCTTTCCATCTTACGTGAGTTCCAGGGATAGAACCCATTCTGGGATTTTATGGCAAGGGACTTTACCAATTGAGCTGATCTGATGGCCCCAAATCTTTATAAAAATCCTTTATGACCTTTTCCTTTCATGCAGATTCCTGTGTCCAGCTTGAGGGACTCGGTCCTGGAACTGGCAGTATTTGATCAACACGGGAGGAAGTTTGATAATTTCAGCTCATTAATTCTGGAATGGAAATCTTCCAATGAGACACTGGCCCGTCTTGGTGGTTCTAAGCCGATGAAGATGGTAGACAAGGGCGATGGCAGCGGACAGACTCGCTTGCACGGTACTGTAGAAAGCTCGCGAGCGGGACAGGGCATTGGCTAACCACTTCACGTGGCTTCCTCCTGAGCAACTGTTGCCTTCTCCGTTTTATCATGGTGCCTTTCATCTTTGATATTTGTGCTGTTTTGTTTTCTTTTGTTGTTGTTTTCCAAGACAGGGTTTCTCTCTGTAGTCCTAGCTGTCCTGGAACTCACTCTGTAGACCAGGCTAGCCTCGCACTCAAGAGATCTGCCTGCATCTGCCTCCTGAGTGCTGGGATTAAGGGTGTGTGTCACCACTGCCCAGCTATTTGTGCTTTTTTATAGAAAAAAAATTAGTCTTGGCAGTGCCGTTCAGTGAGGGACCATGTATACAGCTTATGTGAGAGCCTGGGATTTATCCCCAGTGCTGAAAAGTCTAGAGGGGGTTGGTAGAAAGGGAGAGAAAGAAAAATGGGAATATCTGGGAATATTGCTCATTTGGTAGTGTTTTCCTAACTCTGAATCCCTGGATCCAGTCTTTAGCACTGTATAAACAGCATGTGGCTCCCACACCTGTAATCTGGATACAGTCTTAATCACTGTATAGACAGCATGTGGCTCCCACACCTGTAATCTGGATACAGTCTTAATCACTGTATAGACAGCATGTGGTTCTCACACCTGTAATCTGGATACAGTCTTAATCACTGCATAGACAGCATGTGGTTCTCACACCTGTAATCTGGATACAGTCTTAATCACTGCATAGACCAGCATGTGGTTCTCACACCTGTAATCTGGATACAGTCTTAATCACTGTATAGATAGCATGTGGCTCCCACACCTGTAATCTGGATACATACAGTCTTTAGCGCTGTATAAACAGCATGTGGCTCTCACACCTGTAATCTGGATCCAGTCTTTAGCACTGTATAGATAGCATGTGGCTCCCACACCTGTAATCTGGATCCAGTCTTTAGCACTGTATAAACAGCATGTGGCTCCCACACCTGTAACCTCAGCACTCTGGAGGTAGAGGCAGGAGGATCAATGGCCTGGGCCAGTGAGATGCCTCAGTAGTTAAAGGCGCTTGCCACTGAAGATTGGAGACCTGAGTTGGATACACAGAGTCCATTGAAAGGTGGAAGGATGGAACTGATTCCACAAAGTTGTTGTCTGGACCTAAAGTCCCTTTTCTCGACAGAATCGCTGTGATGGCTGCAGCTGTGTGTACATGTCCTGAACACCAGGGGCCTCCAAGACCCTCATTGCACTAGGCTAGGCTCAGGTCAGTGTGCCCTTGGCACACCCACTTCACTTTGGCCAAATCAACTGCGCCCCTGAATGCCTTCACAATTTTCCTGCTGGCAAGGGTCTAGCATTTGAGAGTGATGAAGAAGTCTGCACCTTTGGAGCAATGCTGTCACTTATGTAAGAAACAAGGAGATTTGGAATACTTCAGAGGCCACAGCTGAGTGATGTCGTGGTTGAGCTTTGCTGATGGTGACATTGCTCTACCAGCCTTGGGCATCACACACCACAACAGACAGACCACTGAAAATGCAAAGGAGGGGGCTGGAGAGATGGCTTAGAGGTTAAGAGCACTGACTGCTCTTCCAGAGGTCCTGAGTTCAATTCCCAGCAACCACATGGTGGCTCACAACCATCTGTAATGAGATCTGGTGCTCTCTTCTGGCCTGCAGTCATACATGCTGTATACAGAATAAATAAATAAATAAATAAATAAATAAATAAATAAATAAATAAATAAATAAATAAATAAATAAGAAAATGCAAAGGAGGAGGTGAGGGGAATCTGAGGCTACAGGATGCTCACATGAAGATGAGGACTCTTCTAGTGGTGACAAGTGACACTGGCTGATTTCACAGCTGTTTATACCCTGCTGCGGCTCTAAAGCAGGTCTGGAGGTGTCCTTTGCCAGGTCTTCCCTAGAATGAACCACGGGTTCCTGGCCTGTATTAACCAGCCCTGGTGTGGTGCTGTCCCAGGGGAGGGGAAAAGGTGAGAGGATCCAGTGTGATGCTAAAGAGACTGCAGATAGCCTGCCTACAAAAGGATACCCCACAGAAAGAGAAGCAAGAGCCGCAGGCTGAGTGCAAAGAGGAAAAGAAGCCAGCTGCCCCGGCTCCTGAGGAGTTCGCCTGCCCAAGAATGCCTTTGTGTTGGGTGGGTGGAAGTGTGAGTGGTCCAGGGAAGACGCTTCTCTGTGGCACTGCTGTATTTGGGGGAGTACTTTGATGAAGATGGCTGGTCCCTGTGGTGCTCTGAACACTGCTTCCCCGAAGAGCTCTTCATGAGTTGCAGCCTCATTCTGGACTCTTTTCCAGTATCATCGTCGTCTGCGGTACCGACAAGGACAACTCTCTTTCTGGAGTGTGGGTCTTCCAAGGTCAGGAGCTTGCCTTTCTGGAGTCCAGATTGGCAGGTGGACTTCGAGCCTATGTGAGGTCGAAACTGGATCCTGGCAGCAAAAGAGCCCGAGAGTGCAGTCCCAGAGTATTTTCCCTGGGAGGGGCCTTCCAGTATGTCGGCAAAGCCGTCAGTCACGGCAAGCGCTTCACGGGAACATCTCTTGCCATCATCTACCTGCCTGCACCCACCCTTCAGGGAGGTGGGAGTCATCAAAGGAAACTGAACACTGGGGGAAGAATGTCCTCTGAGGTCCACCCTGCACCACGGCATGCCTCCCACTTCAAACACGTTTATGTAAGGTTAAAAAAAAAATAAGAAAGAAAGAAGTTGAGATCATCCTCAATGACACCACTAGTTTTGAGGTCATCAAGGTATAACAAAAAACAAAAGAGGAAAGAAAGGAGGAAGGGAAAAAGAAGAGTGGGATGATGGAGATGGAAAAGAAAAAGGAAGAGAAACTTCAGGACAGAATGTTTCCAGGGAGGTGAGACAACCCATGCTTAAGACAGAAAGTAAACAATTCAAAACAGCTTCAGGAAGTTCCTAAAACTGACCAGATTCACTGGGCCGCTCTCTCCCCAAGAGTAAACGGTAAAGACAGCTGAAAGTGACTGAGCAGTCTGGGAGGAGCAGAGACAAGCCAAACTGCCCAGAAGAGGCCCAGACCAACTGAGCTCCTGGGAAAGGATACTCTCCAGCCTGGGACGCTGCCTGCAGGCTGGGCAGTACACTCCAGGTTTCCAACTTTTCTGAGCTGTCGCCCATGCTGGGGTGGGCTTTGGTAATACAGCTGTCTTAATTTATTTCTGCTCCTGTAAGTAACCCCTAGTCAATATTTATGTAAGAAACCCCAATGAAACTCAGTGGTTAACTAAGGTGGACGTTGGTGGTATCATACTTTGTGGTCTGTTACCGGGTCCGTATCTGGAGTGAGTGGATGTTTGTTTATATATCCCCGTGAATAGTGCCACACAGATGGTATGGTGGTTTGAATGAGCGTGGACCCCATAGGCCCATATATTTGAATATTTAGTCCCCAGTTGTTGGGCTATTTAAGAAGGATTAGGCAGCATGGCCTTGCTGGAGGTGTGTCACTGGAGGACTTAAGGTTTTAAAAGCCCATACCATCCCTAGCTTGCTCTCTGTGGCTCATGTTTGCGGATCAAGATGTAAGCTCTCAGCTACCGCTTCAGCACCAAGCCTGCCTGCCTTCAGCCATGCTCCCCACTGTGGAGATCATGGAACCATGAGCCTCAGATTAAATGCTTTCTTTTATACGTTTTTCTTGGTCATGGTGATAGAAAGTAACTAAGACAGATGGGAAGGAAAAGAAAGAAATCCAGGCATGGTTACTCACAGTTGGAATCCCATAACTTGGGAGCCTGTGGCAGGAGGATTGCCATGAGTTTCAGGGCAGCCTGGGCTACAGGGTAAGGACCATGTCTCAAACCACAAACAGGGAGGAGAGGAGCCAGTGAGAAGGCTCTGTGGGGAAAGAACCTTGCACTCAAGCTGACAACCTGAGTTAATCCCTGGGGCCATGTGGGAGAAGGAGCAAACCAGCTCCCTGAAGTACTGTAAATCCCACCGAACAAGAATTGAGACTATTACCCAAATTCTTTTAGTCGAATTAAGCAAGCTTTATTTTCTGTCAGACAGGACTGTCTCTCTAAAGCAGGCTTTGAAAAAACAGCATTGAGCACCGGAGAATGTGGGGCTTATATGGATCAAAACTGCAAGACTGGGAGTGGGGGCCCAAGGGTTTTTAGTTACGTAGGAACTTGGCAAAACATCTTATCAGTGTGGGGGTCAGGGTATAGGGTGTGAAACATGTCAAATTCCAGAAAATGGATCAAGACCTGGTCAAACTTAAGTTTTATGGAAAACAAGATGAACTTATTTTGACCTTGTAACAAGATGGCTTTTAATCTTAAGTTGAAATCAGGCTGGTCCATCACTTGCCTGCACACACACACAAAATAAAAAAATAAATAAATAAATGGGGCCCTGAGAGGTGTGTTGTGGAATATTATTTTAAGGTGTGTTACTTTTGTTTATGCTGCATTTGTTTAACTCTGTGAAGCTGTGATACTGTGCCTGTCTGAAACACCTGATGGTCTAATAAAGAACTGGCCGATAGCAAGGCAGGAGAAAGGATAGGTGGGGCTGGCAGGCAGACTATATAGAGGGAGAAATCTGGGAAAAGGAAGATCTAGCAGCCAGAGAAGGAGGAGGACTCTAGGGACCAGACACCCAGCTACACAACCAGCAACAGAGTAAGACTAAGATTTACAGAAGTAAGAGAACGGGAGAAGCCCAGAGGCAAAAGGAGGAAGTTAAGGACAGCTGGCTAGAAACCAAGCCAAGCTAAGGCCGGGCAGTCATAGGTAATAATAAGCCTCCGTGTGTGGATTTATTTGGGAGCTGGGTGGCAGCCCCCTAAAGGGGCAGAAATAGAAAACAACGGAGATGGCTTGGCAGTTAAGAGCACTGGCCATTCTTCCAAAGGACCCCGGTTCAGTTCCCAGCACCCACATGGCAGCTCACAACTGGCTGTAACTCCATTTCCAGGGGATCCAATGTCCTCACACAGACATAAATGCAGGCAAAACACCAATGCACATAAAATAAAAAGAAAATAAATAAATGTAAGAAAAAACATTTAAGCTGGGTGTGGTGACACACACCTTTAATCCCAGCACTCAGGAGGCAGAGGCAGGCAGATCTCTGAGTTTGAGGCCATCCTAGTCTACAGGGTGAGTTCCAGGACAGCCAGAGCTACAGAGAGATCCTGTCTCATTTTTTTTTTAATTAACCAATTTAAAAAACATTAAAAGCCAGATGTAGTGGCTCAAACCTGTAATCCAAATACTTAAGAGTTAGTGCTCAGAAAGCTGAGAAGTTCAAGATGATGCTTGTGTTGGAGACCAGGTTGAACTACATGAGACCTTGTCTCAAAACAACAAACAAATTAATTTTAGGAGCTGGAGAGATGGCTCAGAGGCTAAGAGCACTTGCTGCTCTTCCAGAGGTACTAAGTTCAATCCCCAGCACCCACATGGTGGCTCACAACCATCTGTAATGAAATCTGGTGCCCTCTTCTGATGTGCAGTCAGAACACTGTATATATAATAAATAATAAATCTTTTTTAAAAATTAATTTTAAAATGTCTTGAGCTAGATGTAATGTTACACCCTAGCACTCCAGAGGTTGAACCAGGAGAATGATTTTTGGAAAGGGCTATTGATGAAGCCCTGTTTACCAACACACACACACACACACACACACACACACACACACACACACCCCGCCACACACACACACACACACACACACACAAAAAGTAGAGATCCTATTATTTGTCCTGGCATCGTAGGAATGATTGTTTACTAACCAGTATTTGCTGAATGGCTATGGCATTCTGCAAGGCACTGAGCTACAGCAGGGAGGGAGACAGACGTGCTGCCTCCATCACAAACTCAACCATGGCTGAGGAAACATTCATGACATTGGAAGGAAGAGCAAATGTGGGGTATGTAAGACCTATGACAGTGACCTAACCTAGTCTAGAACAAAGAAGGCTACCCTGAGACTATTTCCACTGCAACCAGAAGGGGCGTTGGAAGAGGAAACAGTAAAAACGTCAAGCTTCTCACGGTGTTTGCCGACGTCACATCACTAAAGCAGGTCACCCGGTCAAAACCAGAGTTAGGGTGAGCAAGGACTTCACAGCTATGAATAACAACAGACTCGGCTTGCTGTGGGCCATTAACGGGACAACCCGCCACAGAGACCCCAAAGAGAGGATGAACATGGTGTGAAGAGCAGCTTTGAGGTCTCGGCATGAGCACTGTCAGGAGAGGAAGAACCATTCACTGGAACTCAGGACTCTAGAGAAGGCGAAATGAGACTCCGCCTAGTCCCTGCCCGTGAGGAGCTGACATCTAGAGCGGGTTGAGCTTGCCTGGGGGCCTGGGCAGCTCAATAGAAGAGCTATAGCCTCGCATGCACTGGCCCAGGTTTGATGTTCACATGAGAGATGGGTAAAAACAGCCCAAACAGAAAGCATGGGACACAACCCTACAACGTGCAGAATGCACAGCAGAGTGACAGGACAGCAGAAGAGCTGCTGCTTGTGATGGCCCCCAGTCAGCCACGAGTACAGTAGTTATTTATCGACTGGCCCAGTGTCTTCTTCTCTAGGTCCATCACCTCTACCTCTGTCCAGGAGCTCATCACTTCCTGACATAGTGTCCTCTCTGCCGCTCTCAAATTCACCCTCCACACTAATGTCCAAAGTGATTGTCCTATAACACAGATCTGGGGTGGAGAGCAGGGATGTAGCTCATTTGGTAGACTGCTCGCTTAACCTGCACAAAACCTGGGTTTGCTCTCCAGCCCCACATAAACAGGGTGTGATAAGCACACCTGCCATCCCAGCATCCGGGTCAAAGCAAGAGACCAAATTCAAGATAAGCTCTAGCTACACAAGACCCTGACTCAAAATAACAAAACTGTGAAACAGCCAGGCATGGTGGTGCAGGCCTTTAATCCCAGCACTCGGGAGGCAGAGGATCTCTGAGTTCAAAGCCAGCCTGGTCTACACAGCGAGAAACCCTGTCTTGAAAAACCACACCAACCAAACAACAAAAAAAATTATGAAATAAAACACAAAATTAATCTGAGGGAGCTGCGGACAGAGGTCAGTGGTAGAACACTTGCCTCACATGTTAAGTAAGCACTCCAACACTGAGCTGCCCCTATGGATCCTAGGAACTCCAGTCATTAAACATGGCAGGATCTCTCCTGCCCCTGGCTTTACACACATACCCCATGCTGTCTCCAGGGAGCCTGGGAATTCCCTGTCCTCCTCTGCTCCCAGTCTGAAGTAAGCATTCTGAGCCTCGGGTGGTAGCATGTGCTATAATCTCAGTGACAGGAGGCAGAGGCAGGAGTAACCCAAGGCCTAGGACAGCCTGTGCTGTCACCCAGTCAGTTCCAGGAAGTGGGATGTGAGACTTTGTTTCAAAAGGAGGAAAAGAAAGAAAGGAAGGGTCAGCCATGATGGCACAGGTCTTTAACCCAGCACTCAGGAGGCAGAAGCAGGTGGGTATCTGCAAGTTTGAGGCCAGCCAGGGTTATACATGAGACCTTGTCTCAAAAAGAAATGAAAGAAAAGGAGAGACAGACAGACAGACAAAGAGGTAAATTGGCTCAGCAGGTAAAGGTGCTTGATGATGACCTGAGTTCAATCGCCAAGCCCAACATGTGGGGAAGAGATAACTGACCCCCACATATGTGCTAGTACACAGGTTCCCCACCACCACATGCACACACATTTTAAATTAAAAATAATAATAATGCACCATTTAAATTTTTGGAGTGCCTGACTGTCATGTATATGAAGATAAGTGAAGCTGAGAAAAGGCCCCAAAAGACTGACTCATTGTGACCACTGACTCATTGAAATTTTATATACAAAACTGAACATTTATATACAAAAATGTCCCCATGCATTTGCTCTCTGCCCAATTTTGGAATTATAGGCCATTACAGGAAGAAAGAATTTTAGGTTTTGCCGGGCCCAATTTCTCATTGATAAAGGATGTAGGAGGTTAGCTTTTTGCTCGGAGTCATATGACAAGGTCGGTGCAAACCCAGGGTTCTCTTGGGTGTACTTCTTTCTTCAGGGCTTTTCTCTCCACAATAAAATGCCATTTGGAAAACACGGAGGTGGACTTCGGCTTTCTGGAGCCGGCTTTGCAGAGCTGTGCCTGTTTCTTACAGTGTTTCCCTGCTTTAGGCCATCAGACCCTTAAAGTGCATCAGATGAAGGGGACGGTGCTCATCGCGGTCAGCTTCGTGGGCTATTCAGGGAAGAAGAGCGCGGAGGTGAGTGGGAATTACGACGGAAGTAGTCTAGATTAGGGCCTGGCAGCCCATGCCTGCCATCCTAGCCTGGGCTACTTGGTGAGATCCTATCCCAAACCTCAGTGGTTTAAAAAGAGAGAGAGAGACTATAAAATTATATGGGCAGGGAAAGGGGGTCTAGGAAGAGTTTGGGGGATGGATATGATCAAAATATGCTGTATGAAAGTCTCAAAGAACTAATAAAAATAAGAGTGGGCAGCAGTGGTGCACGTCTTTAATCCCAGCACTCAAGAGGCAAGTGGATCTCTGTGAGATCAAGGCCAGCCTGGTCTACAGAATGAGTTCCAGAACAGCCAGGGCTGTTACACAGAGAAACCCTGTCTCAAAACAACAACAACAACAAACAATAATAATAACAACAACATAAATAAATAAATAAAAGAAGGGAGAAAAGAAAGGGGAAGGAAAGGGAGAAAAGGGGAAGAAATAGAATTAACTCAGATTTAAAGCTCCTCTCTAGAAGTCGTTAGCTGGAATTTTCTCCACGGATCAGTTTCTGCTGCCTTCTGTGCTCACTTCCTGGTTAGGAAATTTCCAACTCGCCAAGATCTGCGGTAGTGGAGTTGCTCCTAGTAGAGGACGTCACAGTACAGCCTGATAACGCCACCATCTACAGCCATCCCGACGTGAAGGTGAGGTACACAGGCCAAAGAGGTAGGGGACTCCTGTGGTGAGGCAGCAAGATACTTCACTGCTGTTAAAAATCAAACACACATATTGGGCTGGAGAGATGGCTCAGTGGTTAAGGGCCCTGGCTGCTCGTCCAGAGGACCCCGGGTTCAATTCCTAGCACCCACATGGCAGCTCACAACTGTCTGTAACTCCATTTCCAGGGGATCTGATACCTTCACACCAATGCACATAAAATAAATTTAAAGAAATTATTTTAAACACACACACACAACATGAAGGATGAGCTACAGCATCCTTTTGTCTGTACACTCCTCCTTTGTTAGATAGAAGTCATCTTCTTCAGGCTATAAACCAAAAAGAATGGAGCATTGTTTGTCTGATTTTTCTGTAGGAAATATTTCACCTTGTGGAAGGGTCTGGCTACTTTCTAGTCAACAGCAGTGAGCAAGATATGGTCACCATCACGTACATGGAAGCAGAAAGCTCCGTCCAGGTGGGTTGGTGAGGTCTCCAGACTGAAGGTCTCAGGTCAAAGGTCAAAGGGCTTTTTTGTGTTTGTTTCACTTTTTTGGTTTGGGTTTGGTTTTTTGAACTTTTTATCGTGTGTGTGTGTGTGTGTGTGTGTGTGTGTGTGTGTGTGTGTGTGTGTGTTGTGGATGTACTACAGTACATTGTGTGGAGGTTAGAGGACAACTTGTAGGAGTCAGTCACAGACCATCAGCCTTGGCAACAAGCACCTCCATGTCTTTTCGGCCCTAGTTTTTTTGAGACAGGGTCTCAAAAAGCCCAGGATGGCATGGAAGGTCTTATGAAGCCAAGGCTGACCTGAAACTCCTGATCCGTGTGGCTCTGCCTCCTCCCACCATGTCCAACCCCAAACTCTCTTTTTCTCCATTGTATGTGGTATATGGGTTACATATGGCCATTTCAGTGCAAATGAATGACGGAGGCCCTTCCTGGCCCCCTCCTGTGGTCTGCTTTGCCTCTGAGACAGTTCTGTGTACATGTATGGTTCTATGAGTCTACACACAATCCAGGACTCACAAGTGAGAGGAAACCTGCAGTGTTTGTCTTTCTGAGACTCGCTTAATGTGAAGGTCTCCATCTGTACCCATTTTAATGCAAATGACAAGACTTGGTTCTTCATTATGGCTGAAAAATTCCACAGTGTACACACACCACATTCCCTTTATTTCTCTATTGCTCAGTACCAAGGCTGGTTCCATAACTCAGCTACTGTGAACTGTGCTGCTGTAAACATGGACATGCAAGTGTCTGCGACAGGGACCTGGAGTTCTCTGGGTAAATACCCAGGGGTGTTATAACTGAGTCACACAGTAGGTCCATTTTTAGGTTTGTTTGGTTTTTATTTTTATTTTGAGACAGGGTCTCACTGTGTAGCCCTGGGTAGCCTGGAACTTGCTGTGTAGACCTGGCTAGTCTTGAACTTACAGAGGTTGGCCTACCTCTGCCTGCTGAGTGCTGAGATTAAGGTATGTACTACCATGCCTGGATCTTTACAGTGTTTTAAAGTTATCATTACAGAGGTCTTTTGTAGCTGGTCTTTCTCTGTCCTGCCAGCCAGCTCCCAAATAATGACATGGAGACTTCTTATTAATTATGGAAGCTTGGTCTTAGCTTAGGCTTGTTCCCAACTAGCTCTTTTAAGTTAAATTAACCCATTTATATTCATCTATGTTCTGCCACGTGGCTTGTTACCTCTCTTCCATACTGTGTATCTGAATTGCTCCATGTCTCCCTGGCAAAGCCCACCTCTCTTCTTCCCAGAGTTCCTATCTCTTCCTGGAAGTGCCACCTATCCTCTCCAGCCTAGCTATTGGCTGTTCAGCTCTTTATTAAACCAATCAGAAGGTGCCTTGGCAGAGACACATCTTCACAGTGTACAAAAAGATTATCCCACAACAGCCTTTAACTTCCTTAGTTAGATATATTCTGAGGTTGTTTTGTTTTATTTATAATAGATCCTGTCTCAAGTTTATTTGTGAAAACAATACAGGACATGAGCCACATGGAAACCGTGTGCCTGTGGATGGGATGGAGATCAATCACATCAGCTACCTGCGAACAGTGAGGGGTGTTCATGCCAGTCCATCAGTCTTCATTCACATTGGCAGACGGAAGCCTTTACTTTGGGGTTTTTACAGGGACCTGGGGTCTTCACAGAGGCCTGGAAATATTTGGGAGCCTGAACTGGAGCAGAAGGAGGTTTTTCAGCCTTGGTTTGGTCCTTGGCTTTGGTTGGCAGAGTCTTGAATGCCGTGTAACCATGAATCCCATTTTCCATTTTTGCAATAAAGTCATTGGACTGGACTGAGCTTGTAGTTGGGACCCTTCAGCATTTTGGACTTGCCCTCTTTAGGCTCGACAAGAACCTGGGTGCCTTAGTACCTTCACTCACTGCCTTCACATTCTTTGCCTGCGTCTTCTTCAGGACCTTCTTGTGCTTCTTAGCAAAATGCATGTTCCTTAGAAACTTAGGCTTTATCCCCCTTTAGAGATTCCTGTCTTTCTGGCTAGAGAATGTAGAGGCTTTCTTGGACCACCAACTCCCAAATCATGACATGGAAACTTATTATTAATTATGAATGCTCGGCCTTAGCTTAGGCTTTTTCTTAGCTAGCTTTTTAACTTAAATTAACCCATTTCTATTAATCTATGTACTGCCCCAAGGCTTGTATACCTCATCTACATATTGTCCATCCTGCTTTCCTGTTTCCTCCATGTCTGACTGGCTGGCCCCAGCTGGCTGGGTGGTTCCCATTTTCTCTCTGCCCACCAGCCCTGTCTGTCCATCCTCTGTCTAGTTATTGGCTATCCAGCTTTTTATTAGACCTATCAAGCACCTTGGGTAGGCAAGGTGAAACAGCAACACACCTTTACATAATTAAACAAATGCAGTATAAATAAATGCAGCACACCTTTACATAATAAAACAAATGCAGCATAAATAAATGCAGCACACCTTTACATAATAAAACAAATGCAGCATAAATAAATGCAGCACACCTTTACACAGTTAAACAAATGCAGCATAAATAAATGCAGCACATCTTTACACAATAAAACAAATGCAGCATAAATAAATGCAGCACATCTTTACACAGTTAAACTAGTATTCCACAACAAGAGAGAAGGCTCAGTGGCTAAGAGCACTGGCTGCTCTTTCAGAGGACTTGGGTTCGATCCCCAACATCCACATGTTGGCTCAGAACTGTCTGTAACTCCAGTTCCAGGCATCCCCTGGTCACTGAAGCTTACACATCACATGACTATCAATATAATTTACATCATTGCTATTATCATGAAGGAATTTGGGGTTTTGTCAAATGTGTTTTCTACATCTACTGAAATAATCATGTGATCTCTGTCCCGAGTCCATGTAGATTCTATATGACGTTTATTAACTTTTGTACATGGATCCAGCCCTGCATCTCTGGAATGAAGCCAGTTTGATTACAGGAAACAATCTTTTTGTTGTTGTTGTTTTGTTTTGTTTTTCATTTTTCAAGACAAGGTTTCTCTGTCTAACAATCTTGGCTGTCCTAGAACTCACTTTGTAGACCAGAATGGCCTCAAACTCAGAGATCTGCCTGCCTCTGTCTCCTGAGTGCTGGGATTAAAGGCATGAATCAACACCGCCCAGCCTTATTTGTTTTTAATAAAATGTTTTATTTTACTAGTTTTTAAATTATGCGTATACACATGTGTCAATGTGTGGGTTTATACACATGAGTGCAAGTGGCAACCAGGGCCAGAGAAAGGCATCTGGTGCCCTGGAGTTGGAATTACAAGCGGCTGTGAACCATGCCATATGGGTGGGGGGAATCGAACTGGGGTCCTCAGGTACAAAGACAGAGGCCAAATGTCCATCCATTTCACCACCCCCATCTGCAATCATAGCACATTCATATTTGATTTTCTCTATGAAATCTGTTCCCTGCTGATGACTAAGAAGCTGGAGGTGTGTGTTCGAGTTTGTGTCATTCAAGTCCCTTAACCTCTGCTTAGATCTGTGGTTTTTGCCTCTCACTGAACACCATCTTCTTCTAGGTAGTTCCAGTACATCCTGGATTTCTAACCTTGGAAGTGTACGACCTGTGCTTGGCTTCCTTGGGTCCAGCCATGGCCAGGCTCAGGGTATCAGACATACAGGAAGTGGAGCTGGATTTGATTGATAAGGTGAGAGTCGTTTTAAGTCAGGAATGATGCAAACTTATTCACTCCCCCAGCACATTTAACAGTCTCTCCTCAACTACAGTTCTTACAAGACCTTAGACTAAGGAAGAAAACGCCAGCCTTTAAAGAGCACCATTCTTGCTGGGCAGTGGTGGCACATGACTTTAATGCCAGCACTTGGGAGGCAGAGGCAGGTGGATCTCTGTGAGTTCGAGGATAACCTGGTCTACAGAGTGAGTTCCAGGACAAGGCTCCAAAGCTACATAGAGTAACCCTGTCTCGAAAAACAAACAAACTAAAAAGCAAAGCGCATATTCTCAGTGGTCCCTTTGGCCATTGTCTACTGTCACTTCTCGGGAGTCTACTCTTTACAATCAACAACCTGTCACTGCACAAAAACCAGACCAAACCAAACCAAAAACACCATTCCAAAATTAAACATGATGAAAATCAAGATAAATGAAATGGGTATTATTTTAGGAGGCTGGGTTGTCTTATTGTTTGTTCGTTGATACAGAGTCACACTCTATAGGCCAGGCTGGCCTTGAACTCACAGAGATCCACCTGCCTCTGCATCCCGAGTGCTGGGATTAAAGGCGTACTCCACCACCGCCGAGATGACTTAAATTTTCTTTTAAAATAAAGAGTAACCCCAGCACTCAGGAAGCAGAATCAGGCGGATCTCTGTGAGTCCAAAGCTGACCATTTCTATGTAATGAGCTTCAAGCCAGCCTGGCCACATAGTGGGGAGGGGAGAAGAGGAGAGATGGAGATGAAGAGAGACAGCTGGATGGCTCACTGGGTAAGGTACCTGCTGCCGAGCCGGAGGACCTGACTCAATCCCAGGACCCGCACGGTGGAAGAAGAGGATTAACTCCGGCAAGTTGTCCTCTGACCTCCCTAGCACATTATGGTATGTACAAATATGCACACACACACACACACACACACACACACACACACACAAATGAATAAATGTAATTTGAAAGAAAGAAGGGAATGAATGAATGAATCCAAGGGGGAGTGGTTGATGGTGGTCAAGGACCATTGATCAGAAGCCTAGCAGGAACATCAGGATGTACAGGAATATCTGCCCCCTCAGAAACTTAGCCCGTCCTTGCTCAATGGAATGCATATGCTTCATGCTGCCTTTTTTCAATGGCTAGGTTGAGATTGGCAAAACTGTGTTAGTGGTTGTGAGGATTCTTGGCTCTTCCAAGCACCCTTTCCGGAACAAGTACTTCAGAAACATGGATGTCAAACTACAGCTGGCATCTGCCATTGTCACCCTGAGGTAAGGGCCACCCAGTACCTCTCTTCTCCTGACTGGTGTACCGACAGTCTTCTTCCTGGTGGCCTAGTCAGCCTCCCTGAGTTTAGTCCGATTTCCTTCTGTCCTTTGTGTAGCTTACTCAGTCCATACTCTCTTCCCACAGTCTGTATCTGTATTCATTCAAGCTGGGTGCTGTGGTACATGCCTGTAACCCCAGCATTCAGAAGGCTGAGACACAAAGACCACAGGTTTGAGGCCAGCCTATGCTACGTAGGACTCCCTCAAAAAACAAAAATAATGGGACTGGAGAGATTGTTTAGCTGTTAAAGCACTGGTTACTCTTCCAGAGGACCTGGGTTTGATTCCCAGCTCCTACATGGTGGCTCACAACCATCTGTAAGTCCAGTTCTAGGGCATCCAACACCTTCTTCTGGCCTTCTTGGGCACCAGACACACAAGTGGTACACAGACATGCACACAAGCAAAAAACTCATATGAATAAAATAAAATCATAAAATTAAATATTAAAATTTAAAAAGTCAAGAGCCCTAAATGGTTTGTTCGAGCACTAAAATATGTCATTTTTTTTTAAATAATTTTCTAAAACTCTCTTGTGTTGGCCAACAAACGTTCTTGGTCCTCTCCTTTGAAAAAGAAGACACACAAGAATTCCCTGAGCACAGTAGCTTACACCTGTCACCCCAGCACTTGGGAGATAGAGACAGGATTATGAGTTCAAGGCCAGCCTCGGTTATATGAGACTCTGTCTCAAAATACAAAGAAAAAAATACTAGGAAATTTGGTATTCACAATTCCACCGCTCTGTTTTTATCACACTTACTCCTTTTTCAGCCTTAAAAAAGGTTTTGCCGGGCTGGAGAGATGGCTCAGAGGTTAAAAGCACTGGTTGTTCTTCCAGAGGTCCCGAGTTCAATTCCCAGCAACCACATGATGACTCACAACCATCTCATCTCTAATGAGATCCAGTGCCCTCTTCTGGCCTGCAGGCAGAACACTGTATACATAATAAATAAATAAATCTTCAAAAAAAAAAAAAAAAAAGTTTTGCTCCCAAGGAGCATCTTGTTATTGAAGGAAATCAGTCTTGACTCTGGAGATTCATTTTCTAGAAGGTCCCTCTAGCCAGAATTAGAATATATTAAGCATCTTCGATGAATTACTGGCCCTTCTCAAAACCAGATCTTAACAGGGCTTAGTGGTTTATGACTTAACCCCAGCATTGGGAGGAAAAGGTAGGAGATCTCTGTGAGTTCCAGGCCAGCCTGCTCTACATAGAGAGTTCCAGGACAGCCAGCGCTAAAGAGATAGACTCTGTCTCAAAAAACCAAACAAACAAACAAGACTACCAGCTCTTTCCCACCAACACCACACGGATCGTTGCAGGTTAATGGAGGATCAGGATGAGTACTCTGAAAACTACATGCTCCGTGCTGTCACTGTTGGACAAACCACGCTGGTAGCCATTGCCACAGACAGGATGGGGAGAAAATTTACCTCGGCACCTCGGCACATCGAGGTGAGTAAGCACTGGCATCTGGATGCACTTCTTCACTTACCATCGTTTATCCCTTTCTGTTCACACAGGTTTAGTTTGGGATTTTCCTGTTTACAATTAACTGTTTTCTTTCCCCCAAGACTAAATAAATATATGGGATACAGTTCTTGTAGAAAATTTAGAAAGCACAAAAAAGTTGAAAGATTTAGGAATGTCGGGGTAAGGTGAACACAACATAACACCATATATAATGTGTATGTATAACACACACATATAAATGGGCTGGTGAGAAAGCTCAGCTGTAGAAGTCCCTGATATGAAAGCCTCATTGTCACTTGAGTTCAGTCCCTGGAACACGCAGTAGAAGAAGAGAATTGAATCCTGAAAGTTGTCCCCTGACTTCCACAATATGACATACACACACACACACACACACACACACACACACACACACACACACATGCACGCAGACAAAGCCAGGTGTGGTAGCACACGCTTTTAGTCCTAGCACTGGGGAGGCAGAAGGAGGTGGATCTTCATGAGTTTGAGGCCAGGCTGGACTATATAGCAAGTTCCAGGACAGGAGGATTGCATCAAGTTTGAGACCAGCCTGGTCTATCTAGGGAGTTTAAGACACCCCCCACCCCCCAGTGCTTCACTATGAGACCCTGCCTCAAAAGCAAACAAACAAAAGTATGTTTTCTGGAACTGGAGAGATGGCTCAGAGGTTAAGAGCCCTGGCTGCTCTTCCAGAGGTCCTGAGTTCAATTCCCGGCACCCCCATGGTGGCTCACAGCTGTCTGTAATGGGATCTGATACCCTCTCTGGCATTCAGGTGTACATGCAGAGCACCATATACGTAAAATAAACGTCTTTAAAAAATTTATAAAGTGCCGGGCAGTGATGGCGCACGCCTTTAATCCCAGCACTCGGGAGGCAAAGCCAGGTGGATCTCTGTGAGTTCGAGGCCAGCCTGGGTTACAGAGTGAGTTCCAGGACAGGCGCAAAGCTACACAGAGAAACCCTGTCTTGAAAAAAAAAATTTATAAAGTATGTTTTCTTCCCTTTTCTCTTATATTCACTTTCGCTCAATTTTTTTCCTTTTTTAAAAATCCTATGTGTGTGTTTTGCCTGTGTGGATGTCTGTGTACCATGTAGAAAGTACAGAAATTAGGCCAGAAGACAGTGTCAGATCCACAGGGACTAGAGTTACCTGGTTGTGAACCACCATGTGAGTACTGGGAATCAAACCCAGCCAATACTCTTTTTTGTTTGTTTGTTTGTTTGTTTCAAGACAGGGTTTCTCACTGTAGCTTTGGAGCCTGCCCTGGAACTTGCTCTATAGATCAGGCTGACCTCTTTTTTTTATTCTTCTCTTACAATACATCCCAACTGCAGTTTCCTCTACCTCCACAGCTGCCAGCACCCACCACAAGACCCACTCTTCCTCTGTTTCCCTTCAGAAAGAGCAGGCCTCCCAGGGATATCAACCAAACCTGACTTAACAAGATACAAGAAAACTAGGTACAAACCTCATATCAAGGCGGGACAAGGCAACCCAGGAGGAGGAAAAGGGTCCCAAGAGGAGGTAAAAGAGTCAGAGACACACCCACTCCCATTGTTAGGAGCCCCACAAAAACACCAAGCTAACAACCATAGCATATATGCAGAGGACCTAGCACAGACCCACGCAGGCTCTGTGGGCCCCTATGAGCTCTGTGGACCGTGTTCCCCTGGTGTCCTTGACCCCTCTGGCTCCTACAGTTCTTCTTCCCCCACTTCTGTGGGGTTCCCCAAGCTCCAAAAGGGGAAGACCTGATGGAGATCTCCAATTTGGCCTCTTTCTGCCCAGTGTTTGGCTGTGGGTCTCTGCATCTGCTGCCATCAGCTGCCAGAGGAAGCCTCTCGGGTGACAATTGTAGCCAATGCTCTTAACCACTGAACTATCTCTCTAGTTTCTCCCTCTCTGTCTCTCTCTTGGCATCAAATTCCTTAGCTCAGTGATTCTCCTGCCTCGGGCTTCTGAGTACACAGCATAGGTGTGTAACAACTTTCCCAGCTCTTCCCAGATGGATATTTTATTTGTTATGATAGGGTCTCACTCTGTAGCCCAGACTGGCCTGAAACTCACTATGTAGACTAGGTTGGCCTTGAGCCCAGAGAGATCTACCTACTTCTTCCTTCCAACTCCTGGGATTAAAGACATGCATAATCATGCCTGGCCTCTTTGAATATTTTAACATCAGTAAGTAATACTACCTTTTTTTCTTCTTGTTTATTTTTGAGATAGTGTATTCCAGGTTGGCTTTGAACTCATTATCCTGAGTGCTAAGATTACAGGCATCTGCTATCCAAATCCCATTTTGTATGGTATGAGGGACTGAACCCAGGGCTTCCTGCATGCTAGGCAAGCACTCTACCACCGACCTACAGCCCTGGCCCTATCCAAGCATTTCATCTTAGTCTTATATAAAAAGTTATTTCTCAGGCCTGAGAAGAAGGCTGAGACAGTAAAATGATTGCAGGACAGCAAGGGGACCCAAGTGTAATCCCCTGTAACCCACATAAGAAGCCAGGAATAAGCCAGGTGGTGGTGGTGCACACCTTTAATCCCAGCACTCAGGAGGCAGAGCCAAATGGATCTCTGTGAGTTTGAGGCCAGCCTGGTCTACAGAGCGAGATCCAGGACAGGCACCAAAACTACACAGAGAAACCCTGTCTCGAAAAAAACAAAACAAAAAAAAAAAAAAGAAAGAAAGAAAGAAAAAAAGAAAAAGAGAGAAAAGATGGGGCTAAAGTGTAGCTTAGTGGTAAAGTGCTTACCTAGTATTTATAAGACCCTAGGTTCTATACCCAGCATGAAAAAAATAATAAGATGGTCTTCAGCTATACCTTTACATTTTTATTTATTTATTTATTTATTTATTTTTGTTTCATGAACAATGTTGTGTTTTGCCTGCATGTATGTCTGTGTGCGGGTGTCAGATCCTCTGGGGCTGGAGACAATTGTGAGCTGTCATGTGGGTGCTGAGAATTGAACCCGGGTCCTCTGGAGGAGCAGCCAGCTGCTGAGCATCTCTTCAGCCCTCCTATCTTTACGTTTTTGAAGCTGGGTGGTATAAACCCAAGACTGAGCTGTACTGTTTTCTCTAGTTTATGTTCAAATATTATAAGTATAATATTAATGCTTTTACATTTACTTTGTTTATTTTTTGTGTGTGAGGGGCACTAATGCCACAGCCAGTCTGTGGAGGTCAGGGGAATCGAACTCAGGTTGTCGGGCTTGGTGGCCAGTGCCTTTACCTTATAAATATAGTCTTAATGAGTAGGCAGAGTAAGCCGCTTAGACGCTATTGAATTGTTGGCTAATATAGTCAGACCACAGTGCGTAGGTCTGTGTTACCTGTGTGTGCACAGTGAGCGGTTTTCTGTAGTTCAGGTCACAAACAGCAGGCACTGACAATGGCCCCCGTTGTCCTGTTGTGTCCTCTCCAGGTATTCCCTCCATTCAGACTGGTTCCTGAGAAAATGACGCTGATTGCAACTAACATGATACAGGTGATCTTCTTATGGGTTGTTTGGGGTTTTGAAACAGGGCCTTGTTATGTAGCCCAGGCTGGCCTTGAACTCCTGACCGCCCTCCAGCCTCAATCTTTCAAGTCCTAGGATTACTTACAGGTGGATGCCTGTAATCGATGTCAATCTATATCAATGATATAGATGATTTTTTTAATGTTGAGGTTTGTTTGTTTGTTTTTGTTTTTGTTTTTCAAGACAGGGTTTCTCTGTGTAGTCTTGGCTGTCCTAGAACTCGCTCTGTAGATCAGGCTGGCCTCAAACTCATAGAGATCCACCTGCCTCTGACTCCAAAGTGCTGGGATTAAAGGTGTGTGCCACCACTGCCTGGCTGAGATTTAGTTTATTTTATATGTATGAGTGTTTGGCCTGTGTCTATGTATGTGCACCACATACCATACTCAAGGATGCCAGAAGGGGGCGTCAGGTCCCCTGAAACTGGAGTTACAGAGGGTTGTGAGCTGCCTGCCATGTGGGTGCTGAGAACTGAACCTGGTCCTCTGGAAAGGCAGCCAGTGCTCTTAACCACGGAACCATCTCTCCAGACCCCAATATAGGTACTTTTAAAGCAGAAAACATGATTTGCTCTTTCTATTCTCCATGCATACACACCTCCCGTCCTCTCCTGTACCCAGAACAGCTGGGGCTAATAAAGAAGAAAGTTCTCTGATCCATGATGCATGAGGCATCAGCACTCTTGGAGTCCTGTGGGTCATTTGCAGCACACATTTCTTCCACACGCATTTGAGTTGATGTGGTGTGTGCTGTCCAGGAAGTGGAGGAAGAAGTGAAGTTGCTTGGAGAAAAAAAAAAAAAAATGTTGGGAAAAGAGATGTGACTTCTTCCCCACATTCCCGGCTGTGTTTAAACTGCAGATCATGTCTGAAGGTGGCCCTCAGCCCCAGTCCATCATCCACTTCTCCATCAGCAATCAGACTGTGGCCACTGTCAACAGGAGGGGCCAGGTTACAGGGAAAATGGTTGGCACAGCTGTCGTCCACGGCACCATCCAGACAGTGAACGAAGACACCGGCAAGGTCATTGTGTTTTCCCAGGTATTCCTTGCCCTGCTCTGCTCCGCTCTGCTCTGCTCTCCAGTCTTGGGGTCGTGGGGACAGGTGAGGATGAGGATGCCAGCAGACTAGGAATGTCCTTCCAGCTCCCCACATCGGGTACAGAAAACACGTGGGCTCTCGTGGAGAATCCACGGAGTTCTTGGTATTGTTGTTAGATGTGTTACCTTTCCTTATAGAACTTTTTTAAAGAACAAAGGCAAACATACGTGGTCGGGCCTTTTGCTGTTGTTGAACATCAGAAACAGTATAAGGAGCTAGCTGTAAGCACCTCTGTCAGCCACAGGAACTCCCCTAGCCTAAGCTTGCTCTCCTCTTGTCGGGCAGGATGAAGTCCAGATTGAAGTTGTCCAGCTACGGGCTGTTAGGATCCTGGCAGCTGCAACACGACTCATCACAGACACCGAGGTCAGTTGTACAGAGCAAGCGTGCATCTGGGTCCTCCATTTCTCTCTCCCTCCCCCCAAAAATAAACCCAAATCTGGGTTTATTTTTATTTTTCTAAGATCTATTTATTACTGCCAGGCACCGCTTTAATCCCAGCACTGGAGAGGCAGAGGCAGGCAGATCTCAGAGAGTTCAAGGCCGGCCTGGTCTACAAAGCGAGTTAGAGTACAGCCTGGTCTACAAAGCGAGTTAGAGTACAGTCAAGGCTGTTACACAGAGAAACCCTGTCTTGAAAAACCAGAGAGAGAGAGAGAGAGAGAGAGAGAGAGGGAGAGATTTATTTTTATTCTGTGTGTAGGGGGGTTTTCCCACATGTGTGTCTGCGTAGCACATGTATGGAGGACAGAAGAAGGTATTGGATCCCCTGGAAATGGAGTTAGAGACAGTTGTAAGCCACCATGTGGGTGCTGGGAATGGAGCCTGGATCCTTCTGAGGAGAACCCAGCGCTCTTAATGGCCGAGCTCTCTCTTTAGCTCCTGTGTACATGGTTTTCTTTTCTTTTTTTCTTTCTTTCTTTCTTTCTTTTCTTTTTTCTTTTTTTTCAAGACAGGGTTTCTCTGTGTAGTTTTGGTGCCTTTCCTGGATCTTGCTCTGTAGACCTGGCTGGCCTCGAACTCACAGAGATCCACCTGCCTCTGCCTCCCGAGTGCTGGGATTAAAGGCGTGCGCCACCACCACCCAGCCATGGTTTTCTTGATACAGAATCTTGCTATGTAGCCCCGGCTGGCCTGAAACCAAGAAAATCCTTATGCCTCAGCCTCCAAAATTCTGGGATTCCAGGTATGTGTCACCATGCCCAACTCTGAGGTTGGTATGAGTGCCGTGTTCTGGGCTCACTAATCTGATAATGCTAGGTAAGCAGGGTATATAGCACAATCCCACACTTTCTTTTCAGATGCCAGTTTATGTCATGGGGGTGACCAGTACCCAGACTCCTTTCTCCTTCAGCAATGCCAACCCCATGCTCACTTTCCACTGGTCCATGAGCAAAAGGGATGTGCTAGATCTGGTACCCAGGCATTCAGAGGTAGGAATTCATCTGTTTATTGTATTGACATGGGAGTTTTAAGATTTATTTTAATTTTTAATTAGAGGTGTATACACGTGTGCAGGTGTCCTTGGAGGCAAGAAGTATCAGATCCATCATAGGCAGGTGTGAGCTGAGGTCCTCTGCAAGAGCAAGTGCTCTTAACTGCTTCTCTTTGGCCCTTCACCCCCCACAATTTTTTTGGACAGGGTTCCACTATTTAGTATTGGCTGTCCTGGAACTCACTGTGTAGACCAGGTTGGCCTCAAACTTGAAGTGATCCTCCTGCCTCTGCTTTCTGAGTGCTGGGATTACAGGTGCACCATCATGTCTGGCCTGCCTTAGGAACCATTTTATTGTCTAAGGTCCTCATGACTTGTTCATCCTTTCATTACTTAGGCCTAAATTGACATAATTTTATTCATGCAAAAGTTTATCATTTCGCCGGGTGATGGTGATGCACACGTTTAATCCCAGCACTTGAGAGGCAGAGGCAGGTGGATCTCTGAGTCTGAGGCCAGCCTGTCTACAGAGTAAGTTCCAGGACAGCCAGGGCTACACAGTAAAACCATGTCTTTAAAAAAAAGGGGGAGGGTTATCATTTAAATGTAGAAGCATGAAAATGTAGTTTATTTGTACTTCAAATGAAAGACAAAAATCAGAAAAATAAAATAAAAGTAATATATGTGTCCTGTTCCTGAATTTATTTTTGCCTAGGAATTTATACTTCAATCTGAAATGACGTAAATGTCGGTTTTTCTTTTCTAGATTTGTTTTGTTTTTTGAGGCAGGATTTTCATGTGTAGTCCTGGCCATCCTGGAACTTGCTCTGTAGACCAGGCTGGCCTCAAACTCAGAGATCTACCTGCCTCTGCCTCCTGAGTGCTGAAATTAAAGGTGTGCACCACCTCTGCCTGGATCTTTTCCAGATTTGTAAGCATTCAAATCTGAAATCTGAGACTCTGAATTTTCAGAGTCTCTTCTGTTTGCTGAGGACATTTCATGGCCTGGTTACTTCAATTTAGTGTCTTGAGAACCTTAATGCTTTCATAACATCCATAAGTACAAGCATGAGGCCCTGACTTTGGAGTTCCAGTATCGACGTAAAAAGCCACAGTGTTGGGGCCTCTGGCCAGCTAATCTAGTCCAACTGAAGAGCTCCAGTTTCAGTAAGAAATCCTGCCTTGCTGGGTGATGTTGGTGCAAGCCTTTAATCCCAGAACTTGGGAAGCAGAGGCAGCTCTGTGAGTTCTAGGCCAGCCTGGTCTACAGAATGAGTTCTAGGATAGTCAGGGCTGTTACACAGAGAAACCTTGTCTAGAAAACAAAACAAAAAAATGAAAAAAGAAAGAAAGGAAAGAAAAAGGAAGAAAGGAATCTTGTCTTAACAAATAAGGTGGAAAGCCATTGAGGAAGACGTCCAGCATTGACTTCTGTTTACACACAATATAGAAGGAGAAAAACAACGGCGTAAGTTATCCTGTGACCCCTGTATGTGTGTGCTCACACACATAAATAATATAACCACAGTTTATAAACCACATACACAGATACAGATTTTGAGCCTGTCATACTGAGAGCTGGAACCCCTCGGTGGGGTTGTTAAGTATCATGGATGTTATCCAGCTGCTATAGCAGCTGGATCTCGGTTGAGTGCCTTGCTTTAATGGATGGCTAACCAAACTGCCCCGCCATGGTTGCCTTTGGTCTCTGGTGGATCTGGATGGACATAGAGAAAATGAACAATGCAACTTAAGACTGTGTCTCTGGCCTGCAGAATTGGCTCAGCAGTTAAGAGCACTCATGGCTCTTTCAGAGGACCTGGGTTTGATTCCCAACACTCACATGGCTGCTCATGACCAGCTCAAGGGGATCCAACTCCCTCTCCTGGCCTCTGTGGGTACTACATGCAAATGGTACCCAGATGTAGTGCAGGCAAAACATTAATGTGTGTAAAATTAAATATTTTTCTTTGTTTATTTCTGTTGTTTTCGAGACAGGGTTTGTCTGTGTGATATCCCTGGCTGTCCTGGAACTCCCTCTATAGACCAGGCTGGCCTTGGATTTAACAGAGATTTGCCTGCCTCTGCCTCCCAAAGTGTTCTGGGATCAAAGGTGTGAGCCACTACCTCCCAGCAATAAAATTAAAATCTTTTTTTTTTTAAAGACCATCTCTAAGCTGAGTATAATGATGCATGCCTTTGATCTCAGAACTCTTTGGGAGGCAGAGGCAGGCAGATCTCTGAGTTCTAATCTAGCCTGATCTACATAGCAAATTTCGGAGTATCTATTATATAGCCCTGACTGTCCTGGAACTTATTCTGGCCTTGAACTCAGAGATCCACCTGACTCTACCTCCCGAATGCTGGGATTAAGTGCTTACGTAGCCACCACCACCACCACCAGGTTCTACCTTGAACTCTTGAACCTCCTACCTCGGCCCCTTGAGCACCAAGATTACAGATCTGCAGACCACTCCCCTTATGTGGTGCTTGAGATGGAACCCAGGCCTCCCTACATGAGAAGCAAGCCCAGCCCTCCAGCCCAGCCCTCACCTCCTGAGTGCTTTTTCAACCCATCCCTTTATTGTCTAGGTGTTTCTGCAACTTCCAGCAGAGAACAACTTCGCCATGGTTGTCCACACAAAAGCGGCCGGCAGGACCACGATCAAGGTCACTGTCCGAAGTGAGAGCAGCACCTTTGGGCAGTTTGAGGGGAGTGTGCTGGAACTGTCTGACGAGATTCAGATCCTGGTAAGTGCCCACCTAAATCACATTTCTATTAATCCAGCAGATGTGTTGCTGGGCACAGTTCCAATCTGCGTAACTAAGCTCTCACATGCCTTATCACTGCATTCTAGAAGAAATACTGAGTGGAGGCTGCAGGGATGCCCAGAGGGTAAAGTGCTTGCTGCAAAAGCCTGGGAACCTGAATTTGATTCCTAAATTGAAAAAGGCAGATCTGACGGTGCACATCTGTAACCTAGGACCCTACAACAGAAGGGAGGCTAAGGCTCTGGGCTGGCGCCGAGTCACAGGGCAGAAACGAGAAACACTGCCTCAACAGAGCTGGAGTCGAGAACCAACTCTTAAAAGCTGTCCTCTCACTTAAACTCAAAAAAAAAATTGTCCTCTGACCTCCACACAAATACAGTGGCATGCACATGCATGTGCCCGTGTGCGACCCCCACACACAAATAGTAAGTGTAAAAAAAAAAAAAAGTAAATAAATAAAAGACAAAAGACAAACGATCTTTCCCTTTATTTTGTCCTTGGTTCCTTGATTCAGTATAGGAAAGGACACTTAAGTAGGCAGCAGGGGAGCTGGATGGCGCCTCTGCTAACAGTATATAAGTCTTTGCTCCCAGATCCCAGTTCAGGGAACAGAGCTAAAACCAGGTCTCAAATACCTTTAATCTACCACAGAGGCTGTAGCCAGTGGGATTCGCCACATGGCCAGTACTTCAGGAATAGAGCTATGAGAATATAGTTTTAAATAATATATTATTTTAATAACATATAATGTATGATAATATCAATTTTAATAATATTTTAGTTCAGTTTTTGGAGACAGGGTCTCTCTATGTAGTCCTGGCTGTTCTGGAATTCTCTATATAGACCAGGCTGGCCTCAAAGTCACAGACTCTGCCACCTGCCTCTGCCCCCTGAGTGCTGGGATTAAAGGTGTGTGCCACTAGCCCAGCTTTAGATTGTATACTCTAGATTGTATCCGAAGATGTAGAAAGTCCATGGCTTGCTTCAGGGCAGAGTATGGTGGGATGATTAGACTAATTAGAAGTCCGGCAGACTGGTGACTTGTATTTACTGCGCATGTTCAACACACAATTCCCATTGGATTGTCCTGAAACCCATCCATATGTGAGTAAAGGTCACAACTTGTCTTTTCCTGAAATGAAGGAAAAATTATTTTCTCCCTGTAGGTATTTGAAAAACTCCAACTTTTCTATGCAGATTGCCAACCCGAGCAGATTCTGATGCCTATGAATTCTCAGCTCAAGCTCCACACCAACAGGTAAAGGAGAGGAAGGAAAGCGGGTTCTGACTTGAGGGAACCTCAGTAAGATGTCACACATGGGGATGGGGTGCTGGAGCGGCGGCTCAGCAGGGAGAGTCTGGACACTGCCCTGCAAGCCACTGGAACACAGACTACAAAACTGTCCTCTGTACTCTTCCGTCCGTTCGTCCGTCCGTCCGCTTGCCTCTCTCTCTCTCTCTCTCTCTCTCTCTCTCTCTCTCTCTCTCCCCTCTCTTTCTCTGTCTCTGTCTCTGTCTCTCTCTCTCTCTCTTTCACACACACACACACACACACACTGATAAATGGAGTTTAAGAGCTGGCAAGATGACAAGATATCCAGTTTCTAAAAATGCTTAGGGCACAAGCCTGATGACCTGAGTTCAAGCGCAGACCAAGTGAAAAATCAAGATGTGGGCAATCTGGCTTGAAGTAGGAAGTGCAGCAGCCAAAATGAGGCAGGGGTGGGGAGAGGAGGGGGGGAGAGGGGGGAGGAGGGAAGAGAGGGGCGTCTGTGGTTGGTATGTAAAATGAAAAAAATTAAATGAAAAACAAAATGAGACAAGGCGGCATGTGCACACCTGCACACACACATTAGTAATAATTTTAAAAACATTTAAAATGTTTAAATTGCACATGGAAAGAGCTACCATTTACTCTTAAGAGATTTTTCTAAACTGACAGTTTTTTCAGAGATTAAATAATTCATACAACATAAAAATAACCAAAAGGCTTACTTATTATTGCATGTATATGTGTGAGTGTGTGAGAGTGTGTGCATGTATGAGTGTGTGTGTATATGTGTGTGTGTGTGTGTGTGTGTGAGTGAGTGAGTGGATGGGTGAGTGTGTATGTGTGTCCCGGTCCAGGCACATGCCACAGTGAGCATGTGGAGGACAGAGTTCAACCTTCAGCAGTCAATTCTCTCTTTCGCTGATGGGATCCTAGGATCAAACACAAGTTGGGCTTTTGCGTCAAACACTTTTACCCAATTTGGCTATTTCTCTCTCTCTTTCTCTCTCTCTCTCTCTCTCTCTCTCTCTCTCTCTCTCTCTCTCTCTCTCTCTCTCTCGATAGGGACTCATAGAATCCAAGCTGACTCCTGATGTTCCTGCTTCTGCCTCCTCCGTGCTAGGAACACAGGGGTGTGCCGCCATGCTTGAGTTTCCATGTGTGTTTGAGACCGGCTCTCAACATCTTGATCCTCCTCCCCAGCTCCCTAAGTGTTATGCCATTCCACCTCAGTCATTTTCGCTTTTTAACTATTGTGAATAGAGATGCTGTGGACATCACTCACGTATGAGTATTTGTTTGAATATTTTCAGTTATTTTGTCCAAATAATTTTTTTGGTATGCAACAGGACTTGATTTTTCAAGAGAAAAGCATAGGCCTGGGGGTAGTGGTATATACCTGTAGTCCCAGCATGTGGGGTGCTAGAGATATGTGCTGGATATTGTATGTAAACTTGACACAAGCTAGAGTCATCTGAGAGGAGGGAACCTCAGTTGAGAAAATGCCTCTATAAATCATACTGTAGGCAAGCCTGTAGGCCATTTTCTTACTTAATGATTAATGGAGGAGGGCCCAGCCCATGGCAGGTGGTGCCATCCCTAGGATGGTGGTCCTGGGTTCTACAAGAAAGCAGGCTGGACAAGCCATGAGGAACAAGCCAGTAAGCAGCACCCCTCCATGGCCTCTGCATCATCTCCTGTCTCCAGGTTCCTGCCCTGCTTGAGTTCCTCCCCTGACTTCCCTCAGTGATGGACTGTTTTTGGAAGTGTAAGCCAAATAAACATTTTCCTCCCCAAGTTGCTTTTGGTTATGGTGTTCCATCACAGCAAGAGAAAGGTAAAGTAAGACAGGAAGATCAGGAATTCAAGGTCACCCTTGGCTACTTCGGAAGTTTAAGGTCAGCCTGGAATAAGAGAGACTCTGGGAGGCAGTGGAGAAACCAGCCAGAGCTAGGCATGGTGGCTCATACCTGGATGTCTCAGCACTAGAGGAGTGGAGGGATAATCAGGTGTTCAAGTTAATCTTGGGCTACGTAATAAACCAGCCTGGGCTACATGAGACCTTGCCTTAAAACACAGTTGTTTAGTCTTTGGGTCTGGTTATTTTGGGTGTGTGATTTTCTTTTTTAAATTTGCAACTTTTTGGGGAGGAGGGTGTTAGTGTTTTGTTTTTTGGGTTTTTGTTTGTTTGTTTGTTTGTTTTGTTTTGAGACAAGGTTTCTCTATGTGTCCTGGAGCTCACTATGTAGACAAGGCTGACCTCAAATTTATAGAGATCCACCTGCCTCTGCCTCCCAAGTGATAAGATTAAAGGTCACCTGTGAAGGAGAAGTGGATGAGCTCTACATGAGTGGACTGGGTGTGGGAGGATGGCAGAGGGCGAGGAGTGGGGGATGAGAACATAGGGAAATGGGAGGGTCAAGCTGGAACAGGGACAGTGGGAGGGCAGGGAGGAAGATACCATGATAGATGAGGACATCATGGGAATAGGAAGAGGCAGGGTGCTGGGGAGGCTCTCAGGAATCCACAAGGTTGACCCCACCTTGGTCTGCTGGCAGTGGTCTAGAGGGTGCCTGGACCGGTCTACTCTGATGACCAGCCTAGCAAATAACCTAGCTGTCATCATAGAGCCTTTGTCCAGTGACTGATGGAGGCAGATGCAGAGATCCACTGCCAGGCACCAGGCTCAGCTCTGGGAATCCAATTGATGAGAGAGAGGAGAGATACTGCAGGCAAGGGATGTAGAGATCATGATGGGAGGATGTGCAGAGATGACTGGCCACACTAGTGGAAGCCATGAACTGTGGACTGGTGGCTGTGGAGTCCCCATGGGACTGGACTAGGCCCTATGGATACGGAAGACGGTTGTTTGGCTCAAACTGTTTAGGGGGCATCCAGCCAGGGGGATCAGGATCTGTCCCTGGTCTATGGGTAGGCTTCTGGAATCCAGTGCCTGTGGTGTGACACCTTGCACAGCCTTGGTGCAGTGGGAAGGCGCTGGGATCTGCCTAGGCTCAGTGTGCTGGGCTCTGCTGACTCCCCATGGGAGACCTCGATTTGGGGAATGTAGGGATGTGGGGTGGCTTGGGAAAGAGGGCTGGGGGTGGGAGGAGGGAGGAGGGGGGATCTGTGGATAGTATGTGGAGTGAGTAGAATATTTCTTAATAAAGAAAAATGAAAAAAAGAGATTAAGGCTCACCATGCCATGCTCAAGGTTTTCATTTTTTAATTGTTTGTTTATCTTTTATTTTTATATGTACATGTGTATGGTTGTATGAGCTTTTGTGTCCTTCATGTGTGTAGGATTCTGTGAAACAGAAGAGGGGATCAATCCTCTGGAATTGGAGTTACAGACAGTTGTGAGCTGACATGTGGGTGCTGGGAATTGAATCCTGGTACTCTGGAAGAACATCCAGTGCTATTAACCCCTGAGCCATCTCTCCATTCCCCTTGTTGTTATTTTGAGACAGTCTCACTATGTAGTCCAGGCTATCCTGGAACTTGCTCTGTAGACCAGGCTGGCCTTGAACTTACAGAGATCCACCTGCCTCTGCCTCCCAGTGCTAGGATTAAAGATGTGCACCATCACTCCCAGTTCCTCAACTTTTATAATAAGGTTTAAAAAGGTTGGGGCTGGAGAGATGGCTCAGAGGATAAGAGCACTGATTGCTCTTCCAGAGGTCCTGAGTTCAATTCCCAGCACCCACATGGCAGCTCACAAACTGTCTATAACTCCAGTTCCAGGGGACCCAACACCCTCACAGAGACATGCATGCACACAGAACACCAATGCACATAAAATAAAAATTAAAATATAAATAAATAAAAATATTTTTTTAAAAAATGTAAAAAAATTTTAAGAATAGAAACAGGAAGAAAAGGAGAAAGGGAAGGAGGGAGTGTGGGTGGGGAAGTGGAGGGGGAAGGGAAAAAGTTTAAGCCATGGGGCTGACTTTGCCTGAGGAACATGGAGAATACAGTTCCAGAGCACAGATTCCAACAGTCTTCCTCAAAACTGTCTTTTTAAGTTTTTAGTTTTCTAAGACAGGGTTTTTATGTACAGCCCAAGCTAGCCTGGAGTTCACTCTGTGGACTCAAACTCATGGCAATCCTCTTGCCTCAGCCACCAGTGCTGGTAGTACAGGGGAGCCAATACATTCATCCCGGTCTTGCCAGTCCTCACCTGTTTCCCTCTGACCAGACGGGGTCCCCAAGAGTGTGCCTACTTGTTCTGCTTACCTCCTAGAGAAGGCGCGGCCTTTGTGAGTTCCCGTGTTCTCAAGTGTTTCCCTAATTCTTCGGTCATTGAAGAAGATGGTCAAGGGCTCCTGAGATCTGGATCCATTGCGGGCACTGCAGTGTTAGAAGTCACCTCTATAGAACCCTTCGGAGTCAATCAAACAACCATAACTGGAGTCCAGGTGAGTCAGGGACTAAATCAATAAAATAATGGGGTCTATGATCTAGCTCAGTAGTAGAGCGCTTGCCTAGCATGCAAAAGCTGGGATCTGACCCCAGCACCTCAAAAACCCAACAAGTAAATAAATAAGGATAACAAAGTAGACGGAAGGCCCTGGCCCTGAAAGGAAATGTCTTCCTGAGAACTAGGAGCTTCTCTGAAAGACAAGTGAACCCGTAAGAGCAGATCCCGACGTGGCTTCAAAGCAGCATACGAAAACGGACTATGCCGCCTTTGAAGAGAGGGCTTGGGTCATATTAGTGTGACTGCCTTCCAACAGCTTTGCCAAGAGTGGTGAGGGCAAAGGATAGAACTGCTTCTGTCAGAGCTGGGTGTGGTGGCCCATGACTTCAGTCCCAGACTCAGGAAGCTGAGGCACAAGGATGCTGCAGGTTCAAGGCCAGCGTGGGCAACAGAATGAGACCATATCTCAAAAATAATGTCTGACTCTGATATAGAATTAAACATTTTAGAGTGGAAAGAGGCCTCAGAATACTTCTTGGCCTTCTGGCTAAGATCAAATGTAGAAAAGGTCTCAGAGGCATGTTAATCTAACAAGAATCATTTAGGCATTAGAAATATACATATTCCAGCCCATATATTAGTCCTGCTGTGTGCATAACCTCTTTTTACTACCGTAAGAACTGTATGGGCTGCATGTAACTGAGAAGGAAGCTGAGATCCAGAACTACCTACAGCTATGAAGTGACAAACTGGGATCAGATTGTATTTGTCTTACTGTAGTGCAGCCTTCATACCATGGGGGGAGTCCACTGTATTCCTGATAATCAATCACCGAGTGATAGATCCCAAGCACTCTGCAGAGAACGGACTAACTACACTACAGCTTCTCTTTGCCTGCCAGCTTAAATAATGAAATAGCCATCGCCTGTGACATCATATTCCTTTCGCTACAAGCATGTCAGTCAAAGGCTCTGCCCTACAGAGGAGTACCGGGGCTGGGGAAGTGGGTAACGGCACAGGTACAAGCCTGAATTCGGATCCCCGTAACCCACAGAAGAGCCAGATGTGGTAGTGCAAGCATGTGTAATCCCAGTGGGCCTACAAGAAATGGGAGGCAGAGACAGGAGAAACTCCAGAAACTCAAGGGCCGGCTAGCCCGACTTCCACGGCAGTGAGGAGACCTGGTCAGGATCGGAAGGCAGGGATCAACAGCACATGGCTGTCCTCCGGCCTCCACACACACACTCAGCTTGTGGCCTTGACTACAGGTCGTAGAGTGTGATAGCAGCTCTTGTCCAGAGCTGCAGTCCCTGTACCGGTGGGTTTTGTCTCCCACAGGTAGCACCAGTGACATACCTTCGAATGAGCAGCTACCCCAAGCTACACACAGCCCAAGGAAGGACCCTGTCAGCCTTTCCCTTGGGCATGTCTCTCACCTTTATTGTTGAGTTTTATAATAACATTGGAGAGAAATTCCACACCCACAATACTCGACTTTATATGGCTCTGAACAGGTACGGAAGTCAAAGGGGTGTTGTTAGCACCGTGGTGGAAACCTGACAGTTAAGTCGGTGTTCTGCAGCGCTTTCGGCAGATTCCTCTTACACTCAGAACTTGGAGTCTGATCTCTATTTTTTTTTCTCAAAATTAAAATAATGAGCCATGTGTGGTGGTACATCCCTGTAATAAGGAATGTAAAGTGGGGGGAAAAAAATCTCAAGATTCAAAGCCAGCCTGGGCTTCATGCATAGCAATGAGTTCAGGCCAATGTGGGCTACAGAGTATGACCCTGTTTTAAGGCAAAGGGGGCTGAGGGATGACCAGGTATATAGCTAAGAGATAGGACACTCCTAACGTGCAAAGCACACACACACACACACACACACACACACACACACACACACACATACACATGCACACACACACAGAGAGCCAGAACCAGTTAGTTAAAGAGTAGTGTTGTCAGCTGGGCTTGGTGCCTATAACAAAGTACTTAGGAAACTGACACAGGAGGATTGCCATGAGATGAAGGAAGCTCCAGGCCAGCCTGGACAACAAACTGAAACTCTCTCCAAACAACAAAATGGGCTAGAGAGATGGCTCAGCAGTTCAGAGTGCTCATTGCACTTGCAGAGAACTGAGGTCAGTTCCCAGCATCCACACTGGGAAAGTCACACCACATGTAACTCCAGTCCCAGGACATCCAGCGCCCTCTGCGGCACCCTCCTCAGCCTCTGAGGGTATACACGCACAAAACTACTTTGTTTGAGATATGATTTTTCTGTGTAGCCCTGGCTGTCCTAGAACTCACTCTGTAGACCAGACTGCACCCAAATTCACAGAAATCCACCTGTCTCTGCTGCCCACCTGGCAAAATAAAACAATATTTTTAAGAAAATGTTGTCAGGGGCTGGAAAGATGGCTCAGCAGTTAAGAGCACTGACTGCTCTTCCAGAGGACTTGAGTTCAATTCCCAACACCTACATGGCAGGTAACAACTGTCTGTAACTCCAAGATCTGACCCTCTCACACAGACATATATATGCAGGCAAACCACCAATGTACATGTAATAAGAATAAATAAATTAGCCGGGCGGTGGTGGCGCACGCCTTTAATCCCAGCACTCGGGAGGCAGAGCCAGGAGGATCTCTGTGAGTTCGAGGCCAGCCTGGGCTACCAAGTGAGTTCCAGGAAAGGCGCAAAGCTACACAGAGAAACCCTGTCTTGAAAAAAAAACAAAACAAAAAAATTAATTAATTAATTAATTAATTAATTATAAATAAAAAAGAAGAAAATATTGTCAGTCAGGTGGCATATGCCTTTGATCCCAGCACTCAGGAGACAGAGACAGGTGGATCTCTATGAGTTTGAGATCAGCCTTGTCTACATAGCAAGACCTGGGCTTCCTAGGACTCTATGGTAAGACCCTGTCTCAAAAAAAAAAAGAGTATTGCTAATTTAGAAAGTTTCCACTGGGCAGTGGTGGCTCAGGCCTTTAATCCCAGCACTTGGGAGGCAGAAGCAGGCAGACCTCTGTGAGTTCGAGGCCAGCCTGGTCTACAAAGTGAGATCCATGAAAGGCGCAAAGCTACACAGAGAAACCCTGCTCGAAAAGCCAAAAAGAGTTTCCAGTAAGTCTTGAGTCTTCAAGTGTTAATTTATGAAATATCCACAAGGAACTAACTAGAGTATTATCAGAGAGCTTTACTGGGCATTCATTCTTTGAGCCCTTACACTCTCAGGAATTGTTTCTTATATTCCCTAATAAATCTTCTTTCATTTTGTTTAAAAATGAAATAAAATAGACAGCTTGACTCAAGCCAGATATTGTGACATACTCCTATAATCCCAGCACAGCTATTGAGAGATGGAGGTGGGCGGAGCAGGAATTCAATGGCATCCACAACTACATAGGAATTTGAGGCTGGCCTACACTACATGAAACTGTCCCAAAACAACAACACAAGGAAGTTTTATTGTGACCAGGTGTAGTGGCGAAAACCTTTAATCCCAGTACTCAGAAGACAGAGGCAGTCAGATTTTTGTGAGTTCGAGGCCAGCCTGATCTAGAGAGCAAGTTCCAGGATAGCCAAGGCTACACAGTGAGACCTTGTCTTTAAAGAAAAACAACAAACAAACAAAAAAATCTTCATTAGGAAGAGCTAATGTGCCTGTAACCCCAGCATTTAGGAGGCTGAAACAGAAGGATTGAAGGTTTGAGGCCAGACTGGGTTGCATAATAAAACTTTCAAGAAAAGCAAGACAGCATAAAGAACCAGGCATGGTAGTGCTTATCCATTATCCTAGCACTTGGGAGGTGGAGGCAGGAAGATCAGAAATTCAAAGTCATCCTGAGCTACACGCAGGGTCAAGGGAAGCCTGGATTACGTGAGAGCCTCTCAACAAACTAACAGGGCCAGTGGTGGTTCAGCAGGCACTGGCTGCCAAGCTTGGTGACCTGAGTTCAGGTCCCAAATCATGGGAGGACAGACCCGACCCCCCAAAAGTCCTTGTGCCATACATGTGCCCATCACACACACACAGAGAATAAAACTTTTTTTTTTTTTTTTTTTTTTTTGGTTTTTCGTAACAGGGTTTCTCTGTGTAGCTTTGCGCCTTTCCTGGAACTCACTCTGTAGCCCAGGCTGGCCTCGAACTCACAGAGATCCGCCTGGCTCTGCCTCCCGAGTGCTGGGATTAAAGGCGTGCACCACCACCGCCCGGCGAGAATAAAAACTTTAAAACAAACTCACGGCAAAGTCTCTTCCCTCAACCTTTTCCTATGTAGTATCGCTTTACAGAAATTGTTTGTTTATGACTGGGCCTTGCTTTGTAGTTCTGGCTAGCCTGGTACTCACTATATAGCCCATACTGGCTTGGAACTTGGTGTCGTGATGCTGGGCACACAGGAATGTGCCACTACACCCAGCTTTTCACTGGCAGCCTGGGCCTCCTGCATGCTGGCTAAACACCCCATCCCTGAATCCCATGCTCAGCCGTCCTTTTCAGACCCTCCTGCCTTTTGTGTCTTCTTTCAGAGATGACTTGCTGCTCATTGGACCAGGAAACAAAAACTATACATATATGGCCCAGGCCGTGAACAGAGGGGTGACCGTTTTGGGGCTTTGGGACCAAAGGCACCCTGGTATGGCAGATTACATTCCTGTTGCTGTAGAACACGCCATTGAGCCGGACACCAAGCTTACCTTTGTTGGAGATGTCATCTGCTTCAGCACGCACCTCGTCAATCAGCATGGTAGGCGTACTTCTCCTTAACCGCACAAAAGGCAGTTCTGTCAGGTGGGCGGCACACGCCTTCAATACCAGCACTTGGGAGGCAGAGGCAGGCAGATCTCTGTGAGGTTGAGGCCAGCCTGGTCTATACAACCAGTTCCAGGTTAGCCAGGGCTACATAGTATAAGACCCTTCCCCCCAACCCCCCAAAAATATTTATTTATTTTGATTTCTTATGACATTTTATTTATTTGTGTGTGAGGACAAGAAGAACTTGGGTGAGTTAGCTCTGATCTTTCACCAGTTGGGTCCCAAGTATTGTACTCAGGTCATCAGACTTAGTAGTAGGACCCCTTACCCGCTGAGCCATCTTGATGGCCCGAAGTGTTTGATTATTTGTCATACTAGCTGATAATTCTCAGCTGACCGGCCATTTTCTCAATAACCAATTAGAAGTCAAGTAGTTAGCACTTACCAACTGCCTACTGAACACAACTTTATATTATATAATGTAGATTATCTGGGGTGCTGTGTCTTCATCTCGGCTTTTGAAGGAAGGTAACTACTAGTTTAAGAATAATAAAAAGCTGAGCCAGGCGGTCGGATCTCTGTGAGTTCAAGGCCAGCCTGGTCTACAGAGTGAGTTCTAGGACAGGTTCCAAAGCTACACAGAGAAACCCTGTCTCAGAAAAACAAAAAAAAGAATAATAAAAGCTGGACTAAAGAGATGGCTCCGTGGTGAAGGGCACTTCTTATTCTCGAGAGGACCAGGGTTCAATGCCCAGCATGTACATGGTGGCTCACAACCATCTGTATACTCCCTCTTCTGGCCTCCACAGGCAACAGGCACATGTGTGGTGTACATATATGCATATTGGCAGAACATTCATACACAAAATTTAAAAATCTAAAAATATTTGAAATTATAATCATTGATGAAATACGAGAAATAAAAAAAACAATGAGACTTGAGTTCTAGGAAACAAGTATTGATATGCAGTTCTATGAGGCAGCAGTCAAGGCCTAATCTAATGTCCGATAGGTCACTGTGGCAGATTTGTATGGTGTGTGGTACACATGCCATGGCATGCATGAAGGTCAAAGGACAACGTTATGGAGTTGGTTCTTTCCTTCCGCTAGGGACTCGGGATCAGACGCAGGTCATCAGGCTTGCACAGCAAACACATGTACCATCCGAGCCAAGCCATCTTGCCAACCCTAGACTATGTTAATCAGCAAAACATTTCTGTTGGAAGTTCTATTAAGTTCAATAAAAATAATGGAAATTAGTCCTTGGGTTCAAACCAAAAATAGCACTCAAAAGTAAAAAGTAAATAGCACTCAAAAATACAAAGTAAATTTCCCGTTGGTGAGGAAACATGAGTTCTTTGGCTTCACAGACAGTATGTCCCAAAGTGGCATTCGTTGCCACACATCATGTGTTGTGGAGCACTGTTCTCTTGTTCTCTAAGCATACAGCTATTGTTTGCATCAGAGCAACGGGACTCCTTCCGGTAGACCCCGAGATCAGACCTGTTCGGTGCTGATGCTGCCTCAGAGAAGGAAGGATGGAGAGGGTCATTGGAGCCTCACACTTTCGCCCCTCGCAGTTCGTTGGATGTGATTCTGCTCTGATTGCATCAAACCTCTTAGCCTTGAGGGGTGCTAGAGCACACACACACAGTGTGGAAGGCTAACTGAAGGAGGGATTCCATCTGTGCAGCTATGGGGGCTGTCATCCATGTTGGGGTGACTCTCCAGTAGTGTGGCAGCTTCAGGGTCACCCATGCTCTATAAGTAAGCCCAATAAACTTATTAGTTTCCCAAGTTGAACTTGGATTTGGTCTGTCACTGGTGCCCTATAAGGAGGGGGTGAACAGTCTATGTCTTCCCAGGGAAGAGTTCCTGCAGCCGTCCATGTATGACTGGCTGGGTGGTGTAGGGTTTGGGCTTTGGTCTCTTTTCTGGGAACTATGGATACGTGCTGAGTTAAGTGACAGCACTGGACCTAATTCTAACACACACTACATGTTTTATACTTGTTACAAAGGTGGTCCTAATCAGCCAAGGGCAAATCTCTGCCTTGGAGCTGACTTGCAATGACCGATGTACATTCCAAGGCCTGTGAGCTAAGCTTGCTTCAAAGTCAGCAATGAAAATTACAGTTCCACAAGTGTAAATCTCAGATGAAGCAAACTTTGTTTTTAAACATTTATGGGCGTGGGGGGCACACGTGACAGGATACACATATGAAGGACAGAGGACAACTTCCGGCACACGTGTCAGGATACACAGGGTCAGAGGACAACTTCCGGCACGTGTGTCAGGATACACACACATATGAGTGTCCAAGGACAACCCTCAGGAGTCAGTTCTGTGTTTTCTCCCACCGTGTGGGTCTTGGAAATTAGCTCAGGCTTTATCGCAGTGACTTTGCCTGCTGAGCAGCTTGCCGGCCGCAGAAGCAAGGCCTTTTGCTGGGTTTGGCCAGGACTACCCTCCAGTGTTGCATTCTGGAATCTTGAGAGACAACCCAGTGTACACTAGGAAGGGTGAGGAAGCAGAAGAGCTGCTGGTCAGGGTCAGAAACCCAGTAGGCGTCGGGTGAAACAGATACTCAGAAAAGCTACCTACGTTCTTGGAAAAGAGTGGTCTGGAGCGGCTGACTGAGACTTTGAATGAAGTAACTTGTTAATTTATACTGAGAATTGCAGCCAGGCACTTTCTCTGGTCTTTCTCAGGTGAGCCTGGGGTGTGGATGATCTCTACCAACAATATCATACAGACAGACACTGTCACTGGAGTAGGAGTGGCGAGGAGCCCAGGAACCGCAACAATCTTTTATGACATCCCTGGAGTCGTGAAGACGTTTCGAGAGGTACAGCTAACCGCACCAAGCTGAGGAGACTAGCGTGACTGTGCATTTGTAGACTCTACATGCAGAAATATCCTAGGATGGAAGTGCGCTTGCTAACAGACCCCAAAACAGCTGGTGGGCTGGGAAACATTTCAGTGACAGCATTTGCTAGCATGCTAAGACCTAGCTTCAACCTCAAGCACCTTAAAACAAAACAACAGGCAGAGCCAGGCGGATCTCTGTGAGTTCGAGGCCAGCCTGGGCTACCAAGTGAGTTCCAGGAAAGGCGCAAAGCTACACAGAGAAACCCTGTCTCGAAAAACCAAAAAAAAAAAAAAAAAAAAAACAACAAAGCTATTCTATTTTTTATTGTATTTGTTTGTTTGTTTGTTTGTTCATTTATTTTGTTTTTCTGTGTAGCCTGGAACTCTGTGTCCTAGAACTCTTTATGTAGACCAGGCTGGCCTCAAAATCAGAGATCTCCCTGCCTCTGCCTCCTGAGTGCTGGGATTAAAGGTATGTGCCACTACACCTGGCTTCAGAAAAGCAATTTTTATAAAAAGTAGTTAGAATTCTTACCAGAAGAATGACTAATCTGATTACTGTTTTTAAGAGATCACTATGAAGCCAGACGGTGGTGGCGCACTCTTTTAATCCCAGCATTCAGAAGGCAGAGGCAGGCAGATCTCTGAGTTCGTGGCTAGCCTGGACTACAGAGTGAGCTCTAGGACAGCCAGGGCTACACAGAGAAACCCTGTCTTGAACCCCCCACAAAAAACAAACAAACAAAAACCCCAGAGATCACTATGAGCGCTCCATTCAGCAGCGCATATACGAAAATAGAGCAATACAGGCAGGGTTAGCCATGGCCCCTCCACAAGGATGACAGACAAATTCATGAAGCATTTCATACTTTTATCATTAAAAACCTGAGAGACCTAGGCATCATGGGGAGAGCCTGGCTGCCTCTGTCTGTCCTGAGCCAGGTGCCATCACTGTAAGGAAATGCTTCAGAAATTCGCTGGCTCCTTCAAACCAAAGGAAAAAAAAGACAGAGAGGAACCACTGTGAGGGCTGGGAGATGGCTCAGCTGGTAACCCAGAACCAGATGTGGTGACAGTCACCTGTAACTCACCTGTAACCCCAGCACCCCTGTGGTGAGACAGGAGGCAGGAACAGGAACCTGCCAGATGCTCTCTTAGCAGCAGAAACAAGAGAGATCCTGCCTCAAAACAAGGTGGAAGGTGAGCCTGGAAAAGTCCTCTAACCTGCACATGGCCTGGCATGCATGTGCCCACACTCACACATGCAAACAAAGTCTTAGATGGCTCATTGTGAGCCTGGTGCTACATACCTGTAATCCCAGCATGCAAGAGGTTGAGGAAGGATTTCGGAAACTGGAATTCAAGGACAGCCTCTGCTACACAGTGAGGTTCAGGCCAGCCTGGGCTACAGTGAGAGACCTTGTCTCAAAACGAGAAAACTTCTCCCGGGCTGGGGATGTAGCACAGTAGGTAGAGTGCTTTATCACATAAACCAGGTGTGTCTTTAATCCCAACACTGGGAATGTGGACATGGAGGCTGGAAGATCAGAAATTCAAGGTCATTGTAGGCTATAAAGGGAGATTCAGGCCAGCCTGGGATACATGAGACCCTGTCTCAAAATTTAAAAAAAAAAAAAATAATAATAATAATTTCAACTGGGCAGCGGTGGTGCACGCCTTTAATCCCAGCACAGAGCCAGGTAGGTGTCTGTGAGTTCAAGGCCAGTCTGATCTACAGAGCGAGATCCAGGACAGGCACCAAAACTACACAGAGAAACCCTGTCTCGCAAATCAAAACAAAACAAAACAAAAATCATTTCAGCAGTAAACAGGTTTTTTTTTGTTTGTTTGTTTCTCAAATAATCAGAATGCCAGTTTGCATTTGTATGAAATAGATACTTTTGGTTGAAATACATTATAAGGGGTAAAGATGGAGGGGACCAGATATTCCTTTGGTTTGCTGACAGGTGGTAGTCAATGCATCATCAAGATTAACACTCAGCTATGACCTGAAGACTTACCTCACCAATATCCCCAATGCAACTGTGTTCAAACTCTTCATCAGCACCGGGAGACATGATGTTAACCTCAAAGGTAGGGAACTTCCCCACAGGCCTCCTGATTATGTCCATCTTCCTTTGCCTCCCTCAATTATTTTACTCCTTTGGACTAACATGTTTCCTTTGATTGGCTATGCATAGTATCACATACCTGCAATGCTAGCATGTGAAAAGCTGAGACACAAGCATTATAGCATGATCAAGGACACCCTGGGCTACATAGCAAGATCCTATCTCAATAATAAATAAAACAAAAAAATTCATTGTGCTTCAAAATTGTCTCCAATTTTTATGAAGATTTCTATTATTTTTATTTATGTGTAGGTATATGGGTATATGCGCATGGGTGTAGGGGCCTCAGTGGCCGGACACCTGACATGGGTGCTAGGAAATGAACTTGGTCCTCTAGAAGAGCAAGAGCTTAACCGTTGAGCATCTCTCTAGCCCAATTAGCTCTCAATCTGTGGGCTGGGACCACTTGGAGGTTGAACAACCCTTTTACAGGGGTCACCTAAGACCATCAGAAAACAGATATTTCACATTACTATTCATAACAGTAGCAAAATTACAGTTATGAAGTAGCTACAAAATAATTTAATGGTTGGGGTTCACCACAACATGAGGCGCTGTATTAAAGGGTCACAGTGTTAGGAAGATTGCCGGGCGGTGGTGGCGCACACCTTTAATCCCAGCACTCGGGAGGCAGAGGCAGGCGGATCTTTGTGAGTTCGAGGCCAGCCTGGTCTACAAAGCAAGTTCCAGGACAGTGTGGGCTACACAGAGAAACCCTGTCTCGAAAAACCAAATAAATAAATAAAGGGTCACAGCGTTAGGAAGATTGGGAACCACTGCTCTAGCCCTTGATTCCATCTTGACACAGAAAATGAAGTCAATGAGATTTCAAAAATTATGACTGGATTAAAGTTTGGATTTTTATAGCTAGGCAGCAGTGGCACACACCTTTAATCCCAGCACTTGGGGAGGCAGAGACAAGCAGATCTGGTTGGAGGCCAGCCTGGTCTACAGAGTGAGTTCCAGAACAACCAGGACTACACAGAGAAACCCTGTCTTAAAAAAAAAAAAAAAAAAAAAAGTTTGGATTTTTCCTTTTTTTGTGGTGCTGGAGATCAAAGCCAGTGTCATGCATGCTATTATACTGCTGAGGCATACCCTAGCCTGGATTAATGGCTTTTAGGTTTTTTTGTGTTTTTGAGACAGTTTCACTATGTAGCCCAGGCTGGCCTTGAACTTTGGCCTCTGCCTCTGGAGTGCTAGGATTAATGATATGTTAGGTTTTTTTTTTATATATATATAAGATTTTTATTCAGCCGGGGGGTCTGTGGCACACACCTCTAATCCCAGCACTCGGGAGGCAGAGCCAGATGGATCTCTGTGAGTTCGAGCCCATCCTGGTCTGCAGAATGAGATCCAGGACAGGCACCAAAACTACACAGAGAAACCCTGTCTCAAAAAACAAAAAACAAAAAAAAAAAAAAAGATTTTTTATTCACGTGTATGACTGCCTTCTGTTCAGGTTCCCTCAAAGGCCATACAAGGATGTCAAATACCCTAGAGCTTGAGTTACAAATGGTTGTGAGCTACTCAGTGCAGGTACTGGGAACTGAACTCAGGTCCTCTGTAGCTAGTCTTTCTCTGTCCTGCCAGCCAGGTCCCAAATCAGAACACAGAGACCTTTTATTACTTATGAAAGCTAGGCTGATAACTTAGGCTTGTTTTTAGCTAGCTCTATAACTTAAATTAATCCATTTCTATTAATTTATGTACTGCCTCGAGGCTCATGGCTTTTTACATCTCATCTCCTACATGTTATACTTCGAGTCTCCACGCTTCTTCCCAGCATCCTCTCTGCCCTGAAAACCTGCCTCGCTATTGGCCATGTGTACATCTTCACAGTGTACGAAAACATTATTCCACAACAGCCCTCTGTAGGAACAAGTGCTCTAAAGCACTGAGTCAAAGCTCCGGTCCCCATAATTTTTCCTTCTACAAATCCATGTTGGAAACACTTATTAACTTTTCTCTTCTTAGGATCCTGTACCCCAAGTCAGGCGTCCGCTGTTACAAAAGTTCTTCTCCCCGAGACGCTCCTGCTGTGCCACGTACAGTTCAGCAATACTTTACTAGACATTCCAGCAAGTAAAGTCTTCCACATCCATTCGGAGTTCAGCATGGAGAGAGGTAGGACCCAGCAGCTCAGTGGCTTCCTTTGGCCCCGTTTCTACAGCCGCCACCCTCCTGTTGAACTTGGCGTTCTCTCTACCTCTGGAGCCTCTCTTGACCTGTTTAACAAAGGGTTGTGTTTTCTGTTTTGGGGGTATCATGTATCCCTGGCCGACCTCAAACAGGAATGACCTTGAATTGATGTCTCCACCTCCGGCGAGCTAGGATTGCAAGCTGTGTCACATGTCCAGTGTATCCGCTGTGGATCAGTCTTGGAGCTCTGTGCATGCTCCGCAAACTCCACACCAACTGAGCTGTATCTCTTGTTCAACTCACTTTTACCACATGCCACCTAGAACGTGCTGCTTTCCTATCATTTACCGTTTTATTTTTTGCTCCTGTTTTATGAAAGGTTGGATTGTGTCTCGTTTTTTTTTTTGTCTTGGGTTTTTTTTGTTTTGTTTTTTGGAGAAAGGGTCTCAATATGTAGCCCTGGATGGCCTGGAACTCACTGAGACCAAGCTGACCTCAACCTCGGAGATCCACTTGCTTTTTCTACCTGAGTGCTGGGACTGTAGGCATATACCATTATGCCCAGGCTTATTCTTTTATCTCCAACATGTAGAATAGTTTTGAATATTCCAAATGTCATTAACAAGTAATAGTATAACATTCAGCTGCCTTGACATAAATGAACTAACATAAAATAAGAGGATTCTGCTAGGCTTTGTGGCATAAACCTGTAATCCTAATACTTGGAAGGCTGAGGCAGGAGGATCATAAAGTCAAGGCCTGCCTAGTCTACAACATGAGTTCAAGTTGATCTGGGAAATCTAGTGAGACTGTGTTCAAAATAAAAAGTAAAAAGAAGGCCAGGATGCTCAGTGGGAGAGTGATCACCTGGCATGTGGTAAGCATTTGTTCAAATATTGCAAACAAAATGGGGGGGGGAGAATGAGGAGGCATAAGCAGGATAATGCTACACCTCTTGAGCTCTGAATCGAGGCCTCTCAGCTTGAATGGCATGGGTAATGAACAAGCACTGAAGAAAGGTTCAGTCAGACACTAAAGTTGGGCACTTTAGAAAGTTCCAGAACAATTGGCCGGGCAGTAGTGGCACACGCCTTTAATCCCAGCACTCGGGAGGCAGAGCCAGGCAGATCTCTGTGAGTTCGAGGCCAGCCTGGTCTACAGAGTGAGTTCCAGGAAAGGCACAAAGCTACAGAGAAACCCTGTCTCGAAAAACCAAAAAAAGTTCCAGAACAAGATGCAGATGGAATGGCACTTGCACTCCAGGGCAGGGCACCAGACCAGCAACCAACGGGAGCCTAGGGGAAGAGGCCTTCCATAAAGGGGTGTCAGAACCACACTCCAAAAGGTTTGTTTTGTTTAAAAAGGTTTTATATTCATTTTGCTCCTCAGCACTTCTCACCTGCTTGGACCACACTACTTAATATTCACTCAGTGTTGACTTTCTGGGAACAGCACCGTTGAGTCCAGCTGTGGCTCCCCCTGGACTTTTTTTTCCCTTTCCTTTGCTATTTTTTCCATAATGGTCAATAGTATACCCTTACTAAATGCTCAAAACTGAGTTCAATTTTTTCTTCCCAACCTAACCTGGTTATCTCAATGGAGCCTCTGAACCTTCTTGTTGTCTTTCCTTTTGTTTTGTTTTTTCCAGGGGTCTATGTCTGCCTAATCAAGGCTCGACAGAAGTCAGAGGAGTTGCGCCAAGTCCTCAGTGTGGCAGACACCTCAGTCTACGGGTGGGCAACTCTGGTCAGTGAACGAAGCAAGAACGGAATGCAAAGAATCCTCATTCCTTTCATCCCTGGCTTTTACATGAACCAGTCAGAGTTGGTTCTTAGCCACAAGGACACCGGAGAGCTGAGAGTCTTGGGAGTGGAAAGAGTTCTTGAGAGCCTAGAGGTAGAGATAATGTCTGAGGCCCAGCAATACTGGGGATGGGGAATTAGGTTTTGTCATTTTTTTTTTCCCAACAGATTCTTATTAGGCTGGCTGTGAACTCCCTACATAGTCAAGACTGGCCTCGAACTTCTGATCCTCCTGCCTCTACCTTCCAAGTGCTGCAATTAAGAAGTGTGCCGCATGTGGGGCTTTATGCAGTGATGGGAACTCAACCCTGGACCGTGTGCATGCAGCAAGCACAAGTGAACATCCCTGGTCCTCTGTTTTGCTTTTAAGACACAGTGTAGCCGGGCGGTGGTGGCCCACGCCTGTAATCCTAGCACTTGGGAGGCAGAGGCAGGCAGATCTCTGTGAGTTCCAGGCCAGCCTGGGCTACAGAGCTACTCCAGGACAGGCTCCAAAGCTACAGAGAAACCCTGTCTCAAAAAAACCAAACCAAACCAAACCAAAAAAAAAAAAAGACACAGTGTAACTCCGGCCAGGCGGTGGTGGCCCACACCTTTAATCCCAGCACTCCAGGCCAATCTCTGTGCATTTGAGGCCAGCCTGGTCTACAGAGCGAGTTCCAGGACAGGTACCAAAACAACAGAGAAACCCTGTCTCGAATAAAACCAAAAAAAGAAAAAAAGAAGAAAAAAAAAGACACAGTGTAACTCAGGCTACCTTCAAGCTGGGTACCACCTTGAATTCCAGACCTCATCTCTACCTTCCAAACTCGGGGATTACTGGACATGTACTACCCTGATTGACTGAGACAAGGGATTTGAAAAAGATTTTTCATTCTCATTCCAAGGGTAAAAATGTTACTAGGTAACCTAATTAAAGTTACTCTGGGGGCTGGAGAGACGGCTCAGCAGTTCAGAGCACAGGTTGTTGCAGATCTGCGTTCGATTTCTAGAACCTACATCAAAAGGCTCACAATCTCCTGTAATGCCAGCTCCAGGGAACATGATGCCGCCTTCTGGTGCCTGTGGGCCCTAGCATGCATGTGTACATGAACACATACAGACCTTTTAAATTACCACTGGAAAATATTTAAAATACTTTGAGGTGAATTTTTATTTTTAATCGTACATGTCTCTGTGTGTGGGTGCACATGCTCTTAACCTCTTCAGCCAGTTCTCCAGCCAACCACTGGAGTCCTATATTAAATGATGAACTCTCCTCATCACAAGACAGGGCACAAGTTTGTCAGTCATTGTTACTTTTATTTTTTAACATTTTTGTGGTTTTTTTTTTTTTTTTTCTCGAGACAGAGTTTCTCTTTGTAGCTTCGTGCCTTTCCTGGATCTCGGCTCTGTAGCCCAGGCTGGCCTGGAGCTCACAGAGATCCGCCTGCCTCTGCCTCCCTAGTGCTGGGATTAAAGACATGCGCCACCATTGCCAGGCCATTTTTGTGATTTTTTATGTTCATTGGTGTTTTGCCTACATGTATATCTGTGTGAGAATGTCAGAACCCCTGGAATTGGAGTTACAGTTGTGAGTTGCCATTTGGATGCTGGGAATTGAACCCTGATCCTCTAGAAGAGCAGCCAGTGCTCTTAACCGCTCAGCCACCTCTCCCACCCCATAAATGCTACTTTTAAACAATCTTTTAGACTTCCAGTCTAAAGGCAGGTATGGTATCATGAGCCTATAATCCAGCACTCAAGAGGCTAAAACAGGCCTGCTAGGAGTTCCAGACCAGCCTGGGTTCCACAATGAGACCAACTCCAAAAACCATTCCCACTTATGTAGTACTTGCCTAGCACCACTCTACCTAGTATCACATTTCTAATCCTAGTACTCAGAAGTAGAGGAAGAATCACAAGTAGTCACCCCTACCTTCAAAGTAAATCCAAAGCCAGGCTTTAAGACTTTAGCTCACATTATTTTAATCTTTTGTATGCACACAAGTGTGGAGGCCAGAGGTTTTCCTCAATTGCACACCACCTTTTTTCTGGTTTTGGTTTTTCCAGACAGGGTTTGTGTATCCCTCCTGGCTGTCCTCAAACTCAGAGGTCTCCCTGCCTCTGCCTCCCAAGTGCTGGGATTAAAGGGGTGAGCTCCCATTCCTAGCTCACCACCTTTTAAGACAAGAATTCACTGTGGAGGCTGGCCTGGAACTCACACATGCACCACCATGCATGTGTGGAGACCAGAAGAGGGCTCTGGCTGTCCTTCTCCACTCATCTCCAGCCATCTTTTTCTTTGGAATCACCTTTTGTTTGCTGCTGCGTCCATGCCACACAGCACACATGGAGGTCAGAGAACTTGTAGGAGTCATTTTTCTTTTTGTCATGTGAGTCCCTAACTCATGTTGTCAGGTTTAGCAACAGGCAACTTGACCTGAGCCATCCCACAGGTCCACCACCTCATCTTTACCTTAGCCATCCCACAGGTCCACCACGTCTTTGAAGCTGGCATTTTCTTGACTAAGCTAGAAATGAGCAAGCCCCAGAAAAACCTGTCTCTGTATCCCTCAGAGCCAGGGTTACTGATATACATGGGATTGTTTGTTACCTAGGTGTCCTCATAATTGTACAACAGGGACTCTTAACCACTGGAGCCTTCTCTCCAGCCTTCACTTTTTTTTTTTTTTTTTTTTTGAGACAGATCTAAGTAGTTCTGGAGCTTGCTACATAGGCCAGGCTGGCTTCAAACTCAGACACCCTCCTGCCTCTGCCTCCTGAGTGCTGGGATTAAAGGCGTGCAATGCATTAAAACACCTGGCCACCTTGCTCTTTGATATAGCCTCACTGAACCCTGGAGCCTGCCTCAGGATCCTGTCTGTGCCCCTGAGCTGAACACAGGCATACAGTCAGCTTTTATTTCAAGGCAGGGCTTCTCTGCATAGCATTGGCTATGTAGACTAGGCTAGCCTTGAATTTGAGATCCGCCTGCCTGTTAGGATTAAAGCATGCACCACTATGACCAGCTTTTTAAATGAGTGCTGGAGATTAAACACATATCTTTTTTTGGGGGGTGGGGGGTGGGGGTGGTTCAAGACAGGGTTTCTCTGTGTAGCTTTGGAGCCTGTCCTGGAACTCACTCTGTAGCCCAGGCTAGCCTCAGACTCACAAAGATCTGCCTGGCTCTGCCTCCCAAGTGCTGAGATTAAAGGCGTGCGCCACCACCGCCCAGCTAAACACCTATCTTCATGCTTGCAAAGCAAGGACTCTTCTGTCCCTTTTTAATGCATCTGAAGTGGTGAAAAAGCTGATGATTTCAGCTGGCTAGCTGGAAATTTTTGTACTAATTCAAACATTGCTTTCTCTTCTCCCCAAGGTCTTTTCCAGCGCCCCATTTCTAGTGGTCTCTGGCCACAGGCACTCCACCTTCATGACAGGCCTGGTTACCTACCTAGTAAGAGTAGTCAACTTCACTGCCTTCCAGATGTCATCACCTGTATTCATTAATGTTTCCTGCACACTCACCAGTCAGCATGAGGCTGTGGTAGTCAGAGCCCAGGATGTATCTGGTTCAGGTGAGCACTGGGGACTATTTCTAATCTCCCTGGGGAAGGAATCTATTAGTCACAACGAACCATTTTTCTTTTGTCTGAGTTTTGCCCAGCCTGGATCTTGCTATGTAGACCAGGCTGGCCTGGAACTTACTGCCTCTAGCTCCCTAGTCTACACCCAGTCATCTTTTTTCAGTATTAGGTAGACCAGGATGGCCTTGAACTCCATATGTAGCGATTTCATCTCCCCATCTCATGCACCACCATACCTTCCCAGCACTTGTGAAGGAGAGGCAGGCCATCTCTTGTGTTCCAGGGCAGCCTTGTCTACAGAGAAACGAAGAAGGTGGAGAGAGACAGGGACACACGACACAGACACCCTGCCAAACTCAAGTGTTAGATCACAATATATAGTCAGAACACATGGGCACAGGCAAATGCTCCAAGTAATACTGTGCCCCAATTTTATTTGGACCCTGATCTGGGAAATATTTACATAAACAGCAGTATGTGACCAGAGAAACTGTAGTGGGTTTTGTTGTTCATGTGAGGGTGTATACACTAAGTGGGTATATGCGTGCAAACTGAAGTAGTCACCTTCGGTGCCATTCCCCAGGAACCATCAACCTGTTCTCACTGGCCTGGAGGTGAGTAGGCTAGGGTGGCTGGCCAGGCACCTTGCCTCTGCCTCCCCAGCAAGAGGATCACAAGTAGGTATACAACCCACATAGGCCTGTGTGTATACAAAACTCAGGTCTTAGCTGGGTGGTGGTAGCATACGCCTTGAAGCAGAGGCAGGCACAGAAACCCTGTTCCCCATGCTTGACCAAACACTTTACCTCAGCTATCTTCCCACCTCACAGTACCTTCAGGATAGAAATAACATGCAGGATTATGCTAAGAGGGAACTGTGGGCCTCTGAAACAATGTAAGAACCAAATATGCTTACAAACAAGGGGCCAAGTATGGTGGCATTTTCTTTTAATGCCAGTACTCAGGAAAGAGGCAAGCAGCCGAGTTCAAGCTCTGGCTAAAGGTCTAATTCAGGTGGTACATGCATAGTGTGCATGAAGCCCTGAGTTCAATGCCTAGCACCCCATAGAACTGGACATAATGCTGTTTCTGCGTTACGATTAAAGCCACCATCTACTCTGAATTAATATAACGATCCCATCCCGTTATGGCAATGCAGATCACTGTGAAGGTCCAGGTGTCTTCAGGAATCTTGTTGGTTCTTACCAAATCCTCCTGTTTACCCTCTTCACTGTGCTGGCATCAACTGCTTTCATCTTCCTAGGTAAGGAGTCTGCATGGTAGACTTTTGTCTCTCACAAACCAAGGACGAAACGTAGTTGACAATGAGTGAGCCTAGAAGATTAAAGGTCAACTGGCAGGCATGGTGGCCCACACGTTTAATCTCAGCACTTGGGAGACAGGCAGGCAACCTGGTCTATGAAGCAAGTTCCAACACAGCCAGGGTTGTGTTTCATAGAGAAACCAGGTCTCAAAAAACCAAACCAAAAGAGATCACTACTGCCTACACATGTACTTTTAGCCCAAAGTGGAAAGAAAAATATCTCTAAGATGTATATCTCTGTACCTCGCCATTATAGTCAACTGGAGAGAGGCGATTCCAGGACCCACAATTATCAAAACTTAAAGCACTCAAGAGCATTCTCACTTCTAGACATCTGCTCATATAGCTTAAATCATTTCTAGGTTACTTCTGATACCTACAGCATATGCTACAAATATGCTATACTTGTGTTGTACTGGTTAGGGAGGTGTTTTTTGAAGGAAGACTAACTGGAAACATGACTTGTATACTAACACTTAAATCTCATTTGATTTATTTGCTTCGGTTAGGAAGGGAGCACAAACATGCCCTGACTCAAGTGTAGAAGTCAGAGACAACAGTGGAGGATCTGGGGACTTAGACAAGCTTGTCAAGTGTCTCTGCTGGCTCAATCAGCTCGCCGGCCCTTAAATCTCATTTTTGAATGGACTTTAATCTTCAAGGCCTTCCTGCAATCAAAATCACATAAACCTTTTTTGTGGCGTTTCCTTTTTCCAGCATACAATGCGTTCCTCAACAAGATACAGACTATTCCAGTTGTTTATGTACCAACTATAGGAACACCTCAGCCAGGTAAAGAACCACTGCCCTTATCTTTCGGGAGTTCAGATATATGTGCTTCACTTACTTGCCTTCCTTAACTCCCTTCTCTTCCAGCCTCTTACACAGCCACATGTTCTCCCCCTCACTTCCTGAGCCCACAGCCACCACTCGTACAGAGTCGGCTGCAACATTGGTTGTGGAGTATAAAGCACTAATATGGGTACATCCCCTTCCACTGTAGAGGAATGGAGGAGATACCTCATCCTGCAGAAGCCCAGTGGCACTCTCTACACTAAGCCTCCATAACAAGTTTTCTATGAAATGTAAATAAAGGATCTTACGTGGTTTATTCAAAGTCTTATGTTGTAAAGGTTAAGTTTCTGTTCCTAGCACCATATAAATTGATATGGTGGTGCACACCTACAATGCCATCACTTGGGAGGTATCCCCTGCTACATGGACTAAGTATGTAAGACCCTGTCTAAACAACACCCAACACACACAAGAACAGTAATCCTGGCTGCTCTGAACTTGCCTGCTTCTGCTTCTTCCAAGTGCTGGGATTAAAGTAGTGTGTACCACCACTCCCTGAATGATAACAGTCCCACACCTTTGTATGACACAATACTTCCTGTTAAAAACTAGTGTTTCCCCTAAAATAGTGAATACCAGAAAGACATTAGGAGAATACAAAGCCCAATTAATTATACAGTATCACCAGCTTTAAACCATAGTCTAAGATTTGCCCAGTGAACCTAGAGACAAATACCCAAAATGAACTCTTGGGTATTTGGCCACTTACTTGACCCAAAAGGACCACTCTTCTGGTTGCCCTGAGATACTTGAGGCATCAACTTCCTACCAGTTAAACAAGACAAACACTATATATCCAAAATGTGTTTATTGGGATGGTTCCCACTCATCTTGAATCAGGTGCTTTTCAGTGCTGCTTCCTCCTGAAGGAGCATCCTGGAAGAAAAAGGTCCAAAGTATTGCTTAATCAGCCTGCACAGCCTGCCACTGACCCTGCTCCATCTGCAGAATGCTAAATCTGTTCTCAATCCCATTAGCTACTTCCAATTATATACATCCCTTCCACCAAGTCCTATCATCTGGAGCCAAATGGAACCCTTTTAACAAACCAGCCCACCCCAGCTTTAAGCAACAGTATCTACTCTAACAAGAATACAGCTTGCTTTACTAGCCTGGAGGTTTGCATTCTACACGATCTGTCACCACAGGATCCAAGGGCCAAAAGCCCAACATTAAGACCACTTACCTTCTGTCAGCCTTGCTTTTCCGCCTGTGGGCTGACAAAGGACAGTGGAGCAGCCAACACACAAGACTACCGTTTGTGCATGGCTAAAGACCGTGGTGATCTTATAGCATCCTGAAAAAGACATCAACAAAATGTTAACTTCTTTCACTTTTCTCCAAGTTACCATCCCCTTACCGCATCCTAACAAAAACTGTACCATCCCTCTCACTAATTCAAACAATCATTCTAGGACGTAGTTCCGTGTCTTACTTTCGAATTCTGAGAAAATATCAAGTTACAAGTACTAATTTTTCCCCGCTCCGGCAAACCACTTCCTCACCTGGGCATTTCACGTCCATAAAGTAGGAATTGGGGCTCTGCACCAGGCGCTTTTTCTTGTGTTTCCTCTTCTCCTCTTCTGGAGAGGGATGAAGGAGATCCTTTGCGAGCTACGAGGGGCAGAAATGCAGAGATTTAGAAGCTAACGGTGAAAGGCGATAACGGAAGACAGTCCCCACTGTCACACACCGAAGAGAACTCGCCCCTCGCCGCCCCTGGGTTCTGCGTAGCTGGGCCGCCATCTTATCTCCTCTCGGCTCCCATCTACGCGGGCGGCCCGTGGGCCGCCGCGGTCCTGGAATTACGGTCCTGAGATAAGCGGAGCGTAAATGTGGACCCGCTACGATCTGCAATTAGCGCGAGAGGGGAGTGCAGACACAAGAGCGAGTTCTCTGCCGAAACCTGGACCAAGGAACTCACAGGCATGTTCTCGTAGGGAGGTCGTCACCGCCGGAAAGGAGCGAAAGCGGAAATCCTGTTCCTTATATCCGGTATGGTACAGGAAGTGACGAGCGCGTGTTATTCTGCCATCTTGGGAAGGTCTTGCTTGCCGTTCGAATGAGCCGTGGACTGCCATTTTCAGAAGGTCCGTAAAGGCTCCTCGTGTCACGGGTGCATAACCATGGTGAGAGAGTTAGCTTCTATTTTGAGTTCAGAGTTCTGCCGCTGTCAAAAGAAAAATGGACAGTTTAAAAGTTCCCTGCTATACTTTGACAGCTGGAGTGTAATGGGAACAGCAGAGGTGAACACCGGCGAGGAGCTTTATCCAGGACTTTTTCGTTTACTGATTTTTCTTTACGATTTTGCAATTGGCTTAATTTACCCTGATTAACAAGCAATTCTAGATATAATACATCTTAAATAAAATATTTTTTTCGAGTTGGGGATGTACTACGTTAGTAGACTGCTTCCTTAGCATGCACAAAGCCCTGGATTTAATCCCCAGCATTTTGTAAACCGGCAGGGGCAGGCAGGGCAGGGCGTAGTGGTAGTGTCAGTGGCTCAAGGCTGTAATCGCAGAACTTCGAAGACGAGAGGATAAGAAATTCAAAATCATCCTGGGATCCATAGCAAATCAAATTTGAGGTCAAGTGTGGACTACAGGAGGAGAAAAAAAAAGTCCCGTTCATATTTGCTCCACTGCAACTAACCCTATTGTTTACCATTATTATTTTGTTGTTGTTGTTGTTTTCCAGTGCTAAGGATAGAACCTCATTTTGTATTTTTCCAATCCTTCCCTTTGAAGAAGAATAAAATCTAATATTCATATAGCTCTTGACGCGTGCGTTTTGTTTTTTTTTTTTAAAGATTTATTTATTATGTACACAATATTCTGTTTTGCATGTATTCCTGCAAGCCAGAAGAGGGAGCCAGATCTTATTGCAGATGGTTGTGAGCCACCATGTGGGTGCTGGGAATTGAACTCAGGACCTCTGGAAGAACAGCCAGTGCTCTTAACCTCTGAGCCATCTCTCCAGCCCCGACGCGTGCGTTTTTTAACATGCTAATTAAGGCCACACGTGATTGGTCATGTCTTTTATCACTGCACTCTCCGAGGCAGAATCTGGAGGGCACTGTGAGTTCCAGGACAGCCAGAACTACATAGAGAGATTATGACTCTAAAAACCAAATCAAAGTAAAACAAGTATGCTAATAAACTCTGAAGCTACTGTTACTATTACCACATTGAACAGATTCGTGTGTCGCTTAGAGAAGTTAAATTGTCCAAACCAGGCATGGTGGCACCTTTATTCCCAGCACTTGGGAGGCAAAGACGGGTGGACTGTGAATTCTAGTGTCCCAAAATAAATAAATAAATAAATTGCCCAAGCTTAGGCCAGGTGGTGGTGGCACACGCCCTTAATCCCAGCACTCAGGAACCAGAGACGGGCAGATGTCTGTGAGTTCGAGGCCAGCCTGGTCTACAGAGCTAGTTCTAAGACAGCCAGGGATACATAAAGAAACCCTGTCTTAGCCTGGTGGTGGCAGTGGTGGCGGTGGCGGCGGCAGTGCACGCCTTTACTCGGGAGGCAGAGCCAGGTGAATCTCTGTGAGTTCAAGGCCAGCCTGGTCTACAGCTGGAGAGCCAGGACAGGCACCAAAACTACACAGAAAAACCCTGTCTCAAAAAACCAAAAAACAAAGAACAAAAAAAAACCAAAAAACCTCTGTCTTAAAAAAAAAAAAAAAAAAAAATTGTCCAAGCTTGAATGAACGAGTCTCTCTTCATATGTGTATGTACTGGTTGAGCAAAATGATTTTGGGGTTTGGCATATTTGTAATATATATCGAAGATATCTTGGGAAATAGGTTCCAGGTCTAAGAATGAAATTTATTCCTTTCTTATCCACCTAATACTGAAAATAATTCCCTACAATATTTGTAGTGTATCTGCAGTTTGTGAACTATCGTGTGAGCAGAAGTAGGATTTTTTTTTTTTTTTTCTGAGACAGGGTTTCTCTGTGTAGCTGTCCTGAAACTCACTCTATAGAACAGGTGGGCCTTGAACTTACAGAGTTGAGTTCTGCCTGCGTCTGCTGGGATTGAAAGGCATTTGCCACCACTAATAGACTTTTTTGTTTGTTTTTAAAACAGTATCTCCACCAGATGGTGGTGGCCACACATTTAATCCCAGCACTAGGGAGGCAACGGTGAGCGATCTCTGAGTTTGAGGCCAGCCTGGGCTACAGAGAAAGTTACAGAATAGTCAGATCTACACAGAGAAAACCTGTCTTGAAAAACAAATGGGGGGGGGGAGGCTGACCTCCCAATCTTCCCGCCTCCACCCTGAAAGTGCTCAGGTTGCAAGCATGTTGTGATATGTAGTGTGTGCGCTCTGGGGAGGGTGCAGTCTTAGGAATCTAAACCAGGGCTTTGTCCTTTGTAGGCAACACTCTAAGCCAATGGTCTCAAAGCCAGTGGTCTCAACATTCCTAATGTTTCAACCCTTGAATACAGTTCCTCATGTTGTGGTGACCCCCAGCCATGAAATTATTTCATTGCTACGTCATAATTGTAATTTTGCTACTGTTATGAATTGGTTGTGAGCCTAGCCTTTAACAGCTGAGCCATCTCTCCAGTCCCTGTTATGAATTGTAGTGTAAATATCTGTGTTTTCCAATGGTCTAAGGCAACCCCTGTGAAAGGGTCATTCTACTCCTCAATGGGGTTGTGACCCACAGGTTGAGAACCTGTGTTCTACACTGAGCTCCATCATTAGCCCTTAGTATTCTGTTTTGCATTTGTAATATATTTCTTCAGCCAAGAATTCTTCTCTACTAGATGTTTGCACATTGTCCTTCAGATTTCAGCCTAAATGTCATTCCCTCCAAAATTACTCTGTTCTGGGAATAATACGCTGAAACCAGTTCTCACTGATTCCCAAGACTAGGTTTTTGCCAAACTCATACTCAGTGATACTACTTCAGTATCAGCCATGATGAGAAGACTATGCACATCACAGAGATTGACAAGAACTACAAGCACAGGGCTTTCCTTTGGAGAATTGGTTGTTCAACCTTGTCAACACACTCCCAATGGGAATTCAGGGACCTCGCTTCATCCTTTTCCATCAGGAGTCACAAAGCCATTTGGTCATATTTGTTCCTCCATTAAATCAGCAAGTAGACTGTAAAGATTCTTATTTTTGTCACATTAAAAAAATTATGTGTATATGCCCATGTGGGGCACATGCGTGTAGCTGTTGGAAGGGGCCAGAAGCATCTGATTTCCCTGGAGCCGAGTTACAGCTGGTCGTAAATTCCCAACAAGGGTGCTGGGAGCCAAACTCAGGTCCTCTGCAGGAGCAGTCTCAGCTCTCAACTGCTGAGCCCTCTCTCCAGCCCCAACAAGTAGACTCTCCAAACCTTTGCTCAGGTCCAGGAGGAGGATACTCTGCTCGTCATCTGTCCTTCCTGCTCCTTCTCTGGGCAGCGGTGCTGCAAAGAGTGACATCTTCAAGCCGGGCGGTGGTGGCGCACGCCTTTAATCCCAGCACTCGGGAGGCAGAGCCAGGCGGATCTCTGTGAGTTCGAGGCCAGCCTGGTCTACAGAGTGAGTTCCAGGAAAGGCACAAAGCTACACAAAGAAACCCTGTCTCGAAAAACAAAACAAACAAGAAACAAAACAAACAAACAAATGAAAGAGTAGACATCTTCAGACGCCAGGAATGTAGCTCAGTGGGTCGAAGTCTTCCCTAGCGTGTGAGGCCATGGGTTAGAGCCCCAGCATTGAACAAAAATAAGAAAATAAAAAAATGAATAAAATAAACTAAGTCCAGAAAGAGCCCAGCACAACTGAAGGGGTAAAAGCCATCCTTGCTGAAGCCTTGAGAGCTAAGGAGAGGATGTGATGAGATGAAGTTGCAGTGAAATATACCAGCTAAAGTAAGTACCAGAGAAGTGAGCAAAGAGAACACATTGCTTGGAATTAAAAGCCCAGACACAAGAGAAAAATAGAATTCATGAGCTTTATCAGGACCATCCATGAGAAGTAAAGAGTGATTTATTTATTTACTTATTTATTTTTAACTTTTTATGACATTTTATTTTGTGTATGTGTGAGAGAGAGAAAGGGGGAGCCCTAAGAAGATAACTTTAGGGAGTGAGTTCACTCCTCCACCATGTAAGTCCTGGGTATTGAACTTAGGTCATTAGGCTTGGTGGCAAGCCCCCTTATCCCACTCACTGAGTCATGTTACCAGCTTCTCACTCTAACTCCTCCCTCTCTCTCCCTCCCTAGCTCTCTCATTTTTTGGGGGGTGGGGTGGGGTAGGGATCTTTATACAGAGCCCTGACTATCTTGAAACTCACTATGTAGACCAGGCTGGCCTCAAACTCACAGAGATCCACCAGTCTCTGCCTCCTGAGTGCTGGAATCAAAGACGCCCAGCACCAGCTTCTCTTTTTAAAATCTATGTTCATATCTGTCCATAATACATTCTGGTTACACTACACCACCTTCTCTCCAGAAAGATGTCCTCACAACCAGCTCCCATCCAACTGTCAAGTCTTGGTCTTGTTTTGTGATCAAGTTTCACCAAGGCTGCCACCAGGGGCACGACTGTCCACTGGCTCAGGTAACTCATCAGTGGCTGCACCACTAAAGACAATGATACTTTCTCTCCCCAGGAGCCATCAGCTGCCAATACCTATCTGTCAAGGGGCTGGCCCTTCTCTCTGGGCTTACCTGACCTCCATCTATGACTGGATGTTGACAGGTCCAGTGCTGTTACTTATTATTTATTTGAGATAGGCTCTCTCTCTATGTATCTCTGGCTGGCCTGGAACTTGTTATGTAGGCCAGGCTGGCCTTGAACCCACAGGGATCCTTCTGCCTCTTGCCTCTGGAGTGCTGGCTGTCAGGTCCAAAAGACACTCCCAATTCCCCAACCTCCAAAAGGCAGGCCAAATATCCAGAAATGAGCTCAACCTGGACTATAGGAGGATTTCCGGTGGTTTGATAAAAACCAGCATTCCTCAGGAACTTGTGAAACTGGTTCCCATCTACCAAAAGGAGTCATTTCCCTTACCTGTGGCAGAAGGGACTTATGGCTACCTGTCGTGTCTTATCAGTATGTCAGCTCCTGCTGGCCTCCAGGCTCCCTCAGTATCACAAGGACCTGTTACACACTTCAGAGTCCATGCTAGCATCCCAGCCTTCTCACCTCCTCTATCCTAAACTCTCCAGCTCCTGGACTCCCCTCACCCAGCTGCTCACCCTCCTAACCTGGCTGTTCTCACTCTGTTCTCCCGATGTGTTGCTCCTGCTTCTCTTACTATATCTTCTCTGTTCTCTGTCTCCTGCTATTCTCCCTGTTCTCGAAGACAGCCCTGGCCATGTTCAGTCCTTGTCTTTCTCTGCTCTGACTCTTCCAGATACCCCTGGCTCTCCTCTCTCACAATAAAAACCTTCCCCTTAGCCGGGCACTCAGGAGGCAGAGACAGGTGGATCTCTGAGTTCAAGGCCAGCCTGGTCTACAGACGAGTTCCAAGACAGCCAGGGCTACACAGAGAAATCCTGTCTCAAAAACAAAAATAAAAAAACCTTCCCCTTAACTATACCATGGGTCAGTCATGTCGTCAGTTTATACGCTGGGTTTCAAGGTACGCACTACCACTCTCCACCCCGCCTCCATCCGTTCTAGTTTGCTTTCTGTTCTGTGATAAACATTTTTATCACAAACTTGGTGAAAAATGGGTTTATTTGGCGAGTAGGTTATAGTCCATTGTTGAGGGAGTAGAGGCAGAAGGGTTGAAGCAGAAACCAAGGAAGACCACTGCCTGACTTCTGGGCCTACATTCAGCTCTCTTTCTCATACAGCAGCCCTACTCGTCCAGAGATGGTACCTCCCACAGAGCTGGGCCCTCTGACCTCAATTAGCAACCAGGAAAACGCTTGGGGCTGAAGAGAGATGGCTCTGAGGTTGAGAGCACTGGCTGCTCTTTCAGAGAACCAGGAGTTTGATGCCCAGCACCTTACATGGTGGCTAACCACCATGGAGGCTCAAAACAGTCGGTAACCCCAGTTTCAGAAGATCCAAAACCACCTTCTGGCCTCCCTAGGGCACCTGGCATGCATATGGTATACACGCACGCATGCAAGAGCGAAATATCCACAGACATAAAGATAAATGAATCTGTGTAGAGATAGGAAGACCCTATCTAAAAAAATAGAAAAAGAAATGAAAATGCCCCCACTGATAAGACCACAGGCCAATCTGATGGAAGCAATTCCTCAATTAAGGTTGCCTCATTCCAGCTGTGTCAAGTTGGCAACTAAGATCAGCCATCACTTGACCGGGTGGTGGTGGTGCACGCCTTTAATCCCAGCACTCGGGAGGCAGAGGCAGGTGGATCTCTGTGAGTTCGAGGCCAGCCTAGTCTACAGAGCGAGTTTCAGGACAGACTCCAAAGCTACACAGAGAAACCCTATCTCAGAAAAACAAACAAACAAAAAGATTAGCTATCACAAGGTCTCATGTAGTCCTGGCTAGCCTGACCTCAGACTTGCAGTGATCATCTAGCTTCTGTCTCCTGTGTGCTGGGATTGCAAGTCTATGGCACCATACCTAGACTTTAGAGTGGTTAAAAGGACGGAATTGGTCAGTGAGGAAAACCAGGAAAGGGTCAAGGTCTGTGCTACAACCTGAAATGTAATGAGCTGTGAGAGAATGGGCAGAAGGGAGTTGAAGCCCATAATACAATACAGCTCAGTAGTAAAATACTTTGCCTAGCATGTACAAGGCTCTGGATTTGACCAATCCCTAGCATCATTAAGAAAAAAAAATAGGAGATATCGTAGAATATTTTAAGATATGTCATTCAAGGCCAGCCTGGGCTACAGAGTGAGTTCCAAGACAGGCTCCAAAGCTACACAGAGAACCCCTGTCTCGAAAAACAAAAACAAAAACAACAAAAAAGATGTGTCACATTTGTTTAATGATGCAAAGATGTGTTGCATCTTTTATGTTGCATTTGTTTAACTCTGTGAAGCTATGTTACTTTGCCTGTCTAAAACACCTGGTGGTCTAATAAAGAACTGGCCAATAGCAAGGCAGAAGAAAGGATAGGCAGGGCTGGCAGGCAGAGAGAATAAATAGAAGAAGAAAGATCTAGGAGAGAAGGAGGAGGACCCCAGGGGCCAGCCACCCAGCTACACAGCAAGACACAAAAAGAGTAAGAAGTAAAGAAAGGTATATAGGATAAAGATAAAAGCCCAGAGGCTTTAAAAGGTAGACAGGATAATTTAAGAAAAGCTGGCAAGAAACAAGCCAAGCTAAGGCCTGGCATTTATAATTAAGAATACACCTCTGTGTGTGATTTATTTGAGAGCTGGGTGGTGGGCCCCCCAAAAGAGCAAAGAACAAAGAGTTAAAAAACATAACCAACATCAAGGAGGGGCTGGAGAGAGGACTCAGTGATTAAGAGCACTGGTTGCTCTTCCAGTGGACCTAGTTTTGATTCCCATCACCCACATGTCAGCTAACAATTATCTGTGACTCCAAGATTTTGCACCCTCACACAGACATACATGCAGGCAAAACACCAAAAATAAAATAAATATGCACATAAAAATAAATAATTTTTAAAAATGGTGGGAGTGGGATATTGAACTAGGCACAGTGGTACATGTACATGACTATAGGTAAAGATTTTGAGGAGGCTGATGATCATATGATTCCACAATTTTTTTTTTGATTCCACAAATTTGAGACTGGCCTGGGCAACACAGAGAGACCTTGCCTCAATAAAGTGGGCTGATGAGATGGCTCTGGGTAGATTGCTGGGACATCGTGCAGCGTGTCCTCTGACCTCTACATTTTCACCATGGCATGTGTGTGCCTACACAAATCTAAATGGAATAAATGAATAAATGAATAAAATAAACTGACTAGTTAGTTGTGTGTGATGGCCAATATGGACTGTCAGTTTGGCAGGATCCAGAATCACCTAGGAGCCCAATCTCTGGACGTGTCTGGAAGGAAGTGTCTAGACTGGGTTAACTGAGGTTGGAAGGCCTATCTAACAGTGAGCCGCACCATTCAGCATCTTGAATCAAAAGATGAAAATGAGCTTAGTACCAGCACTCATCCCTCTCCACTTCCTGATTTGAGATGAAGAGGGACCAGATGCCCCAGGCTATGCTGTCCTGATAGACTGCACCCTCTGTGAGCCAAAACAAGCCCTGTCTCTCATAAATTGTTTCTGTCAAGGTAACCGATACATTGTGTTTGAGAAAGGACAAATGTAAACATAGAATATGGCAAAAATAAAGTAGCAAAGACTCTTTCTCATAGTCAGTACTCATCTGTTAGAAAAGTAACCCTCAAACCCCCCCCCCCCTTTTATAGGACTGAAAAGATGGCTGCTCTTGCAGCAGACCTGGACTCAATTCCCAGCACCCACTTTATGGTCCCTAACTCCAGTTTCAGGGGATCATTGCTCTCTTTACCCCCTGCAGGCACTGTACTCAATGTAGTACTTAGACACATGCAGGCAAATAATTCACACTATAAATAAAGTGAATAAAGAAATAAAGATGGGCCGGGCGGTGGTGGCGCACGCCTTTAATCCTAGCACTCGGGAGGCAGAGCCAGGCGGATCTCTGAATTCTAGGCCAGCCTGGTCTACAGAGCCAGTCCCAGGACAGCCAGGGCTACACACAGAGAAACCCTGTTTTGAAAAACCAAAAAAAAAAAAAAAAAAGAAAGAAAAAAAAGAATAAAAAGATGGAAAGCTGGGCATGGTAGCTCACGCCTGTAGTCTTCATACTTGAGAGATTGAGGCCGTAGGGTTACCAGGAGTTGGAGTCCCAGCTGTGCTACGGAGTTCAAGGCTAATCTCCAGAATGTGAATAGGTTGTGTGTGTGGGTTGAGTGTAGTTGGTGGGGCTTATTTTTATCATTTCAGTTTTTCACTCTGCTCCACCAGGGGGCAGGTGGACCCAGCATATTAACCTCCCAACCCGCTTCTTTTCAAAGGGAACTGGGATAGGTAGACTTAGGGCGCACCACGCTGACACTAATGTTCTGGGACCTTTATCGCAAACTCAAAAAAGCCATTGAATTAGATCCTTCGGCTTTTTTTTTTTTTTTTTTTTTATCAATTTCCAGTGCCACCCCCATGTCTACCCTTATTGGCAGATTCTTTCCCGCTTCCTCTAATCTCTTTAAAATCTCTCTTTCTACGTCGGTCGAAAGAGAGGAAAGACAGCTAGCCGAAGACCGTGGGAAGGTCTAGGGAGACTGGCCGGCAGGCTGGCGAGGCAGCGCCGGGACCGCAGGAGCTGGACAGGCCTCTCCACGGGCGAAGAGGGGTGGAGCCGCGAGCAGGGCCGCCTCTCTTCTTTCCCCGGGCCTGGGCGGAGAGGGAGGAAAACTTCCTGGCTGGGACTCTGGCGGTGTCTGCCTGCCAGCCCTCCGATCCCGCCTACCAGTGTTGGCTCTTCCCGACCCCTCCCCCGGCGCCCCCAGTGTCCGCCATGGCCAAAGCCTACGACCACCTCTTCAAGTTGCTGCTGATCGGGGACTCGGGGGTGGGCAAGACTTGTCTGATCATTCGCTTTGCAGAGGACAACTTCAACAGCACTTACATCTCCACCATCGGTGAGCCCACTGACTGTATCCCAGACCCCGGACCCACCCCCTGCCCCCGCCCACCCTCATAACTCGGGCTCCTGAATGACTAGGGGACCCTATTTTTTGATCCCTTTAGAGTAAGACACTAACTTTCAGTCTCTCGACCCCTGTCCCAGACCCATCCCCCATAATGTCCCTGAATAACACTCAAAACTTCAAACCTTTCTGAGGCCTCCAGGTAACCCCAGTGCTGCCACCCCTCCCTTTCTTGGTACTAGCTCCCTGGTCTCCCCAAATCCACATAGGCTCTTGTCATTTTGCCGGCTTCCTTCCTCACCGCATCCACCTAACATCTCTGGATTCATTCTTCACAATTTCTCCTTCCCCTGCTTCCCAGTTCTGTCGGCCTCTTTCCGATCCACTGGGCTTCAGACTTCCCCTGCATCCACCTCCACCTTCAAATCATCTTCCTAGTCCTCTGCCCTCAACAGGGTACTGCACAGAGTGGCTGGGTGTACTGGGAGAGGACGGTGGAAAGGAAGGGACTTTGGGTCTCTGAGTAAGCTTCCTGACTCATCCTTCTCTCTGGAGCCCCTAAGAGGCCTGGGAGATTTGCCCAGATTTCCAGGAAAAGTGTGTCCTTGCCGGGTAGTGGTGGCGCACGCCTTTAATCCCAGCACTGGGAAGGCAGAGGCAAGTGGACCTCTGTGATTTCCAGGCCAGCCTGGTCTACAGAGCAAGTTCCAGGACCTCCGAGGCTACACAGAGAAATCTTGTCTCGAAAAAAACAAACAAACAAACAAAAAATACAAAAAAAAAAAGTGTCCTTTCTCCTCCCTCTCATCTTTCTTCATCTCCTCTTGACTGAGACTCTCAAGTCTGCAGATAAAGGGGAAAGAAAGCGTTCCTGCCAATGAACTGACTCCCTAGAGGAATCTTATGGAGCCCCAGTCCATCAGTTCCACGCCTGACCCACTAGTTAGTTCACATAGGCGTGAATCAGCTGCCTTTCCATTTCCCCTTTACCCTGAAGGGCTAGCTAGCTAGAGGGGTGGTTGGAGGACCAGTAGTACGTGTGTTGGGGGAGGGGGAGAGAAGACTGGGAAAGTGAGATAGAGATGGAAGTGAAAGTTGTCAGCTGGCATGCTTTTAAGGCCCCTAATGAGTTTCACCACCTCCCTCCAAACGTCATAAATTCTAAGGAAAAACAGCGTGCTTACTATAGGAGTAAAGCTTTGGAAAAGTCCTCTCCATTTTCACACCCAGCAAGGTCACGACCCCAGGCGCCTGCCCCGCAGAGATACTGGCAGAGTCTCTGCTCTCTCCCACCGTACTTTTCACATAAATACACACACCCACCTGGCTTCACACCTTTCACCCCAGGAATTGATTTCAAGATCCGGACTGTGGAAATAGAGGGGAAGAGGATCAAACTGCAAGTCTGGTAAGTAAGCCACCCAGCTCGCCAGTCCAGGCTGCCACGTGAACCTACCCTGCACCCCACCCCCGCCCTTCATTTCTCCTCCCTTCCTTTTTCTCTTTCCAATTTTTCTTCTTCTTCTTCTTCTTTGTTTGTTTGTTTATTTTTAGACAGGGTTTCTCTGTGTAGTTTTGCGCCTTTCCTGGAACTCACTCTGTAGCCCAGGCTGGCCTCGAACTCACAGAGATCCGCCTGGCTCTGCTTTGTAAGTGCTGGGATTAAAGTGTACCACCACCACCTGGCTTCTCTTTTCAGTTTTATTTTACGTTTTTGAAACACAATCTCATGTAGCCCAGGCTGGCCGGGAACTCAACATGTAGCTGAGATTGAGTGACCGTTAGCTTCTGATCCTGCTGCTTCTCTCTCTCATGTCCTGGGGTTACAGGCGTGTGCAGGCATGTTGGCCTTTCTGTTTTGCTTTATTTCTCTCCCTTTTCCTTCTGTCCGGTCGGTACATCTCCTAATTGAGCTATCTCGCTTACTCAGCTGTCCTTCGGCTCCTCTGCTGGTGGCCCACTTTCAGTTTGTGTCTTTTCCTCACCCAGAGCCTTCTCCGGACTTGAAAACAAATGTCTTTTGAGCAATGATGTAGAAACAGGTTCTAAGTGCTTAAAAGACAAGTTGCAGAATTACGAATTTGACTCCCAGTCTATTGCTCTCTCTAAATTTTAGAGAGAGCAACCTTTATCCCAGCACTTGGGAAGCAGAGGCAGGTGGATCTTTGCGAGTCTGAGGCCAGCCTGGTCTACAGAGTGAGTCCCAGAATAGTCAGGACTATGTAGAGAGACCCTGTCTCAAATAATAATAATAATAATAATAATAATAATAATAATAATAATAATAATAACTTAAAACCTTTTAGAGAGCACAGGAGGTCCCATACAGAGGTCTGACCTGACTGTCTCAAGGAGGTGGAGACACTACAGGTGTGGAGGCTCTGTGAGGCTTCTGCTGAAGCATTGAGCTATGGCAGATACGCAGCAGCAGATGGGATCTGAACCCTGGTCCTGCTGCTTAAGTTCTGCTTGGCCTTCACTAGTTCCCCAGCCTCCCTACATTCATTTCATTTGTAAAATGGGACAGAGAGACATGCCTCACAATGACACAGTGAGGGTTAGATAGGATGACACACACACATAAAGTGATACTCAGGACAGTGCTTGGCATCTATGAGTAAACAAGAGACATCCTGTTTCCCGGCCCTGCAGCCGCTGAACAGCAGCAGCCCAACTGTCCTTGGTCCCTTTCCCCTTAACTGTTTCCTGGCTCCTTTCCTCTCAGCCCCCCACCCCCAGTGTTACAAAAGCTAAGCTCTTAGGAAAGGCTTTCCCTCCTGGAGGCTTCTGTTTCACTCTATAAAAACTTCTGCTTCAGGGACACGGCTGGCCAGGAACGATTCAAGACAATAACTACTGCCTATTACCGTGGAGCCATGGTATGAGATGTGGGTCTGGACATGAGCTGACGTCATAGTTTCATGAGTACAGCAGGTTATGAGCATGGGGTAGGGGATAAAGAAGGAGGGTAAGGTGTGTGTCGCAGCCAGCCCCACGTGGCCTGTGCTTAGACCCATGGATGGGACTTGGAGGGTCACTTAGAGGACAATAGAAACCTAACGGGAATATGGTCCAAAGTGAAATTCGCCATCCCTTAGGGCATCATCCTCGTATATGACATCACCGATGAGAAATCCTTTGAGAATATTCAAAACTGGATGAAAAGCATCAAAGAGGTGAGACACCTCCAAAAGAGATGAGGGGACAGAGTGCTCCTGGAGGGTGGGGTGCGAGAATGGGCAGGAGTCAACCTTAATTAATTTATTTATTTAAATCTATGTGTATGGGTATTTTGTCTGCATATGTATATCTGTGAACCAGGTGCCCTCAGAAGTCAGAAGAGTTTGCTGGACCCCCTGGGACTTTAGTGACAGATGGTTATGAGCCACTGAGCAGGTGCTGGGAATTGAACTCAGGTCCTTCGGAAGAACAATCAGTGCTCTTAAATGCTGAGCCTTCCCTCCAGCCCCAACCCCTTCTTTTTCCTTCTTCTGGAGACAAGGTCTCACTCTGTAGCCCCAGCTGTTGTGGAACTCACTGTGTATCCCAAACTCCCTGTGGTTCTTTCAAGGGCAGAAACCACAGGTGTGAGCCCCATGAAAGACCCAACCTTGACTTGTTTCCCTTGTCTTCAGAATGCCTCTGCCGGAGTGGAGCGCCTCCTGCTGGGGAACAAGTGTGACATGGAGGCTAAGAGGAAAGTGCAGAAAGAGCAGGCCAATAAGGTGAGGGGCAGCAGGGCCGGGAGAACCAGGGTGAGGAGGGATTGCCCAATGCTTTGCTTCTGCTCTTTATCCAGCTCTCTCCCTCCCTTCTCGGCCCCCTACAGTTGGCTCAAGAGCACGGAATCAGATTCTTTGAGACCAGTGCCAAATCCAGTGTGAATGTGGATGAGGTGAGATCCACCCCCCCAAGAGATAAAAATACGAATAGATTTATCCTCTCCTCCAATCTGTCCTAACCAGTTTCCTCTGTAGGCTTTCAATTCCCTGGCCCGTGACATCTTGCTCAAGTCAGGAGGTCGGAGACCGGTGAGTTGGTTCTACTTGGCTAGGTACCACTGTGTGTGTGTCTGCAAGAACTGGAGTGGTGTGCCCAGAACCTGGCACTGGGAGGTGGTAGCAGGAGGATCAGGAGTTCAAGATCATCCTCAGCTACTCTAAATGAAAAAACATTCTGTGTGTGTGTGTGTGTGTGTGTGTGTGTGTGTGTAGGGGGCGGTTGACCACCTTTAATCCCATCACTCAGGATGCAAAAGCAGGTGAATCTCTGAGTTCAAGGTCAGTCTTTTCTACAGGACAGCGAGAGTTACACAATACTGTGGCAGGTGGATCTCTGTGAGTTCCAAGACTGCCAGGGCTACACAGAGAAACACTGTCAAAAAAAAAAAAAAAAAAAAAAGCCATTTGAAGAGGAACAAAGCCAAGATTTCTCATGTAGGGGGGTTGTCTGGATGGGCTCATACTCCAGCCAGCCTTTCACACACTGATCCTTCTGCCTTCCCGGCTCTAGGGGAACAACAGCAAGCCCTCAAGCACTGACCTGAAATCATCTGACAAGAAGAACACCAACAAGTGCTCCCTGGGCTGACAGATGCTGCTTCCTCCTCACCCTGAACCTGGAGGCTAGACCTGAGGGAGGTGGGCTGAGGGGCTGCACAAGAGAGAAACTGGTGGGACCTAGAGGGATAGATGAGCTGGTGATAAGGAGGATGAGGAGGAAGGACAGAAAGAAAGGGGCAGGGAAAGGAGAGGAAGGAATCGAGGATGTGAAAGGTGAAAGGTTTGAGAAGAGGAAAGGAAGAATAATGGTCTCAGGTCTTGGACTGTCCTTGGGTTTAAGGTCAGACATGGATGTAAATATGTTGAGTTCTCCGTTACTGGTTCAGGTTTAGGGTCCCGAGAGGCCGGCTCAGCACTACTCTGGAGGTTGCTCACTACATGGTCTTTGTTAGTATTAAAGGCCACTGTTTTGCATGACTGTTCCATTGGCATTACTTTTATTACTGTCAGACTGTCCTCCACTCAAATCCAGTTTTTGTCATCCCAAGATGCTGGTTCATCTGCATCTGGCTGGGTTCCCCTTCTTTGCCCACCCCACCCCCTTAACTGGTGATAAAAACAGCAAGGAGAAGCTTGGCAATGGTGGCCCACCTTTAATCCCAGCATTTGGGAGGCAGAGGTAGATGGATCTCTGTGAGTTCAAGGCCAGCCTGGTCTAGAGAGAGAGAGAGTTCCAGGACAGCCAGGGCTACATAGAAAAACACTCTCTTGAAAACAAAACAAAAAACATAATCTGGCAAGCCAATTTCTTTTTGTAAAGACGATGTGCCACACCCAAACTGGACGTTCACATAGTTTTTGTTCTACTACAAGTGGTGACCTACTCTGCCTCACCCCACTGGTGGGTACTCCGTTTCACGCTCTTGAGATTGGATAGTTTTGTTTTGTCCCCACCCCCCACCCCCCACCCCCCCACCCCCCCCCACCCCCCCCACCCCCCAGAGCTGAGGACCGAACCCAGAGCCTTGTGCTTGCTAGGCAAGCGCTCTACCACTGAGCTAAATCCCCAACCCCGAGATTGGATAGTTTTAAAAGATTCCTCAAAAAGGAAATGAGAGAAGAGGGAAGGGGTCAGCTGCAGCGGCGGGCCATCAAGTACCGGGAATGCAGTGTCGAGCAAGACCTTTTCCCCCCTTGGTTTTTAGAGACAGAGTTTCTCTGTATAACAGCTCTGGCTGTCCTGGAACTTGATTTGTAGACCAGACTGGCCTCAAACTCACTGAGATCCTCCTGCCTCTGCTTCCCTAGTGCTGGGATTAAAGGTATGAGCCACCACTGCCTGGCCACAGACAGCAAGGCTTTTTGTAAACAAAGCTTTACCAGGTGAGTAAAGAGATTTGGATTCCTTTGCTATAGTAGTTTTAAAAGATGAAGGAGATTTATGAAATATTGGCCATTCATGGACTAGCCATCTTTTTTGATAGAAAGACAAAAAAAAACCTTTTCTCACAGCTTGAAGGGAGGAAGAGACTCAGGGGAGATTCACTTGTTTATAAGTGCTTACTGAGCTTCTGCTCTGTGACAGACTATAGTTACTAACCAGCTTTTTGGTGGCATGTGTAAGCAGAGGAATAGACAAAATCTTAAAAGAAAAATACTTTTCTTAGGTTTTGTTTTTTAAGTTTTGTTTTTTTTTGCCTGGCATGGTGGTTCACGCCTTTAATCCTAGCACTCAGCAGGCTGATGGATCTCTGAGAGTTCCAGGCCAGCCAGGACTACAAGAGTGAGTCCTGTCTAAAAATAAATAAAGTTTTATTTTTATTATAGTGTTCCGTGTGTGTGTGTGTGTGTGTGTGTGTGTGTGTGTGTGTGTGTGGCTATATGCGTAAATGGTAAATGTGGGGGACAACATCCAGCGGTCCCAAGACCTGGACTCAGGTCATCCCCCTTGCATGGCCAGGACTTCCCTGATGAGCAGTCTTACCTGTCACCTTTTTGATTTCCTGTAACTTGGTGACTTTGCTACTTTCCCGTTGCTGTGAAGGGGCACTATGGCCAAAGCAATATAAAGAGGAGTTTATTGGGGGCTTGCTTATTGTTCCAGGGGGCCAGAGCCCATGACTGTCATGACTAGGCGCATGGCAGCAGGCAGGCAGGCATGGCTCTGGAGCAGTAGCTCAGAGCTTACGTGATGACGCACAAGCACGAGGCAGAGAGAGAGTTAACTGGAAATGGTGTGGGCCTTTGAAACATCAAAGCCAACCCCAGTGACACACCTCCTCCAACAAGGCCACACCGCCTAATCTTTATCAAACAGCTAGGGACCAAGCATCCAAATATATAAGCCTACGGGGGCCATTCTCGTTCAGACCACCACACTGGGTCTCACCATGTAGACCAGGCAGACTGGCCTTGAACTTGCAGTGGTCCTCGTACCTCCTAATACTATGACATAAACAACATTTAACTCCTGAAAAATAAAGGTGCTACTAACTATTAACACACAAAAGTACAACCAAGAAATTCAGGCTACATACACTGTCCCTATCTATATCCATATTTTACCCTCTTTCACATACATCCCCTGTGCCCCTCGAGACAAAGTTTCTCTATATGGCCTAGCCTGCCTCACATTCATGCAAATCCTCTACCTCAGCTATGTATCTTAACTTGGACTACACAGTGAGACGCAGTGAAATGCAATCTTTTTTTTTTTTTTTAAGGCAGAGTGTTAGCTAAGAAGCCTGACAACATAAATTCAATCTCCAGAAGTTCTAAAATGCCAGATGTGGTGTCACATGTGTCATCACAGCACTCCTAAATGGGATGAGAGGTGGAGACAGGAGAACTGCCAGGAAGCCCATAGGCCAGCTAGCCGGGGGTACAGAGCACAGCAGCAGCAAAAGATCTTCCTTAAAAAGGTGAAAAGAGCCGGGCGGTGGTGGCAATGAGCTGTTAATCCCAGCATTAGGAAGGCAGAGGCAGGCAGATCTCTGTATTTCAGGCTATCCTGGTCTACAGAGCAAGTTCCAGGACAGCCAAGGCTATACCTGTGTCAAAAGCAAAGCAAAAAAAGTGAAACGAATCTTCTAGAAAATTGTCCTTGGACCTCCACAAGCACACCATGGCACAGAAGCACTCACACACTTTCATGAATACACACAACATAAAAATATATGTATATTTTAAAGACAAGAGTCTCATTATATGTATCTGCCTACTTCTGCCTCCTGAATGCTGGGGATAAAGGTATGCACCACCTCACCCAGCTCTAAAAATACGTTTAGAATTACACAAATTCTTAGGGAAAAAAAAAGCCTTTCTCAAAAACTCACAAATTTCCCCTTGAGGCTGGGGATCAACAATAGGGTGCTGTAATATGATAGCCAAATGCTCTACAGTTCCCTGCAGCAGGGTGGAGTGGGGGACGAAAAGGACAGCACACATCTAGCTTGCCGGCTTTCCCTATAAGTCTCAAGGGCAATTTTATTAGAGTTAAAAAAGAAAAAAAAATATTTCCTGGGGCAAGCATGCCATAAGTCTCAGCAGCTTCCTGGAAGAGAAAAAAAACAAAAACAAAAAAACAATTCTATTTAAGCCTAAATAGACAAGCTTTCACATTGAGGAGAGGAGCTGTAGAGAGAGTAAGACACCCAAAGTGTTAGGGAAATCCTGCTTAGAAAGAACAGACAAGGGTTGGGGATTTAGCTCAGTGGTAGAGCACTTGCCTAGCAAGTGCAAGGCCCTGGGTTCGGTCCTCAGCTCTGAAAAAAAAAAAGAAAGAACAGACATAGAAGACAAGGCCTAGTTACACTTTTCTGAGTAATATAGAAAGTCAGGTTGAATTCCAAAGCACTGTAAGCTACTGCCTGGATAGTTTCTTTCTTTTCTTTTTCTTTCTTCTTTCTTTTTTTCTTCTTTCTTTCTTTCTTTCTTTCTTTCTTTCTTTCTTTCTTTCTTTCTTTCTTTCTTTCTTTCTTTTTTTCTGAGACAGGATTTCTTTGTGTAACAGCCCTGGTTGTCTTGGAACTTGCTCTGTAGACCGGGCTGGTCTTGAACTCAGAGATCCACCTGCCTCTGCCTCCCGAGGGCTGAAACTAAAGCAAGCTCACAGCTACTTGTAAGTCCAGCTGCAGAAGCTCTCACACTCTCCAGAATAACACAATGAGAGACTCTGTCTCAGAAGAAGAAGGAGGAGGAGGAGGAGGAGGAGGAGGAGAAGGAGAAGGAGAAGAAGAAGAAGAAGAAGAAGAAGAAGAAGAAGAAGAAGAAGAAGAGAGGAAAGGAAGCAAGCTCACAACTACTGCCTGGCTCTAAATATCCTTTTTAGTGATATATAGCTAGATATCGATTTTTTTTTTTTTTTTCCGAGACAGGGTTTCTCCGTGTAGTTTTGGTGCCTGTCCTGGATCTCGCTTTGTAGCCCAGGCTGGCCTCGAACTCACAGAGATCTGCCTGTCTTTGCTTCCCAAGTGCTGGGATTAAAGGCGTGCGCCGCCCAGCTTAATGGCACATTTTGATCTACACTGAATCTGGAATTATTTATTTATTTTTTATTTTATTTATTTACTAGTTTTTGAGATAGGGTCTCATGTACTCTGGAAATGGCAATCTGGAGGCAGAGGCAAGACTGGTACAAGTTGAAGTGAAGCCAGAGCTTCATATCAAGACCCTGTCTTAAGATGGAACAACAAAAAGACAAGGACTTCCCAAGAGGACTAACATCTTAATCGCGTTCCACAGAAGAATTTATTTAAAAAAAATTATTGTATGTGTATATGTGTGTTGCTGTGCATCCTTTGCATGCCTGGTGCCTGAGATGTCCAAAAGAGGGTGTGAGAGCTTCTGTAACCGGACTTACAAGTAGGTGTGAGCTCTCTCTCTCTCTCACTCTCACTCTCTCTCTCTCTCTTTTCTTTTTTTTTTTTTTTTTTTTGAGACAGAGTCACCGTGTTATTCTGGCTGGCCTGGAACTCGCTATGTAGAGGCTGGTCTCAAGCTCACAGAGATCCACCTTTTTCTGCTGGGACTAAAGGCTTGAGCCACCATGCCAGAACAGACGTTGTTCTAAAGTCGTGTAGCTGAAAACCACATGAATCTAGTTCCAACATTGCTTTCACTTTAAAAATCTCCATCCTCTACACGGAGATTTTAAATTCCAGCTCTTGGGAAGCAGAGGCAAGCGGATCTCTGAGTGCGAGACCGGCCTGTTCTATAAAATGAGTTCCAGGACGGCCAGGGGTATACAGAAAAACCTGTCTCAAAAACCAACCAAAAAAAAAATTTTCGTGCTCTTGGTCTTGAGATCATTTTCTTATTTGTAGGAGCAGGGAAGAGACGAGAACACTTGAATGTTGTTCAAAGGAACAGCTCTGTCAAGCAGTTTCACACTAACATGGGGGGAAACGAAAAGGGGTTCATCTGTGTAGAGTAGGGTGTGAGTCCAGCGACAAGGGCAAGTTCCAACTTCCCTCCATCAGTAGATTCCCTGGACCCAGCTTCTCAAGGTTCCCTCCATCAGTAGATTCCCTGGACCCAGCTTCTCAAGGCCGTCCAGGATGGTGAACAAGGGATGCAGAGGGTATCAAAGAGCCTAATGGTGAGCCCACAGTTTTGAGGAATACCCAAAGTCCAGACAGAGCGGCGTATTGCCCCTTTTCATGTCTCCCTGCTCACCTAGTTCTCAATGGACAAACAGGCGACACCAGGGAGAAGCGAACCCAGAACAAACAAAAATCTCCCATACCGCCATTCCAGCCAGCTCCGCAAACACTACAAGGACCACAGTGCCGCGCGGCGCCCAGCTAATGAGGCGCGTGTTGCTGCGCAGACGCAGTGAGAGGCAGTTGCCAGAGTCCGGACGGACTACAAGCCCCAGCAGGAGACCGAGGAGAGCACACCGGACGGGTCGGCGTCGCTAGTGCCGGGACCAGGAGCCTCCGCGGGCAAGATGGCCGCTCCCGAGACCGAGGCCGAGGGGCGCGGGCACTAAGTCCGGACCCGCGCGCCCTTCCTCCCGCCGCGGGCGCCCCCACAAAGACCTCGCGCTTCCAGCCAGCAAGTGCACATGGGTTATTCTCGCGGTGGTCGCGAGGCCGTGCCAATAGAGCCTTAGTGGGCCCAGGGGGAGAACTCTGGCGTCTCGCTGCTCTGAGCTGGAACCTCAGGGAGGTCGGCTGCAACAGGTGCGACACTCACTGACTGCTCCATGCTAGCGGGCGCGGGGAGGCTTGGCCTCCCCCGGGGCGGCCACCTCTGCTGGTTGCTGTGTGCTTTCACCTTAAAGCTCTGGTAAGTGGGTACTGAGGGAGGAAAAAGGGGCGCGCAGGCGGACCCCATAGTCCTCGCCCCCAGGAACCCGGGCATCTCCCCCACTGACGTCCGAAGTGGGTGTGCCCTGGTTTCCTGCGTTCTCACCGTTGTTCCTACCACCCTTTCCCCGTCTGCAGCGAAGCAGAGGCTCCGGTGCGCGAGGAGAAGCTGTCAGGTGTGTGCTTGCCCGGGAACCCCGTGCCTTTATAGTTCGTTTTTGTGTTTAATTGTCTTTTTTAGTATACCAAGAGCACAGATAGAAAAAGGAGGTGCCACAAAGGAACGAGGGCAAGCGTTGTGCTGGGAAGCTGGATGGGTAGAGAGCCTTTGAGAGAAATGTTTTTTGAATAGTCTTCGGCTGGCCATTTTTCTCTCTCCTTTTAGTGAGCACCTCAACTTCGCCATGTTGGCTGGTGGAAGAGTTCGTGGTGACCGAAGAGTGTACTCCGTGTTCCAACTTCCAGATTGTGAGTTTTTGTTGTTTGTTCTGTTTTATGTGCATTGGTGTTTTGCCTGCATGTGTGTCAGGGTGAAGGTGTCGGATCTCCTGGAACTGGAGTTACAGACAGTTGCGAGCTGCCGTGTGGGTGCTGGGAATTGAACCCAGGTCCTCTGGAAGAGCAACCAGTGCTCTTAGCCACTGGGCCATCTCTCCAGTCCCTAAGTATTTGGTTGTGTGGTTTTTTTTTTTTTTTTAACTTATCATTGCTTCTTTCTTCCCAGAATCTTAGGATAAGTTCAAATCTGAACTTAATTACATTATATTTTACTTTCGTTTTATTTTATGTATATATGGGTGTTTTGCCTGCGTGTATGTGTATCGTGTGTGTGTAATGCCCTAAGAATCCAGAAGAGGTCATCAGATCTTCTAGATATGAGCCACCATGTGGGTCCTGGGACTGGAACCCTGTCCTCTGCAAGAGCAACCAGTGCTCTTAACTAGTGAGCCATATCTCCAGCCCCTTCTTTTGTTTGTTTGTTTTTGGGACAGTGTCTCACTATGTAGCTGTCTGTCTGTCCTGGAACTCACCATGTAACCAGGCCGGTCTTAAACACTATATTTATTTTGTCTGGATCCTGTGCCAAAGAAGTCAGAGGACAACTTGGGGAAATTGTTTCTCTCTTTCCACCACATAGATGCAATGTGTTAAGCTTGGCTACAAACGTCTTTTCCCACAGAGGCATTTTGCCAGCCCTCACATTTGAACTTAAATTCTCTCTGAAAATATGGCCTTCCCACATTAATGACAGTATCCAGAGGATGATCATGCCCTGTTCATATTTTCCTACAGTAGACTGTGGAATTTTTCCTTATCTCCTTGACTGTAGCTTTCCTGACCACGTCACTGCTGTCCATATCAGGGCTCTCCATTAGTTGTCTGCTGCCCACCAGCTCTGGCCCTTTCTGAATAGCAGGGCTTCTGTTTCTTCTACTCCTCCCTAACAGATGTTTTTGGTCCTTTATTTTGGTAGAAAACCACACCTGAGTGTGGTTCTACAGGGTATGTGGAGAAAATCACATGCAGCTCATCTAAAAAGAATGAATTCAGAAGGTAAGGACTGCTTCTCTCCTTTCAAATGCCCTCCTCTGACCCTGTTTCTGGAGGTAGCTATCTCCTAGTCTTGGTGTAGTTTGGCATACTGGAAGAGAAAGAGATTTGAGCCAAATTACCCTTAATCCCTAACCCTAGTCTTCAGCACTATATTATTAGCCATGTTTTCTGATCAAATAGTTTGGTCAGGGGTGTGAATGTAACTCATTGGTAGAGTACTCGCCTACCATGTAAGAGGCCATGAGTCTAATCCCCAGCATTGCTTAGGAGGAAAATAAAGTTGCTGGGAAATGGAGCATATCAAACCTTGAATCTCAGAGGCAGAGGCAGGCTTAGCTCTGTGAGTTCAAGACCAGCTTGGCCTACACAGGGAGTTCAGGTCAGCCAAGGCTACACAGTAATAGTTAAACAAATATAGTTAAGCCAGGTGTAACGACACACAGCATTGATCCCAGCACTCAGAAGGCAGAGGCAAACAGATCTCTAAGAGGAGCTAATTAGATGTTGTGATGGGTAAAGGAACTTCCTGCCAAATCTGACAGCGTGAGGGGCTGTCGAGACAGCTCAGTGGTTAAAAGCACTTGCTGCTTTTGCAGAAAACCCTGGCTCAGTTCCCTGCATCCACATAGTTGTTCTGTAACTCCAGTTCCAGGGTATCCAGCACCCTCCTCTGGCCTCCTCAGGCACCAGGTACACACACATGGTACATATATGTACATACAGGAGAACAATCATAGATATAAAATAAATAAATCTTTTAAAAACAACAACTTACCCAGCACTCGGGAGGCAGAGCCAGGCAGATCTCTGTGAGTTAGGCCAGCCTGGTCTACAGAGTGAGTTCTAGGACAGGCTCCAAAGCTACACAGAGAAACTCTGTCTCGGAAAAACCAAAAACAAAACAAAAGAAAAAAACCCAACAACTTGAATTTGATACCCAGAACCCAGATGATAGAGGTACAGAACTCATTCCAGCAAGTTGCCTTTAGACTGTGTGTGTGTGTGTGTGTGTGTGTGTGTGTATCTTATGGGATGGGGAGAGGTTGTCCACCTGTTCCTTGGCATGAGTGTGCACACATACAACAAAAAAGTGTTGGCTTTTGGGTGGAGGGTTGAAGACAGGGTTTCTCTGTGTAGCCATGGCTGTCCTGGAAGTCACTCTATAGACCAGGTTGGCCTTGAACTCACAGAGATTTGCCTGCCTCTGCCTCCTGAGTGCTGGGATTAAAGGGGTGCACCACCACACCCAGCTTTTTATTTATTTTTTTTAAAAAAGAAAAAAAGGCATGGTGGTACATACTTGTAACCCCAGCACTTAAGAAGTAAAGGCAGGAGAGTCAGGAGTTCAAGGCCAACCCAAACTACTTGAGACTTGGGGGGGGGGAGCAATCAAATTGGTTAATACTACTCTGTTTATCTCACCAGAGACTAAAGACATGACTTACTCCAGTTTCTCTTATTTTGGGTAGGCTGAGATAGAGAACAGTAATTAGGAGAGACTAAATTCTCCCGTGAATGACTCTGTTTTTCTGCCCTCAGCTGCCGTTCAGCTCTGATGGAACAACACCTGTTCTGGAAGTTTGAAGGCACCATGGTGGGTGTGGCTTTAGTCTTCGCTTGCCTTGTCATCGTTCGTCAGCGACAACTGGATAGAAAGGCTCTTGAGAAAGTCCGGAAGCAAATCGAGTCCATATAGCTGAATTCCACTGTCTTATGCTGGGTCTTGCAGACTCTGTCTCAGATGGAGAAGGTTCAGTGGCTAATTTGCACTCTTACGCCTGTGGTAGTAGCACCTTTCCCTGAGTTCCTCTTCCAGACCATTAATGAGCACAATAAAAAGTTAAACAGAGCTGGGTATGGTGGCACACACTTGTAATCCCAGCACTTGAGAGAGGGAGGCAGGAGGATCCCTGGTAAATCTGTAGGCAGGCTGAACTACAGAGTAAGGCTGTCTTTAAAAAAAAAAAAAAAAAGTAATAAAGGAGTCAAACAATTTCCTTCCCTGTAATAATTTGGCTTGGGGAGGACTGTGTGTGGTGGCACGTGCCTTAAATCCCAAATGTGGACTGCAGAGAGGGGCAGACCTCTGTGAGTTCAAGGCCAGCTTTTCTACATACCGAGCTCCAAGCTGGCCAGGGATACAAAAATTAATTATATTAAAAGAGGCTGGTGAGTTGGCTTAGTACTTCAGGGTACTTGCTGCTCTTCTAGAGGATCTGGGTTTGGTACCCCAACAAGTGGTTTACATTCACATGTAATTCTATTAGGAGATCTGATGCCCTCTGGCCTCTGGGCACCTGCAGGCAAGTGGTGCACATAAACTCATGCATAAACAAATAGATGTACAGAAAAATGAATAAATCTTTTAAGTGTATGTAAGTCTGCACATATGTCTGTGCACCATGTGCGTGTCTGGTGACCCTGAAGGCCAAAAGAAGGTGCCAGGTCCTGGGCTGCCACGTGGTTCAGGGAATTGAATACTGGTCCAACAAATGCTCTTAACCACTGAACTACTTCTTCAGCCTCAAAATGAATAAGTCTTTCAAAAAAAAAAAATTTATATAGGGGAGGAAGTCACGGGGACAATGAGAGAAAGGGGTGACGATTTAGCAAGTAACAATTATCTCTCTCCCTTCTTTTACTCTTAATTTTTTTAGATTTATTTATCTTTTATATTGTGTGTGTGAGTGGCTTATCTGCCCTCAGGTCAGAAGAGGATGTTGGATCCCCTAGAACTGGAGTTATAGATGGCTGTGAGTCGCCTTTCCAGTACTACGAATCGAACGCAGGTCTTCTGCATGAGCAACAAATGTTCTTAACCACTGAGCCATCTCTCCAGTCCCCTGTCTTTTATTTTAAATTTCCGGGCTGGTAAAGTGGCTCAGAGAGCTTGCTGCTTTTGAGGATTTGTGTTCAGTTCTAGACCTGTGTCTGGCAGAGCTCACAACTGCCAGCTCCAGGGATCCACTGCCCTTTATGGGCACCCATACGCACATGGTATGCACTCTCATAGACACACACATAAACGTTTGGACAGTGGTGGCTCACACCTTTAGTCCCAGCACTCAGGAGACAGGCAGATGGATCTCTGAGTTGGAGGTCTGCCTGGTTTACAGAGTGAGTTCCAGGACAATCAGAGCTGCACAGAGAAACCCTGTCTCAAAACAACAATAACAAATTTAAGAAGTGTTTGCTTCATAGGATTTATGACCTGAGTTTGATCCCTAGAATGAGTAGTAAGAGGAAAGAAGCTAAAAGTTGCCCTTGACCTCCTCCTGTGTATTGTACACAATAATGCACTCATACATCATGCTTATATACAATAATAATAAAACAAAGTTTCGAAGCTGAATGTGGTACAACATGCTTGAGGTCCTAGCACTTTTGTAGAGGAGTCAGGAGTCAGAACAGCTTAGGCTCTATCGTAAGAACTTGTCTGAAGCAATGGCATTTTCTGGGGTAGAATTTTAGCTAGAAAGTTTATTTCTGAGTCAAAACTTGCTTCCCCTTGACCCCATCCCCAAAGAAGTAAAATCACAAATAGAGGGCAGAAATATATGAGGTACCCTGCCATAGAAGCAAATGTGGCCTTTGTGGACAGAAAGCTCCTAGTACGGTATCCTGAGTGAGTTAGAACTCCAGGGGTGTGGACACCTAAATGGGAATTCCAGATGAAACAGTGAGGAAGCCTGTGTGGATTCTTGTGTGATTGGGAAGTGTTCAGCTTACATCTCATCTGCGTGCAGCATTCCCCTGATGTGCCCAGTGGGTCTAGCCTTTGTCCCCAGCTTTAACTTCGTCTTTGCTGAGCCGTTTGCAGTTGGGACTTCATGTAGCTCCTCCAGTTTGGCCTTTACTACTGGAATCTCGGGGCTTTCTGTCATGTCCTTGTGAGTCAAGATATTTCTGGAAATCACTGAGGAGAGAGTGTAGTGGGACAGTATTTGCTTGGGTCCGAGACTGGCCAAGACTATCCCTAGTGTTGATTGTTTTAGAGAATAGAGTTTTCCGGCTCATCAGGGAGCTTCTGTGTCCTTGTCTCTTACCTCCATGAGGCTGATAACCCTTAGGCCTAGCTTCTGGTTGACCCTGAAAGGGGCTGAAGCTGGGCAGGATGATGAGAGCCAGCGAAAAGAGAAGAATCTGAAAGGAAAAGAGGCCATTTGGGCTTTGGGGACAACAGAGAAGGAAGGCAGCATCAACAGAGGCTGGTTACGGTTATCGGGGTTCGGGAAATGGGGCTGGGTAGTTGGGGTATTGGGTGGATGTGGAGGATGGCAGAGGTGGGGGGAGAGGGGAAGTACAGAACATCCTGATGGTACCAGAACACAGGTACTGGTCTGGGCAGCTCTGCTGGAGGTCTGAGCAGTGAGCATCTGTAACTGGTGGACCTGCGCCACCAAGGAGCTAGGAGAAGAACCAAGAGTTAGCCTAAGATCAGCTTGCCTGTGGCTGCGTCCTCCCTCTCCTCCGTCCGGACACTGCTTCTACTCACGTGTTCTGCCTCTCCAGCTCCTGGACTTTTCTCTGTAGTTCCTGATTCTGTGCAGAGCAGGCTGCCACTCTAGGGAGTAGAGAAGCAGAGCAGGCTTGGCAGGTGGTCCCTTCTTAACATGCTTGTCTAGGTGAGGAACGGGCCCAGACACCACCCACGGGATGCAGAAAGGTGAGCCCAAACATGCCTGCTCTCCAGTCCATCTATGTACTCTTTCTTCCGCCGCCGGCTGTCCTGAGCTGACTGCTTGTTGCGGATTTTCCTCCTGATCTTCTTTAGTACTCGCTCCTCTGCCTGGAGGCCCAGGGTGTGCAGTGTTGGGCCCTTAGCCTCCCATAACTCCCCAACTGTTCCCTGCAATCCAGGCTCTTTAGAGGTTGAATGGAGCTCCTGGGATGGGACACCCTTTGGGGATAGTTGTTACCTTAGTGAGGGGCAGGTGAGAGGGCAGAGAAACCCCTTCTTGCCCCAGCAGATGCTTCTCTTCATCTGTCAGGAACAGACGTGGGCAGGACAGCTGGGAGGAGTGGCAGAAGATGAGCAGGATCAAGGTCACCTGCTTCCAGCACCCAGGCTGCCCCTCCACCCTCAGCATGCTCTCAGGACAGGGCTTCCTATTTGCACTGAGTGGTGAGGTGAGGTCAGGGGCGGAAAGTTCTTTCAGACAGGCTCTGTGGCAAGCCAAAGGGCCTTCCTGAAGCTCAGGAAGGAGAGTGAAGTTTTTTGTCCACACATAGAACCTTATTATGACCAAATTAGAGAGGGCCTGCTCTGGTCTGTCTCCCTGGATCTCAGGGCGCTCGGAAGGGAACTTAACTTGTATGTTCATTATGATGGGCTTTGTTGAATTTCCTTGTCAGGCAAACAATTTGGCCATTAACTTGCATTTGGTAAAGTATTTGGTTGCCTGTCAAGCACAGGACATATGTCTCATAATCCCCAGGTTCTGAGCTCCACCTGTCAGGTCAAGCTGTCTGCTCACAGACAAGGAGTTTCTAAGGACACTCAGGCTGACTTCTCAGGTGAAGTGTGTGAGAAGGGTAGATGCTGTCTGGTTAAGCTGAGCCCAGCTGCTAAGGACCCTTCCTTCTCACTGGCATTCTGTACGTTGTGTACGTGTGTCATTGTGTCAGACTTGAACTTGGGTCCCCTGGCAAAGCAGCTAGTGCTCTTAGCCACTGAGCCATGTCTCCAGCCCCTGGGTTGTATTTTTGAGACAGGATGCCACTACGTAGACTAGGCTGGCCTTGAGTTTGTGGTTCTCTTCCTGCCTCTGCCTCCCATGTGCAGAGATTTCAAGTGTGTGCCACCACACCCAGCGTAGGCTTCACATTGTAATGTAAGAGTAACTTAGTTTGTAGCTGGTAAGATGGCTCAGCAGATAAAGCACTTGCCACACAAGACTGACAGTCTGAGTTTACTCTGTGGAACCCACGTCAAGGTAGAAGGAGAGAACCAATGCCACAAGTTGTCCTCAGACCTCCACATAAGCCATGGCATGCATGCACTGTCCTTCTCCCTCACGTATATACACAATAATAAATAACTTTTAAGAGAATAATTTAGTTTGGCTTTTTACTTTGCGTGTGTGTGTGTGTGTGTGTGTGTGTGTGTGTGTGTGTGTAAGAGAGCTATGTAGTTGCAGATGTATGGGTATGGTGCATGTGACTGGAGGCCAAAGGGGTAATACAGGAGTTCTGTTCTATCACTCTACCTTATTCCCTTTAGACTGAGTTTCTCACTAACCCTGGAAACTAGCCTGGTGATCAGCAAGCCCCAATGATCCTCTTGTTCCAACCCCTCAGAGCGAGGGGTTAAGGGAATATGTAGCTGTGTATGTGGGTGCTGGGGATCTGAACTCCCAGCTCAGGTATTCTTGCTCCAGAGCAAGAGCTTTTTCTCACTGACACATCTCTCAGCCTCTGGCTTTTGCTTTTTGATGGCCTTTGGCTCTTGGCTAAACCATTTCCTATTTCCTTTCCTAATGTCCTTTTCCTCCAAGTGTTCAGTGGGGTGTTTCTTCCAATCTCTCTAACCCAAATCTCTGAGAATGGAGCACAGAGGGCTTTATCTAAAAATAAAACAAGCACAAATCCTGTGCTGATATGCAAACCCCTAGCATGGCTTCTGGTCCCAGCTTCAAGCACAGTTTTAGAGGATGGCTAGGACCTGTTTTCTGCCTTTGAACACAAGGTGTACGTCCCAGGACAGAGAGAGGAACATGGCCTAAGCTTGGCCTCTATTGGTCTGCACAGCAGGAGCATCTAGCCAAGGTACATGATAGGGTAACTCTACACATCACTGTGGCATTGGCCACAGGGTAATTGTTCTAGTGCAAACACTTGCTACTGTTTCTCTATCGCCCTGTTCTCATTAGCCACGTGGATTCCCGGGAGGCCTGTCCCAATTCCCTTGCCTGACCCAAGGCTGAGAGAGTAGCTTTGACTAAATGTAAATGCACACTAAGTCTGGGTTTCTCTAGAGCTCTGACTGCAGGGTCCCTCATCCCACCTGGTGCCACCCTGGTCCCCAGTAGCTGTCCTCCCCCATGCTTCCCTGCTCTTAGAATTGCTTGTTTCTCCCTGGCCTTCACCAAAAGTGGGGCAAACCAGTTCCTCGTTAGCTTCCCCTCCCTTTTCCCCTGCACCCCCATTTATGTGAGGACATGTACTGGAGAACACCAGTTCTAGCTGGTCTCAAGACTTACCAGGGCAGCAGGAGGTGATGGAGCTATGGTGCTGGATCTAGGCAGGATATGTCTGTGCGCATGTGAGGGCAGCCCACTGACTGTGCAGGCATCAGGCACCATAAATGCAGGGCTCCACTGATCTGAAGGAAACAGAGACTGGGACAAAGGAATCGAAGACTGAAGGCAGCAGGAAGTGGGCAGTGGCATCGTTCGGGAACCTTCTCCCCTAAACCTCATGGCCAGGGCTGGGCCTGACAGGGCCATTGCCTTCTTTCCAAAAAGTACACTGACCTATCTGGATGGAGATGAGTCCGAAGGTTGGCCCTGCTTCCCGTTGAGTGCTCTGCAAGGCCCCTGCCTCATAGACAACCTCATAGAGGGCAGGGGAGCCGGGAGCCTGTGGGGCGGGGGAGCTAGGCTCTTCAGAGACACAACTGTCACTACCAGGAGAGGTTTCTGAGCAGTATACCATATTGGGATCAATGAGGAGGTTCAGGAAATCGTCAGGTTCGCTCTTCTGAAGGCCCTATAGAAGGAGAAGGTATGAGTGTCTGCAAAGAAGAATTCTGAAAGTCCTACCTGACGTTAGTCTTACATCCGTTATGCTTCAATTTTGGTGCTTTTCTTTCTCGGACACAGAAATAGTTTCTATTCATGTCTGTTTTGTGGGTTGGTATCAGACCTCTTTCCTTGTGGGAACTGAGGTCTCTTAAGACTTCTGGTCAGAGTTGTCTGAAGCTCATTCCCACTTCGATTCAACAAGCTCGCTCAGCCACAGTCCCTACTTATCTCCCAGTCCGGCAGCCCCTGTCCCTGAAGCCTAGCCATCAGAACCTTTGACGGAGGACAGTTGAGTCCCAGCTCCAGGAAGGATCCTGTCGAGAAGATATCTTCTGGGGGCTCCAGCAGCTCGGGGCACCCGGGCTCCATGCTTCTGCAGGAAGGTAGTGGGTAGTTACAGAAAGTAGGAGGCAGCTGGCTGCCCCAATCCTCAGAGCTTCTGGCTCCTCTGCATTCTCCGTTACTCATTTCCTCTGCTCACATACAGCAGCCCCTTGCAAGAGAATTCACTTCAGGCCTTATCTTTTGGGTTCATAAAATAAGGCCCCTGGGTATTACCTGGTTTTTGTTCGGAGAGCTTCGCCCCGTCACACCAACCTAGCCCGCTGAAGCCCCAAACACTACACCTTTTCTTCCCTCCAGGATCTTGTATCCTGGTCCTGCCCAGCCAAGCCCCGCCTATGCCATCTATGGAGTTTGGGGGGGATGGGGCTGGGTTGCATCTGGCCAGGAGCCACTGTCGGGGCCTGCTTCTGGAAGTAGGATTAAGGCGCTGCCCATATGCAAACTGAAATAAAACTACAGGTACCCACGCCCCTTCTGTCAGTTTCCTCAGTGCTAGTATATTTTGCTGAGAGCTTGATGTCGCCTCAGCAAAGAGCTGAGACAGCAGGGACTAGCACACAGGATACCTGAGCGTTCCATTTCGAAGCCACAATCTTTACAGGAGGGAAACTATCTCAGGGTAGAGAACCAAGTCAAGATCTGGAGGCGCCCCCGCCTCGTCCACCCCCATAGCCACGTGGCACTTTTCCATCCATGAATCCTAATTGGACGTTTAAGACTTATGGCAGGGCTTCCAGCCAATGGCGGGCTACCTCGACGCCCACGCCCTCGCGCTTGGCAACAATAGACCCACAGAGAGGGGTCGCAGAAGTCATTTGGCAGAATCTCCGGGTTCCAGCGAGAAGCCACTGTAGGAAAGTTGAGTGAACACTTCCGGGCTGAGGGTAGGAGCTGCTGGGTTTGGGCTTGTTTATCTTGTGATTCCGAGGTCCCAAGTTACTACTTACGCAGACAGTAAATAACCTTGTAGCCTGTGGACCGGGCCTCCACCTCAGCCAGTTGCGCAATCGCAGCTCCGTGGATCCGAGAACCACGCCACACATTGCAGCTCTGTGGGGGCCCTGCTAACCCACGCAGGGACGCAGGGCAGGAAAACTGGCACGCACTAGCCAAACGTTTGCTTTTGGTTTGCGGTCTTATTATTTCCATATAACTACCGGTCGTATGTTTAGATTTGCATTTTGAAATACGAGTGAGGAAGTCACATTGCTCAATGTGGCCTCCTGATACTCTATCAGTGGAGCTTGAAAGCTGTTTCAGAGCCTGGGCTGGGAGTTCACGCCTGTAATCTCAGCGCTCCAGAGGCTGATGGAGGAATGTCCCTGAGGTCGAGGCCAGCCTGGGCTACATAAGATCCTGTCTCAAAAACAAAAACAGTAACAAAACGCAAGAACAGTTTATCTAGCGATATGTCCAATAAATTCTATTTGTCTTCACATCACACTTAAAGCTGACTTCTTAGGAACAGGAACTATAAGATGGTGGAACAATATAAAAGGAAAGTTGGGATCCGATCAGGTGAGGATTTGCGCTTTAATTTAGAACTATTTGTTCCTCTAAGTTATTTAGCGGGAGCCACCAATGTGTGCACAGTTTGCTACAGAAAGTAGGTTTGGATGTGTCCCTGCCCGCCAGTCTTCAGATAGAAGGAGGTTTTGCCTCAAATTTGTTAACTTTGTTATACCTGGTTCATCCCATGACAAGCTGTGAGATCTTGTTTGTATTTTGTTTTTTTGAGGAAGGGTCTCACTGTGTCTTCCGGGCTTGTTTGTTTGTTGAGGCAGGGTCTCACTGAAGTTGTGAGAGATTTATAATGTTCTTTTCCTTCCTTCTTTCTCTTCGTGTGAAGTCAGGCAATCACAGGGTTAGAGGGGAGACGGCTCATATGCCACTGCCCAGCTGCGGAGGCGGGAGGACAACCAGGAGTCAGTTCTATCTTCTGATTGTGTGGGTTCTGGGGCTGGTCAGTTTAGGTGTTCTTATCCGCTGAGCTATCCTGCCGTGTATCTCTCTTTTTCTACTTGTTAATTTTTTTTTTCCCCTCGAGACAGGGTTTCTCTGTGTAGCTTTGCACCTTTCCTGGAACTCACTTGGTAGTAGTCCAGGCTGGCCTCGAACTCACAGAGATCCGCCTGGCTCTGCCTCCCGAGTGCTGGGATTAAAGGCATGTGGCACTGCCTGGCTCATTTGGTTCTTTTGAGACAAGATCTTACCGGGCGGTGGTGGCGCACGCCTTTAATCCCAGCACTCGGGAGGCAGAGCCAGGCGGATCTCTGTGAGTTCGAGGCCAGCCTGGTCTACAGAGCAAGTTCCAGGATAGGCTCCAAAAGCTACACAGAGAAACCCTGTCTCAAAAAAAAAAAAAAAAAAATCTTACTATGTTACCAAGGGTAGCCTCCCAAGTGCTGGAATGTAAGGAGTGAGTCACCATACCTGTCTGAAAAAGTTGTTTTCTCTCATGTGATGTGCAACAGCTCCCAGGCTCCCAGAGCAGATAATATTTTGCCAGTTTTACTGATAAGGGGTCAGATGCTCATGGCTAAAAAAAAATAGTAATTTCCAAATTTCACGGATTGTTTTCCTTGGTCCGGTGTCTGATGGTCCAGGAGTGCACTTCAAGTAAAACAGTGAAACTATGCTAACATAAGTATGAATCCTGTGTACCTTCCTCTCAGTGCGGAAAACTTTGGGAGGTACATCCAGAATTCAAACGTGTGCTAGTTTTCCTTGTGAATGTTTGACTGAGCCAGTGGTTCAAGCTGACTGGAAAGGAGCTAGTATGCGTCAACAGCTAGAGCAACTATTACATAGAAGCATTTTCACGTCTCTCATACCGGTCTCATAGCAACCCAGAGAGGACAAGTTAGCTTCTTTCAGATTACTCTGTACTCCAGCCTGGTGGCCCACGCCTTTAGTCCCAGCACTCAGAAAGCAGAGGCAGATGGATCTTTGTGAGTTTCAGGCTATCCTGGTCTACAGAGTGAGTTCCAGGACAGCCAGGGCTATATAGTCCTATATTGTCTCAAGCAAATGAATGAAAGAGAGGAAGGAAGGAAGAAAGAGAGAGAGAGAGAGATAAAGCAAGTTAGGAAGAACGAAGGATGGAAGATATATTGAAGTCTGAACCAACATTGGCATTCTTTTTTTTTTTTTTTTTTTTCTTTTTGAGAGAGGGTTTCCCTGTGTAATAGCCTTGGATATCCTGGAATTCCAAGGGTGGCCTTGAACTCACAGAAATCTGCCTGCCTCTTCCTCCCTAATGCTGAGATTAAAAGCATGTGCCACTACTGCCAGGCCCGGCTTGGCATTCTTTACGTGGCCTTGACTAACCTGGCACTTGCTTTGTAGACTAGGCTGGCTTTGAATGCACAGAGATCCATCTGCATCTGAGTCTGGAATGCTGGGATTGAAGGCATGTGTCTCCATACCCGGATCCAAGATTTGTTTTTTAATTGTGTGAGTACGTAGACGTCAGATCACCTGGAGCTGGAGTTTCAAGTTGTTGTGAGCCTCCCCTCTCCCATGTGGGAAGTGAGACCTGAATTTAGGTCCTCTCTAAGAGCAGGAAGCCTTCTTATCCTCTCCAGCCCCAAACACAAACCAAACTGCCTTGCTGGGCTTTCTTGAATTTCCCCGGTCTGTCTCTCCTGTTCAGGCAGTAGCTTGATATAAAAGCACATTGCCTCGGTTGATGCAGAGCTCAGAAGAAAGCAGAATTATTTTTGTTGACATCTTTGGAGACCAAGAGAGGTGGTTAAATGCACTTCAGGTGGCTTTCCTGCAGGCTGCTGCATGCAGAGATGATGGATTGGGAGTCAGCTGCTGTCCCTGCTGGGCCTGGAAGGAACTTCTGCCTCATCTCCATTAGCTTCCCTCTTTTCCCTGATGGGTCAAGTTTTGCAAAGGAAATAAATAACTTCCTTAGTCCCATGACAGATGAAGGTGAAGTTCAACAGCTCTGTTGTACGACATGGTGACCAGAGTCAGTAATGATGGATGCATTCTGTAGTTCAAAATCACTGAGAGGGCGTGCTCTTGGAGTACCTCCTGCTCTCAGGAATTCCTTAATCAATCTATGTTTGATCTACTTGAAATCAATTGCTCGAAGTGCATTGTAAGTGTTCTCATTATAAATTAGTATGTAAGGTAATAGATGAGTTGGTTACCTTGAGCTAGCCATTTTGCAATGTGTAGATATACAAACACCATATTATTTCAAAGTATCATGTTGTATACCATAAATACAATTTTTATTTAACTTTTTTTTTTTTTTTTTTTTTTTTAATATTTATTTATTATGTATACAGTGTTCTGGCTGCGTATATTCCTTCAGGCCAGAAGAGGGCACCAGATCTCACCACAGGTGGTCATGAGCCACCATGTGGTTGCTGGGAATTGAACTCAGGACCTCTGGAAGAGCAGCCAGTGCTCTTAACCGCTGAGCCATCTCTCCAGCCCTTTATTTAACTTTTTTGGGGGGTGGGTTCAAGACAGGGTTTCTCTGTGTAGCCCTGGCTGATCTGGAATTCCTTCTGTAGACCAGGTGGCATCAAACTTACAGAGATCCGCCTGCCTCTGCCTCAGGAGTACTGAGATTAAAGGCATGTGCCACCACTGCCTGGCACATTTAACTTTTAAAATAAAACCTGGGACTGGAGAAATGGCTCAGTGGTTAAGAGCACTGTTTGCTTTTCCAGAGGTCCCGCGTTTCATTCCTAGCACCCACAGGGCAGCAGACAACTGTCTATAAATCCAGTCCCAGGAGATCTGATACCTTCTTCCGCACTCTGCAGGCATTGCATTTACATGCTGCACAGACATACATGCAGGCAAAACACCTATACACATAAAATATATAAATAGAAATTAATTTTAGTTATGTATAAGTATGTCTGCATGGGGGTATGTGCACATGAGTGCAAGTGGCGACAGAGGTCAGAGGTGTTGAATGCCCTGGAGCAGGAGTTATAGACTGATTTGGTTGCTGAGAATCACATTTGGGTCCTCTGGAAGACAGCAAATGCTTTAAACATTGAGCTGCTATCTCTCCAGTCTCCTATTCAACTTTTTTGTTTGTTTGTTTTTCAAGACAGGGTTTCTCTGTGTAGCTTTGCGCCTTTACTGGATCTCACTCTGTAGACCAGGCTGGCCTGAAGCTCACCGCCCGGTTCCTATTTAATTCTTAAAAGATCTATTTTATTTTAAATTATGTGTACATGCATGTGTGGGTATGTACACAGCCAGGAGGAGACCAGATTCCTTTGGTCCCCATAGAGCCAAAGTTACAAGCAGTTGTGATCTGCATGACATGTGTGCTGGTGCTGGGCAAGGCACTGAAAAGAGAACTACATGTTCTTAACTGTTGAGCCCAAGCGGGCCTTGAACTCATACAGATCATTCAGCAAATTTTCATTTATTTTTATTGTGTGTGTGTGTCTGTGTCTGTGTCTGTGTGGTGCCACTGGACACATGTGGAAGTCAGAGGATAACCTGTGGAAATTGGACCTCTCCTACACCATCTTGGTTGGGAGTGGGGAAAATTCAATTAAAAAACTCAGGCTTGATGGCAAGCCCCTTTTAACAGCTGAAGCATCTCTTCATTGGCCTAGAAGGGGATTCATAGAACATTGGGTTGTGGGATCAGGAGAATCCAGGCTGAGCAAACAGTGAAGGTATGGAGAGAAAAATACACTGGTGAGCAGAGCGGGCATGGTGACACTTGAAGTGATCTCAGCACCTGGGAGGCTGAGGCATCATTGTCCTGAGTTGGAGAACAGTTTGGCTACACAATGATCTGCAGGCCCGTGTGAACTTTCAAGTGTGAGATCTAAGACAATAAATAAGTAAGTAGAAACAAAGAAAACACTGTACATGCAAGGAACAGTAAACGGACCTATAGGTCTTGGGGTCGGGGGTGGGGGGCTGGAGAACGCAAGAAGTTGGAGACAATCTTGGCACGATGCCCAAAGGCATGATCAACAGGAAATTGTATGCTACTTCGTGGGGTTTCAGCAACTCAACTGTATCCTACCATTTATTTCTCTATCTACTCTGAGAAGGCAGGGGGCTTCGTTTTATTTATTAATTAATTAATTTTTAGAAAGGATCGCTTTTAAATCATACCTTTATTCTTTCCCAATTCTGCTTCATCTTTTGTGTGTGTGTGTGTGTGTGGGGGGCTGGCTAGGCAAACCAGGCTAAGAAATTTGTCCCAAAAAGGTAATGATTCCCCTCTGGCCCAGTTACGCACTAATGCAGCCTGAGATCTCTAAGACTCTGGGGCCAAGGCCAGACAGATACCCTAAGAGATGTGGGGAGAAATACTTGAGAGGAAGGATAGGGAACAGGCTTTGCTCGCAGAGTTCCTAGCTCTCACTTTTATCAGAGTCTTTGTGACTGGCCAGCTCCAGCGGCCAGCTCCTCCGTAGATGTGCGCCAGACCCAACGCCCTCGGACCTTCCCGCTAATCCCCTCCCGGCTTTGGCTCGGTCTCAGCTCGCCGCCTGCCCAACCTTCTCCTGTTCCCAGATTCTAATTGCTCTTAATGCACGTCACTCAAGGCTAAACTCCTCCCACCGAGTGCAGTCATTGGCAGCCGGGTGCGGGTGCGCGGAGGCGGCGGGGTGGGGAGGGGAGAGAGGGGTGGGGAGGGGGCGGGAATTCCCGACGCGAGGCCGGAACCCAGCATCTGCAATGGAGTGAGACCCTCGGGAGGTGAGTGCGGCCTCGTCGGGCGCCCGGTCTAAGGCAGCTTCTAAGGCGTCCCAGGCTAGGAGCTGGGCTCCCCGTTTTCACGTTTTTCATCTGCTTCCTGCGACGCTGGCGACCTCTGACCTCGCCTCCGAGACTTCCAGACGCAGCCCTCGGTGCGGTCTTAGCCGTCCCAAGCCCCTCTCCTTTGGCTGTCTGCCCTGACTACCTGTTATTTTTGTGGGGAGTGGGCAGTGAGAGAGTCATCCAGCACCCAAGTTCGCCCCAAGTTTCGGATCGTCCACGAAGCCTCCCCGGACTTCTGTCCACAGCTCCGACCTCTCTTGGCTACATGCACTTAGTGGATGGAGTATGTGTGTGAGAGTGGTCTCTACCTTCCTTCGGGGACCCCAGCTCCAGCTCCAGGTCTAACCTAGAGCATGTCCCTAGTTTTCTGCGGGCTCCAACGGAAAGGGTAATGATGATCTATACTGGCCTTCTCGTGCCTCAGTTTCCTTCCCTGATAGCTCGCTGAACTGGGAGGGATAAATTCGAAGGAGGAAATGCAATGTTCCTGGTGTTGGAGTGGATGAGTCACCCCAGCTGGGAAAGGCCAGAAAGTGGCTGGGCTGAGGGAAGTACATTCTGCTGACCAGCCTTCCCTTTGCCTTGACCCCTTCTTTCCTGTGTGACTCTTCTCACCCATGCTGGTCTTTTCTTGACAGGTCTGAGAGTCACTGATACCACAACCACCATGGGGCCCTGGGGGGAGCCAGAGCTCCTGGTGTGGCGCCCAGAAGCAATAGCTTCAGAGCCCTCGGTGCCAGTGGGCCTGGAGGTGAAGCTGGGGGCCCTGGTTCTGCTGCTGCTGCTGACACTCCTCTGCAGCCTGGTGCCTGTCTGTGTGCTTCGGAGGTCAGGCGCTGGCCATGAAGCCTCGGGTGAGTCTCTGCCGCTCTGGAGCTGGGAGAGATCACTAAGGAGGGGAGTGGCCACTGCTTCTGTAGGAGCAGTGGGACTTGGCAGGGGTTTTATTTGGTTATAACCCCTTTTTGTACTTCACTCTTGCTCAGCCTCGGGCCAGAAAGCCCTAAGCCTCGTAAGCTGCTTCGCAGGAGGCGTCTTTTTGGCTACTTGTCTTCTGGACTTGCTCCCCGACTACCTAGCTGCCATAGATGAGGCGTTGGCGGCCCTGCATGTGACGGTGAGCACTGACCTCAACATGTGACCCAGAGTAGAGTGTTGAAATAGCTAATAGGAAACATGGTTATATAGATACCTTCAGGGGTCACTCCATGGCTACGGAAGACCTTAGTATGTGAGCCTGTAAGGTATGGATTTCAGCAACGAGGCATAATTTTCTGTGTGTTCTTTCCTGGATACTGGGCATGGTGTGACCTCGCTGTACTCCCTGAGGTAATGTGAGGAACCTCATCAGGTGTGTGGACTTCTCTGGTTTGCAGTTACCAGGAAGTTAACAATGTTCTAAGAGTTGTATTTCATCCGTTACCCCTTTGTCCCTCCTTCTTCTCTTCCTCCCTCCCTTCTCCTTTTCTCCTGTTTCTTTCTTTTTGGAGACAGGTTCTCACTGTCGCCCTGGCAGGCCTGGTACTTGTTATGTAGACTTGCCTCAGATTTGCGGTCATCTTCCTCTCTCTGCCTCCTGGCTGCTGAATTACAGGTTTGTGCCACCTCACTCAGAATTCTCGTTCTTCCCTTTATATCATATTTCATTTTTATTTATTTTTCAGGACAGATTTCTCTTGTTATGTAGTCCTGGCTGTCCTGGAACTCACTTTGTAGACGAGGCTGGCCTTGAACTCAGAGTTCTGCCTGCCTCTGCCTCCCAAGTGCTGGGGTTAAAGGTGTGTGCCACCACCTCCTAGCTATATTTTATTTTTATTTGCATATATTATGCATAGTAATGGGTTTTGTTATTACATTTTCATACATATATGAAGGCTCTTGACTATATTCACTCCCATTCTTTCTTTCTTTCTTTTTTTTTTTTTCTTTTTTGTTTTTCGAGACAGGGTTTCTCTGTGTAGCCTTGGCTGTCCTGAGACTCACTCTGTAGACCAGGCTGGCCTCGAACTCACAGAGATCCACCTGATCCCCCCTGCCTCTGCCTCCCGAGGGCTGGGATTAAAGTCGTGCGCTGCCGCCACCACCACCTGGCTCTTCATTCCCATTCTTGTCCCCTGACCACTGATCATCTTCCTCTTCTCAACTATCAACTAGCCCCCCTCCTCTATTTTCCTGTATATGTGTGTGTGTGTGTGTGTGTGTGTGTGTGTGTGTATGTGTGTCTGAGTGTGTGACTTTGACCCCATGAGTTTAATTAGGGTTGCTTACATGAACATGAGTGAGGGCCCCTTTCTTTCTTTTGATGGGGTCTAGCTGTGTAGTCCTAACTGTTCAAGCTTTGAGTTTTCCTGTCTCAATTTCATGGATACAGGTGAACACCAGTGTAGCTGGTTTATTGTCACTTGAAGGGCTGGAGACAGATCGCTGCAGATCTGAGAGGCTAGGAAGCAATTTCCAGGGGCCTAGTGTTCTCAGGGAAGTGGGGAGTGATTGGGTCCAAGGCATAGAAAAACTTATTATAAAGTTGGAAGTAGTGTAGTTCCAGCACATGCAAGGCTGAGGCAGGATGATCATGAAGATTTTGAGGCCAGTCTGGGCTTCTGAGTGAGGCCTGTCTCAACCCCCTACCTGCCTCCAAAACAAAAACATCCCCCTCAAAAAACATTATAGGAAAACCTGAGACAGTTGGGTTCAGGGAATTATCTCAAGTTCTTCTCTTTTTTTCCCTGTGACTGAGGAAGTAGTAGTGTAGTGGCTGCTGCCTCTATGTATCTGTGACTGAATGACCTGTCTCCATATGACTGTGAATGTCCCTGCGACATATAGCTTTGTATGTGAACATTTGGGAAGATGGACCCAGAGGTGATCCTTTGTTTGTATGCCTACATGTAACACTGTGTACATCTGCATCCATGACCCTCAACCAGGGGAAGTTTTTGCCCCTTAGGAAACACTGACTAGGTAATGTGTAGAGCCAGTCTTGGTTGTCACAGCTTAGTGGTGGCAGTGATATTGTGCTTGCTATTGACATCTGGTGGGCAGAAGTCAGAGGAGCTGCTTACTTGGTGTGTATGACAGTGATGACAGAATTATTTATCCCTGGGTTGGGGATTTAGCTCAGTGGTAGAGCGCTTGCCTAGCAAGCGCAAGGCCCTGGGTTCGGTCCTCAGCTCCAAAAGAAAAAAAAAAAAGAATTATTTATCCCATAATGTTATTAGTGCCAACGTTGAGACCCTTTGCATAAATGGTCTGAATTTAACATGGTGCGATACCATATCTGTTCCTTTATGTGTTGTTCTGTGTCCGTGGCACCAAACAACTTCATCACTGTGTGACTAATAGGGACTCTGGGTCTGTGTATAACTGGGCCTCACCAGGCTATGCATCTGACTCCTTCCCATTCTTGTCCTGTTTCCTGAACTCCTGTTGCCACCTCTGTCCACAGCTTCAGTTCCCTTTGCAAGAGTTCATCCTGGCCATGGGTTTCTTCCTGGTCTTGGTGATGGAGCAGATCACACTGGCTTACAAGGAGCAGTCCAGTCCACCACATCCGGAGGAGACGAGGGCTCTGCTGGGAACGGTGAATGGTGGGCCTCAACATTGGCATGATGGACCAGGGCTCCCCCAGGCCAGCGGAACTCCAGCAGCTCCCTCAGCCCTGCGTGCCTGTGTGCTGGTCTTCTCCTTAGCCTTGCACTCAGTGTTTGAGGGCCTGGCTGTGGGGTTGCAGAGAGACAGGGCTCGGGCAATGGAGCTGTGCCTAGCTTTGCTGCTCCACAAGGGTATCCTGGCCGTCAGCCTGTCCCTGAGGCTGCTACAGAGCCACCTACGGGTGCAGGTGGTGGCTGGCTGTGGGATCCTCTTCTCATGTATGACACCTCTGGGCATCGGGTTGGGTGCAGCGCTGTCAGAGTCAGCTGGGCCTCTTCACCAGCTGGCCCAGTCTGTGCTGGAGGGGATGGCAGCTGGTACCTTCCTCTATATCACCTTCCTGGAAATCCTACCCCAGGAGCTGGCCACTTCTGAGCAGAGGATCCTCAAGGTCATTCTGCTCCTAGCGGGCTTTGCCCTGCTCACTGGCCTGCTCTTTATCCAAATCTAAGGTGCTGAAAGAGAGAGGGCAGGGGGAGTTGACTGTCAGGTGCCCCTGCCCTCCCTGTCCTTCCCAGTCGGCGGGAAGTAGACAGGAATGGAGAGCAGAAGTAGTGAGGACCAGAGTTCTCTGAGAGGTAGGGATCGGACATTTGGACTATGAGGAATGAGAGGGACAGGGCAGGTAAGAGGCTAGCCGCAGGCCCAAAGAAGAAGAAATAGCCAAGTTACTAGAGCTATGATCAGGCGACATTAAGAATGAGGCAAACTGCTACAATCAGAGGTCAGGCACGACATCTTGAGACAAGCTGACAGAAGAACTGGAGATAGGCATCCAGCGGCTTTGGGATAAAGATGCAGAGAGGGTATAAGTCAGTCTGTATCCTGTCGGTTCTAGTGCATTTCAGCACTGCCAGTGGAAGTGGTGCCTCCTACTTCCTTGCCTCCTACTTTTCTATATCTCTCTTTTCTACCAAGGGACTAGTGCCAAATGGTCTCTTTGCCAGTTTTCATAATTTATCTGGCCTCGAGTGTCCTGCTCACTCTTTTTTTGAGACATGGCTTCTCTGTGTAACCCTGGCTGTTCTGGCACTTGCTCTGTAGACCAGGCTGGCCTCGAACTCGGAAATTTGCCTGGCTCTGCTTCCTGAGTGCTGGGATTGAAGGGGTGCTGTGCCACCATACCCAGCTCACACCTCTATTTTTAAAGTGCCAAACACCCACCTGCCCCCTCCTTTTTGAGTTTTTTCAAGACAGGGTTTCTCTGTGTAGCCCTGGTTGTCCTGGACCTAGCTCTGCAGACCAGGCAGGCCTGGAACTCACAGAGATCCACCTGCCTCTGCCTCCTGAGCACTGGGATTAAAGGTGTGTGCCACCATGCATGGCTCACCTGCTCCCTTTCTGAAAGCACAGTGGTCTGGCACTGGGCTCTGCCCAGCACCTCAGTGGAGGAGACCTACTTGCTCTAAATTTGGGCCCCACAATTTGGGTGGGGCGGAAATGTTTGCTGAACTGGTGTGGAGTGAAGGGAAAGTAGGTACTACTTTTGACACCAACCACTACAGAAGGTGGACATGGTGCCCCATACCTAGATAATAAACACTGACCTGCCAAAACTTTTTATATCTGAGGAGTTGGGGGGACGGGGCAGACACCCCCCTCCAGGATTATTTTTTGGGGAGGGAGGGCTGTGCATAGATCGTACTCTGTAGAATCTATTTTACTAACTGACTTGTTTTGGGACATGTTACCCAAATAAAAGATGTTTCTATACACCTGTACTGTATCTGATTAATTTAGGGAGTGGGGTGGGGTGGGGTGTGTGTGTGTGTGTTGTGGCCAGCCTGAGAGAACCTGAATCCCAGATGCTCATACACTTGATTTAAAAATCCTTGTTTTCACTCTCCCCACTTGTCGCCTTTCCTGAGGATGACCAACTTTTTCTTTTCTCTCTTCCTTCTTCCCTTTCTGTCTCCACCCCTTCCCTTCCTCTCCGTTTTCTCCGTCTTCCTTTACGAATCCCTCGCCCCTTCCCGTTCGTAGTCTCAGGACTGTGGTAGAACTACCTTTCCCGGCTTGCTTGCGGCGCTGCCGGGAGTAGGTGAGGGGTGGTGCGCGTGCCGGCCTCCCGGGGTCGGAAGGACTGCTGGGAAATGGAGTCCGCTTCCTCCCCTCGCTGTGTGGCTGCGGGCGTGGAGGAGGCCCGTAAACAAACTACAAGTTCCGGCAGGCAGTGCATCGCGGGTCAGGACTAGGCTGGGGCAGAGCCGCTGGGCTCGCGGAGGCGGCGGCGGCGGCGGCTGCTACGGCTAGAGGAGCCGGGCCGGGCCCGCGGCGGAGGCCGTGGCTGGAACTGGGAAGGTGGCGGGGAGGGACGCGGGGGTAAGATGGCGACGTCGGGGGCGAACGGGCCGGGCTCCGCCACAGCCTCAGCGTCCAATCCACGCAAGTTTAGTGAGAAGATCGCGCTGCAGAAGCAGCGTCAGGCCGAGGAGACGGCGGCCTTCGAGGAGGTGATGATGGACATCGGCTCCACACGGGTAAGGGGCCGTGCCGGGGAGCCCGAGCACAGAGGAGCGGTCGCCAAGCGGATAGGCGGGGCGGGGGCGGGAGCCGCTGGGCAGGAGGCGGAACGCGGCTAGGGCAGCGGGCACCGCCGTCTGGGTGGCGCGGGGTGAGGGCCGAGGGTCAGCTAAACGAATTTTGCCGGGAAGACAGGAACACCGGAGAGATGGGGGAAGTAGGAAAGACTGGATTCGAGTTATTTACGTGTGAGGCAGGACTGGCGGAAGAGGGAAGATGGACTGCCCAAGTCCAGCGCCCGTGGAACAGTTCTTCTGCATCTCTGGCCGAGTCCTTTCACAGACTCTACTGAAGCATCCTCAATTATGGATTATGGGTTGGGAGCATAGTCTGCTTGTCCCTAATCTGGCCCTTTCTGAACTTGTGGTCCCCAAACTAGTGCCTGTGTGTGCTCTGTTGGGACACTCAACGGCGTCTAGGTTCCCAGGGGAAAGGGCCCCTTGAGTGGTTTGATCTAGCTGTGCTGGGTATATTGGGACAGGAAGTCCCCTCCTGTGTCCCGTCCCTTTGCTTCCTTTTTCAAATATTTCGTGTGGTTTCCTGACTTGAGTCAAGGTGAGGACCATTGCTCACAGAATGCTTCTTAGTGTTTGGCCCTGGCCGCCTGGGAGGAAAGGTAGAGCTTTGAATTGCCAAATTGGGTATAGGATCACCTATCCTTTCACCGGTGATGTGCTGGACTTTCTAGGGAGATGGCACTATCTGTGAGTCAGTTTCTGGGGTGCTTTCTGGAGTCCTCTATGTGTGGGAAATATTCATTCCTAGGAAGTTCCACAACGAATTTTCAGGCCTCTGCCAAGTTGCTTTGGAACCTCTTCCCCCACCCCCACCTTGATTTCTTGCTTCCCAGGGGCTGGATGTGAGAGGGGTGGTGTGGGCTGGCAGGAGTTTGCAGGTAAACAGCCCTAATTTAGGGACGCAGTTAAGTGATCTCTCATGGTGAAGAGCTGGAACCTCTAAGGGGAGATGGTGGAACATAAGTACCACATTACAAGGTCCTTTGGTTCTATGTATGACTGTGACCGATTGTATTTTTGTGTGTCTCTCCTTTGACTCTGAGTCGTGTGTGTGTGTGTCTGTGTGTGTGTGTGTGTGTGTCTGTCTGTCTGTCTCTGTGTGTGTCAGTGTTTCCTCTGATTTTCTAGGGACCACATGCTCTAGTTTATGGGAGTTCAAGAAAGATAAGTGGGGAGGCAGATTTGATGCATATGTGTGTGTGTGCGTGCACACACTTGTATAACCTGCTCTTAACCACCATGAGGATTATGAGCCTTTGACTGCTCCCTTTAAGAGCTTTTGATCATAGTGGAGGTCAGAGACAAGAAGATGGGAGTGAGGCTTATTTCCAGTGGAGAGCTTGAGCCTTTGTCCTCTGGACCATGTTTCTATCAAAGCTTGCGTGTGCAAGCAAAAGCTGTTGAGGAATGAAAAGCTGGGGTGTCTATCTTTGTGATGCTTTGATTATCAAAAGACCTTTCTACCTACTTTGCTTTTGCTGATTAACTTCTCTGATACACAGTAAAATAAAGTGAGCATACGTAGCCAAAGCCTGGAGAGCCAAGCATCTTGAACCTGGAGTGCAATGCTTAGTTTGTTACCTGGGTAACTGGGAGGGCATGCCGGAGGCAGATACAGCCCTCGGGCATAGACCACCAGAGGACTTAGAGGTTCCATCCATTCCCAGAGATCAGCATCACCCACTGGAAGCCCTGAGCTGATCTGGAACAGAAGGCCAGTTCTGGTTAGTTCTGTGCTACAGTGTGGCTCTCTGAGCTCTCAGAATCTCCCTTCCTTGGTTGCTCTCCTCGTTTCCATGCCCTTCTCCCAGCTCTATTTATTTGGCCGCGGGCAGCGTCTGAGCCTTGGAAGTAGCTACTTATCTCTCACACAGAGGCACATGAGATAGAGAGAGAGACTAAAACTATGGCCAACTGAGGGTTATTTTGTCTCACTTCCTTAGCAGACATCTCCACAAACTCGAGGAGATGGCTCTACCCAAGTTGGACTAGGCTACTGTGCCCCCTCCCTACCCTGCCAATTCAGGCATCTTAGCGTTCAGTAGAATACTTGGTTTAGGCATCTCTCTTTTAGCAGAAGAATCATCACTTTCAGGTTGTATAGTTTGGGATGTGCAGACTCTACAGCCTTGTTCTAAAGCTGGAAAAGCAGCAGATCCTAGACGCTTATGCTCCTCAGAGTGTGAAGGAAAGAAACTGGCGATAATGGATCTTTGGCATCGACTTCTCGTTGTTTTCTACTTAGTCTTAGAGACATCTGGAAATGAAGGCAGAGGTGCCTAATAGGCCATCATCTTGTGACTTGCCTCAGTGGGGATACCAACAGACAGAGACAGGCCATGCAGTGTCAGCCCCGCCTGCAGGGTTCTGCCAGGCAGTAGGGAGCTCAATGATTAGAAAGCTGCAGAAGGGGTGGGTCGTCTGTCCCAGGTCTTGCTGATGTTTCCTTATCACTGTCTTTAGACTGGCAGATGGCCAGTATATTCTGGTGAGAGAAATGACAAAGATGGCCAAGAGGAACAGTGCTCAGGACCTTCCCTGACATACCCATTTGTCTCTTTTATCTCAGTTACAGGCCCAAAAACTTCGACTGGCTTATACAAGGAGCTCCCATTATGGTGGTTCTCTGCCCAATGTTAACCAGATTGGCTGTGGCCTGGCTGAGTTCCAGGTGAGTGGACACCAGCCAAGAGGAATGTAGGCTCTCAAGCTACTTCCCCTGCTGATTCACCTGTCCTTCTTGGCAGAGCCCCCTCCATTCACCTTTGGATTCATCTCGGAGCACTAGGCACCATGGGTTGGTGGAACGGGTACAACGAGATCCCCGCAGAATGGTGTCCCCGCTTCGCCGATACCCCCGCCACATATCCTTCACAAATGATTTAAGGGCAAAGGGATGGTAGGAAGGGGCTCTCTAGAGACTCATGGTGGGAAGGAGCTTTTGACTTTATATGCTTGGTTTCATCTTTGTCCGGTTCTTCTACCCAGTCTTCTTGAAAAGTGACCACAACCTTTGTGTCAACAAGCTCTTGTGACAGGCAGTTGGTGTTCTGTGAGTGTGCCTTTTAGTGCTGGTCCTGGCTGGCCTTACTTCTGCTCACTGTGTTGTAAAGCAGGGCTCCCTGCGTTACCTGGGAAGGAAATTTGGTCCCTTCTCCCATTCTGTTGTGAACTTCATTCTTAGAGACCGCTAGCTACCATGTTTGTCTCCTAACCCTTACCAGTCATTTGCTTAGATTGTTCCAGCTCTGCTAAACTTGGCCTTATGGTTTTTTGTTTTCGTTTTTGCTTTCTGGGAGGTCTCTGTGTAGTCCTGGTTGTCCTGTTTGCTATGTAGACCAGGCTGACCGAATAGACCAGATGGCTATCTGCCTGACTCTGCTTCCTGAGTGCTGAGATTAGAGGCCAGTGCCAGTGCCAGTCCTGCTTTTTTGGGGGTGGGGGTGGTTTCATTCTGTAGTCTGGGCTTTTCTGGAACTTGATAGGTAAATCAGGTAGGGTTCAAACTTTTGGAGATTTCCTTGTACTGCCTCCTAAGTACTGGGCTTACAGCTGTAGACCACCATGCCTGGTTTGTTCCATTTTGTTTGCTTGTTTTGTGTGCTAGGGCCTAAAAAGTTAGGTGGCCTTCTTCGTTGAGATACAGCCCCTGGGGTTCTCTTCTGCTCTTCCTTGTATGTGCATGGTGTGTGTGTGTGTGTGTGTGTGTGTGTGTGTGTGTGTGTGTGTTAGACAGCATCTTACTATGTATCTCTGACTGGCCTAGAGCTTCCTTTCTTCAGCCTCCCAACTATTGGGATTACAGGCATGAGCCACCACTGCCTGGCTTACTTGTGTAACTGCCTGCTGCCCCCCTTATTCTTTTATCTCTTCTCTCTCTGCTGGTTTCCTTAACCACAGCTATTTACATTGACAGTTCTCCCTATAGCCCTGCCTACTTATCTCCTCCCCCAGAGTCCGGCTGGCGAAGGTGAGTCCAGTGCAGGTGGAATTCCCCACCCATCCGGTCTCTAACACGTCCTAGAGGGGCTGAGGTGGGCTAGGTACTGGGCTGAGGGTTCAACAGTACCTCCTCTCCTAAGGGCCAAGCTGGGAGGGTGGGGCATCTGGGTAGGTGGTCAGAGTCCAGTCCTGGCCATGTTGACACGAGTGGCCAAGCCTCCTAGTCCAGCTAGCAGAACCAATGGAGCTATAGCCAAGCTGGGGTGTGTGTGGGGGGGGGGAGGGTGCAGGTGGAAATGGTGGATGCCAGGTGTAGTGCTGTAACCCTGTTAGATCTTTGAACCCCTCCTTTCTCTGTCTCAGCCCCAGTACTGTGCTGCTCTCCAGCAAACTTGCTAGGCTTCAGCATTTCCACTCGGCTTATCTTGGCAGAGAGGAGTTTCTGTTTCCAGATCTCTTAGATTGAGGAGGGGTGGGGGTTTATGGATCACAGACATTGGAAGAACCGGAAAGAAAGAGGCATGACACTGGGTACCGAGGCCTTTTTACGTCCGCCCTTGCTGCCACACATTTGCCCACTCCCATGCCTTTCTTGTCCATTGTCAGCCACCTTCTTCCTCCTCATAACTTTTCTGTCCTAGGATGATGCCCTGGGGCAACCTCCCAGCTGAGAAGGGGCAGTTGTTTCGACTGCCATCTGCACTTAACAGGTGATGCTCCTTGACTTCTTAGTCCTCATCTCTCTCCTGTACTTTCTGGGGGCCTACTCTTCTTCACCCCTTTTCTAGCCCAGTTTGAATACCCCACTGCTGGAAGACGATTCCTGCTACTCATCTCTGCTCCTCCAACAGGACGAGCTCTGACTCTGCTCTTCACACAAGTGTGATGAACCCCAACCCCCAAGACACTTACCCAGGCCCCACACCTCCCAGTGTCCTGCCCAGCCGCCGAGGAGGTAGGTGGTCCCAGGGAGTAGCTGTGGAGCCTTTTCCTAGAGCAGGCAAACAAGTAGGCACTGCAGCCAAGTCCATTGCATTCCACGCAGGTTTTCTGGATGGTGAGATGGATGCTAAAGGTATGTGCTCTCTACCCATCGTGGGTAGTGAATGCCAGACGGCGGGGACTTTGTATAGGGTCAGGGAATAGGATTCCCCCTTCCCTGCCTCTGCTTCTTGTCGTGCCTTATTGGCTTCTCCTCCAGCATTTCCCATCACCAGTCTTTCTCTTTCAAGGCCCTGCTGTTGAGGAGAACTTGATAGATGACAAGCATTTGCTGAAACCTTGGGATGCTAAGAAGGTAGGTGAGGCCCCTGGCTTTCCCCCACTGTCCTGGGGACAGCCCTTCCAGGATTCCCACTGAGATCTGTCCTCGTTTCTAACCCTCTTCTTCTCTCCGCAGCTGTCCTCATCCTCCTCTCGACCTCGGTCCTGTGAAGTCCCTGGAATCAAGTGAGTACCGCTAGAAAGCTGGAGTGAAATTGAGTGGGCAGGACAGAGAGATGTGGACGACTGATTTCTGCTCTTCTCTGACCACTTTCTCTTTACGTGCTTTCTTCTTCTTCTGTCCTCCCCAGCATCTTTCCATCTCCTGACCAGCCTGCCAATGTGCCTGTCCTCCCACCTGCCATGAATACGGGGGGCTCCCTACCTGACCTCACCAACCTGCACTTCCCCCCTCCGCTGCCCACTCCCCTGGACCCTGAGGAGACAGTCTACCCCAGCCTGAGTGGGGGCAACAGCACCTCTAATTTGACCCACACTATGACTCATTTGGGCATTAGTGGAGGTCTGGGCTTGGGCCCCAGCTATGATGTACCAGGTGAGTGGCTGCCTTGTCCTGGTCACGTGACTACCAGGTGCTATCTGGCTAGAAGGGTGAAGGGGAAGGAGGCGTGATCTGGGATCCTGTGACTGCCCACCAACCCCCACACCCCATATCCTCTCATTGCAATTCTCATCCAGCAAGAATGGGTAGATATGGCTTTTGCTAGTAAAAGATGGAGAATAACTCCCAATGGGTAGTGCCAATCTCACTGTCAGGGACAGAGTAGGGAGGACTTTGTGTTGCCATATAGTCTGGTCACTGCTACCCATTCTGGGTGGAAAGGGGCCCAGTTCCCATCAGTAATGTTGGCATCTCCGGTTTTTTGTCTGTGTCTGCAGGACTTCACTCACCTCTTAACCACCCATCCCTGCAGTCCTCCCTCAGTAATCCCAACCTCCAGGCTTCCCTAAGCAGTCCTCAACCCCAGCTCCAGGGCTCCCATAGTCACCCATCACTGCCTGCTTCCTCCTTGGCCCACCATGCACTGCCCCCCACCTCCCTGGGCCACCCGTCACTTAGTGCCCCAGCCCTTTCCTCCTCCTCTTCCTCTTCATCCACTTCATCTCCTGTCCTGAGCGCCCCCCCTTACCCAGCTTCTACTCCTGGGGCCTCTCCCCGCCACCGCCGTGTGCCCCTCAGCCCCCTGAGCTTGCCCGCGGGCCCAGCCGACGCCAGAAGGTCCCAACAGCAGCTGCCCAAACAGTTTTCGCCAACAATGTCACCCACCTTGTCTTCCATCACTCAGGTATGCGTGGCCACCTTCCCTCCATTTGTTTCCCTTCTTCTCCTTCCTGTGCCCTGCCCCTTGTCTCATCCATCCCTTCCGTTCCTCTGCCCTATCCCAGCCCATCTGTTATTATCTTGTCCCCTCTGTGCATAAGAGTACGAACTCCGGCATCGAGCCCTTTGATTTTGCATCATAGTTCTGCCTCTAGATACTTGTCTCCATTCACCAGTTACTGAATTCTCTGAGCCTCAGCAGTCCCATTTAGAAAGCGAAGGTGGTTTTCTGAGCACCAGGGACACCAACATACACGAAGTATTTAGCGTCACGCCTAGCACAGCACCAGGATAGCTTACCCTTTTGCCTTTCTCCTTTCTTTGTTCTTATCCTCCATCACTTCTGTCCTGTCTCATCCCTCCACCATTTCCTTTCTCTACTAGAATTCAGAGTTCAAGAGTCCGCGCCCACAGAGCCCAGTCCTGTCACACTGTATATATAGATGAAAATCTGGTGCCTGCAGTGAAAGTAACTTCCCATGACTTACACCGCAAGCGAGGAAGAGGTCATTGAGACAGTGTCTCGTTAGCTCATCTGCCTTGAACTCACCAAATAGTTGAGGCTGGCCTGGAACATCTGATCCTTCCTGCTGCTGCCTCCTAAGAGCTTGGTTTACAGGCATGACCTGCCATGCCCACTTCTTTTCTTTCTTTTTTCTTTTCAGGCTTGCCTCTGTGCTAAGGGAGTTTTTCCTTCCCTCTCCATCTTTAAAAAAATACTTCTCCCACTTTTTCTTCATCCCATTCCTCTCCTCCTCTCTGCCCTCCTCTGTCCTGCTCCATTACTGTTTCCTGGATGTATGTTCTGTGTTCCATCTTTACCCTCTCCTGTAGGGACGACTATCCATGCCAGTGAGGGCGGCTTGAGTCTCCACATCTCTTCTCCTTTCTTGCTCTCGTTCCCTCTGGCCTCTCCAGGGCTTTGGAACAGCAGTGCTCATCCATACTGTGGCATTAACAGTCACTCGTGAGGTGTCACAGTACTCAGTCAAGTTCCAAGGCTTCGGAACGCTCACTTGTGGAGTGAATTCGAGTTAACCTGTTGTTAGCCTCCCTTAGCACCTACATTTTAGTAGCATTTTGTGTCATTTCCACCAACTCGCGGAATGCCCGTGGGAGCATAGGGTAATGTTATTTTGGGGGGAGAGTGGGGAGACAGCTCCTCTTTGAGCCTGGCAGCTCCAGACTCACAGTCTTCCTGCTCAAGCTCCTGAGTGCGGAGTTTACAGGTGTTGGACCACTACGCCAGGCTGGAGCACTGTCATGCTTGTATTGAGGACAGGTGTAGCTTAGAGGGTGGGGAACTCTGCCTAAGAGGTCTTTTGAAGGGTCACACTGAAGAATACATTTCCCCCTTTTTCTTTTCAGGGCGTCCCCTTGGATACCAGTCAACTGCCTACTGACCATCGATTGCCCCCATACCCATATAGCCCTCCAAGTCTGGTTATACCCACCCATCCGTCCACCCCCAAATCTCTACAGCAGTTGCCCTCTCAGGCCTGCTTAGGGCAGCCTTCAGGTGGACAGCCCCCAGGCAGGCCGCCACATTATGGGGCACTGTACCCACCTGGGTCCAGTGGGCATGGGCAACAGCCTTACCACCGGCCAATAAATGACTTCAGCTTGGGGAATGTGAGTACACAGACTCAGAGCTCTGAAATGGGAGGGGCCCAGGGTGGGCCAGGTATTCGAGTGGTCTCTGGTACACTGAGTTGGGAGATGGGGGATGGGACCTCTCTTTTCCCCAGGTAACGTAGCACTGCCAGCTTGGGGCGCCTGTCTTCCTGTGTTTGACCCCTACTCCTGCCCCTCTGTTTCCGCTCAGCTTGCTCTTTGATGACTCCTGCCTTGACCCGTTCTCTTCCTGGCATGCACATGCTCTGGCGCAGCAGGTACGGTGCCCACACTTACTTCGGGCCCCGTGCTCGCTTCTCTTGCTCTGCTTGCTCTCACCTCCCTCTGTCTCTGCTTCTCTTCCTGGGGTGGATGGGGCTTGCTAGGCAGGACACCCTGTTTGGAAGCCCACTTCCTTAAGGTCTGTCTGTGTGTCCCTAGCTGGAACAGTTCAACATGGAGAGCCCATCAACCAGCCTGGTGCTGGATCCCCCTGCCTTTCCTGAAGGGCCTGGATTTTTAGGGAGTGAGGGATCAGTGAGTGGCCCCCAGGATCCTCATGTCCTCAACCACCAGAACTTGACTCACTGTTCCCGCCATGGTTCAGGACCCAATATCATACTCACAGGTGAGGGGACGTGGGTGGTGGTGGAGAGTGGAAGGAAGAATTGCCAGCTTCACTGAGGTACTAGGAGATTGAGGGCTCTGGAGGTGTGTGGATGGGATCCTTATCTACATCTTTTACACACAGGAGACTCCTCCCCGGGTTTCTCTAAGGAGATCGCAGCAGCCTTGGCTGGAGTACCTGGCTTTGAGGTGTCAGCGTCTGGGCTGGAGCTGGGGCTGGGGCTGGAAGATGAGCTGCGCATGGAGCCATTGGGCCTGGAAGGACTAACCATGCTGAGTGACCCCTGTGCCCTGCTGCCTGACCCTGCTGTGGAGGATTCATTCCGTAGTGACCGGCTACAGTGAGGGGCCTTACTGCCATCCTTCATGGCCCTGTCCCCATCACTGTCCTTTTCATCCCTTCCCCCTGGCCAGTAGAGACTACTCTCTGCCCCCAGATCCTTTTTTAAAATATAAATGAAGGATCCTAAAAATGAGGAAAGGGCAGGGGCTTGGCCGGGTGGCCCCTGAACACTGCACATCCGGTGGCCTGGGGGAGCTCAAGGAGGGCCTGAAGCACTTGGAACTTTGAGACTTTGAGACTGTCTGGAGGTCAGAGCCTGTCGGAAAGCAAGGTGGAGAGGGGAAGCTTGGAGCTAGGGCTTGTCCAGATAAGGGTGGGCATTACCAGCCCCTCCCTATCTCTCTTCCCCTTGCAATGGAGGAGAGAGCCAGAGTGGATATTATTTTTTATTAAATATATTATATGTTAATAAAAAATCCTAACAAACCTTTCGTGTAGTTCACTGTTTGGGAACCTAAGGAGGTTTGATGCCATAAACTCTTCTATGATGCTTTTTTTTTTTTTTAATTTATTTTTATTTTATGTGCATTGGTGTTTTGCCATGGATGTCGAGGCCCCTGGAATGCAGATCAGGAAGTATGGACAGTTGGTGCTGGGAATTGAACCCAGGTCCTCTGGAAGAGCAGTCAGTGGTTTTAACCACTGAGTCATCTCTCCAGCCTCCCCACCACCACCACCTTTTTTGTTTTGTTTTTGTTTTTTTCGAGACAGGGTTTCTGTGTAGTTTTGGTGCCTTTCCTGGATCTTGCTGTGTAGACCAGGCTGGCCTCGAACTCACAGAGATCCACCTGCCTCTGCCTCCCGAGTGCTGGGATTAAAGGCGTGCACCACCACTGTCTAGCTATATTTGTTTTTTTGAGGCAGGATTGCTTTTATATACTCCAGGCTACCTAGAAACCACACCTGATTTTCTCACCTCAGTTTCCTGAGTGTTAGGATTATAGACATATTTTCATCCTTTCAGCATTGTGGTTTGTGGAGAGCCACCAACCTTAGATTTGTGCCTCAAATTGGACATGTCCTAGAGCCAATATATACTTCACCGATGGCAGCAGGAAGTCACCTTATGTGCCCTGGTGTTTGTCTAAGGCTCTGCTGCTGCAGCATCAGGGGAGGGGGCACCCTGACTGGCCAGACAAGTTATTCTTCCTCAACCCAAGGCCTGGGGTAAGGAGATGGCTGTTGGCCCAGGTTATGGGTGTTTCTGGTAGAATAACCTCAACTCTCTTGCGGGTAGTTATTCCCAGCATTGGGACTTCTGAAGAGAGAGGATTTGGTAATTATGAACTCCAAGTAAGTAGGTCTAGCTGGCTCCCCTGGTCATTTAAGCTTGGAGGGCCTATGCAACTCCACGTTCCTAGGATACTAGCATTGTGTATGAATTCATCCACTTCACTGCTCCGTTTGAGTTTAACTCGATCGATGAACCTTGGAGACAACCATGTTCCGCATACGTTTGTCAGACTTCACCCAGCACGGTGAAAGGAGTGCTGCCCCTCCCCACCTCCACTGAAAGGAGTGCTGCCCCTCCCCACCTCCACTTTTCGGCTTCATGCCTCTCTTCCTCTTTTTCAATGCTCTTGTCATTTCTGGAAAGGAGAACTGAGAACTTCTGGCTCTGGCTAGTGCGTTCTAAACCTGGAAGTGGGGAGTCACCTGGGTTTTCCAGGTCTAAGTCTTCAAGGCCTTCACCGTGGCACGGTGGCCACATCTGACTGTAGGACGGAGGGCAGGACAGGAGCATCCGCTCTGACTTCGGGGGCCACCTAGGGTCAGTTGTCTGGCTTGTCCGCTGCGGGGTGGGAATCCGCTTGGTTGCAGGGGACCCTCCCAGCCACCAGGGGTCGCGCTGCAGGCGGCAGGGTGCTGGGCCGGCGCTAGCCAGGGTCACGGCCGCAGGCCCGGGTTGGTGGTGTGGGGGGGGTGGAATAGCAGCAGCGGCGCCCGCGGCTCTTGGGTGTGTGTGTGGCGGGGGGGTGAGTGGAGAAAGCAGGGCGCGCGGAAGAGCGCGGGGCCCCCAGCACCGCGGGAGCCGGAGGACCGCACGGCCAGAGCTAGCGGCACGGCAGCAGTCCCCGCGTGGTGCCGCGCGCCTAGACGCTGGGACCGCCCAGATCTCTCTCCACGGTGCCCGGCGCCCTCGGCCGCCTCATCTTCCTCCAGCCCAGGCGCGAGCGGCTCCCAAGTCGAGCGCGCCATGTCCGGGGCTGGATAGCAGCCCGGTCGCCCGCCGGCCCGCCAGCCCGCCCTCCAAGCCACCCGCCAGCGGGCCGGCTGGGGAGTCCCAGGGCAGGCAGGTAGGGGCCGGCCCGGGCGGGGCAGCGGGCGGGGAAGGGCGGGCGGAGGGGCGGGCGGCACGAGGGACTGTCCCCAGCTGTTCTTCTGCGCTGCGCATCTGGTTCCGCTTCCTCCCTCCCAGGGAAGTGAAAGTGGAGGGGAGGGCGCAACCTGGAGCGAGCTAGCTGTGCCGGGCACCCTATACCCTGGAGCTCCCGCGGGCGCTCAAGCCAGGGCACCCCTCCTTCCCGCTAGGGTCACGCGGCTGCTGGCGCTGCTGCCGTCACGTTCTCGACAGTCTGTGCGCGCGCTTCTCTCGGCCCTCTGGCCCCATGCTCAGCCGCCTCCCCCGCGGCGCGCCCTCTGCCCCAGCCCCGACTTCCCGTCATCCGGCTTGTGGGTGTTGGGACCCAGTGTGGCTCCAGTGCCGTTGTTTTCCCCAAGGGAGAAGGGACTGCATTCTATAGGACTCTCCCCTGGGTTGAGAGAGGGTAGGCCTGGATGCACAAGTCCTGTTGATCCGGAGCCACCCACTTGCCTATTAGCGGGTCTCATCTAACGGCTTTTGCCTGCTGCCTTGGGGCACAGAGAGCTCCTATTGGCCTACAGTGGATGAGAAAGGGAGCTGTGTCCTGGAGTTAAATCAGGAGGCTGACGCTGACTCCTGGCTTCACCTCTCAGATGTGGCGAAGCTCGAGCTAAATTTAGCTTGAGTTGGGGCATGTGTGTCCAGAGGCCAGGTTAAGAAGAGAGCCCGCTTGGCCCCAGTTCTCTGAGGAAGAGTGGGAGGTTGAATAAACTGTGCATCCCGGAGACATTGCGAGTTACCTCTGCCTTGCTCAGGCTCCTCGGTGTGGGGTTTGCCTTGGTCTCAGGCTGTGCTGGCACCTTCAACAGTGCTGCCCCCCTCCCATCGCTACCACACACCCATAGGCTGACTTATGCTGAGCAAGCTGCAGCTTCCCCTTCGCGGGGCCGTTTCAGGAAGTAACCTCCTTTCCCCTCCGAAGCACTCTCCCAGCCTCCAGCCCCTTGCAAGCCACCCACCAGGCTCCTTCCCACCTTCAGCACCCTGGGGCACCTCAGGACTCTTGGGGCTCCCACTCCCCAGGGTCAGGCCATGGAGGCAGGTGAGAAAACAGTTACCGATAGACTGTTGTGGGCCTGATTCTGTCTGCGTCTGGGTGGCACGGGCATGGAATGGCTGGAGCTGTCTCCCATAGTCCCTTTGTACCCAACTGCAGACACGTTAAGGATTCTGGAGATGGGAGAGCCCTGGTTGCTTGGCCAGATAGGTAAAGTTAAGCTAGAAAAAAAAAAGATAGCTTGTCTGAGCAGAAGCTAAATTTTGGGTTTTGCAAGCCTTCCTAGAAACCGGTGGGGTCTTCTAAAAATGTAAGGATGAATGATTTAAGAGCATTAGCTGTGTCAGAAGGTTCTTGTGGTGTTACTGCCAGAGCAGGAAGGCCAGAGACCTGTAAAAAGGCTAAGGTTGGAATGATGTGATAGTCAGAGTGAATGATACCATTGCAGGCCTTTATAGAAAATACTGTGTTCTCTGAGATGTAATTGCAGGGAGTGAAGAGGGGCAGGCCTTTAAAGGAATAGGTGAGTAATATGTCAGATGTGTGTTGTAGAGTGGAGTCTGGGTTCTTTGGGAAGAGAGGGCTGATGTCACTAAGAAGAAGGGACCTAGTGGTCTCTAAGGAGCTGTGGTGGGATGTGAGAGTGTGGTGATGTCATAGGTGGGAGAGTTCAGGATTGGCTGATCATTTATCCTTTCCTTAGAAGAACTAGGAAGAGGAAAGAAGGGGGGGGGGTCCATGGGAACCATGGGAACACTAGCCTCTGGTTGCCGTGGGAACACTAGCCTCTCTTGCTTTTTCTCAATTGACCATTCCAGATGCCGTGAGTGAAGGGGGGGCCATGGCAGAGGAGCGACCTCCTCGGTTGGTGGATTACTTCGTGGTGGCTGGGCTTGCAGGAAATGGAGCACCTATACCTGAGGAGACCTGGGTTCCTGAACCTACTGGGCCCCTGCGCCCTCCCCGGCCAGCTGACCCTATTACAGATGTGGCGGTCATCGCTCGAGCACTGGGCGAGGAGGTGCCCCAGGGCTATACATGCATCCAGACTTCTGCTGGTGGCCACCCCTTGGAGCTCAGTGCTGGGCTCCTGGGTGGAACTCAACCAGTCATCTGCTACCGCAGGGGGCGTGACAAGCCCCCCCTCGTTGAGCTGGGGTGTGTGCCCCTATCCATGCTGGCACTAGGGGAAGCTGGGAGGGACTTTTGAGTGAGCTAAGAAGAGGTAGGGATATGGGTTGAGAGGAGGAATATGGGAACAGTGGCAGGATGGGATAGAGGTCAGAGGGGAGGGGCTTACTGCCTCTACTGCGGCTTTCTAGCTAGTGACTGTGTCTTCATCTGCAAAACGAAAGCAGTGTCTCCTCGCTGGCTGGTTCAGAATCTCAGATAGGATGAACCATGTGAGGAACTGAGCAGAGGGACTCTCTCGGTTCTTAGTGCTTACTCGACAACTGTGGAGGGCGTGGCTTGAAGGGATGCTTCCTGCCCGAGAGGTAGAGCCAAGGCAAAAGAAGGCAAGGATCTTAGAGGGCAGAGCTCTAAGTAGGAAGTGGTGGGCCCTACGACCAGGCTTTGGCAAGGCTGAGAGAGAACATGGCTGGTTTAGGAGGCCAGGTGTGCAGATCCGGTGTTTCCATCCTGACCTCCTCCTGTCTCTGCCCTCTGTGCCAAGGGTGTTCTATGAAGGGAAGGAACGGCGCAAACCTGGCTTCCAAGTCCTTGACACGACACCGTATAGTCACTCAGCCAACCTGGCCCCTCCAGGCCCTGGGCACCCCCGCACCTACCTCATGTACCGGCGGGCAGCAGAGGGGGCAGGGTTGCATGCCCTGGGCATCACTGACCTTTGCCTGATTCTGCCCAGCAAGGGTGAGGGCACTCCTCACACTTACTGCCGGCTGCCCCGAAACCTCAACCCTGGCATGGTGAGTGGTACTGTGGTATTGAGAGCTAAAACCTGGGCCATTAGTGTAAGGGTGTGGACATGGGGAACAGAGGGTCTTTGGGGACCAAGGCCTCTGTCACCAGGGCCGGATCAGAGGTGGCTTGGCTGGGGGAACTGGAATTAGGGTAGCTCTGAAGACAATAAACAACCGAAGGGTGGTAGAGAGAAGACGGACCCCAGAAACCTTTGTTAGTGATGTGTCTGCTTATCTCTTGTCATTTCTGGGGCAGTGGGGTCCAGCAGTGTACCTGTGCTACAAGGTGGGCCTGGCCAAGGCCAACACGCTGGTGTATGAGGCAGGTGAGTGCCCTCTTTGTCCTGCCTATCCTCGGACCCTCCATTCCTCTGCTTGGTGCCTCTTGGTTTGGTAACTTGGGCCATCCCAGAACTTACTTCCCCTTGCCATCTAGCCCTTCTCTGGGATCCCCTAATTTCTTTACCTAGAATCTAATGGACCTCTTCCCTCTAATGGGTGCTTTTCTGCTGGGTCGTAGAGCTGCTGGGCCGCTACCCAGAGGAAGACAATGAGGCATTCCCTCTGCCTGAGTCAGTGCCGGTCTTCTGCCTGCCCATGGGAGCCACTATCGAGTGTTGGCCTGCCCAGACCAAGTACCCGGTGCCTGTCTTCTCCACCTTTGTGCTCACGGGTGCTGCTGGTGATAAGGTGGGTATGTGGAGTGTGGTAAGGGGTCCACGCAATGCAGAACCCATCTGATTATCCCTATACCTCTGCCAGGTGTATGGTGCCGCCTTGCAGTTCTATGAAGCGTTCCCGAGGGCCAGGCTGTCAGAGAGGCAGGCACGGGCACTGGGCCTGCTGAGTGCTGTGGAACGGGGCCGGGCACTGGGGGGCCGAGCCGTGCGCAGCCGGCGAGCCATTGCTGTGCTGTCGCGCTGGCCGGCCTTCCCAGCCTTCAGAGCCTTCCTCACCTTCCTTTACCGCTACTCCGTCTCAGGCCCCCATCGTCTGCCCTTGGAAGTGTGAGCACGGCTCTCCTGACATTGGGGAGTTATGAGGCATTAGAGAGGATAAATGGGAGACATGAGAATGGAGTTGGGGGGGGGATTACGCTGAGCACCCAGCGGACAAGACTGCAGTGTGGTTATAGTTTGTCCCTTTAAGCCACTGGCTAGAGGTAAGTGGAGCCAAGAATCTAGCCTACGGGCTGGAGACATGGCTCAGAGGTTAAGAGCACTGGCTATTCTTGCAGAGGTCCCGAGTTCAATTCCCAGCAACCACATGGTGGCTCACAACCATTTGTAATGAGATCTGATACCCTTTTCTGGCATGCAGGCAGAACACTGTGTACATAATAAATAAATCTAAAAAAAAAAAAGGAATCTATCCTACACTTGTTAGTTGTTGGGTCTTGGCTAGGTCTGTGTCTGCCTAGCACAGATCAGTGTCTTATTTTTATTTATTTGTTTGTTTGTTTATTTACTTATGAGACAGGGCTTACTACATAGCCTTAGCTGGCCTGGAACTCTCTACATAGACCAGGCTGGTCTCAGAGTCACAGAGGTTTTTGTTTTTGTGTTTTGTTTTTTTTAACAGGATTTCTCTGTGTAGCTTTGGAGCCTTTCCTGGAACTCACTCTGTAGCCCAGGCTGGCCTCGAACTCACAGAGATCCGCCTGCCTCTGCCTCCCGAGTGCTGGGATTAAAGGCGTGCGCCGCCACGCTCATTTTATTTATTTTTTATTTATTCGTTTTAGAGAAGTTCTCATGGTAGCCATGGCTGGCCTGGAACTCATTGTGTAGATGAGGGGATTTCAGGCAAAGGAATCTCCTCTCTAATGTATATAAGATCTATGTATAAAGCTGACCCAAGTCAAGGAGGAGGGTCCAGGGAGGAATGGGGTTTTTGAGGCTAGGATGAAGAGAGAGTGTGTGAAGGGACAGGACAGGGGTGGACTGAAGAGTCAGCCTCACCTCTCTCCTCTCTTCCTAGGCACATCTCCCACTTCGTTCACAACGTCCCGTTCCCTTCCCCACAGAGACCACGCATCCTAGTGCAGGTGAGAGGTGAGCCTCGGGCTGGGCTAGGAGACAGGAGAGGAGGTGGCAGGGACTGGCCATGAGCATCCTGACCTGTGGCTCTTTCCCCAGATGTCCCCCTATGACAACCTGCTCCTCTGTCAACCTGTCTCCTCACCCCTGCCCCTCAGGTATGTGCCTAAATGGGGAGTGGGACCTCTGATGACCTGGGGTACAATAGGAGGCATGAGTCAGAGCAGTACAGCTGTTGAGACCTTTGCAGCCTGGCCTAGGTGGTGTCTGTGTCCGGCTCCCGAGTCTCCGGTGACCCTTTCCTCCTCTTACTTCCTACAGCGGTGCTAGCTTTCTGCAGCTGCTGCAGAACCTGGGCCCCGAACTGGCTATTACGTTGCTGCTGGCTGTGCTCACCGAGCACAAACTGCTGGTGCACTCGCTGCGGCCGGATCTGCTCACCAGTGTCTGCGAGGCCCTGGTCTCAGTGAGTATCACCTCGTCTAGGCTACTTCTCCAGAACGCCTGCCTTTTCTGGGGCCCCTCCATCCAGAACTGGACTCTCCTCCTTTTCCTCCCTTAGGGAGAGGGTTTCCAGTCTCTCGGCCTGGCTGTAGTTGTTCAAGATTAACTCCAGTAGTTTCTTTCAATAGGCCTCACCTCCCCAAGGCCAGGGCCCCTGTGCTCACTGGTTCTCACTCCTTGGTGCTCTAGATGATCTTCCCGTTGCACTGGCAGTGCCCCTACATTCCGCTGTGCCCGCTGGTGCTGGCGGATGTGCTGAGTGCCCCTGTGCCCTTCATTGTGGGTATCCACTCCAGTTATTTCGATCTGCATGACCCACCTGCTGATGTCATCTGTGTTGATCTTGACACCAACACACTCTTCCAGTACGAGGCTAAGTATCATTTGGGGCCTGGGAGGGGAGCATGCAGGGGCTGGTGTGTGGGTTTCTTAGTGACTCAAAAGGGGTTTTAGGCTTCAGAGAAGCCCCAGCATCCTTTCTCCTTATGTCATCTCTTAGAACGGAGGAGAAGAAGCCCCTCTCTGCTAGGACCCTGCCCCGCAGACCATACAAGCTTTTGCTAGCCACGCTGACAAATCTGTACCAGCAGCTGGACCAGAGTGAGAAGCCTGTGTGGGCTTGGGAGGCTGGAAGCTGTGACTGGCTTCAAATCTTCAGTTTGAGGGGAGGGTCCAGGGGGCAATAGGTCTTCTCTGAAGTGGTTAGGGGGGTTGGATTTGGTGGGCGTGAAATGAAGCTAGAGGCAGGGGTAGGGAAGCAGCCTTCCTGAGCCCATCAAGAAAGCTGAGCCTGCCTGGCAGTGGTGGCGCACGCCTCTAATCCCAGCACTCGGGAGGCAGAGGCAGGCGGATCTCTGTGAGTTCGAGGCCAGCCTGGTCTACAAAGTGAGTTCCAAGACAGCTAGAGCTGTTACAGAGAGGAAACTCTGTATGGGGTGGGGGTAGGGGGAGGAGGGGGAATTGAACCTGTCACTGGAGAGACTTGAAACTGGTGCCCAACTGTAAGTTTTTAGTGACTCCTGGTGCAAGATCTGTCAGAGGCTGGTTTTGGGGATGGAGACATTTGTATGAAAAACAGGGTGGGGCAAGCCCTGTGGATGCTAACCTTGACTCTCAGACATATTGATTCCCAGCGTACACTGGACCAGAAGAGGAGGCCTCCCTGGAATTCCTGCTGACAGACTATGAGGCAGTGTGTGGCCGCCGGACACGCCTGGAGCGGGAAGTCCAGGGAGCCTTCCTGCGCTTCATGGCTTGTCTGCTCAAAGGCTACCGGGACTTCCTGCGCCCTCTCACCAAGGCCCCCTCTGAAGGGTCTCGAGATGTCGACAACCTTTTCTACCTTCAGGGTAAATAAAGAGAGTCTGTCTTTGTAAATGGTTTTGAGGGAGGGTATGGTTAGGGGGCTGGGCTCCATGAGGAAAGTGAAAGGGGGTACTCTATCTGCTGGGAGTGGAAGATTGCTTATTCCTCCTCTCTTCTGGTCTTGGAGGCAGTTAGGGTATACAGGTGAATGTGTCCTGCTAGCTGGGAGCCCTTGGCATAAGGTGGACGTAGTCATCCTGGTGGTGAGCAGCACTCAGGGTTACAGGTCGGTTGCAGGACCTGCCCTTGGAGAATTCCCAGTCTGCAGCAGTAGATTTAAACAGATAAGGAAGGGACTCTGTGGAACTGTGGTGTTGGAGAGCTCAAGTGCTCTGTGGGAGAGGTGTGACTAAGTGGCGAGAGCTAAGAGCTGGCTGCAGGGAGGAGAGGGCTGTGGTAGCTAGAGAGCTGTGGTAACCCTTCAGACCCACTCTCACCCCCTCAGGTTTCCTCAAGTCCCGGGAGCGCTCCAGCCACAAGCTCTATGCTCAGCTGTTGCACACACAGATGTTCTCGCAGTTCATCGAGGAATGCTCTTTCGGCTCTGCCCGGCATGCTGCCCTGGAATTCTTTGACTCTTGTGTCGATAAGGTATTGAGCATTGTCCACCGAGTTCCTCCTGCTTGTCTCTGTTATCCCCAGGCCACTATTAACTATGCATCTCAGCTGTGACGGTGATGGGCTGCTGGAGTGAGACCAGGCACAGCCTGTTCAGCAGCCGTACATGGCCGGCTTCATTTGCTTTACTAGCCTTTCAATCTTGACTCTCCTCCGGATGGAGCCCCAGGACTCCTTCCCCGTGAATGTGTTTTCCTGGGAGAGGCCATCTTCTGGGGACCCTGGCTCTGTTAACTCTTACTCTTTACCATCCTGTTCCAGGTCCACCCAGAGCAGGAGAAGCCTGAGCCAACACCTCTCGTGGAGCTGGAGGAGCTATCAGGAAGTGAGCTCACCGTCTTCATCACACCCCCGGAAGAGCCCGCAGTGCCGGAAGGCAGTGAATCTACCCCCCAGTACTGGTGAGAGTCTTTTCCTTTCACCTGTCCCGAGGCCCAGGCTCGCGCCTGTGTTAACTGCTCCCATGTTGCCTCTGTCTCTCCAGCTATGATGGGTTTCCAGAGCTAAGAGCTGAACTATTTGAGTCTCCTCAGGAACAGCGGGGAGCCCTGCCTGTGCCGGGCCCATCCCGTAGTGCCCCCAGCAGCCCTGCGCCTCGGCGTACCAAACAGGTAACTAGCAGTAGGCCCCACAGGGGAGCCTGGCACAGTGGGTATTGCTTCATGGTCGAATGAGGACACTAATGGTGCTTATCCCATAAAGCTGCTGCGAGGTTTACGTAAGCTTGGTACATAAAAAAAATCAACAAAACAAACCAACAAAAAAAAAAAACCCACACAGTACAGCCAGGCATAGTGATGCATGCCTTTGATTTCAGCACTTGGGAAGCAGAGGAAAGCAGATCTCTGTGTTCGAGGCCAGCCTGGCCTATAGAGTGAGTTTCAGGACAGCCAGAGCTGTATAGTGAGACCCTGTCTGAAACAAACAACAACAAAACGTTAGCTTTTGTTACCATTGTCATTTACCATCCTCCTCCTCAGGAGGAGCTGGCTACATCTTACAAGGTGCCCACTCATGCTCCAGGGCCAGGCTACTCTACCCTACTGAGGCTCCCAGGAGGGTTGTAGCTTAGGCAATGCCTCAGCCCTCTTACATCCTTAGAACACAGACTCTGTCTCAGGAAAAGTGTTGCTTCTCACACTGCTCCTACACTCAGGAGGTTGAGGCAAGATCTGGTCCAGCCTAGGCTGTATGACAAGACTCTATCTCAGAAAAATATCAAAATAAAGAAAAAGATCTAGGGGGCTAGAGAGATGGCTCAGCGGTTAAGAGCACTGGTTGCTCTTCCAGAGGACCTGAGTTCAATTCCCCGCATCCACATGGCAGCTCGCAACTGCCTGTAACTCCTGTTTCAGGGGATCTGACACCCTCGCACAGACATACATGCAGGAAAAACACCAACACACATAAAATACAAATAGATAAAAGATACCTGAATTAAAAAAAAAAAAAAAAGAAAAAGAAAAAGAAAAAGATCTGCTCTGGCCTTGGCATCGTATTTACCTTGGTGTGTCCCTTGCCCCACCTAGGAGATGAAGGTTGCCCAGCGAATGGCACAGAAGTCAGCCACTGTGCCTGAGCTGTGGGCCCGGTGCCTACTAGGTCACTGCTACGGACTGTGGTTCCTGTGCCTGCCTGCCTATGTGCGGTCGGCACCCTCCCGGGTTCGAGCACTTCATACAGCCTACCATGTGTTACGTGAGATGGAGAGCAGTAAGGTGGTGCTCCCTGATGAGGTAGGCACTCACTACCTGTGTGTTCATACCCACCCCTAACCCTAGCAAGGATGTGCAACTCTAGGGACCACGAGAGGGAAACTTGGTGGATGGATGGGCAGCCCAGAGTGGAGTAGCTGCGCCATCAACCAATCAGAGCGCATGAGCACACAAAGCAGTGGAGACCGCAGGGCCTGGAGAGCAGCAGGAAGGAGCTGCAAGGAGAATTGGGGGCTGGAAGAGGGTCCTTGCTTGAGGCTTGGGGATTTGGGTTGGAGGAAGTCCCTTACGCCTGTGCCTCTCTGGGCCTAGGTATGTTACCGGGTGTTGATGCAGCTCTGCTCACACTATGGGCAGCCCGTGCTGTCCGTGCGAGTCATGCTAGACATGCGGCGGGCAGGCATTGTGCCCAACACCATCACCTACGGTTACTACAACAAGGTACTTAATTTGGGGCAGGAGGTAGGATGCAGTCTGTTGTGAGGAGACAGCTGCGGCTGTCCCCATTCCTTGGTCCTGTGGTCATCGTCAACTTTGGTGCCTCTGTGTTGCCTTTGTGCAGACAGAAGGTTTTTTTGTTTGTTTTTCATTTTTGTTTTTTTCAGACTTAGATACCTTGATTCTTATTTACAACAACCGTACACTCCATGCCAGACACTGTCCCAGATACATTACACACTTTAAATCATTTTATCTCCACAGTGTCCCCGGGCATAGAGTGGTTCATCCCTGTATTATAGGAATTGAGGTTGCAGAGAATTCGTAACTTGCCCCAGGTCCCACGGTAAACAAGTTAGGGAGTCAGAATATAGGCAAAATTATATCCAGAATTCAGCCTCTTAACCACAATACTAAACTGTCTCCTATTTTTCAGATAAGGAAACTAAGTAGTCAAGCAGTTGAGATTATTTCTCCAAAGCCATTCAGTTTATAAATAGAGTCTACCTGGGCAGGATGATGCACAACTTTAATCCTAGCACTCAGGAGGCAGAGGCAAAGAGCATCTCTGTGAGTTCAAGGCTATCCTGGTCTACAGAGTGAGTTCCAGGGTAGGCAGGGCTACATAGTGAGACCCTCGATAGACAGACAGACAGATGAATAGTAGAAGCTAGATATACTTTTCTCCATTACTACTGATAATGCCTCTTTGGTGCTCCTGTTTCTGGGTGAGCTATTGGCTAGATCGTCCTAGCCAGCATGTTTGGAGAAGAAAGTAGTCCCTGGGGTTCAGGACAGGAGGTAAGGCATCACTAGGTGGGCACTATGATTGACAGGCTGTGCTGGAAAGCAAATGGCCATCTGGTACACCGGGTGGACGCCTACGCTGGGCCAAGCTCCGGAATGTTGTCTTGGGGGCTGCTCAGTTCCGCCAGCCCTTGAAGGACAGACGGCAACAACAGCAGCAGGGGCAGCGGCAGCAGCAGCAACAGGTGGCCGTGCACCAAGAGTCGGGCATCTCTCAGACAGGTGGGTAGGGACTGGCTCTGAGATAGCTGTGGTGCCAGACGTGATGGTTCACACCTGCAGTCCTAGGGCTTGGGAAGCTAAGACGGGATGATTGATTGTTGCAAAGTCAAGGCTACCTTGTGCTACATAGTGAGTTCCAGGGCAGATTGGAACATATAGTGAGAATTTGTATCAATAGAAAAAAAATGGCTCAGGGAGGTTGGGGGGGGGGGGTTGGGGGAATGGCGCAAGCCTTTGATACCAGCACTCCTGAGGCAGAGGCGGGGTGGGGGTGGGGGATGGGGGGTGGGGGGTGGGTGCAGATCTTTGTCGTTCCAGGCCAGCCTGGTCTACATACAGAGTGAGTTCCAGGACAGCCAGGCTACACAGAGGAACTCTATCTCGAAAAACAACAACAACAAAGACAGGGCTGGATGAGGTAGTTAGGTTCTGATGAGGAGAGACCCAGAAAACTAGGACTGGCGGGCCTTTCTGTGTGTGGACACACTGCATTTGTTTGGTAGTTTCTACCTGGGAGAAACTCTGCAAAATCCAGGTTCAAAGGGTGTGTGTGTGTGTGTGTCAGTCTGGGGCTAAATTCTTGTGCTTTCTACAGAGCCCTGTCTGGAGCGCCCCTCCGAGCGCCCCTCCCCGACACGCCCTCTTCAGCGCCAGACTACTTGGGCAGGGCGAAGTCTGCGGGATCCATCCTCACCCCCCGGGCGCCTGGTCAAGAGTGGCAGCCTAGGCAGTGCCAGAGGGGCACAGCCCACTGTGGAGGCTGGTGTGGCTCACAGTGAGTAGTACCCTTATCTGACCTTCCTTCTTCCTCCCATTGAGCCTTCCTAACAACTTTTCAGCGAGAGGGGAGGACTAGGGCCATGATTAGGGTTAGCTCCATGTAATGGTTAGTGGTCCTGTAGGCTCTTGAAGCAATCTTGCCTAAATGTTATGGTGAGTTGTGATGCTAGAATTTGTTGGTTTATATAGTTTTTCATTCCAAAAATTTTATTGTATGTGTATGGGTGTTTTGCCTGCACGTATATTAGTGTATCACCTGTATCCCTGGTGCTCATGGAGGCCAGAAGAGGATGTCAGATCCCCCGGAACTGGAGTTACACATGGTTGTGAGCTGCCATGTGGGTGCTGGGACTAAAGTTGAACCAGGTCCTTAGGAAGAGCAGCCAGTGCTCCTAACTTCTGAGCCATCTTTCCAGTCACTGATGCTGGAGTTTTTGCTGCAGGAATTGTGTTTGCTTGGGAAAAGAGCAGCTGGAAGAGTGCAGGGCTCCATCTTTCTTCTTTTTTGACCTGCAGTGATAGAGGCCTTGGGGGTCCTCGAACCCCGTGGATCACCAGTGCCTTGGCAGGATGGAAGTCTCTCAGACCTGAGTCTGACCGGGGAAGAACTGGCACCTGGAGGAAGCCCAGGGGGCTCAGGCTCAGCCCTGAGTGCCCAGTCCACTGAGACCCTAGAAGGGATAAGTGGGCGGGGCCCCAAAACTAGTGGATGTCAGGAGGAAGTGGGCACCCCCAGAAAAGGCCTGGGCGCCCGCCTCCAACAGCTTCTCACTCCTTCCCGCCGCTCCTCTGTCTCTCGCATCCCCCCACCCGAGTTACCCCCTGACATGCCTCCTGCGGCCCGCCGAAGTCCCATGGATAGCCTTCTGTGGCCCCGAGAACGCCCTGGATCCACTGCTTCCGAGGTAGCCAATGGGAGAAGAGATACTTTACTATCAGGAGGGGAGGGGCTGCTGACTGGGAGAATGCCCCTAAAGGTGACTGAGAGAGACTGAAACCAGCGTTCTAAGTGAGAGGAACAAAGGACTAGCTGACTGTGCTTTCTCTTGTAACGGCAGAGTTCCGCTTCTCTGGGCAGTGAGTTGGATCTGTCAGAGTCTTCTCTCAGCAGCCTAAGTCTACGCCGCTCCTCCGAGCGCCTCAGCGACGCCCCTGGACCTTTCCAACCACCTTCCCTGGAAGTGAGCATACCCCGTCCACACCATTGTGCTCATATCCCCTCCTGGAAAGGCAGGAGGAGGGGAGCAGGTGGAAGGTGGCCTGGCTGGGTTTTAGAGATGGAAGGGGCAGGGAAGGACATTGGGGTTTGGGGCCCTGGAACTAAATAAGGCTCGTTTCCTGGGGTCTCCTTGCCTGCAGATTCTGCTGTCTAGCTGCTCCTTGTGCCGTGCCTGTGATTCACTGGTGTATGATGAGGAGATCATGGCTGGCTGGGCACCGGATGACTCGAACCTCAACACAACTTGCCCCTTCTGCGCCTCTCCCTTTGTGCCCCTGCTCAGTGTCCAGACCCTTGATTCTCGACCCAGGTGCCCAAGGCAGGAAAAGTGCTGTGGGAGGGACAGGCGGACGGTGCTCCAAGAGCTGACCCCTCCTGCTGTTCCCCTGCAGTGCCCCTAGCCCGAAGTCTGCCCTTGCTGGTGCCAGTGGCAGCAAAGATGACCCTGTCCCTGGGGGGCCTGGCCCTGTGCTCAGTGACCGGAGGCTCTGCCTTGCCCTGGATGAACCCCAGCTCTGCAATGGGCACATGGGGGTAAGGGCTGGGCGATGAGGAAGTGGGAGTGTGTTGTCTGTTGAGGGGAGGTCGAGGGGTGGCAGGTAGATGGGCATTGAGGACCAGGGGCATGCGAGAGGCGTTTGGACTTGCTGAGTCATTGGAGACCAGCCTCTGGTTGTGGCCTTTAGTACGTATGTTCTGACTGTTCTCCTACTCGTGCCAACAGAGTGCTTCCCGGAGAGTGGAGAATGGGGCATGGGCATACCTGAGCCCTCTGGTGCTGCGGAAAGAGCTAGAGTCTCTGGTAGAGAATGAGGGCAGCGAGGTGTTGGCATTGCCTGAGTTGCCCGCTGCCCACCCCATCATCTTCTGGAACCTCCTGTGGTATTTCCAACGGCTACGCCTGCCTAGTATTCTACCAGGCTTGGTGTTGGCCTCCTATGATGGGCACCCCCAGGTCAGTGCCCTGATGCAGTCCTTGCCTCCTGAATGCTTCCCTCCTCACCTCTCAGTTCTTTTTTTTTTTTTTTTTTTTTGAGAACCTCTCAGTTGTCTCCTCGTCCTCTCTGTCCTTGGCAGTGTAGAAAAGACGTTTTTCCAGGCAGGTTTGCCACTCTGACCCTCTTCCATTTCATCATTTGTCAAATGGCATAAGCAGTAACCTAATAGGATAGTGTAGGCAGAAGTTTCTGTCCCACAAGCCATTCCCAAGTAACTGGCATGGAGACTTAACATTAATTGTAAATGCTGGGCCGATAGCTCAGGCTTGTTACTAACTATCACAACTTAAATTGACCCATTTCTATTAATGTATTGCCACATGGCTTGTGGCTTTACCTGCCCTCCAGCATGTCTTGTCCCCTCTGTGTTTCCTGGTGACTCCTCTGTCTCCACCCTTCTTCCTACAATTCTCCTAATCTGGCTGTCCCTCCCAATCTCTTCCTGCCCAGCTATAGGCCAATCTGCTCTTTATTAATCAATGAGAATAATACATATTTACAGTGTACAGATTGTTCCACAGCAGGATAGGTACTTAATGCAGTGACTAGTACCTAAAAAATGGTTCATGTTTTTCTGTTTATTCCACCAATACTTATTGCATACATTTTAGGGTTCAGATGCTAGGTATGTAACAACGTAAAACAAAGTCCTTATTCATAAGAACTGGGAGATGAGGATTTCTTACCTCGGGACATGGTGGCTCCAGTCTTTAATCCCAACACTTGGGAGGAGGCATTCGGGTAGATCTCTGTGAGTTTCAGGCCTGCCTAGTCTATATAGTGAGACCCTGTCTCAAATACCAATAACAGCAAGAATAAGTTCTTTGCCTTTCTCTTTTATTATGTCCTGTAATGTTTCTCTGTTTCATTGTCTGTCTTGTCCTCTGCTTCTCATTCTGAATTTTTCTTATCTTAGCCCTCCCAGGGACCATCTCCTTGGCTAACCCCTGATCCAGCCTCTGTGCATGTGCGTCTGCTATGGGATGTCCTGACCCCTGATCCCAACAGCTGCCCACCTCTCTATGTGCTCTGGAGGGTCCACAGTGAGTTGGTACTTGATCTAGGAGTGAAAGGGGTAGGCTCCTCACCTAGAGAGTTTGGTGATCCTGGTAAACCTTCCTTCCTTTTATCCAGGCCAGATCCCACAGCGAGTAGTCTGGCCGGGCCCGGTACCCTCATGTCTTAGCTTGGCATTACTGGAGTCAGTGCTGCGCCATGTCGGACTCAACGAGGTTCATAAAGCTGTTGGGCTCCTGCTGGAAACTCTAGGACCCCCTCCCACAGGCCTGCACCTGCAGAGGTATGATGTTCTCTTAGGTGGCCCCTGACCTGACCTTTGCACGTCTCTTCTTTGACATTCCTCTATGTTCACTACAGGGGAATCTACCGTGAGATCTTATTCCTGACAATGGCTGCTCTGGGCAAGGACCATGTGGATATAGGTAAGGGTACAAGTAGATGCTGAAGAGATAAGGGGTGTGGGACCAGACATGAGAGGAGGTCCTCATGCATCAATTTCCATCCTCTACCGTAGTGGCTTTTGACAAGAAGTACAAGTCTGCCTTTAACAAGCTGGCCAGCAGCATGGGCAAGGAGGAACTGAGGCAGCGGCGCGCACAGATGCCTACTCCCAAGGCCATTGACTGCCGAAAATGTTTTGGAGCACCTCTGGAATGCTAGGGACCGTTAAGCTCCCCTCTCCCGCCTTGGGTGGAGAGGTGATGAAGAGTGGATTCTAGACATAGCTTGACTCCCTGTTCCCTTCACAGAGGAATTGGAAACAGGCTGTTCAGCCATAGGCTCCAAGTGGAAATAGCAGGAAGAGGGACTCACTGTTACCAGAAGTCACAATTCCCCTATCTCCAACCTGCCCAATTTGTTCATGCTGATGTTGGGGAAAGCTGGGGAAGTTGACACAGCCCCATTCTTTCTCCATCCTATTCCAGGGACTCCTTTCCAGGGTATCCTCAGATCTGCAGTGCCCTGGTAGACTTAGAAGTTTTTGTTTTAAAAAACAACTGGAAAGATGTAGCGCTCCTGAGCCTTTGCCCTGAATGGAAGGGAGGGATTTCATTCCCCACCTCTCTTCCCTGACATTGCTGAAGGAGCGAGCCCAAGGCAATCTTAGTGTTGTATTTTATTTAGTTATTTATTCTGAGGCCACAGCTCCCATACTTAGGAGATTTTCAAGGAGCGTAAGAAAGAAGGGAATTAGGTTTGGAGCTCCTTGAGAGCCGTGCACTGGGACACAGAGGAGCAGTCCCAAGCTTCCCTAGGGAAGAACTGGTGCCTCTTCTAGTCCCGATCCTTCTTGTCCACTCCACCTTGGGGAATGCCTCTCCCATCCATGGCCTTGACCTGTGCAATAAGGATTGTTCTCTGCAAAGTTTTGTTGGATGTAAATATAGTAAAAGCTGCTTCTGTCTTTTTTTTTCCTCTGCCTCCTGTTCTCTGGATTTGGGGTGATACCTTATTTTTCCTGTCTGCACATTCTCTTGGCTGCCTTTCCATTCTTTGTAACCATCAGGTACATCCTAGCCACTTGGTATAGAGGGAGTCGTCAGAGCAGAAGGGTGAATCCAATGCTGGCTATGGTGGTGCCAGTCTGTGTGGCACTTCCGGCCCTCCCACACAATCACCCCCTTGTCCCTCATCTGTACCCCACACAAAGGCTCCATTCTCTGGGGGCCCTGAGCTCATCTTTGCCTTATTTCCTCTCCTCCTGTCCCCTCCCTGACCCCAGCTTCTCCTGTACCTTCACAAAGATGATAGCTCTCCTCACTCGTTGCCATTGCTCTTGTATATCAGAAGCCCTGGCTATCATCCCAGCTCTCCTTAGTTGCTCTAGCTCCAGACAGTGCTCCTCACTGTGATCTGAACTTGGAGGCGGCCATAGGAAGAAAGAAGCAAGGAGTAACAGTCTTGCTGTGTGAATGCCAGGGAGATGGGCATCATTTTTCTTCTTTCTTTTTTAGATTATTTTATGTGTATATATGGTGTGCGTGTGCGTCTGTGTGTCTGTGTGTGTCTTAGAGTATATGTGTGCACCACATGCATGCAGTACCCACAGAGGCCAGAAGAGGGTGTTGGATATTCTGGAACTAGAGTCACCATGTGGATGCTAGGAACAGAACCCAGATCCTCTGCAAGAGAAGCAAATGCTTTTAACTGCTGAGCTGTATCTCTCCAGTCTTCAACTCCTTTTAAAATTGTGTGTGTGTGTGTGTGTGTGTGTGTGTGTGTGTGTGTGTGTGTGTGTACCACATATGCAGGTGCCCACAGCAGCCAGAACAGGGGGTTGGATCCCTTGGAGCAGGCAGTTGTGCGCTAGCTGCCTGATGTGGGGTGCTGGGAACTGAACTTGAACTGTGAAAGATCAGTAAGCACTCTTAACCGCTGAGCTAGCTAGCTAGCTCCCCAGGCATCATTTTTCTAGTCTCAGGCCCATCTGGAATTTTCTCTCTTTTTCCTGTATAGTGAAATAAACACAGGAAACAACTCCTAGCAGAGCAACAAAGCCAATTACCAAACAGAATCAGCTAACCAACAAATGCCTTGGGGAAGAAGGTCAGGGATTTTCATGGAGGACATGATTTACATAAAATGTTAGGGGAAATTCCTAGGAAGTGGTGATCGGAGGATGAAAAGAATGCAGGTTAGGGGTGGTGGCATACCCTTTTAATCACAGCGTGCTGGTTAGAGCCAGGCGACCTGTGAGTTCTGTGCCAGCCTGGTCTACATTGGGAGTTCCAGGCTAGCTAGGACACTTCAGTGAGAGACCCTTTTTTTTTTGTGTGTGTGTTCCTTTTAATTATTAGGACCTGAAGCCAAGAACCCTTCCCATTCAATCCTGAGGATGCTTTTCCAGTACCCTAAAGGAGTAAAGAAGGGAATAAGGAGTTTCAGAAATTTTGTCTTGCCAGAAGGTGGTGAGCATGCCTTTAATCCCAGCACTCAGGAGGCAGAGGCAGGTGGATCTCTGACTTTGAGGCCAGCCTGGTCTACAGAGTGAGTTCCAGGACAGTCAGAGCTACACAGAGAAACCTGTCTCAAAAAAAAAAAAAAAAACACACACACACACACACACAAAAAAAAAAAAACAGCCGGGCAGTGGTAGCGCATGCCTTTAATCCCAGCACTCGGGAGGCAGTCAGGTGGATCTCTATGAGTTCTAGGCCAGCCTGGTCTACAGAGTAAGATCCAGGACAGGAACCAAAACTACACAGAGAAACCCTGTCTTTTGTTTGTTTGTTTGTTTTTGTTTTTGTTTTTCGAGACAGGGTTTCTCTGTGTAGCTTTACGCCTTTCCTAGAACTTACTGTGTAGCCCAGGCTGGCCTGAAACTCACAGAGATCCTCCTGCCTCTGCCTCTCGAGTGCTGGGATTAAAGGCATGTGCCACCATTGCCCGGCCTGAGAAACCCTGTCTTGAACTCCCCCCCAAAAAAACCTAGAAAAAAACCCAAAACATAATAATAACAATAAAGAATAAAATTAAATAAATTCTGTCTTACATTGCACTCAATTTCTGATCAGACTACATCGTATGTGTGTGTGCGTGTGTGTGTGTGTGTGTGTGTGTGTGTGTGTGTGTGTGTGTGTGTGTGTGTGTGTTTTGCTGGTAATCGAATCTAGGACCTTATACATACTGGACAAATGTTTTCATCCTATCCTGAACTTACGCTACAGCACAGCTGTCCATTTTTTTTTTTTTTAAAGCAGAGATTCAGAAGGCCAGGGGCCTTCTGAATGCTAAACTCTACCATTGAACTATATCCTAGTCTTCATGTGTCCTCTTAAAATAAGTTTCTGTTTATAGTGTGCTTAGCACTGCATTGGGCTATAGCAAGACAGTTTTAGAGCTCAGTCCCTCCCCTAGAAGAGTATAGAGGGGTTTTTGTTGTTTGTTTTGATGGGGTGGTTTCCAGACAGGCTTTCTCTATGTAGCCCCGGCTGTCCTGGGACGCGATCTGCAGATCAGGCTGGCCTCAAACTCAGAGATCCACCTGCCTCTGCCTCCCCAGGCATCAACCAGTAAGTATAGAGTCTCACTGGTCTAGAGCACTCTTTTCTGGGTTCAGGCTGGCCTGGAACTTGCTATGTGGTTAAGATGACCTTGAAGATCCTTCCTTACTTCCAAGTGATGGAATTCACAAGTCCTCTAAAGAGAACTACAGGATTTCTTAACTAAAGGGATAACTGTGGTTAGAGAGTTGTATTGAGGGCAAAGGTATGCCCAAATTACCTGACTCAACTTCTCTTCCCAGACTTTGGAGTATACAGGCTGAAGGATAACAGATTAAACAGCTAATTAGCAAGTTACTGCTGTGTCTGGGGGGTGGGAGGTATTTTGTCATGTAAAGAAGAATTATATAATTTACATGAAAGCTGGACCTGGTGATACAGACCTGTAATCTTAGCTACTCCAGAGGCTGGGTAGGAGGATTACAAGTTTTTAGGGGCCTGCCTAGGCTCCAAAGTAAGTGCCAGGCTAGTCTGGACCTCTTAGTTACCACTCTTCTCTCAAATAAAGCCCACAAGACAACTTAGAAAGAGCTATGGCTATAGTTTAGTAGTTCAATGCCCTGGAGCAGATGGTCTGTACAAAATGCTAAGCATGCTCAAAAACGTTGGTTTCTTGGGGCAGAGAGATGCTCAGTCTTTAAGAACACTCGCCGGCCGGGCGGTGGTGGCGCACGCCTTTAATCCCAGCACTTGGGAGGCAGAAGCAGGTGGATCTCTGTGAGTTCCGGGCCAGCCTGGACTACAGAGTGAGTTCCAGGAAAAGGCGCAAAGCTACATAGAGAAACCCTGTCTCAAAAAACAAAAAACAAACAAACAAAAAAAGAACACTCGCATAAAAACCAGAAAAACAACCTATCTCAAGACACCTCATTCCAAATAAAGGGTCTTGCTATGTTAAAAAAAAAAAAAAAACAAAAAAAAACAAACACTCACTTTTGCCGAAACTGAGGTTTGGTTCTCAGCACCCATATGATGGCTCACAACCAGGGGATCTAGTTCCAAAGGAACTGACACTCTCTTCTGATCTCCTTGGGCACCGGGTATATACATGGTGCACACACAAACATACAGACAAAATACTCATAAACAAGACCTTAAAAAAAAAATCTAAAATTTTTCTAGATTAAAAAAAAGTTGGGGGCTGGAGAGATGGCTCAGCGGTTAAGAGCACTGGCTGTTGTTCTTCCAGAGGTCCTGAGTTCAATTCCCAGCAACCACATGGTGGCTCACAACCATCTGTAATGAGATCTGGCAAGTAGGCAGAACACTGTATACATAATAAATAAATACATCTTTTTTTAAAAAAAAAAAAAAGTTGGCTTTAGAACCTGGAGAGTGTTTGTTGGCACTGGGTGGAGCTAGGGGAACCCCATGGAGAAAGGAGCAGCAGGATGGCAGGAGCCCAAGGGGAGCCCAGGGGTCCGTTGCATGCACCAAGAGCACCACCCACAGAGTCGACTAGGCAGGGCTCATTGGGGATCATGGAGACTGAAGGGACAATCAAGGACCCTGTGTGTTTCTGGCCTGGGTCCTTTGCATTTATTTTGTGGTTGTGTGGCTGGGTGTTCTTGTGGGGCTCCTGGCAGTGGGAGTTGGGGGTGTTGGTAATCTGAGAACTACTCATATTCCAGAATCCTGTGCTCCCCCAGCCTGCCTTCAGCAACTCAGCTCTGGCAGCCACATCATCGCCTGTAGTTGGTTGTTTTTACTCTTTGCTCTTTGGGGGCCCTGCACCCAGCTCCCAAAGAAATACATTGAGACTTATTCTTACTTATGAATGCCTGACCTTAGCTTGACTTGTTTCTAGCCAGCTTTTCTTAAATTATCCCTTCTACCTTTTGCCTCTGGGCTTTTACCTTTCTCTATTCTATATGTCTTTCTTTACTTCTTACTCCATAGCTGGCTGTGTGGCTGGGTGGCTGGCCTCTGGCATGTTCTTCTCCTCCTCCTCTTTTTCTCTCTCTTCCTTCTTCTCTTGAGCCTAGATTTCTTCCCCTATTTATTCTCTCTGCCCCACCTGTCCCTCTCTCCTGCCTAGCTATTTGACTGCTCAGCTCTTTATTAGACCAATTAGGTGTTTTAGACAGGCAACGTAACACAGCTTTACAAAGTTAAACAAATGCAACATAAAAGAATGCAACACATCTTTGCATCATTAAACAAATATTCCACAGCATAAAAGAATGTAACACATCTTTAATAGTCCACAACAATCACGAGCTGGGTGTAACCTTTATAACCCCCTTGCCATTATGGCCCTCTCTTGTGCCCACTTAGAGGTGGCCTTTCATGCCCCCCACACACACACACTTGTGTGAGGTCTGTTGTGTGCTGTTAACTTTGTCGCATTCCATGGCCCTCAGATCACCACAAAAACCCTAATGTGGTGTCTCTGAGTCTCTTGCCTGCTCTTGGGACCCCTTTCCTTTGGGTTGCCTCATTCAGCCTTGATGTAGGGGTGTCTACCTAGTCTAGTGTTGTTGTTGTTGTTTGTTCTTTTGTGCCTAGTCTCCTTGTAGCTTGTTGTGCCCCTTCCTGGTTGTCCCTGGGAGGCCTGCTCTTTTTTTGGTGGCGAGGTAGAGGAGGAGTGGGTCTGGGGGAGGTGGAGGGAGGGCAGGTTGTGTTGCATGGGAGAGGAATAACAGATTCTAGAGAATGTGAGTTCAGTTTCTAGCACCCACATGAGGTGGTTAACAATTTCTTATAACTCCTGCTCTAGAGGATCTTGTACCCTACAGCACCTGCACTCACACATGTGCATACTCACACGCAGACACATTGACTTTTGTTTTGTTTTGCTTTTTGAGACAGGGTTTCTCTGTGTAGCCCTGGCTGTCCTGGAACTCCCTCTGTAGACCAGGCTGGCCTCAAACTCACAGCGATCCACCTGCCTCTGCCTCCCAAGTGCTGGGATTAAAGACAGGTGGCACCACCATCCAACCACACACACACACACACACACACACACACACACACACACACATTTTTGAAAAAGTTGGTGTGCTGACTAAGGACCTCTGTAAATTTGAGGCCAGTCTGATCTATATATTGAGTTCCAGGCCAGTCAGGCCTACATAGACTGTTTAGAAAAAAGAAAAGTTAGTCTCAGGTCTACAATCCACACTTAAGGGTAGGCCCCATGCCCAACCAACACAAAATGAATTAAATGGTATCATTGAAGTTTTTTTTTTTTCTTATAATGCTTTGATCATTTTTTGTTCTGTTTTGTTTTGAGACAGGGTTTCTCTATGTAGCCCTGGCAGTTCTAAAACTTACTCTACTCTGTGAACCAGGCTGGTGTTGAACTTGGAGATCCACCTGCTTCTGCCTTTGGAGTGCTGGGATTAAAGGTGTGTGCCACTACTTCCCAGCCATTTTTTTTTTTTTAACCTTATATCTTTTGGTTTCCAATTTTGTGTTTTTCTGGAATTTGTGTGTGGGAGTGTGTGTTTCTTGTGTTTTTCCTTTGGTTATTTCTTTTCTGTTTGTTTTGTTTTATGCTAGTATGGTTTGTTTTTATTTTACTTTTTAAGATGCCTGTTTTTGAGAGAGGAAAAGAAAGGGTGTGGATTTAGGTGGGTAGGAAGGATCTGGGAGGAGCTGAGGAAAGGGAAACCACAATTAGAATATATTGTATGAAAAGAACTTTTTTTTTTTTTTTCTAGACAGTGTTCTTCTGTAGCCCTTACTGTCCTAGAACTTGCTCTGTAGACCAGGCTGGCCTTGAACTCACAGAGATCCACTTGCCTTTGCCTCCTGAGTGCTGGGATTAAAGGTGTGCACCACCACTGCCTCCCCTCCCCAAGCCCCCCCATGCATGCACGCGCAAAAAAAAATCTATATTCAATCTTTTGAAAAAAGTCAGTTTCACAGAGAAAACAGAGCTGGGCACTGGAGAAGCAGAGGCAGGAGGCTGACTACAAGTTCAAGTCAAATAGAGATATATAAGGAGATTAAAAACAAAAACTGAAAAACTACCAAACCAAACCAAATCAAAGTCAGAGTTTATACAGGACAGATTCACATCCACTACAATTACAGTTGAGGCCCCGTTTACTTTTCCTCCTTAGAGCTTGATTGCTTCTAATAGAAAGTCCATGGCCCTTTCTTTATTTTGTTCAAAGGCATTTTCTTAGTGCTTGTGTTCCCTTCTTTAGGTTGGTATCATCCTCTACCATGTTTCACATGTTTTTTAAAGCCTTAAAGGATGAGCCTTCAGATAGCAGTCAGTGGTGATGGACAAAGCTTGTATTAAGAATTGACTCTGGGGCTGGCGAAATGCCCCAGCAGGTAGAGGCACTGGCTACCAGTCCAAGGGCCTGTTTTTTTTTTTTTTTTTTTTTTTTTTTTGGTTTTTCAAGACAGGGTTTCTCTGTGTAGCTTTGCGCCTTTCCTGGAACTCACTTGGTAGCCCAGGCTGGCCTTGAACTCACAGAGATCCGCCTGCCTCTGCCTCCCGAGTGCTGGGATTAAAGGCGTGCGCCACCACCGCCCGGCTCCAAGGGCCTGTTTGATCCCCAGGATCCATGTGGTGGAAGGAGTCCTCTGACCTCCACAGACACACTGGGGCATGTTTGCCACACCATCTACAAATTAATAAAGAGTTTACTCAGTAAGAGCGATGGGTTTGTCTCTTTCCCTGCAATATCCCCACCAGATGGACTAACAGGAGCCAGTGCCTGGCGTAGTGTAGAGTAGGACTCCTTTAAGAACAAACACAAGGTCTACACTAGGTATTTTGGCACATGTGGTCAGTGACTGAAAATAGCAAAATCTGAAGATGGAGTTAGCATATAAACAAGCTGAATTTGGAGCTAAGATTGTGAAATTGATAGAACATTCTCCGTTGCTGTTTACTATATGTATCAAATATCACATTCTTTTTATAAAAGAATAAAGTATAAAATTTTGTGTGTATGGGTGTTTTGCCTGCATGTGTGTCTGTGTACCACTTGTGTGCCTGGTGCCTGAGGAGGCCAGAAGAGGGCATCAGATCCCTAGATTACAGATGGTCATGAGCCGCCACGTGGGGGCTAGGAATTGGGTCCTCTGGAAGAACAGCCAGTGTTCTTAACTGTTGAGCCATCTTTCCAGTCCCAAATATTACATGCCTGTTGTTGGCACTGCCCTGAACATTTAAGATGTGGTTTTTTTGTTTTGTTTTGTTTTGTTTTGTTTTGTTTTGTTTTTTCGAGACAGGGTTTCTCTGTGTAGCTTTGCGCCTTTCCTGGGACTCACTTGGTAGCCCAGGCTGGCCTCGAACTCACAGAGATCCACCGGGCTCTGCCTCCTGAGTGCTGGGATTAAAGGTGTGCACCACCACCGCCAGGCAAGATGTGTTATTTTATAATACCAACAATAACCATGAGTTATATTCAGCATTTTCATTGTATAGCTGGGCAAACAGGGACATAGATAACAAAAAAGTAATTTGCACACATACAACAATCATAGTACTGGTAAGATGCAGAGCCAAGATCTAAACCTAAGTACTTTAACTCAAGGTCATGTTATTTATTCTTTTGGACACAATACTAGAGTGCAAACAAATTTTTTGTATGTTTGTTTAACCTTAAAGTAAGAATTAGGTGTGTGGTCCAGGTGTGATAGCTCAGTATTGTAATCTTAACAGTTGGGAGGTTGAGGCAGGAGGATTGCCACAAGTTTAAGACCAAGTTGGACTACAGAGTGAGTTCCAGTTTAAAACAAAACAAAACAAAACAAAACAAAACTGAGGGTACAGCAAGATGGCTCAGAAGGTCAAAGCACTTGCCATGAAGTCTGGCAGTCTGAGTTCCACTCCTGGGACCCATATGGTAGAAAGAGAGGACCAACTTTCGTAAATTGTCCCTTGACCTCCACATGTGACACCGCACATGGGCACATACAAATGTAATAAATGAATAAATAACAGATAAATGGAGGACTGTGGAGATGGCTCAATTGGTGCCGAGTATGAGTACCTGAGTTCTAATCCCCAGCATCACCTCAAAAGTTGGGCTTGTATGCATCTGTAATCCTAAAGCTGAGGAGGAGGAGGGGACGGGAGGATCCCTAGGGCTTGTTGTTCTGTCAGACTCACTTTTCAATCTCTGGGTTAGTGAGAGACCCTAACTCAAAAGCTAAGGTGGAGAACAACCTGGAAAGATGGCCTGTGACCTCTGACGTCCACAGACGCATAGGTGCACACACAGACAGACTGGTACCTGTATTTGTAAGTTCTGGGTATGGTTTCTGAGTCTGTTCTGTTTATTTTCTTCATACATCTCTTTTTGTTTTGTTTTGTTTTTTTCCGAGACAGAGTTCCTCTGTGTAGCCCTATTTCTCCTGGGACTTGCTGTGTAGACCAGGCTGGCCTTAAACTCACAGTGATTTGCCTGCCTGTGCCTCCCAGGTGCTGGAGTTGAGGGCATGTAGCCAGACCTCCATCATAATTTTTTTTTTTTTGAGCTGAGGATCGAACCCAGGGCCTTGAGCTTGCTAGGCAAGCACTCTACCACTGAGCTAAATCCCCAACCCCCATAATTTTTAATTAAACTTTTTATTTATATATTTTGCAATACTAAGGTTTGAACATGCTAACTAGTATTTTACCACTTAGCTATACTCCCCAGTCCAACTTAAAAAAAAATTAAGGAAAATTTTAGGTATTTAAAAAAATTATTTTGAGGCTGGGCAGTGTGATTCAGGCCTTTAATTCCAGCACTAGGGAGGCGGAGGCAGGCAGATCTCTGAGTTCCAGGCCAGCCTGGTATACAGAGTGAGTTCCAGGACACCCAGGGCTACACAGAGAAACCCTGTCTCAAAAAACAAACAAATTTTAAAAAATTATTTTATATGTGTGTTTTGCTTGCATGTATGTGTATGTTCCATAATATGAGTGTGGGTGCTCAGGGAAGTCAGAGGAGGGCTATGGGGATCTCCTGGAACTGGAGTTACAGATGGTTGTAAACTACCATGTGAGTGCAGGGAACAGAACCTGAAGAGCAACAAGTGTTTAATCATTGAGTCATCTCTTCAGCACCCATTTAAAGGAAGTTTTAAAACAGCGTCTTCATATCTAGCCTAGGCTCATCTGAAACCTCGGCCCCATGTCCTGTGGTTACACTTGTGTCCCACCACATCAGCCTTACAATTTCATTTCCACAGGGATTTGAAAAATGTGTTCTAGCCAGGTGGTGGTGGTGGTGGTGGTGGTGGAGATGGCCAGGCGATGCACGCCTTTAATCCCAGCACGCAGGAGGCAGAAGCAAGCCAATCTCTGAGTCCGAGGCCAGCCTGGTCTACAGAGTGAGTTCCAGGACAGCCAGGGCTACACAGAGAAAGCCTGTCTCAAAAGAACAAAAACAAAAACAACAACAAAAAGGTTCTACTGTCTCTGTGTCTCTGGAACTAGTTATTTCTGGCCTTTAACCACTGTGTGGTTGTCAGCAGTCTACCTTTGGCGAGTTCCTTCATCTCTCTGACCCTGTTCTTTAATACGCATAGGTTTAAATTTCAACTCTACCACATGTGTCGTTTTGTAAAGTCTTTAGACCTACACCTCATTTTCCTCGTCTGTAAGACAGGATGACCAGTACACAGAGCATCAGAATTCATCTAAAGCTCTCAGTACAGTGCCCCACACAGTCTCTTGTTTCCCGAAATGTTATTATTTCTTCAACGTGTTTATTTTTGTGATAACTCGTGCTCAGCTCTAAGGTGCTCAGAAAGAATACTTATGGCCAAGTGCTCTAGAAACGCTGAATGTAGGCGGGCCTAACTGCTTTGAGGAAGTAGGAGGTCGCCAGGCTAGCAAGAGAAGCTGGGCCCTGACTTGGCTAGTTGCAATCGGGTGGGGTGGGAAACTGTTTCCTCACTGTGAACAGAAAAAGACCAGATCCCAGAGCAGACGCTATGAACACCGTCATTTATCAGTAAATGTAGCTAATTTTTTTTTTTTTCTTTTCTGCTGTTATGTTATAGTCAATTAAGGGCCGACCAGGAGTAAATTAACACCAGGAGCCCAAGGCCTTTGGCAGAATGAGGCAGGCCACACCCCAGAGAGACAACAAGGCCCAAGCCCCTAAAGCTAGTTCTGTCCCTAAATTCATGGATTCTGTCGCGATGAAACACCACCCACCCAAACGTAGAGCCGAGCACCGTCCCCAGTCTCCTCCATCTTTAGACGTGAAAGAATGAGGCTGGCCCAGGGAGAATCCCGGGGTTTGAGAGACTAGATGGTACGGCGGCTGCCTGGGGACCAAAACGTCTCCAAGGTAAAGTTGCAGCCTGAAGCGATTTTTTGACCCCCGACACTTAATGGGCTGTCGAAGACCCGGATGTGTCTGGGACTGGCCGAGGTACCCATTAACGCGCCCCCGCTAGACCATCCCCCTTCTCCATTTATGATTGGGCCCTCTTAACGCCAATCACGACTTCTCCAGCCACCCACTCCTCAAGGGTGGGGTGAAGTTTCGGTATCCCGCTTTCTATTGGTAGGGCCAAGGAGAGGAGGGCGGGTAGCCGGCTAAGGCCCTCCAATGGGCGTCGTGGCGTGTGGTTAAGGCGGAGTCGAGGCGCTTGGCAGCTGCCCAATCAGCGTCCTTGTTTGTGTGGTGCCGCCGCCGCCGGTGCAGCCGCCGCCGCCGCTGCTGCCCCTGTCTGTACCGCAGTGTCTGCTCCGCCCGCCCGCCCTCCCCGACCCGGCCCGCCCCCTCCCCCCACCCCCGTTCCTGGACCCGCCAGTGGGGTCTGGAGCCCACTGTGCCGTCGCCGCCTCTTTTTTTCGACGCCTTCGCCGCCGCCTGAAGAGGCGACCTCGTCGGGAGTTCCGCCGCCGCTGCCAGGTGAGGAGCTCTGGCCTAGGCCAGCTTGGCCGCCAGCCCGCCCGGGGGCGGTGAGGAGCGACGGAGGGAGCGAGGCTGCGAGGAGGCGGCGGCGGCGGCGGCGGCGGTGGGGGAAGGGAAAGGTGGAGGGCGGGGGGAGGGGAAGCGCCCGCGAGCCGACGCCCGCCCGCGCGCCCCCGCCTGGCGTCCCCTCCCCCAGCCCGGCCCGCGCGCCCCCGCCCCGCGCTCCCCTTCACCTCTTCCCCTCCCCCTCCGCGCGCGCGCCCGGGTCTTTCACTTAGGCCTCGCGCGACCCGGCTGGTGTCCCTTCGCGTCTCCTTTTCCACTCTTTTCTCCCCTCCCTTGCTCCCCGTTTCCCTCGCCATCCCCCTTTTCACTCAGTACCTCATGCCCGCCATGCTCCCCTCTTTTCCACCGGAGCGTCTTCCCCTCCGTGTTTTTAACTCTCCGCCCCCAGCGGTGCCCTCAGGGTGCGGGGGCCGCTCCCTGCACTGAGTCTCGTGTTTGACGGCGGATAGGGCGAACGGGGGATCCTTAAGGGTGAAGGAAACGCAGAATAATTACCTTTATTTGGGGGAAAGGATCAGGAGTGCAGAACCTTACCCCTTTATTTCGTCGTCCACCGCTCCCTTACCCTCCGTAAGAAAAGGGGATTGTCTTGACTTGGGTGGGTTACTTACCTCGTACAGCAACTAAACCACCCATTTTCTCAGCTGGACTTCTTGGACACACTGGATTTGTTACCCAGTTCAGTTCCTGAGGGTGGATGGAAGTAGAACTTACCTTTCCCGATCAAACCAGAACTTAGAGTACTTTCTGACTCCTCGGGCTCAGTTTCTGAAGAAGCTAGTTACTCCTGTGAATGCAGATTTAGGTGTTAATCGCCGTCCCGGAATAGCTTCCCCACTTCGCAAAGGTATGGTGCCCTCTTTGAGTTCATCTCCAGCACTGAGTTTCCTCCAAACATAAGATGTTAGTTCGTAAGGACTGGCGCTTGAGGTTTAGATGGAGGCATTACTGGTGGGTAGCATGTGGATGCAGAAGTTAACAGTGTTTCCCTGTTCTCTTCTGGAGAGTCATGTAGCTTCCTGAGAACCAGTTTTCTCATCTGGTGATTACTTGGAGGGCTTTTGTGTGTGTGTTAGGGGTGGGAATAATAGAAATTAAAACCTATTTTAGCAAAAAGGCAGTGTTTTCATGCCTGTATGCAAAGGGTTTGAATTCCGTGCTTGATGCTGGAGTAAAAGTAGGTTTTACAAACCATGTGGGTTGGAGAAGAGCTGGTGCTTTTGTAGTTTCAGGACATTTTCTTTTCCAGAAATGTATAACTTGAACAGCAACGGATGAATGTGGTACAGAGTGAAAAGAAGTCTTCCCCTCCCACCTCTGTCCTTCAGCCATCCAGTGTCCCTCCTACAGCACATGACTGATGTTCTTTTTGGCATCTGTATAGTGTCTGTATGTTGTTGGAGATTATCCTGTATGAGAATTGAGTGATTTCTTTATTGCTCTTTCTTTGGTACATGATTTAAATTCTTCCTTGAAGTCTGATAACCACTTTGATTTATATTCTTGGTGTGGGAGTCTTGATAAGAATTGTTCTAGAAGGGGCCTGGAGAAATGGCTCAGGGGTTAAGAGTACTGGCTGCTCTTCCCAGAGGACCCAAGTTCAATTCCCAGCACCCACATAGCTGTCTATAACTAAAGTTCCCGGGTATTTAACACACGGGGTGGGGGTGGGGTGATGGTGGAGAGAATATTGTCCTAGAGTAGTAGCAATTGTGTGTGTACTTGATTGGTAAGGAGGCAGCTTCTGGTAATATAAAGATAGTGTGTGAGGGGTGAGCTCATTTTGAGGGAAGGCTTATATCTGTTGGCAGTGTAACTGAGTCCACCACAGATGCTGGGCTGGATCAGGCAAAGACTTTCCTTGGGCTTTTTAAGAAGATAGGTTTATAAATAGTCCATGGTGAATATTGGTCCGATATGACTGATGATATACTTTTCAGTCTGGGAGCAGTGAAAGTCATCATGGAGAGAGGTAGGTAAATATTAATCCACAGGAATCAGAAGGCTGGACCTGTAGGTTGAGTGACCTAGTTTGAGAAGAGATGAGGTTTAGAGACTTTTATGCTACCTATTTTTCAGAACATTTTTAATGAGGTGAGAGTGATTTGTGCTCGACAGCAGCATCCATCTTTATGGCACTGTGGTTTGCTTCCCCTGACTATGTCATGTCTGTTAACTTCCTGTTTAGATATAGTCTCAACAGGGTCGGAATAGAGGCTACATTAAGTACTTGTCTTAGAAACAAAGTTATCCTGGTTCCCTGATCAGTCCTGGCAATAACTTAAACTGTGTTTAGCATAGGACCACAGGGCCAGAGATGTGTAAGGAATTTTTTCTGACCCTCACAGCTCTAAATTACTTTGTAAAGTCTGTGTTCCCTGGGCTCATGACTGTAACCTCAACACTTGGGAAACTAAGAGAGGATTGTGACAATTTGAGGCAGTATGGACTACATAGCAAGTTCAGGATAGCTAGAACAGTTCAGGATAGCTAGAGCTACTGAGTTAAGATCCTTTCTTAAAACAACTAAAAAACCCAAACAAACAAAACGACTGGTTCAGGCCTTTCATCCTGAACAAGGGGATAAGGAGTTCAAGGTCATCCTCTGTTTCATATCATATTAGAGACTTTGAGCCCCACCCCCAAAAATAAGGTCTGTGTGTTTTCCTCTCTTTGTTGTGGTCAGTGGAGTCTCTTACACCTTTCTCTGTTCCACTAGGCTTAGCTGCACTCTCTAGGTTTGGCCCTGGTTAAGAGTATAGCACCAGGGTTGAAAAGGTATCATTGTGCCTGTGAAGTTATTTAATATTTATGCTGATAATCTCAGGATTCATCCTTGTCCTTTTTTTTTCTTCCTTAGAGACAGGGTTTCTCTGTGTAATCCTGGATGTCGTGGAACTCACTCGTAGACCAGGTTGACCTCGAACTCAGAGATCCGCCTGCCTCTGCCTCCCAAGTATTGGGATTAAAGGTGTGCGCCACCACTGCTGGCTCTACTCCTTGTTTTAAGCAGTGAGCTATATGTGTTTGCCAAACAGACCTCTCACCTCAATTTAACTGATTTTTTTCCTTCTCACTCCCCAAGCTGTGTAGGGAAACAGCAGCTGTGCTGTACTAGTTTCTAGACTCTGGAGCATATTCTGTTAGCCACTCTATTAGGAGACAAGCTAACAAGCAGCCCCTCTGCACTTAGCTCAGGAGGCTCATGTTGGCTTGCTTATTGAGAAAAGCCAAATAGGTTTGGTTGATGAAACAGCTGCTAGAGAAATTGTAAGATTGAGCAATAAATGGGTTGAAGGGACTTTGTTTTTCAGACCTTTGTAGGACTTACAATCCAGTGTCCTTAGATGTCAATGTACAGTACCAAGTATTTTCTGAGGCACATTGAAAGGAGAGGAGAAAAAAAAAGGATACAACCCAGATTCCAACTCTAGTTCTGGCATAAAACTGTCCACCTGTTGTATTGCTTGGGAAAAATCACACCAAGATGATGCCCCACAGTTGCAGTTCACTTGCTTTTGGTTAAGCATGGAAAATGAATTTGTTTTTGTGAAAAAGACTGATTTTGGGGGAGAGAGGGTCTGCTCTTGTTTATATTCAGTAGTCTAAAACTTTTTCTTTTTCTTTTTTTTTTCTATCATCAGCTTGCTACAGTACAAATTCTTATCCTGATAATGAAATGTTTCACTGAAGCTTGCCCAGTGATTGAGTGAAACCAAAACTTATTATAAACCAGTCATCCTAGGGTCCCCCCTGCTACGTAGCCTCCCTGGATCTGCGGGTTGCAGTCTGATTGTTCTTTGCTTTATATGTAGTATCCACTTATGAGTGAGTACATACCATGTTTGTGCCTGAAGCTTTTTCTTTATACTATTTGGGGACTTTTGGTGATTCAGTTGGTGAAGCAGGGATCCTTCTCTCTGTAATAGTGACAGGAGCCCCTTTGTATAGGCCTGGATTTGAAGTGGACTCCTCATGTGGTGTCTTTTACCTTTTCTTTGGATTCATGAAATGCTTCAATGCAACCTGAGTTCATAAAATAGGAGAGGAGTGACACATGGTCATTAAGGTGTAACAGGTTGGCTGTGTGATGTGTAGTGTTTTCCTCAGATTCTTTCACTGCCTTGGATTGCCTACAACTGGCCAGAAACTATGAAGTGTTTGGGATTAGAGTAGCAAGAGTAACAACTTTCTTTTTTTCTTTCCTTCTTTCTTTCTGTCTGTCTGTCTGTCTGTCTGTCTCTTCTCTGGCCTGGAACTCACTGTGTAGGCTAGGTTGGCCTGGAATTCTAAGAGATTGGCCTGCATATGCCTTCTGAGTGCTGGAATTAAAAGCCTATGCCACCATGCCTGGCTATTTTGTTTCTTTTGAGGTATGAAATGTTCAATTCCCAGATATAAAAGAGTCATAGTAATTGTATATCTTTGATATGTGAACTTTTTGGGACAGTTTCTTACTGTAGCCCATGCTGGTCTTCAACTCCCAGTGTGATTCTTGAGTTTTCTCAGTGTTAAGATTAAAAGTGTGTGCCATCCCACCTGGTATATTTGCTTTTTTTTTTTTTTCAAGACAGGGTTTCTCTGTATAACAACTCTGGCTGTCCTACAACTTGCTTTGTAGACCACACTGGCCTTGAACTCACTGAGATCTGCCTGCCTCGAATGCTGGGATTAAAGGTGTGCGTCACCACCACCTGGAGTGTTTGCTCATTTTTATTTACTTATTTAATATTTAGGTTTTTGAGTTAGGATCTAGATAGTCCAGGCTGGCCTGAGACTCCTGCTCCTCCTGACACAGCCTCCCAAGTCCTGGGATTACAGGTGTACCTGCCTACACCCACCTTTAATTTTAATTAATTAATTAATTAGTAGTAGTAGTATTTGAGACAGGGTCTCATTATGCCTGGAACTCATTGTGTAGACCAGGCTGGCCTCAAAGTCATAGAGATAGAGGTCTGTCCAACTCTGCCTCCTAAGTGCTGAGATTTAAAGGTGTCTGAGACCATATCTGGCATTTTTTTTTTTTTTTTATATATTATCCAGTAGATTGCTAAAGAAGTAAGCAAAGTGTTAATTGTTGAAATCTTCTCTTAATGTATATTACACCTTACTGATGCATATTTTTTAGATAACTCATGTTAACCATTACCTGAGCCTGACATACTAACTACTTACTACTTTAAGATGCCTGATCAACCAGTGGTGATTGTGATTGTGATGGTGGTGGTGTAGGCCTTTAATCCCAGCACTTGGATAGGCGGATCTCTGATTTAGGGCCAGCCTGGTCTGCAGATCGAGTTCGAGGAGAGCATGGGCTACACAGAGAAATCCCCTCTCAAAAAGACTCCTGATCAAAACTTTGTTGATTCTGTATTATTTGGGCTGTGTGTAGGGGAGAGTAAAATTTATAATCTTCTAAAATATGGATTGGGATGTGAGGATAATTTGTATTAAGCCTCAGGAATAATAAAATCTTGGTGTAATTGTGAAGGATTGCAGTGTTAACTGGAGGGTTTATTTATAGTGAGCTCTTTGAGAGTACATAGATCTAGAATTCTGGAAGAAGGGACTAGACTAATAAGTGGCAAAGTGATAATAATGAAGAATAAGTCTGGAGAATCTTTTTTTTTTTTTTTTTTTTTTGAGACAAGGTTTCACAGAGATTCACCTGTCTATCTCTGCTTCCTAAGTTCTGGGATTATAGGTGTGCTTTTTTTTTTTTTTTTTTCTCCCACTCCTTTTCCTATTTTGAAGGTGTTTGAAGTAGAACCCAGGCCTGTCCCATGCTAGGCAAATGCCCTACAACTGAGCTAAATCTCTAGCCCCTTATACTGTTTATCTTTTGCACGAACTATGGTTTGTTTATGACTTGCCACATAGTTCAGCCTGGTCTGGAATTCATTATCTTCCTGCCTCAGCCTCCCAAGTCCTAAAATGAGTGCCTATCAGCAAACAGCTAGTTTTTCACACTGAGATAATATAGCTAATTGCCACATCTCTTTCAAATAATTGCTTCAGTGTCATATATTCTTTTTTCTTTATATGTGTGATTGTCTTGCCTGCATAAATGTCTGTGTACCACTTATATGCCTGGTGCCCTTGGAGGCCAGAAGAGGGTATCAGACCTCCCTGGAACTGGAGTTAGACAGTTGTTAGCTGCCGTGTGAGTGCTGAACGTTGAACCTGGGCCCCATGTAACAAGCAGCCAGTGTTTGCAACCACTGAGTTTCTATATCTCAAATTAACTATATTGTCTGAGGTAGCCTTGAGCTTATGATCCTATTGCTTCTGCCTCTGAAGTACTGGGATTACAGACATGAGCCACCATGCCTGACTAAATATCATCTTTTCAATGAGGCCTTATTTCTATCATTTATTTTTTATTTTATGTGTATAAGTGTTTTGTCTCTATGTATTTATGTGGACTGTATGTACCTGGTGTTTGTGGAGGCCAGGAGACGACTTGGGTCCCCTGAAACTAGAGTTACAGTTAGGAGCCACTATGTAGGTGATAAAGACTGAATGCAGGTCCCCTGGAAGAACAGCCAGCGCTCATAATAAATATTGAGTTCTCTCTCTCTGTCTCATATGCCTTTAGTTGCTGAGCCATCTCACCAGCCCATTCATTCATTCATTTCATTCATTCATTCACGTCAGGGTCTCAGCTCTCTTAGGCTGGCCTTAAACCTACTATGGAATTGAGGGTGTACTTGAAGTTTGGATTCTCTTGCCTCTACCTCACAAATGCTGAAATTACAGGCATGCACTACCACATTAAGTTTTCCTAACTCTTAAGAACCCTACCTTCAGCTCCTATCTATCCTTCATACCTAATAGTCTTCCTTTGCTCAGTTTTCTTTTCATGGCACTTAATAGCTTAAAAGCATTCACTTGTGCTATTTTTTTTTTTTTTTTTTTTTTTTTTTTTTTGGTTTTTCGAGACAGGGTTTCTCTGTGTAGCTTTGCGCCTTTCCTGGAACTCACTTGGTAGCCCAGGCTGGCCTCGAACTCACAGAGATGGTGGATCTGGCTCTGCCTCCCGAGTGCTGGGATTAAAGGCGTGCGCCACCACTGCCCGGCTTATTTTTTTTTTTTTTTTTTTTTTTTTTGGTTAAAAAAAAATTCACTTGTTATATTTATTCCTTGTTGCTTCCCTTCTTACGATAAAGGTTTTGGAGGTCTTTATTCTGGTATTTTGTTTAATGCCTAATACAATTCCTATCATATAGTCAATACTCTAAATTTTATATATGTATATATATATATGTATATATATATATATAAAGAGTTTTTCAAGACAGGGTTTCTCAATGTGTCCTTAAACTCACTCTGTAGACCAGGCTGCCCTCTAACTCACAAGATCCGACTGCCTCTGCCTCATGAGTGCTGGGATTAAAGGATTGTGCCATCATGCCTGACCTAAATATTTGTTGATCAAATTGGAACAATAGCCTCTCTTCCTAACTTCCTGTAAACTTCATTTACCACAAAGTATGAAATGTAATAAATACAATATGGGATTCCAAAATATTATAAAATTTTATTTTATTTAAAAAATTTTTGTTTGTACATGTGTGCATATGCATACAGTGCCCAGAAAGACTGGAAGAGAGCATTGGATCCCCTGGAAAGGGAGTTACAGGTAGTTGCAAGATGCCAGATCCTCTGGAAGAGCTGGACATGCACTTAACTACTGAGCCATCATTCTAGCCCTTGTAAAATGTCTTGTAACTTTAAAGAATTACATAAATAGTGCAAAATGATTGTATTTCCATTGAAATAAGTGATGTTTACTTACTAAGAAAACTCTTAAGATTTATTTATTATATATAGTGTTCTGTTGAATGTATGCCTGCCTGTATGCCAGAAGAGGGCACCAGATCTCATTACAGATGGTTGTGAACCACCATGTGGTTGCTGGGAATTGAATTTAGGATTTTTGGAAGAGAAGCCAGTGCTCTTAACCGCTGAGCCATCTCTCCAGCCCTTAAGAAAACTCTTTATGTGTATTATATATTAATCATATCCCACCTAAAGCTAGACATATCTACCTTCATATTCTACTGTTATTCCAAATATAATACTCCGTCAACATTGTTTCCCTTTTGTGAGTCATTGAGTCATCTAAGCAAGAAATGTGAGCACCATTGTTACTTCTCCTTTTTTTTAATAGTAATTTTTATATATTCTTTGAAAATGTATACAATGTATTTTTATCATAACCACTTTGCATTTTCCCCCTCCTACTCCCTCTGTCTGTGTTTTCTTTGTACCAGCTATGTATACCGGGCTGGTCTTGAATCATAGTCCCTTTGCTTCAGCCTCTTAAATGCCAGGATTATTTAGTTTACATGTTGCCACTAGGCCCATTACTTTTATTTGTTGTTTTGTGAATATTTTGTGTGTGTGTGTGTGTGTGTGTGTGTGTGTGTGTGTGTATAGGTTTCTTTTGAATCTTCACTGCTAGTTCACTAGTTCATGCCCATCACTGAAACTCTGATATAGAATATTGCTACAAAGTCTTTTGTTTGTCAGTGTATTTGTCTTTTTTGGGGGGTGAGCGTGGGCAGGGTTTGGAGACATGGTTTTTCTTTGTAGCCCTGGCTGTCCTGGAACTCATTCTGTAGTCCAGGCTGGTCTTGAACTCAGAGATCTGCCTGCCTCTGCCTCCTAAATGCTGAGATTAAAGGCTGGTATTAAAGGAGTATATCACCACCTGTTGTCTGTCTTTTGTGAGCCCCAATATTGTTTGTTTTTGAGACAGTCTTAACTTTGTAGCTTTGGGCCTGGAACTCCTAGAGATCCATCTGCTTCTGCCTCCCAAGTGTTAGGATTAAAGTCATGTGCCACCATGCCTGGCCTGTTTTTGTGTTTTGAGATAGGTTCTCTTGTAGCCCAGGATGGATATGTGGAGGTGAATGACCTCAGACTTCTGATCTTCCTTCCTCTGCTTGGATCTACTGGAATTATAGATGTGTGCTCCCAGGTTCTGGCTGTCTGTCTTGAGTGTTGATCTCATTATTTAGACCAGGCTGGCCTAGAACTTATTATGTAGAGCAGGCTGGCCTCAAACTTGGAGCAGTCCGCTTGGCTCTGTTTCCTGAGTGCTAAGATTACCACCAGATTGGGCACCACGATCTTTTATAATCCTTTTTAATCTTGGTGCGCTCTCCGTTTTTGTTCTTTTTGGAGATAAGATTCTCACTGTAGTTCCAGACAGGCTTAGAACTCTATATTGCCTAGGCCATCTTTTAACATTTAACAGAGTCTTCTTGTCTTGATTTGCTGAGTGCTGGGATTGCAAGCATGGACTTTTTCTTGTTTTGCAAGTAGCTGACTTTTTCTTGTTTTCTTTTAAACTCTAATCATATTGTCTTCAAAGTGTTCTTCTAAATACTTGAACATTCTACTTATTTTTGTTAAAAATACTCAGTGGTTTCCAGTCATTAAATGATAAAATTTAAACTTGCTTAGCATTCTAGGCCATTTATGATCTTGACCTTTGCTTTTCTATCCAGTATGTCTTCTTTACAATTAGTACATGAACAAATACAGTTTTTAGTTCCCAGATCAGTCTCCAAATCTCATCTCAAATGCTGCTTCCTCTGGAAAGCTTTCTTACTTGCCCATAAAGATTTAAATACATTTTATTTGATCTCACTATACTTTATAATCTCTCAGTAGTATGTGAGTATCCTAAAAGCAGAATAGAGTGGCTGGAGAGATAGTTCAGTGGTTAAAGCGTTGGCTACACTTCCAGAGGACCAGAGTTTAATTGCCAGAATCCACAAGGTGGCTCCAGCCCCAGGGGATCTGATGACCTCTTTTGGTTTCCTTGGGCACTGCATGCATATAGTGCGCAGACATTCATGCCAGCAAAACATCCACACACATAAAATAATAAAAAAGAAAATTTAAAAAGCAATGTATTTTCAGTGCCTAAAATGCTGTCTTCTAAAAGATACTCAGGAACATTTGTTGCATAAATGAACATCTTTGTAGGTTTAGAAAATGCTACATAAATTTAGAAGATGTCTCTTCTGAAGGTAGAGTATTAATTCATCTACAGTGTGTGTGATCTTGGTTGAATCACTTGATATCTTTAAGTTTTAATTTTCTAGACTTAGAAATGATGACTACCAGCTGGGCGGTGGTGGCGCACACCTTTAATCCCAGCACTCGGGAGGCAGAGCCAGGTGGATCTCTGAGTTCGAGGCCAGCCTGGTCTACAGCACGAGATCCAGGAAAGGCACCAAAACTACACAGAGAAACCTTGTCTTGAAAAAAATGAAAAAACAAAACAAAAAAACCCCTAAAAACAAAATTATATATGTAGAGTTGCTTTGTAAACTCTAAGGCACCTGAAGATTTTTATTTTGTTATATGTATATGGTGCTGGAGAAATGGCTTAGCAGTTAAGAGCATTTGCTGCTTTTTCCAGAGGGCCTGTGTTTGGTTCTCAGCAGCTGTATTCGGTGTCTCATCACCTGTAATTTCAACACCAGGAGATCTGACCCTTTCTTCTGACCTACACACATGTGGCATAAACAACACACACACACACACACACACATACACACAGAGAAATCCCCCCCCCCCCCAGACAGGGTTTCTCTGTGTAGCTTTGCGCCTTTCCTGGGACTCACTTGGTAGCCCAGGCTGGCCTCGAACTCACAGAGATCCGCCTGGCTCTGCCTCCCAAGTGCTGGGATTAAAGGCGTGCGCCACCACCGCCCGGCTGCCAGAAATCTTTTTTAAAAAAAGTGTGTGTGTGTGTGTGTGTGTGTGTGTGTGTGTGTGTGTGTCTGTCTGTCTGTCTGTCTGTCTGCCTGCCTGCCTGTCTGCCTGCCTGCCTACATTGGTACAGGTAATTGTGAAGGCCAGAGGTGTCAAATCCCTCTGGAGCTGGAGTTAGAGGCAGTTAATTATAAACTACTCAATAGAAGTATTGGGAACCAAACTCAGGTTCTCTCTAAGAGCAAATGTGCTCTTAACTGCTGAGCCATCTCTCCAGCCTTATTTAGAACTTATTTGTTTGTTTGTTTGCTTGTTTTTCGAGACAGAGTTTCTCTGTAACTACCCTGGCTGTCCTGGAAAACTCTCTGTAGACCAGGCTGGCCTCAAACTCAGAAATCCACCTGCCTCTGCCTTCCAAGTGCTGGGATCAAAGGCATGCAACACCACTCCAGGCTCTGAGACAGGGTTTCTTTGTATAGTCTTGGCTGTCCTGGAACTCACTCTTGTAGACCAGGCTGGCCTCAAACTCAACAGGGATCCACCTGCCTCTGCCTCTCAAGTGCTGGGATTAAAGGTGTGCAGGACCATGCCTGGCATTACTTAGAACTTTTATTTGTTTTGTTTTGTTTTTTTGAGACAGAGTTTCTCTGTGTAGCTTTGGAGCCTGTGCTGGAACTCCTCTGTAGCCCAGGCTGGCCTCGGACTCACAGAGATCCTCCTGGCTCTGCCTGCTGAGTGCGGGATTAAAGGCGTGCGCCACCACCGCCCGTTTAGTTAGAGCTTTTGAGTCATACTTTTTTTTTCTTGTACATATTAAAGGCACCTTTGTGTGTGCATATATAGTGTATGTATGTGTTGCTGTAGGTGCGCACATGTGTATGGTATGGGTGGGTATAGCCCAGAGATCTACATGGAATATCTTTCTCTATTGCTCTTATTGTTTTTGAGATAGGGTCTCTCATTGAACCTGCCTGGCCAGTGATCTCCAGGGATCTTCTATCTGTCTACATCCTGATTCCCCATGTCTTGCTCAACCTTCCACCACCACCAGAGCTACAGTTACTATTTATACTGCAACTTCTGGTCCAGCTTTTCCATTGGTGCCCTAACTTCCTTTAATGATGAATAGTGATGTGGAAGTGTATGCCAAATAAACCCCTTTCTCTTCAACTTACTTTTTGGACATAGTGTTTCATCACAGCAATAGTAACCCTAATTAGGACAGATACTGGTACCAGGATAGTGGAGTATTGTTGTGGCAGACCTGACCATGTGTTTTTGGGAGGATTGTGGAAGGACTTTGAAACTTTGACATAGAAAAACCATTGAGTGTTCAAAGCTTGTTGAGTTGTTCTGTGGGAGCTTGGAAGATAGGGATGTTGAAAGAAATGTAGAGGATGAAGGCCTGGCTTGTGAAGTTTTAGAGGGAAGCAAAGGCTTTATCTTCCAGGGTTATTGGTGTGAAGAATCTGTTGTGTTTGGTCAGTTGGAGCTGACGAATTGGCTCTATTAACAAGAGACCAGCACCATTTAAGTGAAACCTTTGTGTTACTGGGACAATTGATGCTGATCAGCTGGAGCTGAGAAATTAGCTGTGATTAAAAGACCAGCTTCATGGAGGTGAAATCCACTGGGAAGAGTTTCCTCAGAGCCAGCACACAGAAGTTGTGTTCCAGAGGCAGCCAAGGTTTGTACCTCAGGCTGGCAGTTGAGCTGGGTAGTATAAGAGTCACCCAGGAGGTACTGGTTTTGAAAGCATAAACTGATTATGGAGAACACCTGAGACTTGGCCTTGTGTGAGGTCAGGAAAAGCATTTGATGGAGGTGCAATCTCAGTAGCAATCAAAGGCCCAGGATTAAAGAGGTCATGTAGAGAAATTGAGATTTGGCACCATGAGAGAGCCCAGGAGAAGCTATTGGTGAAAGTGCAGCCCATTTAAGTAGAAACCCCCAGCATTTTGGAGATGCCAATACCATGGGATGACCACCAAGAGCAGTGTCAGTGGTGGAGTGGAGCCTGCCTGAACTTTGAAGACAAGCTGTGTGTGCTACAGAGGGCAGAGCCAGAGAAGTGACCTAAGCTCCTTGAAGGAGCCCAGAAGATTGTGAATGAAATCCAGATAATGGACATTGAGTTATTTACATAGTTAGAGTTTGGTTTTGCTTTGTTCTGATTGTGACTGTGCCCTGGTTCTTCTCTTTTGAAGTAAGAAAGCATTATTTTTAATTTTAACAGGAGCCCACAGTTGAGAGAATTTAAACTTTTTTTTTGTTTTTTGTTTTTCGAGACAGGGTTTCTCTGTGTAACAGTTCTGGCTGCCCTGGAACTCACTTTGTAGACCAGGCTGCCCTTGAGCTCATTGAGATCTGCCCGCCTCTGATCCCCCCCCCCCCCCCCCCCCCCCCCCCGAGTTTCTCTGTGTAGCTTTGGAGCCTGTCCTGGAACTCACTCTTTAGACCAGGCTGGCCTCGAACTCAACAAGATCCATCCACCTGCGTCTGCCTCCTGAGTGCTGGAATTAAAGGTGTGTGCAACTACCACATGGTCTTGAACTTTTCAAAATGAGATTTTTTTTTTTTTTTTTTTTTTTTTTTTTTTTGAGACAGGACTTCTCTGTGTAGTTTTGGTACCTGTCCTGGATTCTGCTCTGTAGACCATGTTGGCCTTGATATCACAGAGATCCACCTGGCTCTGCCTCCCGAGTGCTGGGATTAAAGACGTGAGCCACTGCCGCCCAGCTCAAAATGAGATTTTGTAGTTTTACAGAGACTTTGGATTTTAAAAGAGGCTGGATAGTTTTTAAGGGCCAACTTTGTTTGTTTTGTGTTTTTTTTTTTCCTTTTCTTCCTCCCTCCCTCCCTCCTTCTCTCTCTCTCTCTCTCTCTCTCTCTCTCTCTCTCTCTCTCTCTTCCCTTCTCTCTGTCTGTAGGTCTTTCTTTCTTACACCCCTGGCTGTTCTGGAACTCACTTTGTAGACCAGGGAACACCTGCCTATGCCTTCCAAGTGCTGGGAGACAATTTAAAGTGTTTGAGTTTGTAAGGCTGTGGGACTTTAAGTTTATTAATATCTAGCTGGGCGGTGGTGGCGCACACCTTTAATCTCAGCACTCGGGAGGCAGAGCCAGGTGGATCTCTGTGAGTTTGAGGCCAGCCTGATCTACAGAGTGAGATCCAGGACAGGCACCAAAGCTACACAGAAAAACCCTGTCTTGAAAAAAAAAAATAAAAACAAAAAGTTTATTAATATGTGATTTGGGGGATAAACAAGAAAAGAAAGGTGTGGCTTAACAGTGTTGTGTCTGTGTGTCAAGTTGATGGTGGAATCAATTATGCTGGCTAGTTTTATGTCAACTTGACACAAGCTAAAGTCACCAGAGAGGAGGGAGCCTCAATTGAGAAAATGCCTCTATAGGATTGGACTGTAGGCAAGCCTATAGGCCATTTTCTTAGTGATTGATGGAAGGAGGGCCCAGCCCATTGTGGGTGGTGCTACCCTTCGCTAGTGGTCCTGGGTTGTCTAAGAAAGCAGGCTGAGCAAGCCAGTAAGCAGCACTTTTATAAGACCTCTGCATCAGTTCCTGCCTCCAGGTTCCTGACCTGACTTTCTTCAGTGATGAACAGTAATATGGAAGTGTAAGCCAAATGAACCTTTACCTTTTCCTTTTTTTTTTTTTTTTTTTTTTTTTTTTTTTTTGGTTTTTCGAGACAGGGTTTCTCTGCGTAGCTTTGCGCCTTTCCTGGAACTCACTTGGTAGCCCGGGCTGGCCTCGAACTCACAGAGATCCGCCTGGCTCTGCCTCCCGAGTGCTGGGATTAAAGGCGTGCGCCACCACCGCCCGGCCGAACCTTTTCCTTTTCAACTTACTTTTGGCCATGGTGTTTTATCACAGCAATAGTAACCCTAATTAGGGCATCTAGCATGCATGAAACTCAAGGTTCAAGCCCCTAAACTGCATAAAAATGTACTTGGTAGTACAGGCCTGTAATTGTTCAAAGTCATCAGAGTTTAAGGCCATCTGGGGCTTTGAGACTCTTATGTGAACAATAAAGGGGAAAAAAGTTTCCTATTACAGCCTTTGAAGCTATAAATATTTTTCTGTAACTTGTATCTTTTATAAAAAATAATTTATGTGTGGATGTTTTGTCTGCTTATATGTTTGTGTACCATGTGCATGCAGTGCCTTAAGCCAGAAGAGAGCATTGGATCCTCTGGAACTGGAATTATAGATGGTTGTGAGCTGCCATTTGGGTACTAGGAACCAAACCTGGGTTCTCTGCAAGTGCTTTTAACAAATGAACCATGTCTCCAGCCTTTTCTAAAATGTATTTAGTTTAGAACCCCTTTCATCAATGTAGTATACTCCTGAATATCATCCTAACCATGGCAGATATAAAGGCTTTCCATATCCCAGTGGATTAAAACTGTTACAGAGCTGGGCATGGTGACACACATCTTTAATCCAAGCACTTGGGAAACAGAAGTAGTTGGATCTTTGTGAGTTCGAGGTCAAGCTGGTCTGCAGCAGAGAGTGTTCCAGGACAGGTAGGGCCACACAGAGAAACCCTATCTTAAACAAACGACAAAAAACTGTTGCAGGAACTAAGGAGATGGATTAGTGGGTAAAGTATTTGTAGTACAAACATGAGGGACCTGAGTTCAGATCCCCAAACACCCAAGTGAAAATGCTAAGAATGGCAACGTATTTTTTTAACCCCAGAACTGAATGGAGCAGAGAAAGAGGATTCCTAGAACTTTCCTGTAATCCAGACAAGCTCAAACAGTGAACCCAGGTTATTAAGAGAGATACTGTCTCAAAAAATATGGTAGAAAGTGTTAGGGGAAGACACCTAATGTCAACCTCTGGCCTCCACATATGCATGCACAAGTGCGTGTACCTTCATATGCAAAAAAAAGTTGCCATGTTTTAGAATATTAGACTTCTCAGGGATTTCTTCAATCTTGAATTGTTTTGTTTTTAAAGATTTTTGTGTGTATATGTATTTGTATGCATGCTACATGTGTGCAAGTAATCCCAGTGGCTAGAACAGGACAGTAAGTCCCCTGGAACTGGAGTTAACATGCCCACTGATGCTAGGGAGGGCATATTGGATCCATTGGAACTGGAATTACAGGCAGTTCAGAGGTACCTAAAGTGGGTACTGGAACTGCCCTCTATGAGAACAGCAAGTGTGCATAACTGCTGAGCCATCTCTTCAGCTCCCCACCCCGTGGAATTTTTTCTTTTTTCTCCCTCTCCCCCTTTTTGAGCTAGGGTCTCACCATGTAGCCCTGGATATAACCCTGGCTAGCTTGGAAACTCTCTGTAGATTTAGGCTAGCTTTAAACTCAAAGAGCTCTGCCTGCCTTTGCCTACCCAGTGCTGGAACTAAATATATGCACCACTATGCCTGGCTTTTTTTGTTTGTTTGATACAGGATTTTGTTTGCTTGTTTGTTTAAATATAATTTACTTATTTTTATTTTATTTGCATTGGTGTTTTGCTGCGTGTATATAGACTGTGTGAAGGTGTCAGATCTTTGAGTTATAGACAGTTGTGAACTGCCATGTGGGTGCTGGGACTTGAACCCAGGTCTTCTGGAAGAACAGTCAGTGCTCTTAACCACTGAGCCATCTCCCCAGCCCCTTGATACAGGGTTTTACTATATACACACACAGTCCAGGTTCTTTTAGTTCTTTTAGGTTTTTTTTTTTCCTTCATTTATTTAGTTGAGTGGGGGCAGGGTATGTGCTTGTGTGGAGGTCATAGGACAACTTGTAGGAATTGATTGTCTTCTTCCAGAGTTTTGCGGCTTGAACTCAAGTCATCAGGCTTACCAGCAGCTATCTTGCAGGCCACACCTAGATTGTTTTTGAATTCATGGTCCTCTTACCTCAGTCTCCTGACTGTTGGAATCATCAGTGTCATCCATATGGCTGGCTTACCTCACTCCTTCCTAGAACATTTTAAATTGGTACTTAACTCCGCACCTTCTGTTTTGGTGGCCATTCCCACTTGGCTTTGTATAAGGTATTAATACTGAACTGAAAGCTTTCAAGGAATATGGATAATTGGAAAATGGCCTTTTACAGCTCTGTTTTGCAGTTGACAGGAATATAGAAAAAGCAGTTGCATCTTGAAGAAACTTGAGGGTTCTAAGGAATACTAGTGGTGATTTATTTGACATCTAGAGCTAATGAGGTATTTTACATATATACCATATATATAAAAATAGAACTTTGGCTGAAAAAGCAGTTGCATCTTGAAGAAACTTGAGGGTTCTAAGGAATACTAGTGGTGATTTATTTGACATCTAGATCTAATGAGGTATTTTACATATATACCATATATATAAAAATAGAACTTTGGCTGGGCGTTGGTGGCGCATGCCTTTAATCCCAGCACTCGGGAGGCAGAGCCAGGCGGATCTCTGTGAGTTCGAGGCCAGCCTGGGCTACCAAGTGAGTTCCAGGAAAAGGTGCAAAGCTACACAGAGAAACCCTGTCTTGAAAAACCAAAAAAAAAATAAATAAATAAAAATAAAAAAAATAGAACTTTGTAAAACAAAAAGAAGGGGCTGAAAAGGTGGCTTAATGGTTAAGAGGGTTTGCTGTAGAAGGACCCATGTTCTGTTCTCACCAATCACCATAAGCAGCTCACAACTGCCTGTAATTTCAGTTCCAGGCACTCTTACTCCCTCTACTGGCCTCCACAGCACCTTCATATGGGCATGTGGACACACACATAGAGACAGACACACAAATAATAAATGTTTTTCCTTTTGGTTTTTTGAGACAGGGTTTCTCTGTGTCACGCTGGCCTTGAATTCAGAGATTCATCTGCCTCTGTCTCCCAAATACTTGGACTAAAGGTTTTTCACCTGGCAAAAAAAAATTTTTTTCCGAGACAGGTTTCTTTTCATAACAGCCCCAACTGTCTTGGAACTCATTCTGTAGACCAGGCTGGCCTCAACCTCACAGAGATGCCTCTGCCTCCCGAGTGCTGGGATTAAAGGTGTGCGCCACCACCACCCAGAACAAAAAACTGAGGCATGGTGACATACACTTGTAGTTAGCCTGGTATGCATAATGAGTTGAAACCTTTTCTCAGAAAAAAAAAATAGAACAAACAACAACCAAACCCAAATGTTGTAATTAGTGTTTCTAAAAAGTATATATTTTTAAATTATGTATTATCTCAGTATGTGTCTGTGTGGGGTATGTGCAGTGAGTATAAGTGCCAGCAAAGGCCAGAGACATTGGATTCCTCTGAAGCTGGAGTTCAAGGTAGTAGTGAGCCATCTGACATGGATGCTGGGAGTTACACTCAGTCCTGCAAGTGTGGTGAGTGAGTGTGCTCTCTGGATGAACCATGTCTCCAGCTCTGATTCTTAGTTGTTTTGTTTTGCTTTTTGCTTTAAGTTTTTTATTTTTAGTTTACTTTGAGACTGAGTCTTATGTAGCCCAGGCTGGCCTAGAACTTAACTGTATAGCTGAGGCTTCTCTTGAACTAATCTTCCTTTCTCCACCTCTCACATGCAGGATCACAGGCTTGTGTCACCATATCAGCTTTGCATTGTGTTCTAGATTTAGTTGAGGACATGAAAAAGAGGGAACTAAGATTTCAGTAATTTTAGTGTGTGTGTGAATGTATGTGTGTGAGTCCAGGTACATGAGTGCCATGATGTTGGTTGGAAGTATCAGTTCTTCCCTTATGGGTTCCAGGAATCAAACTCCGGTCTCTAGGCTTGTATGGCAGTAGTATGAGTTTTGCCCATTGTTTATAACTATCCACTGTGTGAGGAAGCCTTTGGAAACTGGCAATTTAACTTTATTATTTGTTTGTTTTCCTGAGACACAGTCTCATTGTGTGGCTCTGCCTGGTATCAGGTATTCATTGTGGAGACCAGGATGACCTCATAGAGATCTCCCTGCCTCTGCTGTGGTTAAAGGCCACTATGCCTGATAGAGATTTTGATTTTTAAAAAAGTTAATAGCAAACCTGGCATACAGGTTTCTGGATATGTGGAAAAATGTTTAAAATATACTAATTGTTCTAGCCTTTTAAAATGCAGAGCTTAGCAGATGTTGTTGCCTGACATCTTCTCCCTCCCTTTATCTCCACATTATTATTTTATTATTATTATTATTACTATTTTGGTTTTTTGAGACAGGGTCTCTATGCATAGCCCTGGCTGTCCTAGAATCACTCTGTAGACCAGGTTGTCCTTGAACTCACAGAGATCTACCTGCCTCTACCTTCCAGTGCTGGGATTAAAGGCATGCACCACCACTTCCTGGCTGAGCAGTGGGCCTTTTAACTGAACTTTATCAGTGGTGCTATCTCATCTTCCCATCCCTGATTTTTCCATGATTTTGGAATCTTTCTGGCCTCCAACTGTGCACTGTGGTATGTACTCTACTGTATAGTTTTTAAAAAATAAAAGATGAATCCCATGCTGGCTGAGGATAACCCTGAACTTCTGATCCTCTTGGCCTCTACTCTACTTACAGAGCCTTGGAATTTACCACCATGCCTGGCTTGTGCCAAGCTGGGGGATGGAATCTAAGCTTTTGTACATGCTAGGCATTTTACCATCTGACCTACATCTCTAGCCCCTGGCTATATCATAATTTTTTTCTTTTTCTCTAGACCTATTGATTGGAATGATACGAAATAAACGATTTTCATAGAAGAGCTACATATGATTTGTTAATACACAAATTAATGTCGTTATCATTAGTAACCACTATATTAAATGCAAATGAAAGTTAAACACTGAGATAAAAAGAAAATGAGAGCCCCGACCTGGTGGTACATGCCTTTCGTCCCAGCACGCAGGGAGCTAGAGGCAGGTGGGTCTCTGAATTTAAGGCCAGCCTGGTCTACAAAGAGTTCCAGCACAGCCAGGGCTATACAGAGAAACTCTGTCTTGAAAAAAAGCAAAAAAGAAAATGAGGTAGCAAAAAGGAATCTTAACAAAGTTACTTTAGATATAAAAAGCAGTGAACAGGGCTGGAGATGTAGCTCAGTAGTAGTTCAAGTCCCAGTACTACAAATACAAAGCATTCTTTTTTTTTTAATAGCTTTTTTTTTTTCTTTTTTTCTTTTTTTTTTTTTAATGTACATTGGTATTTTTGCTGGCATGTATGTCTGTATGAGAATGTTGGATTCCCCTAGAACAGGAGTTACAGACAGTTGTGAGCTGCCATGTAGGTGCTGGGAATTGAACCCCTGGTCCCTTTGGAAGAGCAGCCAGTGCTCTTAGCTACTGAGCCATTTCTCCAGCCCCAGATACAAAGCATTTTATGTCAAGACCAATGCTTTTTTTTTTTGCTTAAGAAATTATGGGTATTGGCCAGACGGTGGTGGTGCACGCCTTTAATCCCAGCACTCAGGAGGCAGAGCCAGGGCAGATCTCTGTGAGTTTGAGGCCAGCCCTGGTCTACAGAGCAAGATCCAGGACAGGCACCAAAACTACACAGAGAAACCCCTGTCTCGAAAAACCGGAAAAAAAAAAAAAAAAAAAAAAGAAAAGAAAAAACAAAAAACAAAAAAAAAAAACTTTTTGCATAAAAAAAGAGTAGGTAACTGGAGCTATGTGGATGAAGAAAGGGAGGACCAGAACACTGCCACTGTCTTGAATTTCAGGGGTAAATATTAAGAAATGTCTAGTGACATGTAGCCTCTGTTTTTTTAGATTCCTCAGTTCTATACCTTATTTCCGTCAGTCTCTTGCTTATCAAAAAAAAATTGTTTGTTTGTTTATTTATTTTTTCAGAAACTGGGGGTCTCTCATATAGTTTTGATTGTCCTGGAACTCACTATGTAGACCAAACTGGCTTTGTATTATTATTCACAGAGATCCTCTTGCCTCCTTATGGATTAAAGGTGTGCACTACAATGCCCAGCTCAAATTTTGTTAAAACAGTCACTGTGGTACAATGTACATACAGAAAAAAAAAATTACCTAGAGATTCAGAACATTACTTCTCCCCCAAAATCTTTTTATTTTAAAAATTATGTTTATTCATTTACTTTGTGTGGTAGGCATGCATATGCCATATTATGCTTGTGGAGGTTAGAGGACAATTTGAGAATGGATTCTCCTTCTGGGGTTGAACTTGGATCATCAGGCTTATTGGCAGCAAGTACATTCATTTATCTGCTGAGCTGTCTCACTGAAACCAGAAATCTCTTTATGTTTCCTCTCTTCTCATTCTTCTATCTCTAGAAGGGAACCACTATATTAATTTGCTGTGGTATGTAAATACCATGTGCTAATGATTTGTACTGTGGTGTGCCTCCTCTGGGTAATATTCATGTTCATTTGCAAGGTTGAGATTGTTGGACGAAATATCCCCCAATTTTTTGAGAGCAGAATGATGTCAGTGTTGTTTAATAGACTGATTCTCATCTGGGAGGAGTTTATCCTTCTGTATATTTGGTATTGTATGGGGGAAAGGGACCTTTTTTAAAAAAATTATTTTTATTTTATGTGCATCGATGTTTTGACATGGGTGTCAGGTCCCTTGGAGCTGGAATTACAGACAGTTGTGAGCTTCCATGTGGGTGCTAGGAATTGAACCCTGGTCCTCTTAAAGAACAGTCAGTGTTCTAACCACTAAACTATCTCTCCAGTCCCCCAGGGTACATTTTTGTTCTCACAGCTAGAATTGTTGGTGCTGTTGTCATCTGGTGTCTAGAAGCCAGAGGTTCTGCTAAACAGTCAGAGTACCGAGGACAGCTTTCTACAACAAAGAACTCCCAGTTACTAGGCAAAGCCTCTGAGTTACTAGGACAGAGGTTGAAACTGTTCTTTTTGGCTAGAACACATTGTAGTATTATAGCAATAATTGATACATTAAATTATTGTAAACCCAACCTGCTTTTGGAATTTTTTGTGGGAACTCTTCACCAAAAATCTATTTGTGTGATCCCAGCCAGTCAGGAGGCTGAGACAGAAGGATTGAGAATTTCAGGCCAATCTGGGACACAAAGTGAAAGGCTGCTCAGCAGAACAAAGCAACCCTTCCCAAAGAAACAAAACAAAATCTGTGTTCGAGCAGCTCTTACCAGTAAACTCTTTTTATTTGTTTGTTGTATTTTGAGACAATTTTACTCTATAGCCCAGGCTAGTCTGGAACTCACTGTAGCCCAGGATGGCCTTGAACTTGTAGCAAGCCCCCTGCTTCAGTTTCTAGTGCTTGGATTATAAGTGGTTTGAGTCACCATGCCATGCCTAGCTGTGATTATATTTTTCCTTCACTACAATAAAGTTCCATCTGGGCAGTGGTGATGCATGCCTCTAATCCCAGCACTTGAGAGGCAGAGGCAGAGGCAGGTGGATCTCTGTGAGTTGGAGGCCAGCTTGGTCTACAAAGAGAGTTCCAGGACAGTCAGGATTATCACACAGAAAAACCCTGTCTCAGGCGCGCGGTGGGTGGGTGGGATTCCTTGCAAAGCTGCTGGATAAAATAATACTTCTAACCTTGGGTCTGTTTTGACAACCAAAAACTCTTTCTTGTAGTACTCCTGGATAGGAACAGTAAATTTAAAAAAAAAAATTTATATATTTTTAAGTATGTAAGGAGCTGCATGTATGCATGTGCACCACTTCTACATTGAGGAGTATCTACATCCTTTTAAAATTTTTCTTAAAAGTGTGTGTGTATGACTATGTGTAACTGCATATCTGTGATGGCCTGCTTGTGGTGGGAGGCCAGAGGACAATTTGTTTGTTTTTGTTTTTTGTTTTTTTGAGACAGGGTTTCTCTCTGCGTAGCTTTGGAGCCTTTCCCAGGCTTGGCCTCCAACTCACAGAGATCCCCTGACTTTGCCTCCTGAGTGCTGGGATTGCAGGTGTGCACCACCACTGCCCAGCTCAGAGGATGGTTTTTGGGAGTCTCTTCTCTGCTTCCAATGTGAGTTCCAGAGATCAAAATTTGATCATTAGGCTTGGTGGTAAGCGCCTTTCACACTTAGCCATCTTTCTGGCCCTACTCTCTCACTTCTGATTTTAAATTTTTTGATCACTTACAAGTTAATTGTTGTAAATAGAGATAGTTTAGTGGTTATGAGCATTGTCTGCTTTTCCAGAAGATGATTCCCAGCACCCACATGACAGCTAACAACCATCTTTAATTCCAGTTACAGGAGATCAGGCACCCTCTTCTGGCTTCTGTGGGCACTGCATGCAAGTGGCATACACATGCATGCAGGCAAAACACCCATTCACATAAAATAAGAATAAATTTTATTTATATTATTATTATTAACTTACTATTATTTTGGTGTTTTGAGACAGAGTCTCATTATGTAGTTCTGGGTGTTTTGGAACTCACTAAATAGACCAGGCTGGCTTCAAATTCAGAGATCCTCCTTCTTTCAAGTTCTGGGATTAAAGGCGTACAACACTACACCCAGCCAAAAGTAAATAAATTTTAAATACATTTTAAAAATTTAATTTAAATATTTTCTTCCAGGGCTTAGAGAGATGGCTCAGTGGTTAAGAGCATTTGGTTTGGTTCCCAACACCCACATGGTGGTTCACAACTCTCCAAAACTTTAGTTCTGGGAGATCTGATGCCCTCTTTTGACCACTGTGGGCACTAAGCACACATGTCCTACACAAACATATGTAGGCAAAATATACATAAATAAGTAAATAAGTCTAATTTAAAAAATAAAAAAGACTATGTTTGCTATGGGTTCTGGGGATCAAACTTTGGTTATCAGGATTGTGCCGTTTCAGTTACTAAACCTTTGGCCAGCCATATATTTTTTTCTTTTCTTTTTTCTTTTTCTTTTTTTTTTTTTAAATATGGAACGCTTCACGAATTTACATGTTATCCTTGCACAAGGGCCATGCTCATCTTCTCTGTATCGTTCCAATTTTAGTGTATGTGCTGCTGAAGCGAGTACCTCTTTGGTTTTTTGAGACAGGGTTTCTCCGTGTAGTTTTGGTGCCTGTCCTGGATCTTGCTCTGTAGACAAGGCTGGCCTCCAATTCAGAGATCTGCCTGGCTCTGCCTCCCTAGTGCTGGGATTAAAGGCCTGCGACACCACCATCCAGGGCCATATGTGTTTTTATCAGCTATGTAACTCTTTCTAGGTCATTCATCTTTTTTTATGTGGTCCATACTGTCTTAGAACTCAGTTTGTAGACCAGGCAGACTTTGAACTTCCAGAAATCCACCTGTCCCTCCTCCCAAATGCTGGAATTAAGGACATGTGCTGCCATGCTTGGCCTAGGCTTCTCATCTTCAATCTTCAGTTGTCTTTACTGAGCTAAGTCTTGTTATTTATTTGGGTTATTTTGATGGGTTTTGCCCTTCCTGGCTATGCTTGAAATCTCTGGCCATTGCTTTCAGTGTGTGTGTGTGTGTGTGTGTGTGTGTGTGTGTTCAGTGTATATGTGTGGTGTGTGTATGTGTGTGCAAGGAGGGCCCTTGAGTAGATGGTTTCATGCCGCAGCAAACGTAGAGGTCAGAGGACAACCTTGTGGTTGTTACCTTTCAGGGACAAGTGGCACAGAATCTTCTTGTTTTGTCACTGTTTGCTAGGCTAGCTGGCTAGTGAGCTTCTAGGGCTCCTATTGCTTCTCGTTTTTGCTATAGGAGTATAGGAGTGCTGGGATTATAGATGCACTTCACTCTACCTGGGTTTTACATGGGTTCTGGGGATATGAATTCAGGTTTTCATGGTTATGTGTAGTCGGACTTTCTTTGGAATAATTGCCAGCCCCCAAACAATGACATGGAGACTTATTAATTATGAAAGCTTGGCCTTAGCATAGGCTTGTTCCCAACTAACTCTTACAACTTAAATTAACCCATTTCTATTAATCTACGTTCTGCCATGTGGCTCTTTACCTATCATCCATTCTGTACATCCAACTCCCTGTGTGCCTGACTGGAGAAATCTGTGCACCTCACATTCTTCCTCTCATTCCTGGAGGTTCCTCCTATTTTTCCTGCCTACCTATTGGCCACTCAGCTCTTTTATTAAACCAATCAGAAGGTGCTTTAGGCAGAGACACAGCTTCACAGTCTACAAAAAGATTATCCCACAACAGTTATGGGGCAAGTGTATTGCCCCCTGAGCAGTCTCCCCAAACCTAATTGTTTGTTTTGAGGTAGAGTCTCACTATGTAGTCGTGGCTGGCCTGGAACTTACTATGTAGACGAGGCTTATTTGTACCATAGAGATACACCTGTCTCTGCTTTACTCAGTTAAAATAAGTGAACATGCCTGTGTTTGTGTGTGTACATGTGTGTAAATTATTTTTTATTTTACATATGTGGGAATTTTTGTCTGCATGTATGTTTGTGTACTACTGTGTGCCTGGTGCCTGTAAGGACCAGAAAGAAGGCATTGAATCCCTTGGAACTGGAGTTACAGATGGTTGTGAGCTGCCATGGGGGTGCTAGGAATTGAATCTGGGTTCTCTGGAAGAGCAACCAGTGCTCTTAACCACTGAGCCATCTCTCCAGCACCCTTACTCATTTTTTTGATAGGTGTTACATACATATGGTAGAAAATTCACAACCTGAACATGGGTTTACAGTGAAAAAAAAAAAATGACACCTCTCTGGTGGCAGAATATTCCTGCTTTGGAATCTTTCTACTGATAGTTTGGACTTGCCCACCTTTTTTAACTTGATGCTCTAAAGAGCTTTCAATTATATATATATAAATCTAGACTAATATGATTTCCATATACCTAGTATCAAGTTTCAAAATTACCATTCTTTTTTTTTTTTTTCCTTCGAGACAGGGTTTCTCAGTGTAGCTTTGCGCCTTTCCTGGATCTCACTCTGTAGACCAGGCTGGCCTCGAACTCACAAAGATCCACCTGCCTCAGCCTCCCAAGTGCTGGGATTAAAGGCGTGTGCCACCACTGCCCGGCCAAAATTACCAATCTTTATAATGAATTTTAGTGTTGAAAATATTGTAAAATGCATATTTTGAAAGGACACAAATTCAGCAGCATAGATTTTTATTTATTTTCTCTGGTACTACATATGTACCAGTGCCTCATTCATACTAGGCAAATGGTCTGTCACTGACCTTTGCCCTTTTTATTATTTTTTTCTCGTTCCTTCCTTCCTTCCTTCCTTCCTTCCTTCCTTCCTTCCTTCCTTCCTTCTCTCTTTCTTTTTTGACACAGGGGCTCGGTAATTTACATAGGCTGGCCTTGAATTCACTCCATAGCCCAGGCAGGCCCTTAACCTGTGATTCTTTTACTTTCAGTCTCTCAAGTTGCTGAGAGGACAGGCCTATGACACTAGTCCCTGTGAGTTTTATTTTGTTACATTTACATGTGTGTCTGTGTGGGTGCATGCTTTCCACTACATGCAAGTGGAGGTCAGAGGACAGTTTGTGGGAGATCTGAGGATTGAACCCATATTTGGTGGTAAGTGGCTTTACCCACTAAGCCATCTTACTTGCTTTTTAAAATATATTTTATTGGGGTGGTGGTGGTGGTGGCGGTGGCGGCGGCAGCAGTGCTGACACATACCTTTAATCCCAACACTTGGGAGGCAGAGGCAGACAGATCTCTGAGTTTGGGGCCAGCCTGGTCTATAAAGAGTTCTAGGACAACCAGAGCTGTTACACAGAGAGACCCTGTCTCAAAAAAAAAAAAAAAAAAAAAAGGTTAAGAAAACATCAATATATAGAAGGTAGGTTTTTGTTTTTTTCTTTTACAGTGACTTTGGAGAGGACAAAGAACAAGTGAAAGTTGAGAGAGATTAAGATGTAGAGTGCAGGGCTGGAGAGATGGCTCAGAGGTTAAGAGCACTGACTGCTCTTCCAGAGGTCCTGAGTTCAATTCCTAGCAACCACATGGTGGCTCACAACCATCTATAATGAGATCTGGTGCCCTCTTCTGACCTGCAGATATACATGCAGGCAGAACACTGTATACATAATAAATAAATCTTAAAAAAAAAAAAAAAAAAGATGTAGAGTGCAATGTCTGAAGCACTAATTCAAGGTGTTCATAGAACTCAAGAGTTGTACTTCAAGGAAGAGATACTGTCTTGGTAGAGAGCAACAGAAGAATGTCACACCAAAGCAAAATCAAGTGTTTAAAGATGTGGTAATAATGTGACTACTAAAAGTCCCTTTTCTACTTCTTGTCTGAGGTGGTACTTAGTTGATGACAAACAAGCATTAGCACATTCAGATGTCTGGGTTTAGTTGGGGGTGTGTGTTTAGATTTATTTTTAATTTGGTGTATGTCTGTGCCTGAGAATGTGCACATGAGTGCTAGTGTCCATGGAGGCCAGAGGCGTTGGATCCTGGAACTGGCTGGGAACTAGACTTTGGTCTTCTTTCTTTCTTTCTTTCTTTCTTTCCTTTCTTTCCTTTCTTTCTTTATTTCCTTCCTTCCTTCCTTCCTTTCTTTCTTTCTTTCTTTCTTTCTTTCTTTCTTTCTTTCTTTCTTTCTTTCTTTCCAGAGCTGAGGATCGAACCCAGGGCCTTGCGCTTGCTAGGCAAGCGCTCTACCACTGAGCTAAATCCCCAACCCGGTCTTCTTGTAAGAGCAGCAATTACTCTAAACTGCTGAGCCCTCTCTCTGGTCCTTGTGAGGGGTGGGAAGGAAGAGTAAGGGAGGGAGGGAGGGAGGGGGAGAGAGAGGGAGAGGAGAGAGAGAAAGAGAGGAGAAAATGTGTGCGTGTGTATACATGTACACCTGCTACAACACGCATGGAGATCTGAGGACAACTTGTAGGAGTCTGTTCCCTCCTCCTATCATGTGAGTTTGAGCACTAAAACTCAGGTTATCAGATTTGGTAGCAAGAACCTTTACTCACTGAGCCATCTCACTGGACTCTCTTTTGTTTTTTGGAGATGCATCTCAGTGTGAAGGTCTGATTTGTCTGGAATGTGCTTTGTAGATCAAACTGGATTGGAACATATGACAATCCTTACCTCTGTCAGTTTCTGGGATTATGGATATTCATCATCCCATCTAGCCAAGGGTTGAATTCTGTTGTTATACAAATGTAAGCATTTGTGACTTTCCTAAAATGGAACTTGATGCCCTTACAAAGATAGAGGACAGGAAATAGAGTGAAACCAAGTCATTAGTCAAGTATTAAGAAAATAGATGTTCATGCTCCTGGTCACCCAGAACCAATAGTAAGCTGTGAATACAAGGATAAGACGAGATCAAGAATTTAGGACTACTCTAGTTAATTGTCTTGTGGGCTCTGTTAGAGTTGTTTTGCCTCCTGGAAAGATTGATTATAATTTTATGTGTTAACTATTTTAATGCTGTAGGTGATCATCATGTTTCTGTTTTCTAGGAGTAGACAGGGGAATTCCTCAGTTCCTTTGGGAAAGAAAACTCCCTCATAGAAAGGTCTGGTTTAGAAACATGTTAAATGAAAGATGAAATATACCTAGTATAATTTCTCTATTCCTATACAGTGATTAAGTCATTGAGTAGAGTATGACCAACTATTTTAAAAATTATTTTATGTATATGGGTGTTTTGCCTACATTATGTCTGTGCACTTGCATGCTTGGTGCCCTCAGAGACCAGAAGAGGACATTGGATTCCCTGGAACTAGAGTTACAGATGGTTGTAAGCCACCATATGGGTGCTTGAAACTGAATGTGGATCCTCTGGAAGAGCAGCAATGCTCTTAACCTCTGAGTCATCTTGTTAGCCCTGTTGTAAACCCTTTTGTTGTTGTTTCCAGCCAGGGTTCCTCTGAAGGATGTAGAGGGGTTAGGGATTTAGCTCAGTGGTAGAGTGCTTGCTAGGCCCTGGGTTCGGTCCTCAGCTCCAGGGAAAAGGAAAAAAAAAAAAGAAGGATGTAGAAGGATAAGTCTCTATTTCCCAGGTGCTGGAATTACAGTGTGCCCAGTTTACATGGTGCTAGGGATTGAAGCAGGACCAGGCAAGTACTCTGCCAACTGAGCTTTAGTCCCAGCTGCATGGTAAATTGAGTGAGCACATTAAGGGAGACTACTTTTACTTATTTTTTTTAAGTGCTACTCTCTGAGGCAGAGGCAGGAGGACCTCTTGAGTTTGAGGCCAGCCTGGTCTACAAACCAAGTTCCAGGACAGCCAGGATTCTGTTACACAGAGAAACCGTCTCGAAACCCCCCCACCCCCCAAAAAAAGAAAAAGTGCTACTCTTTTTTATTTACTTAGGTACTCAGAATGCTGGAGTTAGAACCAGGGCCTGGCACATGCCCTGGTAAGTGACTCTGTTAATAAGCCTTATCTCTCAGTCCTTCCCCCAACTTCCTTTTTTTTTTTAAAGGACTGTAAGTCTTTTTTTATCCATATGAAAGTCCCTTTGAGATAGTCTCCTGGAGTCCTGGCTGGCTTGGAATTTGCTATATAGACAAGGGTGGTCCCTGACCCACAGAGATCTGCTTGCCTGTGCCTCCTGAATTCTGGTATTGAATGTGTGCACTCTCTTGTCTTAAATGAGAGCAGTACCTAGGGCTGGAGACCTATTGAATGCAACCTGTCATAACATACAATATCAATCACTTGGTGGATAGCTTGTTGTAGATGCTGGATTTTTTCTTGTTTTAATTGCTGAGGGGCTGAAGAGATAGCTCAGTGGTTAAGAGTGCTATACCACTTTTCAGAGGACCCTAGTTTGGTGCCTAACATCCACATTGTGTGGTTCATAACTGCCTGTAACTTCAGGTTCCAGGATCTGACACCCTCAGTGTAGCCTCCAGGGTGCTATACATGTCCACAAATTTACATGCAGATACACACATAACTATAAGAAAATTAGACTGGAGCAGTGGTGCTTGTCTTTAAGTCCCAGCACTCAGGAAGCAGAGGCAGCCAGATCTCTGAGTCTACATACCGAGTTCAAACCTAATCAGGGCTCCACAGAGAAATTCTGTCTCCAGTCAATCATTCTCTCTTCCTGGTCTCCTGCCCCTCAACCTTCCTGAGACAAGTCCTGGGCCTCCTTATACATGCTAGGTAAACAGTATCAATGGGCTATATATCATTTTCCAGTTTTTCTGAAATTTTAAGTTTAATGTATTGCTTTGGAAACTATTAATTTAGAAAATAATATCTCTTGAGTATAATTGTCTGTTTACTCACTATTTTCGGAACCTTACTATTAGGGGAGAAATAAGAGTTTTGTGAGATTCTCATATAGATCTTGTAATTGTATTTTAATTTTTACAAAATCAAATGAGGCACTCTTGAGCTGTGGTATATTGATGGTATTTATCAGTTGAAAAGCACTCACCCCTTGTTGTTCCTTATTAAAGTCTTAGTTCTTGAATAGACAAAAATCTTACAACACCCTCAGCTAAGAGAGAGCTTCAGTGTGGTGGTGCATGCCTTTAATCCCAGCACTCCAGAGGCAGAGGCAGGTGGATCTCTGAGTTCAAGGCCAGACTGGTGTACAGAGCAAGTTCCAGGACAGCCAGAGGATGTGGGGTGGAGACAGGGGTTCTTGTAGATAAGACTAGCCTCTAATTCCCTGTATAGGGACCTCGAATTTTTTTTTTTTTTTTGGTTTTCCAGATAGGGTTTCTTTGTGTAGCTTTGGAGCCTGTCCTGGAACTAGCTCTGTAGACCAGGCTGACTTCAAACTCACAGAGATCTGCCTACCTCTGCCTCCTGAGTGCTGGGTTTAAAGGTATGTGCCACCACCACCAGTACATTTAGGCTTCTTAAATAGCTTTTACAGAACTACACCCCTAGTCTGCATAAACCGTTTTTTTTTTTTTTTGTTTTGTTTTTTATATTATGTGTGTGTGTGCGCACATGCTCATGTGAGTATGGGAGAGTCTAAGTGTACATCTGCACCATATATATATGCAGTAGCCCTCAGAGGTCAGAAGGCGTGTTGGATCCTCTGGAACCAGAATTACAGACGGTTGTGAACCACCGTGTGGATGCTAGGAACCAAACCTGGGTCCACTGCAAAAGCAGTAAGTGCTCTTAACTGCTGAGCCATTACTCCATCTTCTGGCATAACTTTTTTTTTTTTTTTGGTTTTCGAGACAGGGTTTCTCTGTGTAGTTTTGCGCCTTTCTTGGAACTCACTTTGTAGACCAGGCTGGCCTCGAACTCACAGAGATCCACCTGGCTCTGCCTCCCGAGTGCTGGGATTAAAGGCGTGCGCCACCACTGCCCGGCTTTTTTTTTTTTAATTTATGTATATTGGTGTTTTGCCTGCATGAGAGTGTCAGATCCACTGGAACTGGAGTTAGACAGCTGTGAGATGCCTTGTGGGTGCTGGGAATTGAACCTGAGTCTTCTGGAAGAGCAGCCAGTGCTCTTAACCATTGATCCAGTCCCAGCATAAACCATTTTTAAAGTGTGGGGGGGAGGCGCTGGAGAGATGGTTCAGTAGTTAAGTGCTCTTACTGTTCTGCAGAGGACTCTGTTTTGGTTCCCAGTACCCACATCAGGCAGCTCACACTGGCTTGTAACTACAGCTCCAGGGGAATCATGCCTTCTGTCCTTCACCCAAATTCATGCAGACATGCACACATACCTATACATAAAAATAATCTTTCTAAAAACTGTTCACAGAACTGAAGGTGCATTTAACTAACATGTACAAGGCTTTGAGTTTTCAATCCCCAGCTCCTCCACCACCACCACCACCACCACCACCACACACACACACACACACACACACACACACACACACACACACACACGAAAACAAAAGACGGATGAGAGTATAGCTCATTGGCATGGTACTTGTCTAGCACTTATGACATTTATGTCACATCAGCTCCTACTAAAAGTAAAACTCCAAACTCAAGAGTGTGATTGTGCATATACTACTTTGCTGTGATTGTGTTAGATCTGGCTTCAGTTGTTCCAGACATTGTCAATTGATAGGGCTACATCAGCTGTTACCTGTAGGACAACTTCAGAAAAAAAAATTTTTTTTTTGAAGCCGGGTGTGGTGGCCAACACCTGTAATTCTAGCATTCAGTATGCTAAGACTGGATTGAGGATTGCTGCCAGTTCAAGGCCAGTTTGGACTATAGTGTGACTTTGTCTTTAAAAAAAAAGTTTGAGCTGGATGTGGTGGCATGTGCATTTAATCCCAGCATTGAGGCAGAGGCAGGCTAATCTTTCTGAGTTTGAGGCCACCCTGGTCTACATAGTGAGTTTCAGGATATCCAAAGCTACATAGTGAAACCCTGTCTCAAACAGTTTGATGACCATGTCTGCTGCTTTATCAGTACCTGTGCTACATACAGTACTTAAGTAAGGTTGAAGAAAATTAGCTTGAGTCTGATCTGCACACTCCTGTAATCTAGTACTCACAGAAGCTGTCAGGAAGATCTTGAGTTTGAGTGTTTGTGTAGTATTTGGGGAGTATACTTTGGTATTGATTTTTGTGGTTTTTTTTTTTTTTTTTTTTTTTTGTGGTCTTGGATGTTGACTCTGGAAACTAAACAGTTAAAGCACCATGCTTTGAGAGGAAACTAGCTCTCATGAATGAAGGCAAACTTTGGCAGTAGGCCAGAATAATGGTGGGGGGGTAGTTAGGGTTGGAAAAATAACTGACTTTTGTACCACAAACGACTTCTTAAAATTAAGAGATAATCCCATGTCCTGAGGTTATAAACCGGCTACAGCTGGCTCCCCAGCTCCGCTAGGCATCATGGGTAAAGTAATCGTCCCCCTGTTTCTTTTGTTTAATATAACAGTATGCCATGTGATTGGCAGCATTGTACCCGATTGGAGACCAGGTTTGTGCAGGTCTCTCATTGTGGCTGCTTTGCATGGGGCCACCTCTGAGAGCTTCTTTTACTATAGGAAAGACACAATAGGAAGGAGAGTGAGGGACCCCATACACACCAGGAGGGCAAGGAAACCTGCAGTCTAAATCCATCTCTCCTGTTCTGTTTGCATGTCCCTCTTTTTTGTCTCCAGTTTTCTTGGCAGCTAGACGAGAGAGTAGAAATTATAGAAGTACTTTAGCTGTCTTTCCGCCCCACCACACCTTTTTTCTTTATCTAAAAGTAGAAACACATTTGTTTTGAGTTTTTCACAACTGTTTCTTGATTGTGTGGTTTCTGGTGGAATTGAAGTAATAAAACACTGTTGCTTTTAAAATCTGTTATGGAATAATTATTTCTCATACAAATATCTTTTTACTGTTTGGATCCTCTTACCTTCTGCCTTATCCATTTGCTGTAATGGTAACGGTTTTTGGCTCCAGTATGCTAAAAGCAGCATGTGAAGGTTCGTTTTCTCTTGAGCCTCCTGCCTTCCTTCCTAGCCCCCCCCCTTCCTCCTTCATTTTAAAAAATGTCTTTTGTCTGCTGCAGGATGGTTCTAGCTCCCCTTACCCTGATACTCCCCCTTACATGTTAGCTCCAATCCTGCTCTGTGAATGGAATCAACCAGCTGACTGAGTGCTGGCATCATGCCAGGGGGTTGTGAGAAGAAATGAGAATGTGCGCGCTCTCGTGTGTGTAAGCATATACAGAACACAAAGGGAAAGGCCTGCAGTCTAGGAAATCACAGGCTCTTATATAAGGAAGTCTACGTCATCTCTGCTTGCTTGTGCTGTGGGCAAGGAGATGGAGGAGGCTTAGAGTGTAGAAAGATATCTTTTTGACACACATACATATTTTCTTTGCTGTCTTAAAACAGCACGTATTTGTATTGCAGCAAATGAGAGAGTGCACTGCTGTGTACAAATAGTAGCAACCATATATTTGTGGGGGCAATAGTAACTTTAAGGAGGTGAGGCAGAGCTGGTTGTTGTTGTTGTTGGTGGTGGTGGTGGCGGTGGCGGTGGCGGTGGCGGTGGCGGTGGCGGCTGCACATGCCTTTAATCCCAGCACTCAGGAGGCAGAGACAGGCGGATCTCTGTGAGTTCGAGGCCAGCCTGGTCTACAGAGTAAGATCCAGGACAGGCAACAAAACTACACAGAGAAACCCTGCCTAGAAAAACAAACAAACAAACAAAAATGAATAAAAGAAAAATAGAAAACAAAAGTACAGTTCTGTCACTACTCTTTTGCATTTATGTGTGTTTGCTTCATATGTATGTGTTATATATGAAGTAGCTTTGTTTGGAAATGAGAAAGTATGTTAGCAATAAAAAGGTTACACTAGCCAGGTGGTGGTGGCGCATGCCTTTAATCCCAGCACTCCAGAGGCAAAGCCAGGCGGATCTCTGTGAGTTCGAGACCAGCCTGGGCTACAGAGTGAGTTCCAGGAAAGGCGCAAAGCTACACAGAGAAACCCTGTCTCAAAAAACCAAAAAAAAAAAAAAAAAAAAAAGTTACACTATTACAGTTGGTTTTTATCCATGTGAGTTTGTTATTGTTCCCATCTGACTTTTCAGAATAGTGGCACTGATGTACAAGGATTGGGAGACTTTTAGAGTGGGAGGAAACTTAAACTGGTTTATTCTGTAATAAGGGTTTGTTAGATTGCAGTGTAGAAACTCCTTAATTGATTGGGAACGCTTGTATCTTTTTGTTTAAAAAAATTACACACACACACCTCGCCCCCCTTCAGTCAAGGTCTCATCACTCTATAGCCTAGGCTAAACTCAAACTCACTATGTTTCTCAGGCTAGACTTGAATTTGTGATCCTTTTGCTTTTGTCTTTCAAGTATTGGGATTACAGGTATGTACTACTGGGTCTGGTTTTACAAATCTCTGTTCTTGCAATAGATTTAAATGTCTTTGGTGTCTTGAATTTTGGAATAAAATTCTTTCGTAAGGAAGGTAATGTGAAGTTGTACCTTTTAGCACCTAACCTTTTTTGTTTTCATTCGTATTGCAGATCAAACAGGGCTTTGTGCGTGGTAGATAAGAACTCTACCATTGGGGGTTGGGGATTTAGCTCAATGGTAGAGTGCTTGCCTAGCAATTGCAAGGCCTTGGGTTCGGTCCTAAGCTGGGGGGTGGGGGGGAGAACTCTACCACTGAGTTACTTGCCTAGTCTGAGGTTAAATTTTTAAGATTTTAGCACAGGATTGACTAGAATGGCTGCCTGCTTATTCCCTAGGCTGTCCAGTTAGTTATTTTCCCACTCCAGTTTGCTACAGCTCAGTCTTCCAAGTTCCATTGTATATGTGTGGAGGTCAGAGGACTTAGTTCTCTCCTTGGGTCCCTGGGGATCAATCAGACTCAAGTCATCAGGTTGGACAGGGAGTATCTTTATCCACCAAGCCATCTCTTGGGCCTGTAGATAGGTACTTTTTTTCTTTTTCCCTTCTCTCACTCCCTTTCTTTTTAGTTAAGCTTCTGGTTTTGGTATCAGGAAAATACTGGCTTCAAAGAATGGCTTCTTTTCTATTTTATGAAACAATTTGAGAATTACTAATGTTAACTCTTCTTTAAAGGTCTAGTAGGTGCCTGGCCTGGTGGTACATGCCTTTAATCCCAGCATTGAGAAGGCAGAGACAGGAGGCCAGCTTGGTCTATAAAACAAGTTTCAGGACAGTCAGGCTACACAGAGAAACCCTATCTTGAAAAACCAAAACAAAACAAAATTTGTTTGATTCTTTTTCTAACTTGCTGGTTATTTTAGCTGTAATGTACAAACAGTATTTATTTGTGGGCCTCCTGGTGCTAGGAATTGACTCTAGGGCCTTGTGCATGCTAGACACACAAGTACAGACCCATGTCTCTAGTCTGGAGTATGGGGGTGTTCCTTGATGTTTTAAATTACCTTTTTATTTATTTCTTTTACTTTATGTGTATGAATGTTTTACCTGCATGAAGATCTCAAAGCCCACCTTCACAGTGACATACTTCTTCCAACAAGGCCACACTTCCTAATAGTGCCACTCCCTATGGGCCAAGCATTCACACACGAGTCTATGGAGGCCATACCTTTTCAAACCACCACACTGTGTATTATTAACTAAAATGTGGTGTGTGGCTGTACTTTTATTACTGTGAACCATGATGGGGGTTTAGTGACAGTCAAAAGCCAGGGTTCCTGGTAGAGGTAGCTTTTGGGTCAGTTTTCTGTTTGGTGTGTGTGGTGGGGATGCTGCATGGAGCTAAGCACTTCCTAATAGATTTTCTATACCTTGATAGTAGATTTCTCCACCGACGCAGTAAGCCAGATCAAGCTGAATTGAAAAAGTAAAAGAACAGGTTTATTTTGAGCAAAGCAACTCTCACCTGCAGCCCCCAGAGATAGGGGCAAGAGAAATCACGTGTCTGAACTAAAGCAGGGAATTTAAATACCTTGTAGGTGAGGGGTGATGACTTGTCTTCCATAAGCTGGGTTTGTGCCCAAGTATGGTATGCTTAGGCAGGGTCTTGGGCTGCCACAGTCACCAAGAATGTGGAACTGGGCTTTTGGCGCCTTTTCTTTGTTGGAGATTTTCTGAGGCAGTGTTTGGAGAGAGAGGAATGAGGCTTTCGCAGGAATGAGCTGGAAGTTCCAGCCGAGCAAACACTTCCTTCATGCTAACTCCTGAGCATGTGCTCTATCGCCAAGCTGTAGCCCCAGCCTCTGAATAGAGTGTTCTTTCTTTCATTTGTTGAGAAGAGATAGGAGTGATAGGAGATAGGATCTCACGTAGCCCTGGCTGTCCTTGAACTTACTATATAGTTAGAGCTGACTTTGAACTCCTGATCCACTTACCTCCACCTCTGAGGTTACCATGATTACAGTTGAGTGCTGCTTTTCTTTGATCTCTGAGTATTCTTTTAAAGAGACCCTGAGACCAAAGAATCAAAAATGCCATAGCTCAAACAACAAAGAAGAATTTCACTGGGTGGTGGTGGAGCATACCTTTAGTCCCAGCACTTGGGAGGCAGAAGTAGGCAGTTCTCTGACTTTGAGGATTGCCAGGGCTACTCAGAGAAACCATGTCTGGAAAAACAAACAACAACAACAAAAAAACAACACACACAAAAAAAACACAAAACAAAAAAAAACAAGTATTTCTTTCTTGTAATGCCCAGGCTGAGTCATCATGTTACTTTGTTCCATACAGTAATCTATAGATGCTAGTTACTTTTACATTGAATTTTCTACTGATTCTGAGAACCATGTGTTTTGGGTATTAGAGCTTATCGGAATCACCTGGATGGGTTTTAAGAACACAGTTATCATCCCAGAATTTCAGTCTCCCTGTGTCTGGAATGGAGCTTAAGAATTTATATACCGAACAAGTTTGGGAGGTAAGTGGGAAGGATGGGGTAGGACAGATTCTCCTACTACCAGTAGGAGGAGTACACATTCCAGGGCTTGTAAGTCCATCCGTCCTCCTTTTTTGTAAATGTGTGTGTGTGTGTGTGTGTGTGTGTGTGTGTGTGTGTGTGCATATGTATGATTGTGTGTGCCACGCGTGAGTGACCAAGGAGGCCAGAAGAGGGTGTTATGTGCCCTGGAGCTAGAATTATAGGTGATTGTGACCATCTGAAGTGGGTCTGGGATTGAACCCTGGTCCTCTGGGAGAGCAGTAAATGCTCTTAAATGCTCAATCATCTCTCCTGTGTCCTTCTCTTAAAGATCCAAGCTGAGTTTCAACCAAAAGGGAAGGGGGAAAAGGCATGAAGGAGTTGGCCTACCTTCTTTTCCTTCTCCGCCAGGAAGTGGTTTGCATCATTTCTTTCTTCCACTGTTAAGAGGTTAGCCTTAGGTTAAGAAATGTATTTATTGCAGGGGCTGGAGAGATGCCTCAGAAGTTAAGAACACCCCTGGCTGCTCTTCCAGAGGTTCTTAGTTCAATTCCCAGGAACCACATGGTGGCTCACAACCCATGTATAATGAAATCTGGTGTCCTCTTCTGGTATGCAGGCATACATGCAGGCAGAACACTGTATATATAATAAATGTCTAAATCTTAGAGAGGAGAGGGGGGCAGGAGAAAGAAATATATTGTAGCCAAAAAGCCATGTGGCCAATTTCCATTACTATGAAATAAAGAATTTATTATTATTATTATTTTTGTTTGTTTTTTTCTTCGAGACACGGTTTCTTTGTGTAGCTTTGGAACCTGTCTGGAACTCACTTTGTAGACCAGGCTGGCCTCTCACTCATAGAGATCCGCCTGGCTCTGCCTCCCAAGTGCTGAGATTAAAGGCATGTGCCACCACTGCCCGGCTAAGAAGTTAATTTTTTAAAAACATTTATTTATTTAAAGAGGTAGGGAGGGAAGAGGTAGGGGTGTGTGTGTGTGTGTGTGTGTGTGTGTGTGTGTGTGTGTGTGTGTGTGTCCCCGTCCGTGTCCGTCCAGAAACAGTGACAGTTGTTCTGCAGGGCAGGCACTTGAGGTAGCAGCAACCTAAATGGAATTGTAGAACTGGGAGAATTTTTCCAGAGGTATATTCATGTAGGAAACATATTTTTTTTCTTCCTTAGATTTTATGGAGTTTTAGTGGGGGAGTTTAGTTGTTTTGTTGTTTTTGTTTTGTTTAACATTGGAGGAGAAGTGTGGTACACATGTGGAGGTCAGAGGACAGCATGCTGAGCTTTCTCCTACCACATGAGCCCTGGGAATCACTAAGCTAGTCCCAAGTACCCTTTTACCCACTGAACCATATTGTTGGTCCAGGAAGTTAATTATAATATAGGCAATGAGCAGCAGTATTGTTAAGAAATTTGGAGAGGCAGAGCCAGGTGGATCTCTGTGAGTTCAAGGCCAGCCTGGTCTACACAGCGAGATCCTGTCTCGAAAAAACTAAAAAAGAAAAAGATTGGGAGAATACACAATTTATTAGGGTTATGTTTTATGAGATGGTGTTTATGTAGAAGCATAGTAAAGGGTCAAGGGTGGTAGTATATGCAAATACAGGAATGAGGCTGCCCTACAGAAGATTGGGACAGACAAGTTTGGTGAGGAGAGTAAAATGGAGGCTAGGCAATAAGTTATAATGAAACTATTAAAAACCTTAAAAGAGGGCCTAGGGAGGGGGGCAGGAGAGAAAATTTAAACAAAAAAAAAAATCTAAAGAGAAGTCTTAGTTTTATTAAATTGAAACAGCAAGGAAAAGCCACTGAGAAGCTGTTCTGTCCTTTAAGGTCTTGAGGTTCTTTCTGGTAATAATACTCTGTGTAATTATTTTCTCCCTTAAGTCATGGTCACAAAAGCCATTTAGGGGTCTAGAGAGACAGCTCAGCGGTTAAGAGCACATACTACTCTTCAGAGGGCTTGAGTTCAGTTCCTAGCACCCACACAAGTACCTTACAGCCTCCTGTAACTCCAGCTCAAGGGTATCCAATGCCTCCTTTTGGCTTCCACGGGCACCTGCATTCATGTGCTCATACCCCCACATAGACACAGGCATTTACATGTAATTAAAAATAAAAACCTTCTGGGGACTCTTAATGCCTTGGTGTTAGTTGCCCACATATAGGTGTTTGATCCATACTCAGTTCAAGCAAATATATATAATGGAGAAAAAAGAGGGAGTGGGGTGGAGAGTAAGGTTTTTGTGAAAAAAAGAACCATCATTTTCTGTGTGCTTCAATTTAAATAAGACCATTGATAGTCTGCATAAGAACCTAAGACAGGGGCTGGAGAGATGGCTCAGAGGTTAAGAGCACTGACTGCTCTTCCAGAGGTCCTGAGTTCAATTCCCAGCAACCACATGGTGGCTCACAACCATCTGTAATGAGATATGGTGCCCTCTTCTGGCCTGCAGTTATATATGCTGTATATGTAATAAATAAATCTTTAAAAAAAAAAAAAAGAGAGAGGGAGAGAGAGAACCTAAGACAGATTTATTCTGAAACAGCTTCCTATATGTCCACTTAATTTTGGAGAAATACTATTTGTCTCAGAAGAGTTAATAAATTGTACTTATCTTTAGGCTTAGTACTTCACTTAGGCTTGATACCTTATAGCAACATTGGTGGTGTTTGTAGCAATCTGCCAATATCTTCTACACTTGTGCCAGGTTATTTTTTCAGATTTGTTAAATCTCTTTTCTCCCTTCTACTGTGCCAAGGATCAGAACCATGGTGCTAGATGTGCATGTACTCTACCAATGAACTACAGTCTCAGCCTACGGAATTTATTTTTATATTGGTTGATGTCTGTATTAGTCACTGTTCTATTGCTGTGAAGAGACACCATGACCACAGAAACTCTTTGGTTTTTTTTGAGACAGGGTTTCTCTGTGTAGCCTTGGTTGTCCTGGAACTTACTCTGTAGACCAGGCTGGTCTCGAACTCACAGAGATCTACCTGCCTCTGCCTCTCGAGTGCTGAGATTAAAGGTGTGTGCCACCCGGCCATAGCATACCTATAAGGGAAAGCATTTAATTGGGGCTGGCTTATAGTTCAGAAGGTCAGTCCATTGTCATAATGGCAGGGAGATTGGCAGCACGTAGGCAGCATGCAGGCAGATATAGTGCTGGAGAAGTAGCTTGACATTTCTACATCCAAATCTTCAGGCTGCAGGAAGAGAGATCCAATGGGACTAGCTTAGGCTTCTGAAACCTCAAAGCCCACCCCAATTGACACTCTTCTTTTAACAATGCCAAACCTCCCAATACTTTCAAATAGTCTCATTCCCTGGTGATCAAATATTCAAATCTATGAGCCTATGGGGGGCATTCTTAATTTAAACCACCACAATATCATTGCCAAGTAATGGTGTTACGTTGTGTTTTTCAGACACAGCTTATTCTGGAACTCATATGTAGTCTAGGCTGGCCAAGAACTTAACAGCAATCCTCTTGCCTTAGCCTCCCCAGTGCTAGTTTTACAGCCATGAGTCACCATACTCAGCTCCTTGCCAATTATAATATAAGCAGCACTTTGGGCTTATGTCCTTTGTATTACTAGCTTGTACAGAGACCTGGGTGATTTCTTCTGTTTCCTTGTTGAGTAAATCTCTTCTTAGTGAGAAACAGCACTCACAGACCCACACTTGGTACCGTGCTTTTCTCGGGCGATTGTCAATATTTCACTCTGACAATTGATAAGTTCCAGAGATTACTACTTCTAGGATGGTATAGAAGCAACCTCTAGAGTCATCTCATTAAAATGGTGTATTTAGAGATAATTTAATTCCTTGTAGACTCTGAAATGAAACTTGTTTTTTCTCTAGTTTGCTTTCTGTTAGGGGCTTTTATAGCCCCATTTGAGGAATTTGTAATGCAGTTTTGTTTGTATATGTTTAAGTTCCTTTAGGGAAATGAAATGGAGAGGTTATATTCCTGGGAAGTACATAGTTACTTGCTGGGAATGGCTGGCAATTCAGAGCATTAGTTAGCTTGGAAGGAGCTCAGCTATCTGGTCTGCATTAGGGTAGGTGGGAAATGGTGCAGGATGGAATCCATTATTCTGTGGTCTTTGCCAGGACATGAAAAATACATTGTTTCTGGTTTGATAGAAAACATGGTTTCATTTAATTGAAAGGTTTTGTTTTGTTTTTGCTTTGTGCCTCCCCCCCCCACCCCCCAGTCTGTGTGTGCTAGGAATCAACTATGGGGGTTTGCATATACTACCAAGTGCTCTAACAGCTGAGCCATACCCATGTTCTTTACGTGGAAATTTGGAAGTAGAGGTCACAGATTTACTAATATCTGAAGATCAATTGAGACACATTATTTGGGTAATTATTACATTTATCCCTTTAAAATATGTGAATTGGTCAGGTGTAATTATACAACCTTCAAATTCTAGCCCTTGTGAAGCAGAAGCTTCTAGAATTTTTTTTCTTTTCTTTTCTTTCTTTGTTTTGTTTTGTTTTTTGAAACAGGGTTTCTCTGTGTAGTTTTGGTACCTGTCCTGGATTTCGCTCTGTAGACCAGGCTGGCCTGGAACTCACAGAGATCTGCCTGGCTCTGCCTCTCGAGTGCTGGGATTAAAGGCGTGTGCCACCACTGCCCGGCAGTAGTTGTGTGTGTGTGTGTGTGTGTGTGTGTGTGTGTGTGTGTGTGTGTGTATGTATGTGTGAGACTTTTCTAAGGTTTAAATGATTACTTTTTCCCTGTCGCAACCCATCATATTTTCCCAAAGATGCAGTTTTCAAGTCCACAGCATTATTAGTCTGATTATGAGAGTAAATTTGGGGACTGTGTGGTCTGTGACGTACATTGCTGTCTTCATGTATCATAGATACAATAGTATCATTGGCAAATAAGACTTAAGTTTTTACTGTCAAAGCAGAATGTACAGAAAAGCATCCTCTTTAGCATGAGTGTCTGTTGGCTGAGAGTTGAAAGCCATTTACAATCTTGATGTGGGAGAGGAGGGACAGTGTTCTGGTTGTTAGAAGTGCATATCGACTTTATCCATAACTCTCATTTGTGGTGTGTAATTTTTTTTTTAAGTCACAGTTTCACACAATGAGAATAATCCAAACTCCATAGGAACGTGAGAATGAAATGAAGTGATTTTTGTGTTCTTCTTAGCCCATTCTAGCATTTGCTCAAATGTTGATCCCTTCTATCTTTCTTGTCCCCAGTCACATACCCGTTATTTTTCTTCCTGCTAGAGTATACTTTCTTACATCTGACTGTGGCAACATGTCACTTGGAAGGCACTTTATCTTAGAAATCTTTCTTCTGTGTGTACTTAGAAAAAAGTGGTTTCCAGGAGCAGTCTGAAAGATTCTTCTATGCTTTTTCTCACTGGTGCTCATTGTTATTGGTGCCGTGGTATGAAACATGAAGGAGAGTTTGTTTTCCTTTTTTTTTTTTTTAAGATTTATTTATTTATTATGTATACAGTATTCTGCCCGCATGTGTCCCTGCAGGCCAGAAGAGGGCACCAGATCTCATTACAGGTGGTTGTGAGCCACCATGTGGTTGCTGGGAATTGAACTCAGGACCTCTGGAAGAGCAGTCAGTGCTCTTAACCGCTGAGCCATCTCTCCAGCCCCTTGTTTTCCTTTTATTTAAAAGTAATATTTATCCAGGTGGTGGTGGCACACGGAAGGCAGAGACAGGAGGATCTCTGTGAGTTCGAGGCCAGCCTGGGCTACAGAGTGAGTTCCATGAAAGGTTCCAAAACTACACAGAGAAACCCTTTCTCAAAAACAACAAAAACAAACAAACAAAACAATAATATTTAGCTGGATGTTGTATTGCTTAGAAGGCTAAGACAGGAGAATCACAATTTCCAGGCCATCCTGAGGAGGAACTTTTATTTTTATATAATTCAGCAACTTGTCTGTCTTTTTTGTGAAAGTTTAATAATTAAACTAATAATTATTTGGAGAAGGTGGACATTGTGATGTACCCCTGTAATCCCAACATTTAAGAGGCTGAAGTGTAAGAATGGAGAATTCAAAGCTAGTTTGGATTATATAGGAAGTTCTAGATCAACCTGGGCTGCTTTGATAGACCTCCACCTCCATCCTCAAAACAAACAAACTGGGGACCAGAGAAATGGCTCAGCAGTTAAGAACAAACACTTGGCTGCTCTCCCTTACAAGACCTGTGTTTGATTTCCAGCACTCACATGGGGGCTCTTAACTGTGTATAACTCCAGTTTCAAGGGATCTAGTGCCGTCTTCTGACCTCCAAGAGCACTAAGCACGCATGTGGTGCACAGATATACATGCAGGCAAAACACCTATACAAATAAAATAAATATTTTAAGACACCAAAAAATTTTAGTAGGAGAACCTGGTAAAAATGTTGGTTTCTGGGCCCCACCCCAAGATAATTTTTTGCTGTTAGGAAGTGGGCCCAAGAAGCTATGTGTTTACCATCTATTTCGGATGTAGGCAGTGTAAAGTGGTATTTTAAAGAGACATGGGTTTAAAGTAGAAGAAAGGGCTGACAAGATGGCTCAGTGGCTAAAGATTCTTACTGCCAAGCCTAACTACGTAAGTTTAATATCCCAAACCATGTAGTGGGAAGAAAAAGTGACTCCCTCAGGTTTTCCTTTGACTTCCACAAACACACTATGGTATGTGCATAATCACACTGGCATGATGTGTACAAGTATTAAAGTATAGGAAGCTGGCTGATGATGATCCACACCTTTAATCCCAGCACTTGAGAGGTAGAGACAGGTGGATCTCTGAGTTTGAGACCTAGCCTGGTCTACAGAGTGATAGGAGCTACACAGAGAAACTTTTCTCTAAAAGTCGTCCCCCCCACCCCCAAAAAAAAAGGTACAAGAAAAATTAAGCTGGGGATATAGCTCAAATGTTAGAGTGCTTGCCTAGCATGCAAGAAGCCCTGGGCTGAATTCCTAGCACTATATATAAACTGGATGTTGTGGAACATGCCTGTAATTCTACAGCTAAGTAGGTTGAGACAGGAGGATCAGTAGTTAGGTCATCCTATGACATATATCAGCTTCAAGGCCATGCTTATTTATGAGACCCTGTCTCAAATAAATAAATGAATAAATAAAGTAAAAAGAAAAATGGTAATCACCCTACACTTCAGTCCCTACATAAGTCTGCATTGTTCCCACCCCATTGTACAGTGTGTGCTACCTTGAACACGCACATTTTTTCATTTTTTGTGCTATTCTGGAGGTCAAAGGCAAGGCCTCTTGCATGCTAATAAGCAAGGTCTCTACTACTGACTATAACTTTTTAGCCCTTTAAATTTATTTATTTATTTATTATTTTTTATTTTATTTTTTTCGAGACGGGGTTTCTCTGTGTAGCTTTGTACCTATCCTGGAACTCACTCTATAGCCCAGGCTGGCCTCTACTCACAGAGATCCGCCTGGCTCTGCCTCCCGAGTGCTGGGATTAAAAGTGTGCGCCACCTCCACCCAGCTTCAAGTTTATTTAAAGATGTATTTATTATGTATATGTGTGATTTGCATGCAGCATGTAAATGCATCATGTGCATGCACTGCCAGCAGAGGCTAGAAAATAGAAAAGAGCATTGGCTCTCCTGGAACAGACAGTTGTAAACTGCCATGTGGATTCTAGGAACCCAACCCAGGTCCTGCAAGAACAGCCAGTGCTCTTAACTACTGAGCTGTCTTGCCAGTGCCTAGTCCTTTTTTTAAAAGTTATTATTTTTTTAAATTTTGCTTTGGTTACCCAGGCTGCCAAGCCTTGAATTCAGGACCCTGCTTTCTCAGTCTCCCAAATAGATGGGATTACAGTTATGTTCCACCAAGCCTAGTCAACATTGTCCACGATTGTGAAAAAAGTTTTTTGTTTTCTTGCATAGTATGGATTAGTGCTATTATCCAATTTGGATGGATTTTTTTTTTTTTTTTTTTTTTTTTCCTGGAGCTGAGGACCAAACCCAGGGCCTTGCTCTTGCTAGGCAAGCGCTCTACCACTGAACTAAATCCCCAACCCATTGGATGGATTATTATGAAAGTAAAACAGATGTGTAAAACCCAAACCCAATTATTTTTTAGTATTGAGAGATTCAGCAGACAGATTACGGCCAAATTATCACAAAAGTATATATATGTTGACTCTCGATTCATGTATTAACTGTGGAATGGTTATACTGTACAGACCAGCAATAGTCTGTAGACTACTTTGAATAGTGTAGCTGTTCAGAAAATGAAAATTTTTTGTTGACCACTAGAAAGTAGCCTCTTCACCAGTCTCAGGAAGCCCAGTTTGCTCATCTTCAAAACAAAGTTTTACTGCTCTGCTTATTTGGAGGAATGCCATGAGGATATGTATGTAAAAATGCATTATATGACAAGGAGTTTGCTATCCAAATATGTATTTGCTGTGATGTTGGAGATGCCAAGTTTACTAAATTTCAGTTTAAAACATGAAATGTCCTCAGGCAGGACATGGTGGTTTATACCTTTAATATCAGTGCTGGGAAAGCAAAGGCAAGCATATATTTGTGAGTTTCAATGGCCAACCTAATCTACAAAGCATATTCTATGTCAGCCAAAGCTCCATAGAGAGACATGATCACCACATTAAACAAACAAACAAATAAGTAAGTAAGTAAAGCCTTAGACTATAGTGTCCAGTATTTCTCTGAACATCAGTGCTTGTATTTTTAAAGTATATAGCTCTGGGCTATTTCTTGGTAATGTCTGAAATGAGAACACTTTGGAGACATATCACAGTTTTAAAATTGCTTATTTTTGGAGGCAAGAATTCCTTTGAATTGTTTCTGGTGTTTGTTGTATATGATTATTTTGTTGTTGTTGTTTTTCAAGACAGGGTTTCTCAGTGTAGTTTTGGTGCCTGTCCTGGATCTCGATCTGTAGACCAGGATGGCCTGGAACTGACAGAGATCTGCCTGGCTCTGCCTCCTGAGTGCTGGGATTAAAGGCGAGCACCACTGCTGCCTGGCCTCAATTTGTTTTTATTAATTTTATTTTTATTTTTTTTCCATATATGGTTATTTTTTAACTTTTGGGAACAGTTTTACTCTGTAGCCCAGACTGGCCTCTAACTCAGTAATCTTCCTGCCTCAGCCACCCAAGTCCTGGGATTATAGATGTGTCAATCAGCATAATTGACATAAATCTGTCTATTTCTTTTTCCTTATTTCTCTTTTCTTGTCTTTTTATTATTTTATTTTTTCCCCCAAGACAGGGTTTCTCTGTGAAGCAGTCCTGGCTGTCCTAGAATTCTGTAGACCAGGCTGGCATGGAACTCACAGAGATCCACCTGCCTCTGCCTCCCAAGTGCTGGGGTTAAAGATATGTGCCATCACCACCCAGCTTTCTTTTTCTTTATTTTTTATTTTTATTTTTGGTTTTTTGAGATAGGGTTTCTCTGTGTAGTTTTTGGTGCCTATCTTGGATCTTGCTCTGTAGACTAGGCTGGCCTCGAACTCACAGAGATCCACTTGGCTTTGCCTTTTAAAAGTGCCAGGCAGGATTAAAGGCATGTACCACCACTGCCCAGCTCTTTTTCTTTTTTTTAAAGACAGAGTCCCACTATGTATGTAGCCCTGCCTGACCTGGAACTTGGTGTGTAGACTAGGGTGGCTTTGAATTCACAGAGATCTGCCTGCCTTTGTGTTCCAGGAGTGCTGGGATTAAAAGCGTGAATAACCATGCCCATTTTTTAAAAAATATTTTTTCATCCTAGGGTAGATTATTCTATCTTTCAGCTGACTACTGGCTTGAAGATTGCTATCTAGTTCCACAGCCTTTCTCTCTTTCATCATGCTCCTTTTCTTAGGATCTATTTGCAGAAGACAGGTTCTTTACTGTTGTTTTAGATTTATTTATTTTGTGTACCAGGTTCATTCTGTGCCTGCAGAGGTCAGAAGAGAGCCCTAGAACTGGAGTTACAGGTGGTTGTGAGCCACCGAATGGGTTCTAGAAATCAAGCTCAGATCCTCTGGAAGAGCAGCTGGTGTCTTAATTGCTGAGCCATCTCTCCATACCCTAGAAGACAGATTTTGAAGCTAGAAATTGAATCAAGGAGAAAAATGATTTAGAGTATCTCTACAGGTTAGATTCAAAAGTAAGGAAATGAATTGGAGCCCAGGGTGGTGATACAGGCCTTTAATCCCAACATTGGGGGGGGGGGGTGTCGGGCGTGGGGGATGGTGGGTGGAGCATCAATCTTTGTGAATTCAAGGTCAGCCTGGTCTACACAGCAAATTTCAGGAATACATAGATCCTATTGCCAAAAAAACAAAACAAAACAAAACAAAAAAAAAACCCAAAAACTCCAAGAAGAAATAAATTACTACATACCTTCTTGGTCTCTCTGGGATTCATAGTTGTTTTGTTTTGTTTTTAGGTGAAAGTAATATACTAGGTACTGACATGTTCAGAATGCCGGGACAGGCTATATAAGGAAAAACTGCCTGGTAGAACAGGGGGCAAGCTTTTATAGATAGGGTGACTATATAATCTAACCCTTCTAACTGGGGCACTGTTAATCATCATTAGAGGATAAACTGGATCATGTCTCACATAAACCAAAGCATCTGTTAGTCTGTTTATTAAAGAAATGTTTCTATAGTTTTGTGTGTGGAGCATAATATCATTCCTGAGATGCAGCCTATCTGTTCTGTTTTGTTCAAGACAGAGTTTCTTACTGGCCTGGAATAGCACTGACAATTAAGGTCATTTATTACCACACCTAGCTGGGGTGTTGTTTGTTTTATGGGTTCTGGGGATTGAATTGACATCCTTCATGCTGTAAACACTTCACTAAGTGAGCTGTCTTTCCTACCCATCTTTATATAGTCATAAGGCTGTGTTTAAAAAGAAATGGCATGAACGAATGTCAAACTGTAGATCGGTTGATTTACTCTATTACAAAATACGTATAGGAATAAGAGTAACATGGTTAAAAATTAAAAAGGTAAGCTGGGACCAGATCATGAAGGATCCTCTAGGGTGTGTGTGTGTGTGTGTGTGTGTGTACATGTATGTGTATAGGGTAAGGGGTGTGTCACATGTAGAGTAGTCCTCTTCCTTGTTTTAGACAGGCTCTTTGTTCTTAACCACTGTGAACCCACAAGTTTCTGAGGATTCTCTTGTCTCCTCCTTGTCTCACTGTAGGAGCACTGGGATTATAGATGCATGCTATTGTTCCTAGCTTGTACAGGGTTCTGGGGTTTTGAACTCAGCTCCTTAGAACTTGAAAGACAGGTGCCTGCCTTACCATCTCTTCATCCCCACCCAAGGTTCTTAAAGCTGTGAGTCACAAATTTGAGTGCTGCAAAATAAACAAACATTTGGCAGCAGTAAAGGTTCTGAACATGTGAACATCAAAAGTTAAACTCACAATAAGCTTGGTGTTTCTGGCAGCATGTACTGTGATGTACTCTGCACCTTCACTGCAGCCTTGGTTCTGAGCAACATTAAATTATGTGGCTGTCTTGCCAAGGAACACCCAGTGAGCACTGGCCAAAACATCTGAGCTCTGAATGAAGACAGCATGTTGTGTGTTAGGACATGCAGTGTTTTACTATACATACCATTTCCTACTCTTACAGAAAATGAAGACTTTTATAACATTTTCTTACCACCATTCCTCAGCATACAAGCTTCAAACTAGTGTATTTTTACTTTATTTATTTTTTGTTGTTTTGAGACCAGTCTGGCCTCAAACTCACAGAGATCTACCTGCTTCTTCATACTGGTATATCTTTGTGTTACAGTGTTTTATTTACTTTTATTGATTGATTTGAGTCATGGTTTTCTTTAGGTCAGGCTGACTTTGAATTCCCTATGTAGTCAAAGCTGGTATTGAATTTCTTATCCTCTTATCTTTACCTCTAGAGTACTGAGATTATAGACAGGGGCCACTAAACCCTGCTTAGAATCATTCATTCATTCATTTAATGTGTTTTTATTGAGATAGGGTCTCACTATGTAGCTTTGGCTGGCCTGGAACTTGCTGTGTGGACTAGGCTGACCTAAAACAGAGATCCATCTGATTCTGCCTTCTGAGCTCTGGGATTAAAGCTGGTTATCATGACTAACCTAGAATTTCTATTTTAAAAATTGCTGTTTGATTTGTTGACTCATTTTGATCAAAAATTGTTAAATGGGGCCTTGAGAGAGAGCTCTGTTAACAGCATATACTGCTCTTGCAGAGGACCTAGGTTCAGTTGCCAGCACCCATATGACATCTATAACTCCATTTTCAGAGGCTCTGACACCCTCTTCTGGCCTCCATGAGCACCAGGTACATACTCAGTGCACATAAATATATGCAGGCACTCACATGTAGACAAAATTCTAAACGGTCTTATTAAGAAACACAAAGCCGGGCTGGAGAGATGGCTCAGAGGTTAAGAGCACTGACTGCTTTTCCAGAGGTCCTGAGTTCAATTCCCAGCACCCACATGGTGGTTCACAGCCATCTATAATGAGATCTGGTGCCCTCTTCTGGCGTGCAAAGTGACATGGTAGCAGAATGTTGTATACATAATAAATAAATAAATCTTTAAAAAAGAAACACAAAACCATATACAGAGTTAAAAGCCCAAGAGATCAGAGCACTAGCCTTTAGCTTACCAGTAGCTGCCATCCTTCCCCTTGGAGAGAGACCTTCTTCCTGTGTCCTGTCTTTTTATTGCCTTTCTGTTCTGCCTTCTCATTGGCTCTAAACCCAACCACATGACTTCCTTGTCACTGCCTGTCTATACAGACCTCCAGGTCTCTATGGTTGGTACTAAGATTAAAGGCTTGTGTCACCATGCTGGCTGTGTCCTTGAACACACAGACTCTGCCTGCCATGTGATTGGATTAAAGGCGTGTGCTACCGCTGCCAGACTTCTGTTTAATGGCTATGACCTCTGATCTCCAGGCACCTTTATTTATTAACATACAAATAAAATCACATTTCAGTATAAATAAAATATCACTATACTCATGCATAGAAAATAAGTCTTTGGGCAGGTGGGGGGGGGGGACCACAGGGTTTCTCTGTGTAGCCCTAGCTATCCTGGACTCACTTTGTAGACCAGGCTGGCCTCAAAATCAGAGATCTGACTGCCTCTGCCTCCCAAGTGCAGGAAATAAAGGCGTGTACTACTATAACTGGCAAGAAATCTTTTTTAGAAATTAAGTAAATTTTTCTTCAGATTATGATGACATTTCCAACAATTTATGAAATGTATGTATTCATTCATACCTTTGACACTTTGTGCTGTATATTTCTATGAAGTGACATTCATTATCAGCATTGATAATGATAAAAATATTTGTGAACCAAGGTCTGGACCTCCCTGGTTAACAGTACATACTGCATGTGTACAATTCAGAGGTAGATATGGGGGTCCAACGTTCAGGGCACCATCTGTGGGAGGCCAGCTCCTACTTTTCCCAGGGTTCTTATGGGGAGGAGAGAGGGATAAGAAAATATTAGATAGAAAGATAGTGAAGAGGGGAAAGACAGAAACACAGGATAGCCACTGGGCGGTGGCGCACGTCTTTAATCTCAGCACTTTGAGTAATTTGGGCCTCCACAGGTAGATGTCATTGTCTTCCTTTATAGCTCTCTAACTTATTATTTTTTAAATTGTGTGTGTGTGTGTGTGTGTGTGTGTGTGTGTGTGTGTGTGTGTGTTAGTGCCTACATAGATGTCTAATATATATGTAGTGCCAAAGAAGGCCAGAAGAGGGCATTAGAGCCAGTCAATGGTGGTGCACGCCTTTAATCCCAGCACTTAGGAGGCAGAGGCAGATGGATCTAAGTGAGTTTGAGGCCAGCCTGGGCTACAGATCCAGTTCCAGGACAGCCAGGACCCTGTTTAAAAAAAAAAAAAAAAAAAAAAAAATAGAGAGCATTGGATATACTGGGACTAGAGTTACAGATACTTGTGAGCTGCCATGATCCTCTGGAAGAATGCTGTTAACTGCCGAGCTACTTTCCTTTTAGCCCGTCATCTTTTTATTCATTCATTCATAGCCCAGGCTGGCCTTGGACTCACAAGAGAACTGCCTGGCTCTGCCTCCCGAGTGCTGGGATTAAAGGCATGCGCCACCACCGCCTGGCCTCAACTTTTTTTTTTTTTTTTTAAATAGTCATGTGTGGACATGATGTTTGAATGTGGGTACTTCTGCCATGGTGGGAATGTGAAGGTGAATGCAAAACTTTCAGTATTTGGTTCTCTCCTCCACCTTTACATGGGCTCCAGAGATTGAACTCAAGTTGTTAGGCTTGGGTCATCTTGCCAGTCTTCCACCTTATTTTTAAGACGGATTGTCTCTCTAAATCTGGAGCTCACAGATTCATCCAGCAAGCCCCTAGGATCTGCCTCCCTTCACACACCTGCACACACACAGCGATTATAGATGCTTGTTGTCAAGCCTGCCTTTTTATACAGGTAAGAAGGATCCCAACTTAGGTCTCCATGTCACACAGCAAGCACTTTACCCGCTGCTGTCATTTCTCCAGCTCCAAGGTTAGATACTTGTTTTCAAGATTACATTTAAATTTTTTTTAAACTGACCTAAGTTCAGTGGTGCATGCATACATGTAATCCCAGCACTTTTCTTGTGCTTGAAGTTGTTAAAATTCTTGGATCTGTAGGTTTCATCTATATATTAAACTGCTTAAAAGTTGTTGTTTGACTTTGGAGTATTTTATTTTGAGTCAGGTCTTCACTATATAGCCCAAGTTGGCTTTGAACTCTTCATCCTCCCATCTCAGCCTCTTGAGTCCTGGAATTGCAGTTTACACCACCACACTTAGCCTGTTAAATGCTAATATTTTCCATTATGTTTGCTATTAACATAAATATTTTTCCTTTATTAAAAAAGATTTATTTATGTGTCTATGTGAAAACCTACATGTGTGTATGTCCATCTCTAATGTCAGAGGAGGCCAGAAAAGGGAATTTGATTTCCTTTGCAAGCCGCCATGTGGACAATGGGAACTGAACCTAGTCTTCTGAAAAGGGCATAAGTGTTTGTAACTGCTAAACCATCACTCCAGCCCCTTCATAAACATTTTTTTAAAAATCTTCGTTGGGGTTCACGTGCCAACAGAATTTGAGAGCAGTTCATGGGGCTGGAGAGACAATGGATAGTAGGTTAAGAGCCCCATCTTGTTCTTGCAAAGGACATGGATTGGTTCCCAGCATCCACATGGGTAACTCACAAATGCCTATAACTCCAGTTCCAGAGAGATAACGATGATGCCTCTTGTTTCCTTTGACATTTGCAATCACATCCACATATCCCCCACATAAACATATACATAATAAAAAATAATAAAATTTTAAACTATTATATGCATATAAGTATATATTGAGAGAGACAGAGAGACAAGGTTTCTCTGTGTAACTACCCTGGCTGTCTTGGAACTTGCTCTGTAGACCAGACTGGCTTCAAACATACAGAGATCTGCCTGTCTTTGCCTCCTGAGTGCAGGGATTAAAGGTATGCATCACTACTGTCTAGCTAAACTATTATTTTAAAAAACTTTTATGTGTATGGGTGCTTTTCCTTTCATGTATGTATATGTATCACATACATATATAACTCCCATACAGTTGGAGTTATAGATAGCTGTGAGCTGCCAAGTGGTTGCTGGGATCAAACCCAGGTCCCCTGGAAGAGCAATAAATGCTTTTAATTGCTCAATCATCTCTAGCCCCATAAAAATAAATTATAATTAAAAACTAAAGTTTACAGTTCACAGGTTTTTAGTATAGTCACAGAGTTATACAGCCTTTACTACAGATTGAGAACATTTTTATCAACCTGAACAGAAACCCTCTAGTCATTAGCAGTATTTCTTCTGCCCTAGGCAACAACTGATCTTTGTTTACAAATTTCCTTTTTTGAAAAACTTTTTGTGTATGGGTACATATTCCCATGTGTGTGGGTGCATTTTTTGTCTTTTTTTTTTTTGTCTTTTTTTTTTTTGTCTGTGTGTAGGCCAGAGGTTAACATATCTTCCTCTATCCTGCTCCACCTTATCTTTGAGATGGTGTTCTTTTCCTCCTTTGTGCTGAGATTATAAGCACATGCTGCTGCACCCAGGCTTTTACAAGGGTGCTAAAAACCTAAGTTAGGTCCTCATATGCTTTCCACATATAGTAATCATCTCTTACGCCCAAAGGATATGCTCCAAAACCTCCAGAGGATAGTTTTGAACCCTGTGTATTCCATAATTTCCTCTGTGTCCTACAGGGCATAGTGCCAAAATCACTCTGTCCTCTTTTTTGATGACTCCAGTACATCACTACTCCTGTGCTTTGCAGCCATTACTAAGTTAAGTCACTTGAACATGCACACTGTGGTTTAGTGTAGTCAGCTATTAATGAAGAATGGTCACATTACTTAGAAGAACATATAATTTGGGTTTTGGTGAGGGGTGCACACCTTTAGTCTCAGCACTGGGGAGGCAGAGACAGACGAGTCTTAGTTTGAGGTCAGCCTGGTCTATAGCAGAGTTACAGGTCAGCCAGACATACACAGTGAGACTCTGTTAGAAAGAGAGAACTATATAATTTGAATTTGGTAAATTGCTTGTTTCTGTGTTTTTCTCCATTTAATATTTTGAGACTCCAGCTGACTGAAAATAACTGAAATCACAAAAAGTAAAGTAACAGCAAATCACATGGCATAGCTTCTTGTGATTGTCTTCCATAGGATAATGTTTTCAGGGTTTCTTTGTTTTGTATTGTTTTGATTCCTATAATTTTTTGTTGTTGTTTTTGTTTTTCAAGACAGGATTTCTCTGTGTAGCCCTGGCTGTCCTGGAACTCACTTTGTAGACCAAGCTGGCCTCAAACACAGATCCACCTGCTTCTGCCTCCTGAGTGCTGAGATTAAGGGCATGTGCCACCACCACCCAGCTTGTCTTAGAGTTATTATTGCTGTGATAAAAATCTCAATCTGAGTCAGGATGAAAAGCAGTATACAGATACATCATCTCTTGATTTTTGATGGTTTAGCAGTATACAGGTGCATCATCTCTTAACTTTTGATGGTTTAAACAACAGGTTGTTTGTTTGTTTTTTGACAGCCAAATCATCTTTATTGAGGGAATGGGTCTCTAGGGGGGTGGGCCTGGGGCCTCACTGCACAGCTTGCTCATTGGCACTGCCTCCAGAATCTTGTGGCTTCATCACATCTGGAAGCTCTGGAGGGCTGGAGAAGGGCTCTATGCGCAGGGCTTCAAAGGCATCATCTGCTCGGAAGGCCAGGCCCACTGTGGCTGGGGCCTGGGGCCGTGCTGTCTGGCTAGTGAAGCCACACTCGCCCAGAGTTTTTCCATCATCAAGGAGCTTGAGGATGCCTTCGACTATGTGCTTTAATTCGAACACAGTACTCGACTCCTTGGTGTCCGTGAAGATGGTGGTCTTGTGGCACCGGATCATGAGAAACACGTCCATCCCGGCAGCTGCTTCTTAAACAACAGTTTTTATACATTATGTAAAAACTGTGTAGCCAGTAAGAATCATATTTGAATTTTTGAATTTTGGTCTCTATTAGTGGCTAGCATCATAATGCTGGTAGTTGCTGGAGAATGGGAGCAAGCCCCAGCTCCGACACAGATCCCAACAAGATCATAGAGGAGACAGCTGGTAGTTTAGCAACATAATACAATATAAAGTAAGGTAATTAGGTAGGTTAAATACAATTCTAACCCATGGTTTTGATTTGCTTTTTGTTTTGTTTTTTTGTTTGTTTGGTTTTGGTTTTTTTGAGACAGGGATTCTCTGTGTAAGAGCTCTGGCTGTCCTGGAATTTGCTTTGTAGACCAGGCTGGCCTCACACTCACAGTCTTATTAAATAAGAAACACAGAGCCAAATAAAGAGTTAAAAGCCCAGAGATCGAGCAGTAGCCAAGAACTAAGACCACCTTATTTTACCACTTGCTGCTGTCCTTCCCCTGAGAGAGAGACCTTCTTCCTGTGTCCTGTCTTTTTATTGCCTTTCTGTTCTGCCTTCTCATTGGCTGTAAACCCAACCACATGACTTCCTCATCACTGCCTGTCTATACAGACCTCCAGGTCTCCATGTTTCGTACTGAGATTAAAGATTCGGGTCACTGCTTGGCTGTATCCTTGAACACACAGAGATTCTGCCTGCCATACAATCGGATTAAGGGCGTGTGCTACCACTGCCAGACTTCTGCTTAATGGCTTGCTCTTAGCTCTGATCCCCAGGCAACCTTATTAATATACAAATAAAATCACATTTCAGCACAAATAAAATATCACCATATTTCCCCCTTCTATTCTAATAAAAAGAAAAAAAAGGAAGTTATAACTAATATAAGAAAAACTATATGCATTAAGTACAATAACTATATACAATATGTACAAGCAATAAATACCTAAACAATGTCTAGTCCATTTGCATTTGACAAATTCAGAGAAAATAATTCCATTATCTATCCTATTTTGGTAAGTACAAAATGTACCTGATTCACTTTCTATCCTAACATATTACTAACAGAACTATCTTATAATGTCTTTCAAATTTATACTTACACCTCTTAAGTTTCTTTTCTGAAATTCTTAACAAGGAAAACTATAACTATTTAATCTTTAACTATAACTATCTAATCTTCAACTCCCTCAGAGATCCAAGAAGGAAATAATATTACCTTAAAAAAAAAGAAGTGCATGTAAGCGGCTTCCTAAAAATTGTGAGTTGACAGAAACAGCCAGCTGCCTGGACAGTCACCCGAGGTTTCTCTGCAATGTTGGGGCATCATCTTCAGCCTATAGGCTTAGCGTATCTGACAGACTCATTTTGTGAAGTAGGATGTACACAAGGCTAACAGTTCGACCTCACATTTGGTGAGAGTCGTCCATGTACCAGAAACACCTGAATTCCACTAATGTCCTATTGTGATTCAGGATTTTAAATTCTGGAAATGGTTGATATTTTTTGAATTCAGCTGTCCATTCTTCTTGGCTTGTGTGTGGCTTCATCTCATCATCCTGTTCTTCTCCGCATCCCATTCTTCTTGGCTTATAGGTGGCTTCATCTCTTTTTATTAAATGCCAGTCTACCATTGAGAGGTTAGACTCCATCAGCTTAGTTACTCTTTCAAGAATAACTGCTTCAGCTGCTGTTCCACTGCACATTAGAAGCCATCGGTCCACTGCCAGTTCAGCTGCCTTCGAAGAAAGGGGCTCTGTACCTTTTCTGGGTTGCAAAGGCCGCTTCAGGGATGGTGCCATATTGTCCTGGCCTCAGAAGATGCCTTTTGTTCAAGCCACAACCACACTTGTCTTGGCAAGAATAGGTAGTCCTTTGTTTCATGTCCTGTCTGTCCTGTTTGTCAGCAGTCCATTCAAGGATACTTTGCCGTCCAGTGGCTAACTTTTGCCGCAATGAAAGTTAACTCCATGTGCAGTTTCTTCAATGCCAGTATTTTCTCTGAAGTAGATTGGTACTGCCAGGAGCCGACATGTCTCATAGTCATAAAAACAGAAAAAAACATTTTAAATACCTGAGGGGTTTGAAGATGACCTGTCTATCTAAAATATATCTGCTCGATCTTGAAAACATACCTAATATGACTACATGTTCAATTGTAATGTCTAACTACTAACTTTCATTTCTTTATGTCCTAATAGTTGGTAATAATAATATTCAAGGATTAGCAAATTGTATTACATTGTTAAATAAATGGTATAAGTATTTTATTTGTGCTGAAATGTGATTTTATTTGTATGTTAATAAAGTTGCCTGGGGATCAGAGCTAAGAGCAAGCCATTAAGCAGAAGTCTGGTAGTGGTAGCACACGCCTTTAATCCTATCACTTGGGAGGCAGAGATCCATCTGGATCTCTGTGAGTTCAAAGCTACACTGGAAACAGCCAGGCATGGTGACTCACGCCTTTAATCCCAGGAAGTGATGGCAGAAAGCAGAAAGGTATATAAGGCGTGAAAATCAGGAACTAGAGCCTGATTAAGCTTTTAGGCTTTTAGCAGCAGTTCAGCCTAGATCAGTTTGGATGAGGACACAGCGATTTCCAGTCTGGGGAAACTGAGGAATTGGCAAGGTGAGGTAGCTGTGACTGATCCTGATCTTTCAGCATTCACCCCATACCTGGCCCTGAGTTTGTTTTTATTATTAATAAGACCTTTTAAGATTCATGCTACAGAGATCTACCTGCTTCTGACTCCCCTGGGATTAAAGGTGTGCACTACCACCAACCAGCCAATTTTTTTGTTGTTGTTTGTTTTTTCTTTTTTTTTTTTTGGAGCTGAGGATCGAACCCAGGGCCACTGAGCTAGATCCCCAACTCGTGTTGTTTTTTTTTTTTTTCAACACAGGGTTTCTCTCTGTAGCCCTGGCTGTCCTGGAACTTGATCTGATTTGTTTGTTTTTTTAAGATGGGGTCTCATTCTGTAGCGCAGGCTGGCCTGAACCACACTCAGAAGACATCAGTATATGGCAGTCTACATGCCTTAGCCTCCCAAGTTTTGGAATTACAAGTGTGTGCTAGCATACTAAAAATGTTTATTTCCACTACCTAACTCCTGAACATGATGTGTAGCATATACTTAAATATTTATAGTGTGATTAGATGGACAAGAAAAATATCAATACATGAAAATACACAGTACTGCTTCTTAAGGTGTCTAGCTTTGTGCAAGAAGATGCACTATGTAATTTTAGTGGAAGATGTACTGTATAAAAAAATTTTTTTTTTTGAGACAGGGTTTCTCTGTATATCTCTGACTGTCCTGAATCTCATCCTGTAGACCGCGATGACCTTGAACTCAGAGAGGCACATGCTTCTGTCTCCTAGTGCTGGGATTAACAGCATGTATCACCATCTCCCAGCCTGTATAATTTTTTTATTGCAGGATTGAGAAGTGTTATGTGACAAACTTTTCCTGAGGAGATGCAGCACTCACATCTACTCATCCTGGATAGGGAGCCTATTGACAGACCAAAGTATGGATACCACCAAAGCCCACCTTAGTGGGGTTTCTTACAGAAATTTGTGTGAGGGCTTAGTTATAGTAGCAGAAATGACTCAAAAACAGCTGCATCACCAGAGCATGGTGACAGCTCACAAAGCTGGAAACCTGGAGCACAGTGTACACCCTGCAGCAGCTCAACAGATTGGAGATGTCCTTTCTGGTGGCTCAGTTGGTCTGAGCCTCTTCCAGGTAGCTCAGCTGGTCTTTGTTTCTTTGTTCCCAACCTGTGGGTTGTGGTCCCTTTGAGGGTCGAGCAATCCTTTTATGGGTGTTACCTAAGACTACTAGAAAACACAGATGTTTACATTATGATTCATAACAGCAAAATTACAGTTATGAAGTAGCAATGAAAATAATTTTATGATTGGGGGTCACCACAACATGAGAAACTATACTAAAGGGTCTCAGCATTAGGAAGGTTGAGAACCACTGTTCTATGCAGTTCTTTTGGTCTCTGCTTCCAAGTGGTTTGAAAAAGTCTCAAGATTTTTAAAAGTTGTAAGATTTTGGGGGCTGGAGATTTGACTCAGTGGTTAAGAGCATTGGCTGCTCTTCCAGAGGACTTAGGTTCAATTTCCAGCACCCACATGGTGGCTACAACTGTCTGTAACTCCGGTTCCAGGGGATCTGACACCTTCATACTAATACAAATAAAATAAAGTTAAATAAATTATTAATTTTTTTAGTTTTAAGATTTTTTTAAAATCCAAATTTATGTACAATTGAGGGTAGATAACGAGGCTCATGTGTATAATGTTACTTGAATGTACATTTTCAGGGCTGACCATTTGGCATTAGGCAACCAATTGGTGTGCTCTTCTCTAGCTCTCATGCATGTAGTAGTTTGTATAGGTTTGAGGCCTCCTGGACTTTCCTTGGTCCATGTTAGCATGTCTATTGTTATCTTTCCTTGTTCAGCTCTTGTTTAAGGCAGTCATGTTGGTGAGACTTTATACATGTGGCTTCTGACATTTCTAGGAGACATAATCTCATAGCAAAACTCCTTGTTTTTCTGGCTCTTAAATTTCTTTCTGCCCCAATCCCTAAGCCTTAGGTATGGGAATTGTGTTGTAGATGGGCTCTGCAAATCTGCATTTTGATTGATTGTGGTTTTCTGAAATGATTGCTGTCTGTTGCAGAGAGAAGTTTCATTGATGCAGGGTGAGGGCCACACTTATCTATGGGTAGAAGGGGACAGTATTTAGAATGTACTTATGAATAATGTTGGTTTTGTAAAGTGGTTTAATCCCAGCACTTGGAGAGGCAGAGGCAGGCAGATCTCTGAGTTCAAGCGTACACACACACACACACACACACACACACACACACACACACACCCCGGAATTCCAGGACTATGTAGAGAGACTCTGTCTCAAAAAAAAATAAAATAATATATGTTACATTTATTTGTTTATTTGGCGAGTTACATATGCCATAGCATTTATTTGGAGATCGGGAATCAACTCTTTACTTCCATCACATGAGCTCTAGGATTGAACTCGGGTCATCAAGCTTGGCAGCAAGCACTTTTGCCTATTGAGCCATTTTGTTGGCTCTATTTGTTGTTGTTTCAGTTTATTTTTTAAAAAATTGTGTGCACATGTTTTTGCTTCAAAGAGACCAAAGGGGGCTGTGCATTCCCTGGAACTGGAGTTTTTTTTTTTGTTTTTTTTTTTTGGTTTTTCGAGACAGGGTTTCTCTGTGTAGCTTTGCGCCTTTCCTGGGACTCACTTGGTAGCCCAGGCTGGCCTCGAACTCACAGAGATCTGCCTGGCTCTGCCTCCCGAGTGCTGGGATTAAAGGCGTGCGCCACCACTGCCCGACGGAACTGGAGTTTTACTGACAATCGTAAACTGCCATGTGGATTCTGGTATCTGAACCTCAGTCTTCTGTAAGAGCAGCAAGTATTCTTAATCTTCTCCAGTCCCTGTTGGTTGGTTTGTTAACAGGATATGGCACTATAGCTGGCTTTAAATTCTAGATCCTCCTGATTCAGACTCCCAAGTGCTGGGATTACAGGAAAGCGCTATCCTCAGCTTGAATGTTTTTGTTTTTACTTTTAATTTTTGTTGTGGTTTGGTGTCTGTCTGTCTGTCTGTCTGTTTGTTATATATATATATATATATATATATATATATATATATATATATATATATATATATATATATTCTTCAGGGCAGTGTTTCTCTGTGTAGCCCTGGCTGTCTTGGAACTCTCTGTAGACCAGGCTGGCCTCCAACTCACAGAGATCCACCTGCCTCTGCCTCTTGAGTGCTGGGATTAAAGGAGTGCACCACCATGTTTTGTTTGTTTTTAAAGAACCATCAACATGAATATAATGTTGATTTCACGTACCTTTTATGATTAAAGGCTTTGGTGACTACAGTGTATTTGAAGTTTATTTTCATTGCTGAAGTTGACTGGAGAAATAATATGGATGTTGTAGGACAGTAATAGCATTGGAAGTTAGCTCTGTTATCTGTAACCTTAAACATATGTTACATGAATTTCTTTTTTTCTTAACACTTCATACTCCTGCTTTTTGGCCTACATTAGGAACTTTATTCTGATCTTTCTTGTGTGTTTCTTTCCATAGGATGGATAGAATGACAGAAGATGCTCTTCGCCTGAATCTTTTGAAGAGGAGTTTGGACCCAGCAGATGAGCGAGATGATGTCTTGGCAAAACGACTCAAAATGGAGGGGCATGAGGCCATGGAACGTCTGAAAATGTTGGCACTTCTCAAAAGGAAAGATTTAGCAAATCTTGAGGTGCCACATGAGTTACCTACCAAACAAGATGGCAGTGGTGTCAAGGGTTATGAAGAGAAACTCAATGGGAATCTCAGGCCTCATGGAGACAACAGGACTGCTGGAAGGCCAGGCAAAGAAAACATCAATGACGAGCCTGTGGATATGAGTGCTCGACGGAGGTATGCAGTTTGTGGCCTCCAGAAATAGGGTCTTCTTTAAAATAAGCCTGTGAAAATGAGATGAATTCCAAGAAAGGGAGGGAGGTGCTTTTCATCCTAAAGCTGCCTTTTTTGTTTTATGTATTTTGTTGTTTTGCAATGGGGTCTCACACTGTAGCCATGCTGGTCTTGAACCTTTGGCAGTCCTCTTGCCTCGGTATCTCAGTGTTGGGATTACTTATATGAGCTACCATATGATGATATCCTAAAAGCTTCTTCAAAGAAGAGCTGTGTCCTCTGGCTTGAATTGACCGTGAATTCCTCTCGTTTCCAGATGAAGCTAGCTCACATGGATAGTCATAGTTTTTACCTAAGATAAGATTATTATTTCTGAGGACCAGAGGTGTAACAAGATAATTAATAGTGTTTGCAACTCAGTCATGAGGACTGGAATTCAAATCCTAGCTCCTACATTAAATAGTTCACAGCTATCCATCCAGCTCCAAGAGATCCAACACCCTACCCTCCCCCCTCCCCACCCCCTCCCTCCCTTCCATTTTGGTTTTTCGAGACAGGGTTTCTATGTATAATAGTCTTGGCTGTCCAGGAATTCCTCTGTAGACCAGACTGACCTTGAACTCACAGAGATCCGCCTGCCTCTGCCTCAAATGCTAGGATTAAAGGCATGCACCACCATGCCTGGCTATCTTTTTCTTTATGAAAAAGGCTACATCTGGCATGGCAGTGGTAGGCATGCCTTTAATCCCAGCACTCGAGAGACAGAAGCAAGTGGATCTGTGTGAGTTCGAGGCCAGCCTGGTCTACAAAGGGAGCTCCAGGATGGCCAAGGCTACAAAGAGAAACCCTGTCTTAAAAAACAAAAAACAGTCTTTCCTTCAGATCATTCCATGGATTTGGGATCTGTTTGTTATAGAATCTCAGATTCTATTACATTTAAAAAAAAAGGAATGACCGGGGCAGTGGTGGCGCACGCCTTTAATCCCAGCACTCGGGAGGCAGAGGCAGGCAGATCTCTTGTGAATTCGAGGCCAGCCTGGTCTCCAAAGCGAGTTCCAGGAAAGGCACAAAGCTACACAGAGAAACCCTGTCTCGAAAAACCAAAAAAAAAAAAAAAAAAAAAAAAAAAAGAAAAGAAAGTTATGGACCTGGCTTTTCTTGTTTCAAAAGGAAAACTATCCACATGTGGTCTCTACATTCTTACTCTATCTATATACCACTTCCCTCAACTCCCACACACAGGTTTCTTTGTACACAAATGCTCATTCCCGTTCTGTCTCTTCGAGACACACACACACACACACACACATTTTCACAGGCCCCTTTTCTGGTATCTGTCAAAGTGTAGTTTGAAGAAAAGAACCTGGAGGTAACCAAGGCTTGAATCTGTGTGGTTGTTGAATCACAGTATGAACACCCCTGGTTTTAAGAAGACTTAAGTAGCTGGGCGGTGGTGGAGCATGCCTGTAATCCCAGCACTGAGGCAGAGCCAAGGGATCTCTGTGAGTTCAAGGCCAGCCTGGTCTACAGAGTGAGATCCAGGAGAGGCACCAAAACTACACAGAGAAACCCTGTCTCGAAAAACCAAAAAAAAAAAAAAAAAAAAAAAAAGTAAGAAGACTGAAGTTTATTAATAGTTCAGAAAAAGCTGATAAAAGTAAGAATTACTCATTTATTTGCCCTTCATTTGACCTTGTTGACTTTATCCTGGCACTAATCTAAAGCAGGATCTTTATTAAGGTAGACTAATGGAGGAGAGAAGAAGCTTTACATGTGTTCCTTTATCTTGATTGTCCTGTTTCAGATTTTTTTTTTAAAGATTTATTTACTACTATGTATATACTTTCTGTCTGCATGTATACCTGCAGGCCAGAAAAGGGCAACAGAACTTACGAATGGTTGTAAGCCACCACGTGGTTGCTGGGAATTGAACTCTGGACCTCTGGAAGAGCAAGCAGTGCTCTTAGCCACTGAGACATCTCTCCAGCCCCTCAGAACTTTTTTTTGGGGGGGGGATTTCGAGATAAGGTTTCTCTGTGTAGTTTTGGTGCCTATCCTCGCTCTGTAGACCAGGCTGACCTCAAACTCAGAGATCCACCTGGCTCTGCCTCCCAAGTACTGGGATTAAAGGCGTGTGCCACCCCGCCCAGCTTCAGAACTCTTAATAAATAAAACAAGCAAAACAAAAAACCAGCCAAACAAAAAAACCTTATAAAAACCATAAAATAGTTAATCTTGGTAATAGTATTTGATAGTATTTAGAAATCCTTGTAAAAAAATTATCACTAAGATAAATTTCTTAGTCATACTGGAAGAAGAGAAACTTCCTTGGAAGCTACAGGTAGATTTGGAGAAATGTTGTATAAGTAGATCAGCCTGTTATTCTTCAAGGAGAGATGGTTTTGAATGAATGAGAACATGTGCCAGAGAGGCTCATTTGCCCCATAATCATCCAGCCTTTCAGAGCAAGTGAATGAAATACTAGATTTTTCATGTCTCAAAGTGAAGCTCTTGCCGGGCGGTGGTGGCGCACGCTTTTAATCCCAGCACTCGGGAGGCAGAGGCAGGCGAATCTCTGTGAGTTCGAGGCCAGCCTGGGCTACCAAGTGAGTTCCAGGAAAGGCGCAAAGCTACACAGAGAAACCCTTTCTCAAAAAAAAAAAAAAAAAGTGAAGCTCTTTAAGTATATTCTTCATGGACACATTGTTACACTGCTTTTGATAAGCTGGCAATGCTGTTTTAAATAAATTAAACAGAGTATGGGATTGATCATGCAGCTCAATAGTACAGTGCGTACTTAACATGTAAGGTGCTAGGATCAGTCCCAAATACTGTCCCCCAAAAGGTCTTATAGCCCTGAAAACCCAATCATTCTATTTAATTTTATGTGTGGATAATGAACTTACAAAATAAAATACATTGGATGTTATGGGCATCAAGTATAATAATCTCTTTCCACTTCCTCACCATCTGCTCTGTAAGAATGAACTAAGGAGAGACATCTCTTTGATATGAATAAAAACAAGGCCACTGGATAGATGGCTCAGTGGTTAAAAGTACTTTGTGGTCCTTGCAGAGGACCTGGGTTGAGTTCCCAGTACCCACACCATCTATAATTCCAGTTCCAGGAGATTCATCTCCCTCTTCTCACCTCTGAGAACACCAGGCATGCATGTGGTGAACATATATGTATGTAGGCAACACTCATACATTAAATAAAACAAATCTTTAAAAGAATAAAAAGAAAAGTATGGAAGGTGGAATTTTTTTAACATAAGACCTTCTGTGTTTGTTGCCTCAATACCACTCATGGGGTGAATTCCAATATCTGTGAAATAACATGTATGAAGTGAAAACTAGTACAACTACTGTTTTAGGATGGTAGAGAAAGAACTTTTTTCTTCTGGTTTGTGGTGGGACTTGAACATGCAGTCATCCATCTGCCACTGCCATGGGATCCCAGATCTGCATCATACCCAAGCGGACTTCCTTTTTTTATTACTCAGATAAGAATTAGGAGCTTTAAGATAAATAATAATTGGGCTGGAAAGATGGATCAGCAGTTAAGAACACTGACTGTTCTTTTCCCAGCACCCATATGGCAGCTCACAACTGTACGTAACTCCAGTTCCAGGGGACCCTACACCTGTGGCAAAACACCAATAGACATGAAAAAATTTTTCAAAAAATTACTGAAAGATAGGCAGTAGTGGTGCAAAGGCATGTGGATCTATGAGAGTTTGAGGCTAGCCGGGACTAAAAAAAGAGACCCTGTCTCAAAAAACAAGGAATTAGGAGCCTTATGCTAGATTATAGCACAAGTGGTGTTTAGCTTTTAATAATCTCTTTAACAGATAAAAGTTTCCTACTTAGAAGCCTCAAATACTGATTTAAAAAATATTGGACATCCGAGGTGGTGGCACATATCTTTAGTCCCAGCATTTGGGAGGCAGGGGCAGGCAGGTCTCTAAGTTAGAGGCCAGCGTGGTCTACAGGGTGAGTTTGGGACAGCCAGAGCTACACAGAGAAACCCTGTCTGGAAAAACCAAAACAAACAAACTGGGATGAAGGCTTGACTTGGACTTTGCCTTCTCTATGCCATCTGTCTTAATATGTGTCTGGTTGTATCTAAGCATAAAACTCTGTTTGGTGTTGTTTCTAGTATAAGTTACTGATAGTGTTACACAGTCCCAAAATGTTCGTTCAGGAATATTTCTGCCCAACTTAGTATTGAGTAGTACATAGTAATCATTTGTGCAGGGAATAATGTTTTCCTTAGAAACAATCTTCTTACAGAATATACTTACCTAGCCAGGACTAGAATTTCATAAAGCTGCTGATTGGTGACATGTTTATGTTTACTAGTGTTTACTAGTGAATCAAGGAGGGAATTTCCAGACCTCATAATTATTGCTCACCTATGGCAATCTTAGTGTGAGAGGATGAAGGAATGTAGAAATGACAAGTAAAACGTGAACACAAAATTAGATTCAGGCTCTTTATTTAGGTCTTTTTGGTCTAGAGAACTAAAAGCTTTTTCTCCCTCTAGTGGCATTTTTTTTTTCAGTAACTATGTTCTCAGCTTGCTGTCTGACTTGTGGCTACAGTGCAATCCAGACACATTGACTAGTCCACAAAGTAGTCATTTTCCTTACTCCCTCTCTTCCTGTTCTTTTTTCTCAGATTTACCCTGTTGAGAAAAGTAAAGGCTTATCTCAGTCATCAGGGATCCCTTGTTTACCAGGAATAGTGGTGCACTGTGCTTATAGTTCTAGCACCTAGGAAGCAGAAGCAGGAGTTCAAATTTAGCCTGAGCCACAGGGGCCAGCAAAATGGTTTAGTGGGTATAGGCACTTGTAACCAAAGCTGATGACCTAAGTTAAATTCCTGGACCTCCCACAATGGAAGGAGAGAACTGACTCCACTGAGTTGTTCTTTGACCACATCTGCCCTCTGGCACATATGTACATGCATGTACAGACACTGAATTAAAATTAAAAACATAAAAAAGGCTTCTTGGGGCTAGAAATGTTACTTGATGGTAGACTACTTCTATAGCATGCATAGGATCCTAGGTTGGATTCCCAATAACAGACACTTTTGCCGGGCAGTGGTGACCCATGCCTTTAATCCCAGCACTCAGGAGGCAGAGGCAGATGGATCTCTGTGAGTTCAAGACCAGCCTGGTCTACAGAGGGAGTTCCAGGACAGGCTCCAAAGCTACACAGAGAAACCCTGTCTCAAAAAAACAAAAAACAAAACAAAAAAACCAAAAAACATACAATTTTATGTCCCAAAAGGACCTGAGACAAAAACAAAACAAAACAAAAACAACAAAGCTTTGAGAAAATAGTGGATAGGGTCTTAAAACTAATGACCTATGAGCTTTTAGGTTTTAAGTTCTGCATTAAATAAGACCTACAGCCATGCCATCATAACCTAGCCCTATATATTCCCAGCTATTTTATCACAGAAAGCTGTAGCTCTATCTCAGTGATAGAAGGCATTCTTAGGTATCAGTGAGGCCTTGAGTTCTAGCCCCAGTTCTAACCACAAAAGAAAGGGGGGAAAATAACTTCAGTCAGGCATGGTGCTGCATTCTTAAGATCATAGTGCTTGGGAAGTAGAGGTGGGGAGATCTTGAGGCCAGTCAGTTGCATGAGACTGTCTCACAAACAAACATTTAAAAATCAGGAGAGGTGGAAGACACATTTGTTGATTTGAGAATCTAAGGCAATTAGATTTTTCAGGATCTCTTATGTTTGGGCTGCAGAAATATGAAAACAAGGATTATCTAATGAATAGATTTGGAAGTAAGAGAAGTCCATGTGATGGATTTTAGATGTCAGAGTAGTTCCTGGATAGTTCTTTTTCAGGGAAGGTGCTAAATACTCTGGCTAACGTGCTTTTTGTTTAGTCCTCCCAGAGGTTGCATGCTTTAGAGTTGATAATACTCATTTTCTGAAGCCATTATCCTCACCTTCTTATGCCTTTTCTTTATGACTCACTCTTGACAGGATACAGTATCACTTACCAGAACCATGTTATTAGTGTTAGAGTGAGCTATTTCCTTTTTGTCCATCAGTAGAGGAGCAGATTCTAATGGATTTGCTCTTTCTCCAGGCTTCTAGATAACTAATAACATAATTAATGACAGCTCAGGGATGTGATAATAGGGAAAACATTTATAATTACAATATGGTATTAGAGCACTTACCTCAGTTTTTAATTTTATTTTTAAGACAGGGCTCATTATATAGCCCAGCTAGCCTGGAACTCACTGACGTTCTCACTGATGGGATTAAAGGTGTGAGCCATCA